>NC_140592.1:174162980-174783035 GCF_964204655.1 Triturus cristatus | reverse complement strand
TCGTGGCGTGAGCGCCCACTTCACGCAGTTCGTTCCGTGCGCGCACGGTGCGCTTCGCGCACCGTGCGCGCACAGTGAGCACGCGGTGCGCTTCGCGCACCGCGTGCTCTCTTTACGCAGTTAGTGCCGTGCACGTTACGCTTGATGGGCCATGTCCGCACGATGCGCTTCGCGCACCGTCCGCACACGGAGGACATATTATGCGCTTCGTTGTGAAAGGTAATCTAATAAATGTTAAATTTCTATATATGCAATGCACATGCAAATTTTATTTATTTATTACAGTAAACGTAATCGGCGTTTTTTCGAAAAAAATAAAAATTGAATTTTTGGCCTTGGGGGTTCTTTTGGGACACCCTAACCAAGGCTAGGTGGTTAGGAGCTGTCTAGCCTGCCCCATTCATATTATCCAACTTTGTTTTTCCTCCCCCCCTCAGAGTGAGAGAGAAAATGGCGGCCGACACTTCCTGGTTTCGACCGATTCGAATGTTTACTAAGATCTATAAGCCAATCAGAATCGCGCTCGGCACCGTAAGCTTACCGTAAGCGCACCGTAAGCTGCCACAGATATATATATTGATTTAAATGCTATTTTTTCAGGAACTACTGAACAGATTTACACCAGACCTACAAAAGGCACTTCCTTGACCTGTAGACTACCTCTCTGCCAAATTTCAAGTAACTCTGTTCAGCCGTTCGGGCTGTAGCTGTCTACAGGTCCTATGGAAAAATGCATGGGGAAAACGCGTTTTGGGACACCCCTTTTTTCTCAGCCCCCGCTTGACGAATCCCCCGAGACTTTCAGGGTAGGAGCGGAGCGTAGCGCCCCATTAGTTTTGAAAATTTCGTGAGGATTCGTCGACCGGCGCTAAAGTTATTCAAAATAGAATGTTGCGGTTTTCCTATGGAAACAGGGAACTAACTATAACTACCTACTGGCGACCGCCAGTAGGTAATATATATGTATATATATGTATATATGTGTATATGTAGGAGAGTAGGGTCTGCTATCCTATGGTCACCCCAAATTTTTGCTTTTCGCTTCACTGGTTTTTGACATATTGAGGCTGTGTGCCTGCTAATCAGACCCCCAGCCTGCTGTTCTCTCTACTAAATTGACACTATGCACCCTAGGTGCATAACCAATTGGAATTGGATCACCCTGTGAGCCCCTGTACCAGTGTACACTAGGTACCCAGGGCATTGGTGTATCTAAGGCCTACTAGGGGCTGAAGCATGTATTGTGCGACCCCTGGTCTGGCCTAACAATTTGACTCAACTGGCTGATCACTCAGCTGGGGTAAGTTGGTGTAACCATCTCTTACTTATGTGTAGTATACCTATACCTAACCTTAAATGGGACACATGTTAACCTATAAGTCACTCCTATGGCAGGCCTTAACAATCCTGAAGGCAGAGTGCTTGGTTCCATGTGATATGTTGCTCTGGCATGAGCTGAGCCTGTCTGCAGTGGTCGGAACAACTTCCTTCTACCGTTTCTAGATATCGGCATACCATATACTCTTAAGTGCATTATGAACCTCGCGGTTAAATGCTATCTTTGGTTTGGCTTTATCAAAACATGTCGAGTAAGGTGTCATACGAATTGGAATACTAACCCCTCGCCAATTCTGGCGGCGGGGTTAGCATTCCACCCTTCTAGAGGGACACCACATGTACAGAACCTGAAACCCGGGTAAAATCAGACATAGCCTCAGCTCCACAAGATGGACACTGCCACCACAGACACAAGTCTGCCCTCCTGCTGTTGGGAGTCCTTCCAGCTTGGGAGTCCTTCCAGCTTGGGAGAAGGGACAAAGGGTTTCCTGCCAGGGGAGGTGCGTGCACCACCCCAGACAGGATTTTGTGTGTTGGTCAGGTAGGGCTTGAATAGAATCAGACATGCCTGAGGCTCACAAGGAGCCTCGGTGCATATGCCAGTTCAAACCGGTCTTTGGGCACACCAGCCCCAGACCTGGGACGAGCTGGACAAAGGATTGGGGGTGTAACCACCCCCTTCCTGGTCCCACCCTTAGGGAGGAACCTAGCAGGTAGTCCGGCCCCTAGAATCCGCTTAAAGGTAGGAGCTGTGTCCTAAGACTTCAGACATCCTGGAATCAACTTAACCACAAGAAGAAGACGGGAACTTCGACGCTCTGCTGCACAGAGGACTGAAGGAAATCTCCCCAGGGAGTGACCATCTTGCTAACGCAAGCACCATCCAGCAACTCGACGTCTGCTTTGCCGCCGCCTCCTGCCGGAGTCCGAGCCCAGAGACCGACAAGACCTGGACCTCCAGACCTCTCACCGCCCGATCCACAGTCCCTGCAAAGAAGGAACCCGTGGAGGCACCGAGACACGTGGAGCCAGCCATCTTGGAAGACACCCGACAAGCTGCAAGCATAACAGAGGCTCCCTCCAAGTTGTGCTTTAGGTCCTGAGAAGCCCAACATCCGAGCAGCATCTGCACCAAAGGTGAGCCCTCCAGCATCTCCACGATCTGCGTGGGGCCCCTCTGCACTTTGCATCTCGACGCGCCTGCCCGGTCCCTGGCCCGTTGGCTAGTGGCCATTATGGCGACCTTGTTTGAAAACTACAATGCTGGTCTGGTTGCTCCAGACTGGCCCCGGCTTCCCTCCAAAGGAGCAGCCCCTCTGACCTTGCTGGTCAGAGTAATTGGCTTTCTTCAATTCCTGCTTTTGCCAAGGCTTGTTTGCTTCCTTAGAGTCGCCGACACCGCCGACAGCGAGAGCCTGCGTGGGACAGCTCGTGAACCGACTCCTGGACGTCGTCTACCTTCAGGGACCACGTGGCTGCGGAGACAAGCTACACCTATTCACCTGTTTGCACCTGACATCGCCTGGTACCTACCTGGTCCCACGCCGGTCACTGGCTAGTGACTGTGAACACTGTCCCCTCTGCATTCAGGTCTTCTACAACTCCGATCCACCCTTGGATCCACCGCATCTCTTCTGGACCGGCCGCCTGCAGCATCTTTGTCGTCAGGCTCCATTGAACAGATAGACGAAACCAGACACACTTCGAGACCTATGCACCCGCTTCCTGTGGGTGAGGTAAAGCTGGCACTCCGGTGCCCAAGTGTAGAGAAACACCTCTAGTGTCTGTTTTAAGTCTTAAGTTCGTAGTCCATCCCGAAGACCCTTCTAGCAGTAACTTTTGAACTTTTACGCACCCATTGAAAACCTATGGGGGCCCGCGTGTAACTTTCCTCACTGCACATGCGATCCGTGGACCTCCTAGTCACTAACTGAAGTTAGCTCCTTGTAGGCCCAGCGATTCTAGAGGCCCTAGGTCTTGTTCCTTTCCTAGTCGTGTTTCTTATACCACTATTTTAGTATATGGTTTGATCGGCCACCAGGGCCTGTCCATTTAAAGTGCAACTTCTGTATATTGTAATACTTTCTTGTTTAACGATTTGTGCTCCTGTGCTCATAAAGAGTCTAGGGGATACTTTGAGTAATAAATACATATATATTTTGAATATATATCTGTGTGATGTCCTTTCATTGGTATAAAGGGGGGTTACTTATGGTAAAACAGCCTGCTTAACACGCTTTAACGAGTTTAGCCTCAAAGACTGCTTAGCCTACGCTACCACTAGGGCAGCTAGTCCGAAAAGGTTGACTTACAACCACACCATAAGGGTTGCTTGGCATGGTACAAGGTGGTCACTTTAACTAGTGAACAGCATATACCAGGCCAACTTCTCACATATATATATGAAAGACACCAATGAATTTCTGAAATTGGAATAAAATATAGTTTTATAACAGTAGCGATTTGCACACTTCCAAAATTGTGAGTACCCATACTAGCATGAGAATTATAGGACATTGTTCAAAGTGACTTTTTTTACAGTCTTTTATCCTATCTCACTTGTGTGGGTAGTCCTAGTACACGTCACAGGAAACTGCCTAAAACGCAATGTGGACACCACATTTTCACAGTGAAAACTGACCCTTTTTTGCAAAGTGTCTAGCTATAGATTTTGAACCCTAGCACTGCCAGCGCCTATGAGAACCTAGCTAACATATACATTTATGATAACTAGACACCAGGGGAATCCAGGTTGGGGTGGCTTGTCTGGCTCTCACCAGGTGCGGTTACACAGAATAACTTGCAAACCTCAAACTTTGTTTAAAAAAAAAACACATTTTCCTCAATTCTGTGGTGGAAAGTCCTGGAATCTGCGTGGATCCACAAAATTCCACCCACGCTGTAGTCCCTAAAGTCTTCCGAGAAAAATAGTACCTCACTTGCGTGGGAGGGTCAGGTACCCATGGCGGGCAAGGGCCCAAAACGTATTGAGGAGAAATCAAAATTACCTATCGCAAAACAACCTGGTTTTGCAAGGGGGGGGGGGGGGGGTCACCTGGGTTTTTGGCACCAGGCTCAGTGGCCACCTTGGGAACTATCAAACCCACACATTTCTGAAAACTAGATACCTGGGGGAGTCCAGCGAGGTATGGCTTGCGTGGATCCCCCAACGTTTTCCTACCCAGAATCCCCTGCAAACTTCAAATTTATTTTAAAAAGCATCTTTTCCACATTGTTGTGTGGAATGACTGTGCCGGCACAAATATCCTACCCCAGTGTTCCCTTCAGTCTCAAAGTAAAATTTTACTTCACTTGTGTGGGTGGGGCAAGGGCCTGTGACTGGGAAGAGCCAAAAACATAGGGATTAAGGCTATAACACAGAGCATTCTAAGCACTACTTTTTTTAGAATACGATTGAGCCAATTCTGCATTGGACACCCACACAAGTGAGGTATCATTTTACTTGGGAGACTGATGGGAAAACTTCAGGCTTTAGGACATTTGTGTCGACAGCTCACAAAAATGAAGTTATTTTTGTTTCCGCCCAGGTAAATTTGTTCTGGTTAGGAAAACGTTGGGGCGTCCACACAAGTCATACCTCACTGTACTCGCTCGAATGTCTTGCTTTCAAAAATGTGTTGGTTTGGTAGTTTCTCAAGATGGCCGCCGAGCCCAGGGCTAAAAACCCAGATGACCCAGTTGCAAAACCAGGTTTTTGTGATGGGTAATTTTGATGTGTCCTCAATATGTTTTGGGCCCTTGCCTGTCACGGGTACGTGACCCACCCATGTCGTTGAGGTACCATTTTTATCGGGAGACCTGGGGAAACTGGGTGGTAGGAAATTTATGGATCCATGCAGATTCCTGAACTTATCCACACAGAAGGTTGAGAATTTTAATTTGTTTCATGTAAGTTAGAGCTTTGCAGGGGATTCTGGGTAGGAAAACGTTGGGGGGCCTGGCAAGCCATACCTTGCAGGACTCCCTCAGGTGTCTAGTTTTGAGAAATGTATAGGTATGCTATGTTCTCTTTGGTGCCGGCAGAGCTAGGGTTCAAAATCTACAGCTAGGCACTTTGTAAAAAAGTCATCTTTCCCTGGAAAAATGCGGATCCACGTTGTGTTTTGGGCTCTTTTCTTTCGCGGGTACTAGGCCTACCCATATAAGTGAGGTACCATTTTTCTCAGACTTTGGGGATGCGAGGTGGGTGGAATTTTGTGCATCCGCACAGATTCCAGAACATTCCACCATTTAATGTGAGGAAAATGGGGTGTTTGACAGTTTGAGGTTTGCAAAGGATTCTGGGTAACCGAACCTGATGAAAGCCAGATAAGTTACCCCATCCCGTATTCCCCTTGGTGTCTGTTTTTCAAAAAAGTATAGGTTTCCTTGGGTACCTATTAGAAAAGTTATCCCCAATTACTTTAAGGTCCAAGAGGGGGGGAGAAGAACAATTCTATAAGGTTGAAACCTCTTAGCCGACCTATATTTCTTTTGGAGCCAATGAATGCTCAACAGAAATCATACGAGTACATCAATAGTTCCCCATAGCCAATAGATTAATTGTCTACAACCATTTTTCCTTTTTTTTTCTTTTTTTATTTATCAAAAATATTATATCATTGTTTCATTGCTATGTTTTCTTTTTTTATAATTTGCAATTCATCATAAAGCATATATATGTGCATAGTTATTAATGTGAACATAGTACATGTAAATATAAAGTTACTGTTTTTTAAACAAATAAGAAAATACCGATTGGCACCGCAAGTTGTACATTCTCACCTCACAACCGTTCTTTCATTCCAGCAATCATACCACACATGGGAGAAAAAGATGGAAAAAATAAACCTTAATAAACAGTAAAAGTTATAATAAAATAGATCGACTGGGATGTGATTATTGTTTGTTTCCCAAACTCAAATATAACAGATGGAACGTCAATTAATGTTTTCTCCTTTGTTCTGTTTTAATCGATCCTTGTAGGATTTATTGTCCAGTTATGTTGTAGCTGGTCTACGTACGTTTCGGTGAACTGTACTTTGGTATCACCTTCAGGACCAATAAACAAACAGTTTTTTATTTCTGTGCAACGAGGGGATTCTTATTTTAGGCGAGATATCGGGTCTTCCTATTCTTATCGCCCTATGGCTTCCAATAGGACAGATATTATGCCGAAAAATAGTGTAATCCTTAATGTCTGAAGACGGTCACATTAATGATTTCTTGCGATTGTTTAAAATTTCGTATGGCCAGGAAGGCACAACTGAGCTAGGTACTGCTCCTCTGTCTTTGGTAATGCTATGCCGTTATCTGTGTAGCTGTCGTTTCCTTCTCAAACTTAGTCGGACTTCGGTGTTGTATGCGATGGCACTATTTTTCGGCATAATATCTGTCCTATTGGAAGCCATAGGGCAATAAGAATAGGAAGACCTCTGATGTCTCGCCTAAAATAAGAATCCCCCTCGTTGCACAGAAATAAAAAACTGTTTATTGGTCCTGAAGAAGGTGATACCAAAGTACAGTTAACCGAAACGTACGTAGACCAGCTACAACATAACTGGACAATAAATCCTACAAGGATCGATTAAAACAGAACAAAGGAGAAAACATTAATTGACGTTCCATCTGTTATATTTGAGTTTGGGAAACAATCAACAATCACATCCCAGTCGATCTATTTTATTATAACTTTTACTGTTTGATAGTTGATGTTTATATTTTTTTTTTCCCTCTTTGTCTCCCGTTTGGTACAATTGCTGGAATGCAAGAACGGTTGTGAGGTGAGAATGTAGAACTTATGGTGCCAATCGGGATTTTCTTATTTGTTTAAAAAACTAACTTGATATTTACATGTACACATTAATGACTGTATGCACATATATATATATATATATATATATATATATATATATATATATATATATATATATATATATATATATATATATTCACTTAAAAAACCATAGGTTTCACACAAGTTATAGTTAGCTGTACATTTCACTCGTAAAAAACCAATGAAATTCCACGTTATAGTTAGATCAGGTAACTATAACTTGCGCGACCGCAATCCACTGCTGATGACGTCACATATTACATCACTCATGACATGGTCAGTGACATCACTCATCACATCAATGATGACATCTCAAATGACACATTGTGGATTGCGGTCGCGCAAGTTATAGTTACCTGATCTAACTATAACGTGGAATTTCATTGGTTTTTTACGAGTGAAATGTACAGCACACTATAACTTGTGTGAAACCTATGGTTTTTTAAGTGAATTTGCAAGGTTTTTTAAATGCTAATTCCTAACTATAACGTGTGTGAAACCTATGGTTTTTTCAGTGAATTTGTACGGTTTTTTAAATGCTAAGTTATCTATTGTTAATTTTTGCGCGCACGGTGCGCTTCGCACACTGTGCGTGCGCTGTGGGCACTCGGTGTGCTTCGCGCACCGAGCCCCCCCTCCTTGCGCATTTCGTACCGTGCACGCCACGCCATTTTTTACAAAATATCAATTGTTTTTTTCTCCCTTGGGGGTCCTTAGATTTATATATTAAATGTGATTGGTAATTTTTTTTTTTGTTTACCGTACGCGTACGGTAAGCTTACCGTACGCGCACTGCACAATTTTTTTTAAAAATTATTAAATTTATTTTTCATACTTTTTGGTCCTTTGTGAACCCCCTGACGAATGCTAGGGGGTCTGCAACTCTCTTCGTTGCCCCCTTTTCATGTTATCAACCTTTGTTTTTCAGTGCGAGAGACAGAAAATGGTGGCCAATACTTCCTGGTTTCGACCGATTCGAATGTTTACTTTGATCTAACAACCAATCAGAATCGCGCTCGCGCACGTCACCGTACGCGTACGGTAAGCTTACCGTAAGCGCACGGAGCGCGCTTACAGCTATATATATTGATTTAAATGCTATTTTCTCAAACTAACATTTACACCAGACCTACAAAAGGCACTTCCTTGACCTGCGGACTACCTCTCTGCCAAATTACAAGTAATTCTGTTCAGCCGTTCGGGCTGTAGCTGTGTCTAAAGGTCCTATGGAAAAATGCATGGGGAAAACGCGTTTTGGGACCCCCTTTTTTTCTCAGCCCCCGCTTGACGAATCACCCCGAGACTTTCAGGGTAGGAGCAGAGCGTAGCGCCCCATTAGTTTTGAAAATTTCGCGAGGATTCGTCGACCGGCGCCAAAGTTATTCCAAATAGAATGTTGCGGATTTCCTATGGAAACAGGGTCCTAACTATCTATCTACTGGCGTCCGCCGGTAGATAATATATATGGTTTATGATGAATTGCAAATTATAAAAAAAGAAAACATAGCAATGAAACAATGATATATTTTGATATTTTTGATACATAAACAAAAAACAAAATGGTTTTGTAGACTAATAATCTATTGGCTATGAGGAACTATTGATGTAATCATATGATGATTTCTGTTGAGCATTCATTGGCGCCGAAAGAAATATAGGTTGGCTAAGAGGTTTCAGCCTTATATAATAGGTTTCCTTGGGTGCCAGCTGCGCTAGGACCCAAAATCCACAGGTAGGCACAGTCCAAAAAAGTCTGTCTAGTGGGTTTTTGCCGCCCTGGTGGTAATCTATGCTATTGCCCCACAATGTCCCCAAGGAGGGAAAAAAGACTATCGCTATTTTTTGGGGTGAGTGGGAACATTGGTATGCCTATTCTGGACAGCCCCTCCCCCCCCCTTAATGTATAAAAAAAAAGCAGCACAATCGCTGGCGTCTAGTGGGCTCTCTGCCCCCCCGCCCCGGGGGAGCAGATCTGGGGCTACTGCCTCCTGGGGGGGGGGGGCATTGGCATACATGCCCATTCTGGGCAGCCCTACCCCTGAAATTTGAAGATACCCCTGGTGCCTAGTGGGATTCTGCCCTTCTGCCCCCGAGGGGGTCAGATATATTGCCCCATCTGCCTGGCGTGAGGGGTGGCAGAAAGACTGGTAATTTTTTGAGGGTGCTTACATTGGCATGCCCATTATGGGCAGCCCCCACCTATGTATAAACAACAAATCTCTGCTGCCTAGTGGGCTTTCTGCCCCAGATTAGGGGCTACTGCCCCATTTGCCTGGGGGGGGCATAAAGACTGGCATTTTTTTGGGGTGGTGGGGCGTTGGCTTGTCTACTCTGGGCAGTACCCACCCCAACTTGTATAAAAAAAAAACTGGTGCCTAGTGGGCTTTCTGCTCCCCAGGGGGCAGATGAGGGGCTATTGTCCCATCTGCCTCCTAGGGGGGGGTGGCACAGACTGTAAACAAATTTGGGGGTGGGGGCATTGGCATGCCCATTCTGGGTAGCTCCCACTTCACTTTATAAAAAAAGTCCCTGGGGCCTAGTGGTCTTTTTGATCATGGGCTATTGTCCCATCTGCCTCGTGGGGAGGGGGGCAGAATATCTTATGCCTTCTTTGGGGGGATAGGGTTGGCACATTGGCATTCCCATTCTGCGCAGCCCCCACCCCTGGCCTATAAAAACAAATCCCAGACTTCTAGGGTTCTTTCTGTCCCCGGGGAGGGGAGGGGGGGGGTAAGAAAGGCAGTCTGGCAAAATGAAATGGGGGGGGGGGGGAGCGAAAAACCTTGCCCAAGAGTTGGCTACACCCTCCCTGGTGGCTAGTGGTTGGTTCCCCATGCAGGGATCCCCTAGTTAAGGGTACAGTTGGAAAGAGGAGACTCTCCCCTTTCCATTGATACCTATCTTTTCGGTGTTTGGGGGGGCTCACATAGCCCCCCCCCCCCCCCCCAGCACCGCCACAAACTTTTTGTTCCGTTTTCATTGGAAGGACGACAGCCCGCCAGGCCCCCGATCGTCATTGCAATGAAAACCCTAACCATACTTGGGAGGTTGCGGAAGCTTTCCCACCTCCTAAAGCAAAAAAAGGGAAATCCCTCTCCTGATTACAACAACGGATTTTTTTTAACGTGTGCTCATGACGGAACCATTCCATCATGAGCATGGAAGGGGCTATACCATTTTACCTCACTTCACAAAAACACCAATAATCTACACCGCTTTACTTAAAACAAATGCTTTCTACACTCTGTGCCAGTTTAATCTGCACCACTGTACTTTGAGCCACTCCACTCCACTGTACTTTGAGCCACTCCACTCCACTCTAATCCACACTACTACACTCCTACACTATAAAACGCTACACTACAATAAGAAACTGTCTAATACTATACTATTTTAAACTATACCCCAAAAACACTCTAATCCAATATGTACCCCTTCACTGTACAGCACTATACTTTCTGCCATTCAACACTACTCTACTAAGCCACTATTTAACAATGTACACAACTCCACCTATACACTACATATCACTTTACTTCACTATATTATAAAACTGTACTCCTACAGTATATAACAATATACTCCACTGTACTTTACAACCCTCTGCACCACTCCCTCTTCACTACTACAATATACTCTACACAACACTATATTCAATTGTAATACTATAGTCTACTCTACAACACTATGGGCCACATATTAAACTTTTTTACCGCAATTTGTCCTGTTTGCGAATGGCCAAAGCCCTTATCTGATGCATGAAGCCATTTCCATTCGCAATAAGGTAATCACATTTTTTTGCGATTACCTAAATTGATGCATCAAGCCTTCCTAAATACACACTGTGCGTTTAGGTAACGCTAATTACAATCCACTTAGAGTTGATGGAAATTTGCTCGTTACTTGGAAAAAAGGAACAAAAGTGATTTTTTCCAAGTGACGTGGCGTGTGCGCCACATGTACACACCTTTTTGAGGTGATGAATCAGGGGGGCCTTAGGCCCCCTTATGCCCTTGAAATTGCATTCGCAATTTGCGATTACCAGTATGGTAATCACAATTTGCGAATGTGTTGCCATTCATTCCTATGGACTTGTAGGCCCATAGGAATGAATGGAGTAACATTACCTAATAGCTATTCTCAGTTTGCAAATGGTTAATAGGTAATGTTAGGGAATCGCAATTTGTTTTGCGATTCATACATGCCTTAGGATTTGTGATTCCCAAATAGCGATTCCTTAATCGAGATTTAGGAATTGCAAATCCAAATGTTGATGCATGTGGCGCTATACTCCCTTTACAACACAATTCACAACACCTTAATCTACTTCATAACACTACTCTTCACTCCTCTAAAGTCCCTTACACTGAAAGACCTATTGGCATAGTGAATAAGAGTTAGCTTTACCACATCGGCAGCCATTGCTCTATTCGTCGAGGATCCATGTGCGAATTACAGATCGTACATGTGAGGTGTTAATGTTACACAATGTCTGGAAAGTATAACTTAGCATTAGAAGCCAGAGGAGCCTTTCAGCCCTGCCCCCCCCCCCCCCACACCATATGTAGGGGCCCAAGGAATGCCCTGAATGAATGGCTACCCTGGATGGAAGCTCTGCGACACCCAAGGCTGTTTACCTGCAATACCAGAGCTGCACCCCTGGTACGGAGAACTGGCTTCTGCCCCACTCAACAGAAAGCATTACAGGAGCATACCCCTTGCCAAGTAGATACTCAAGCCAGAATTGTTTGTAGAATTTAACACCACCAACAGTGCACAGTGCACAAAATCTTTGTCCTTTAGCCTTCTGCAGCGGTCCTTCACGATGCATAGAAATTCCATAGCTCGTGTAGTGACATTGACTTAAAGCTGTTCACAACCATACCCCTTTGTGGGGGCTGATGCACCATCCTGGGCACTGCAGGCATTAGGGCCACCTCTGGGATGAGCATCCCCAG
The DNA here is from genome assembly GCF_964204655.1 of Triturus cristatus. Classification (NCBI taxonomy): domain Eukaryota; kingdom Metazoa; phylum Chordata; class Amphibia; order Caudata; family Salamandridae; genus Triturus; species Triturus cristatus. Next base: position 174,770,903 of record NC_140592.1, on the reverse strand, counting down.
TTTCGACAGGCTGTTTTGCCTTGCTTATGGTTGCACAGCCTGGTATTAGTCCGTCATCTTTGCTGAATCAGCAGGCTGAGGGGCTTGATAGAGCACCAGAGAGACGGAGTTCAGACACACGTAGAGGTAATGGCCACATCACAGATTTAGAATGGCTCCTTCATGTCGACTCTGCAACCATTCAGAAGAGGCAATTGGTGAAGGGACCAGCACATCACTGCTCGTTATTGTTGGCATGGGTATCGTCACCGCTTGAATATTTTTTTAGTACTCTCCTGAAATACTGTCTTACTATGAAGGTGTCAGAAGTGACATAAAGTGGGCCCAGGGGATTAGGAACTGTGGGGGACGTGAGGGATTTATCCTTCCATACTTTGGAGGGGGAGGGACACGGGAAGTGGGTGGGGGGGGGCTATGATGTAGACCCTGTTTGAACTTTATTGGCTTCATGAAACCTGAAAAAAGGAAATTTGAAACTGGCTGCGGACTCTTTTCCCGTGTCCAAGCCTGCAATGCCTGATACAGAAGATTCTTGTGAGATCTGTGTTCTGGGCTGTAGTATTTCACAGTTCCTTCAAAGGCCTTTTAAAAGTAGGAGGCTTTTTGTATTACTAATTTATCCCCCGTCAGTATGCGCTCCCTACATCCCACTTGCAAGGTGTCAATTAAAGACTTGTAGGGACATGGAAATGGAGATGAATGGCTCCATTAGCATCTATCCCCAATGAGATGCACTGCAGTAGTACCATCTCACACACTTTACTACACTGTAGGGGTTATGCAAGATTCCTTTAAAATATTAATGAGCAAGACAGCTGCATTGTTTTAATATATTGGCATTCCTATAGTGCTTTCCTATTCCTTGTGATTCCTAAATATTAATGTTTTTAGGTCTTGCCTAGGCAGCACTTGTGCAGTCTCTTCGGTACTTGCTGTATTCAGGTATGGACGTTAAGCTCCCCTTGTTTACCGCTCATCTTTACAATTGACTTCTTCCTGTCCTTTATAAATGATGGCTTTTGCTTCATGAATGGGCTTAGTAGTCCCTCCTTAGTACCTCCCTTCTGTTGCCTCCCAAAAGGCTAGCACCTCTTGTATGTATCCATACACTAGCTTTCATTAGCAGTTAGTGAGCCCTATTTACTTCATGTATTGATGAAGCAGGCATGATAGAGCGCATAGGAATGGTGCTTCGTCTTGTTTGTTTGCAGCGTGCCATGCGCACTTTCACTTTAACAATGGCTGCCGCCCCACACAGCACCCGCAGGATGCTGGCCTTGGCAATGCGGACGCTTGTTGTATTTGCAGATTGTCATGTGCATTTTCACTTTAAGAATGACTGAGTTGCGCTGAGTTTGCTGCACTATATTGCATAATTTGTATTTTCTTGACGCTTAATTTACTCCCCCCCCCCCCCCCCCTTCCCCCCAAAACAATATTACGAGCCACTGTCCTACAATATTCAAAATGTTTTTGGAAAAAAACTCCTCTGAAGAGCCCATTCATTTCACCCTCAAATTGAGCCAGGCATTTTCACGAGCTGCCCGTTGTAAAGTGCTTCAGTGCATCGCCAGGAAAAGTAAGCACCATTAATTCAATTACAATACAGTATAAAATGAGAATCTTTTGTGAAAAAAGTTAAATTCTGTCATCCGGTTCTATAACTGATTTTATTTAATGGTCCAGCCTTCCATGATCACCTGCTTTTCTCGTTCCTAGTAATTGTTGCCTTTAGAAAACTCTTGTGGGTGCTGTAGACCCTGTTGCATTGTACAGTGCATGTCATGTTTTCCTTTTATGGAATCTGCTTTTAGGGGATATGATGCACGCATGGGCTTTTTAATTGTGTGAAACTCTAGAATTGCACTTCTGAAGGTTGGTGTTCTTCTCATACCAGAACAGTCCTAACATAGGCTACAAGTCACCCACACACTTCATCCATACATTAGAATCCGTCTAGAGCAACCTATCTCTCAATCCTTTTGACCGTAGTCATGCATAACAGCAGCAAAAACACTTGGTAAGAGCACAACTCTGATCACCACATAAATGCAACCTTTGGGTGTTAAACTGGTAATAATGAGATGAAACCTTTGCCCATACAGTTTTCCAATTTGTAAAAATGGTAACCTAATGAAGGGATACCATAGCAAAAAGTGCCACATTATGCAGCACGGTTTGATTTTTGCTGCTGCATAATTTACAAAGTAACAGGGCGAGCAGTCCGAGCTGAGCTAAGCCAAGCCAGTCCTGAAAATGGTTTACCATGAAAATCATACATTAAACATCACTTAAAATATCATGTATGTTCAAAATCCATAAAATGTGCATTTCTTCAACAAATTGAAGTTTACATTAATATCTCACAGTATAGCTCTGCACTAAGACTTTTAAACAAACTTAGAACCGTTCATGCCTTGACAGTTGTCATGTGAATCCTTTATGCAGCTCACATTCTAATAGAGCAACATTATAGTCCATTAAATTCAAGATGTTTTGTACAACTGGCAAGCTGAACTCCTGTATTTGAAGGTGTTTTAATATGCAATAGTGAAGAAAGGAAGATGGATAAAATATTTGCTTAAGGTAACACTTTGGTTAAGCAGGGAAGCTGATTTATCAGTTTTTCTGGTTTCACTTTGTACAAATCAGCCACTAAATTGGTATTAATTTGTATCTCCTTTTTATCTCCATGTTAATGTTTTTTCCTTTTTTGTGCCTGAGGGTAGAGTATGGGTGGCAGCCATAAGTCATATGAAGGCTTGGCTTGTTATGGGCGTTATAGTTAAACATCGATCCAAACCAGGGCCAGGCATCTGGCTTGAGCTTGAATGAGCTTTCCATGGCTCACTCACCTCTAGTGTAATATTACTTAGGATAGCTGTATGTGTAACCGGTTGGTGCTCTGGGGACTTGTGTGGTTAGACCTATGAGGTCCCATCCTGGGATTGAAAGCACTGAATACGTAGGACCGTTAAAAATGAATTGCATGCTGCACACAGTATAAGATAGACCGGCAAGACTCCCAAGAGAATTTTTTACCAGGCTTGCATCTTGAAGAAACAGTGATGCAAACCCTGGACAACATATTGTACTAGAATTTACTTTCTAACCCACATCCTGATTTTCGTTGGATAGTTACTTAACATAACACTGTTGCACTATAAATATCTTGGCGTCATAGTTGACAGGGGTGGACTTTTCAAACCACCTTAAGGCCACCAAGAGGAAAGGTATGCTGATTGCAACAACACTTAGACAACTCAAAACTAAACTGTCTGGGCCTACTCTTCTGCCACTACTGCGTGTTTCTCAAGCTAAAATCCACTCATCAATTACTTATGGTAGTGAAGTCTTAAGAGGTACAGACCCAAAACTGTTGGACACCATTTCAAAAGCGTATAGTCCTTTTAAACTTACCATCATACACCTCACAGGCTCAAATCCGGTTAGAATTTGGACTAACTAAGCAACTGCTCGCAAGGCGAGGATCATGCATTAATTGCTGGTACAAAATAAAGAATTCACCTGAAAACACACTATCGCCAGCTTTGGGAAGATCAAAAAGAGTCACTAGCTACCACAGGTCTAAAAACTATGGGAAATTTCTCTACTGCATGCACAATTTAAGCGTGTTGTAAACAAAAATATAAAGGGAATTTCCTTCATAGAGTATAAAGCTACCTTTGCCCACAGGCGCCAAGCATGGATGATTCTGAGCATCTATAAATCGCCCGGGTTACAGGCTTACTTCGGATTGGGGTATTGCAGGAAATCAAGAGGCCTTTTTAAAACACAGGCTAGGAATTTTACCAGCCATACCCCACTTACAACCATGGCTGAGAAGGAACTGCGGGTCCATATGCAGGTTGTGTGGCACAGGGAAAGAAGACATGGAACACTTGCTATGTTCCTGCAAGAAGTTAAAAGAGGAAAGTAGATCTCCCGAAAACCACCTTCAACGAACTTACTATATGCACACGGAGACAAGAAGTCATTGCATGCTTTGACCCAAGACTTCCGCAATTGAATGGACTGTTAGTAAAAAAAATTGAAACTAGTCCGGTTTAAACAATGTAAAACAGATGGTGGTTCAGAAAAATAAGGTATTATGGATATTTCTTAAACTCTTATTTTATATTTGCTTTTTCGCAATAATTAAGAACTTTTTCTTTTTTTTGGTGTAAATTCTGAATTGATAATGTGAACTCAACATGAAATTTTGTAATGGTTTTAATAAATCAGAAACAATACATTTTTACTTACTGTTTTACTCTGCAGACTCTGTATGGAAAAAGGGTCCAAGGATGCCTGACCCTAACATGGCCGACAATGATGACTTTTTCCCCCTTGCTGAACTTTTACTTAACCCTTCCAGGCCTTTGCCTGACCTCAAGAGGACGTCTGGAATTATTTTGGACCATAGCTCCCCCCCTGACCCCAAGATGGCTGCCACAGTTTTCCCTACCACCAGACTCTGAACAGACCTTGATCACATCCCCCATCGGCCTGTATGGTAGCCCTAGCTCCTTCTCTGGCTTGTTTTTTACTCCCTCCCCCCCCACTTCCTCCTTTTACCCCTATCCTCATAGCCTATGTATCTGTTCAAACCTGTTTTCCCCGAACGTTGAGACCTGAGCAACATGGCTGATGCCCGGTGGAGTTGCTGGACAACTAATGAGGAGATTGGCCCTGGTTTCCCCCTTGACCGTCACCTACCCAGCCAGACGATGGGCACAGTTCCTCATCTCCCCGCTATTACTCCTTCTTCCCCTCTGTTAGAAATGGGGGTCTCTAGTTGGCAATGACTGGCCACTGTCCAAGTAGGGACCCTTCTTCCTAAGTAAGAGTAAGTGAGCTACACCCTTTAATAATCCCTGCTCAACCCTGTGGTAACATAGCACGAGCAGTTAGGCTTCTCAGAGGCAGTGTGTGAAGCATATATGACCATACACCATAACGGTGAAGAACACTACAAAGGGACACCACACAAGTAATTATAGAAAAAGAAGTATCTTTATATATAGACTTAACACAAGACCAATAACTGTAAAAAGCCGCAATACTGTAAAATAGCATTATTCTTGAAATGCTGCAAAAATAGTTCAAGGTGTGCAGAGGACTTCAGTTCAAAGCAGTAGTCTCTGTGACCCTTTTACTTACAAAGTACCTGGATTCTGTAGCAAAACAACCAAAATGTCGCAAAGGAGCTGTAGCGATTTTCCTCACGCGAGACCAGCGATGTGTTGAATCCTTGCCCCACAAGAGAGGATGATGCGTTGATCTGTAGAAGTGTGTGGGACAAAGTGACAAATTTCTCCACGCTAAGCCGGCGATGTGTTGAAATACTTGCTGTGAGGGAGGATGATGCTCCGAGCCTGTTGCGTGTGCGATCTAGTTGCGATGAAGAGATGGCGCTCCATGAGGGAGCGATGGTCCTGATGCGTTAAATGGCGGACGCCCGGCATCCACGCTGCGATGTCGTGAAGCGATGAACTCTGATGAACTTTGGTTAGCGAGCACTTGGAGGCCCGCAAACGTGCGATGCGATCTTCGGGTTAGAGTGCCTTTGGCAGCCCGCAAACGTGCGGTGATTTCCGGTAGCGAGCCCTCCGCAGCAGCGCGATTTTCCTTGCGCGATTCAGCTGCGGCGGCTTGCTAACTGGTATTGGCGACAATTTTCAGCACTCTCTTTTCTGTAGTAGAATTAGAGGCCCTGGAACTCACAGGAGCCTCACCTACTGATAGTAATCCTCGCTGGGAGGAAACAGGAGGCTGGTGGTGGAGTCTGATGTACCTGAGACTCTAGCAGGAGGCTAGCTCTCTTCTAGCCCTTGGGTGATTGCTGTGGCAAGATAAAATAAAAGTTCTTTTAAAGTCCTTTCCCTCTTCTTCAAAGTCCAGTAGTAACCACTGCATGCTAATCCAAGGAACAGCACACAAGCACAAGGATAGTCACTTCCTGCAGGTCCCTTCAGTTACACGGACAGAGGTTTTCTTGTGGTCCAGGAGCAATACCAATTGTAGGGGTTTCAGCACAGCTATTTATACCCCAAAAGTCTTTGTTGTCAAAGCTACAAGTCTCTGAACCCAGCCAGCACCAGTTCAGCTCAGTCCTGTAGCTCTTTGTTTACCAGGCTGCATCCTTCCTTTCAGAAAGAGGGGGTCTGCCTTCAGACGTACAGTGGGAGGTGGAGCCAGCATTCACCTTGCCAAGCACAGCCCTATTAAAGTGAAGGAGCTACCTCCCCTCACACCAAGGCAGATCTCTCTATTCAACCTAGGTCTGCCTCAGCCTGCCCTGTCCCTCCAAAACCAGACAGCCAATACACAATAGCAGAGCACACTGGAAGGCTTAGGCAAGAAAGTACCTATACTCTAAAAGTGGTAGTTTCAAACACCGAATATAAAAACCTTCACTAAAAGATGTATTTTAATATTCTGAGCTCAGGCATACTAAATTTGTTTTTCTACCATGTTCTGTGGGTCAGTTAGGACTATAGAATGTAATAGCCAAAACCTCCCATTCTGGCCTATGGAGATCAGGTAGCCTTACAGTAGTGAAAAACGAAATTGGGTGTAATTCACTACTAGGACATGTTACACACATCAGATCATGTCCTACCTTACACATACAATGCACCCTATCCTAAGGGTGGCTTACAGGATGCCAAGGGAAGGTTCAGGGGCTGGGAAGTGGGTGCACTTCACTGCCAAGATGGTAGTTCTGGACTGCACACAGACACTGCAGTGGCAGGCCTGAGATACACTTTACACGCTGCTTCTGTGGGTGGCACAAACCAGTGCTGCAGGCCCACCAGCAGCATTCGGTTTACCAGCCCTGGGCACACATGGGCCACGCTACTAGGGACTAACAGGTAAACCAAATAAGCCAATCATGGATGTACCAATTCACATAAAGGGAGCATTCGCGCTGTGGCACTGAATGGCAGTGGCACAGCGCCCAGAGCATCTATAAACAGCAAAAACAGAGGAGACACAGCGAAAAATGGAAGGGAGACTCACGCCAATGGTGCCAGGTCTAACCGGTTTCAACAGTCATTTCTTGACAGGGTCTCAGTGTCTTCTTGTCAGGCAGTAAATATGAAAGTTTTATGGTAAATGTCTGACACAAAGTATTCTAGATACTGTTGATGAGACCCCATGATGCGACTAAGTGCAACCATTTGTTCAGAGGGCGTACTTGCATATCTTTTTGATACTGCATGCTGATTCCTGAAAGTTGAAGGACTGGGCAATTTTTAAGACCCAGCGGTGCCAGGGGACAACACCTGAGACCTTTGGGGTTCACCTGTTTTGGTGTACTAAACAGACACGGGAATCATCCTCTGGCGTCGAAAGATCTTTTTAATGACTGCAGTCAGGAACAGAAGTCACAGTAGTATCATACGAGATGGATTCTACGGAGACTGCTCGATTTGTACAAACCAGGTCGCTCCTTAAATACTTACTATTATGCCTCGGGCAAACATTCCTACAAGTTTACAATTATTCCCGTTTCTGTATTCCAAACAATAAGATCACACCATCACATTCCCATCTCCAGGTGTCTGGCCTTCAATCACACAATTCTGACATCACTCTATTGAAAGGCCGGACTGCCCCATAATAAAATTGGTCACCATCATAAAAGGCTAGAGGGAAATACAGGGATAGATGCAGAAAATGGGAGTCAGATAAGACATACTCGTAGGCAAATAAAAGAAGCGTGGTCTATTGTATCAGGGTCAGCAATCTTGCTCAAGCAGGACAAGACAAAAGAGCCGGTGTGGCAGGGTCAGCTTTGGGCGGCAGTCAGCTTTCGCCAAGTCATGCGGAATTCAGTAGAAAGTGCACTAAGGAATACGTATCCTCGTGAGGTTACCCAAACAGGGTCATCGCTCGAACATCGCCCATTCACTGACTATGTGAGGGCAATGATACAAAATGGACGTCGTGCACAAAATGAAACCTGTATGTTTGAACACGAAAACCAGCAATATGACAAATCCTTCAGTGCAGCGTTGAGAAAACACTCGCCCATACTAAACTAATTTGTGATTCCCTAATACCAAAATCGTCACGGTACCATTAGTTCCAAAACACGGGTTCAGTTTTCACGGAACCTTAAAGTTAGTGATTGTCTGCTTCATATTGTTTGGGATATCGGTATTGGTTAACTCCTGCATGTGCAACTGCTATGGATGTTTGGTTTATGGAGGCATTTGAAGATGTCTGTTAGAGCTTTCACCCTTGGCATGATTTCCCCCTTAATTTTTGCATTCAGACCTGTTTTTGCTAACCTTCGGATTCTGCACATTTAACTAGTGCTAAAGTGTGTTCTTCCTAAGACATGGCAGAATTGGCTTGTACTCAATTGACTTAATTAACTTGTATGTACCTAGTTCAGTGCACTACATGTGCCCAGTGCCTGTAAATTAAATGCTACTAGTGGGCCTGCAGCACTGAGTGTACCACCCTCTTAAAAAGTCACTACATCAATGGTAATGATGGACACAGCCTCTCCAGACAGCATTAGTACATTGCCTGCATTTCTGTGGCTGGAGTGTGGCAACCCATACATGGTATTAATGGAGGCTAGAGACTGGGCTACCCTTAGAATTACAATGAGGGCCTTACTAGGAAATATCTGCTGTTTTATTCTTCCTGAGCATTTACATTTGGTGAAAGGGAGGGGTAAGGGGGTAGTAATGCAGTTTTTTTTGTTTAACATGATGTAGTTCTTGCCAGGGACAACCTTTAGTCTTTCCCTGATTGAGAAGTTTGCCACCTCAACAGCACATTTAGATATCGCTTTATTTGCACAACTGAGGTGAAGACCTGTTGACTATCTTTGCTTAATGTAAAAAGTTTTTATCTTTACATGGTGGAAACCGAACATGTGAACACTGATAAGGGGTGTGTTGGAGGCGGACTGAAGAACATGAACCAACATGTGGCCCTGCAGGCAAGACTGTTGACCATTGTCAAAGAGGTGTCAGTAAGGTAAGTCGGTGACTAGAAGGTATGCCAAATCTGTGGACCTCCTGGGAAAGCTTAAAGCAACTTGGTATACTTTCTGGGAATCTGGATCTATTCCCTACTCTTTCAGCACGAGTAGCAGAGGGTCAGGTTATAGGCATACTATGTTTTTCAGGTGGACCAGTAAACTTGCTAACCTAAACATAGTCTAGGGTCAGTTTGTAGATTTGTGGTTTGCAGTGTGCTTTCCAGTCCCTCACTGAGGTGCTTTTGCTAACGTAAGACCCACAGCACCACCTATTACAGTGGGTTCAAGGCAAACTCTTTCATTTTGCTTCTGGTGTCTGCACCAAGAATGTTTAGTTCTGGGACAGGTTGTAGGCGCACTCCCTCTTTCCCTTTCTAGGTGGGCCAGGAACTTCGACAACCATCAACTACACATGTTTAGCCTAGGGAAGGGTTGTTGGTTCATGGTTTGCAGCTTGCCTTGAGCTAATACCCTCACTGAGGTGCTTTTGCTACCAGCAGAGCCACAGCACCGCGTTGTACAGTTGTTTCAAGGCAACCTGGCTCTTGTTTTGTTTGTCCTGGCTGTACCAAAAACGTTTAGCATAAGGACCGGTTGTAGGCACTTTTTTTTTTATGGTCTTCACTGTATAAATCCCATGTTCATAAGACACCATTGTACATTTCCTGTAACCAAGATTCAATGGGTAAGACTAAGTTCCATTATTAAAAGTCTAAGAATGCAGACCACTGCTATGGCTAATGCTTTTGCAGTCTGCTGTGTCCATTCATATGCAATCTCAGGGTAAACATCAAAGTGACATAGAAGCCCTGTCAGTTGGCTCCTTTGTCGACTGTATCCATCTCCACACCTGTCCAAAGATTATTCAACATGGTAGCATTCCAGAGCAGGCATACAACGTCCCCTTCTGAGGTGTAACCTCTTTGGAATGCTGCCTAAGGAACAATTTAGGCGGCACTCAACGTCCATGGGAACCAGTCCCATCTTTTCTGTACTTTGTTTTAGTTCAGTTTCAAATGTGCTTCTGGAAGTGTTTATCTTGCAAAGCCATGAGGGCTGACTTTCATTGTTCAAGTAGTTCCATTGAAACCTATCCGACCACTACATTTTATTCAACTGTTGGGATATAGATGATCTATCAGGTTTTCGAATAGTCTAGATACTACCCCACATATGGTCCCCACTTAAATGTTTACGAATAGTCTTATATGTAGGGGAATGGGCCCAAAAGCATACTGAAACTTGGGTTGAGACATTGGTAGTCCCCAAAATGTGGATGTAGGAGCCCAATCTCCTCTTGCACCGTTGCATATTTTTTCAGCCTGTCCTCCGTAAGGAAGTATTATGTTTTTAATACCTCTGGTCAAAATTCCTCACATTGTTGCTCCAAGTCTCAGTTGTATTGCGTTCTCCAAATATGGTGTGCTCTACGCCATACACCTCATTATGTTTAGCATTGAATGAGATGCTACTCTTACTGTTCCCTGTATAATGCCTTGTAATACTACCAGAAGTGCACTGCAGGGACGACTTCAGCTCTACCCATCAGGGAACATCTATTGAGTTTAGGAGGATGTATCATTTATGCAAAATTGGAACACTATCCAGTAAAGAAATCAATATATATCGGCCAAACGCCGCTGCTTTTGGTTGTCTCTTGTAATGTATACATTTTAAAGTGTGGTTTACCCCCTCCTTATATGAACCTCATTTTCAAAAGTTGGTTTTAACCTCTCCAAACCAGATTCGTATTCGCCCTTTCAGGTGGGACAGATCACTGATAAACATTTGTAATTTCATTTAAGTGTAACAAAAGTAAAACTGTCAATATTGTAATAAGAGTGAGGTGTGTGTGGGATTTGACAAACTGGCTCAAATCAAAGTATATTTTTTACTTATTAGTCTAGTACGGTGCCCTGTCCCTTTGGGGAAAAAGGGGCCCATCTCTGCATACTTTTATTTGAGCAAAATAACTACTACTAGCGCCACAGGGGCGGGTGGGTGCAGAGGTAAAAGTTCGAGTTCGGACCAATGCTTTTCAATGGAGACTGGGGGTGCCTGGAGCCACAGTGCTTGCAGTTAAGTAGATCGGTTGCAGGGGCCAAGCTTTGGGGGTTAGCACAAGCATGGGGGTCTACAAAGCATCTAACATACACCACCAGCGGCACTTGGATGGCTGAGTGCAGGGTGCTAATTTGGCGTCGGGTGCTTTGTTTCTCAATGGAGTTTCTTCTTTTGACAAACCGGCTGTAGGTGGTTGTAGGAGGGAGACCAATATCAACAGATGTAAGTAGAAGTGTCGTAGGGACATGAAGGGTATAACCGTAATGGATTAATTACATTGAAAGACAGGAAAGTGTAATTGGAAGTCCAAGGTCAACAGACATGATCACCTCGGCACCAAATTAACCAATGAAAACGCAAGTATTTATCAAGACCATTACAGTAATGCAACACTAGTAACAAATGATCCTAGGGTAGTGCAATAATGACCTTGAAATACCTTAAGTATAATTATGTCAAAAAGCATAACCTCCTCCGACACAGTAACTAAATAGGATGAAAGTACTCATGACAATTCCAATAATGCCTCACTTGTAAAAAAATGATCTAGCAGTAATGGATTAATGAGCATAAAAACACTTAGAACAGTGAAAATAGAGGTCAAAGTTCAAACCACATGACCCCCCGCCAATCCCTTCAATTTAGTCAAGAAAAAAGTAAGGTCATATCATGACGATTCAGACACAGCAAAAACTTGTAAAAAAAAAAAAGAAATTCTAATGGAGGTCAAATATGACCTACAATTAATGTCATGTTCAGTGATACCAAACTTGCCGAAATTAATCCAAGGGTAACCAAATAAAAACTAAAAGATTTAGAAATGTTTGTTTAGGGGTCAAAGATCCGTTTTTTGACCTCTTATAAAATTTGACTAGTTGCCCTGTGAGATCAGACAGTGATTTCTCCAGTGATACCTCACTTTGCTAAAACAATTTCACTGTTACAAAGATACATCCTTTGCACACTTCCAGGAGCTACAATGTAGGGTCAAAGATCCAGGACTGTGCCTTTCCAGAGACTATGCATGCCATCGTATGCCACCTATTCACAAAATATGCATCATTACTGTGGATGAAAGTCATAAAATAAATTTTTAGATGTTTGATACATCTCCAAGAACTAGATAGAGCATTATATGAAATACACACATAAGTGTTAGCCCTTTTGTAATATGTTAAGTGCTGTCAAAAGCAGCTAAAATAGGTATTTTTGTGTCTTTATTGACGGGTGTCTCTGAAACGTCCATTTTACTTCTGTGAAACAATTCTGCTAAGCTTATAACTTTAGATTCTGCATAACAAACACATGAAATGTATGTGTCTTATATCAGTCATAAAATATGACAAATAGCCATTAATACAAAACAAATCTGCCTTTTTACCTTGTCAGTAAACAAAATAAATATTTTGCCTCTCTGTTTTTAAAAACCTATATTTTATTCATTACTCTACCAATGCAGTCATTTACACTTATTTTCATAGTCCTGTCTGCCATCTTGAATTATCATGAGACTTCAGGGTGTTTTATAAATGTGTTTTTTATATAAATTGATATTACAAGAATACTGAAACCAAAAATATAGTTTCCCAACACTATAATCGTAATTGCACAAACTACAGCATGTTAAAGCAAAGCACTCCAAAGTCATTAAATGGCTTGTCACTAATGCTTTTTTAATGGGCATTAATAGGGTTAACAGAGGGATGCCAACTAAGCTGCTGTGCTTTGAGGGGTGGTGAATCGGATTGAGGGTTGAAAATACTTTGCTGCTGTGCTTCTTTGAGCGGTGATGACTTAAGTACGCGGCTGTACTTGTTTGATGGGTACTTTATTGAAGGTTGCTAACTGAGTATGACGGCTGGTAAGACTATGCTGCTGTGCTTCATTGCTTGGCAATAACTGCGAGTACATTGCTGTGTTTCATTGAGGGGTTGTAATTCTTGTACGCTGTCTTACGTTGTGGTAAGGGAATAAGATGGGTGGTAACTGGGAATACGCTCCTGTGCTTTTTTTGAGGGTTGTTGCCGGGCAGTAAGTTGCTGTGCCTTTTTAAGGGCAGGTAACGGAGTATGCTGCTATACTTCATTGAGGTGGTAAGTGAGTCTGCTGCTCTGCTTAACAGAGGGATGATAGCTGACCGCTGCGGTGCTTTGAGAGGTGGTGAATGGGATTGAGAGGGATAATAGACTTTGATGCTGTGCTTTCTTAAGCTGTGATGTGCGCTGCTGAGCTTCTGAGGTGTGGTAACGAGTACGCGGCTGTGATTTCTTGATGGGAGGTAAATGGGAGTACCCTGCTGTGCTACATTGAGGGGTGGTAACCAGGAGTACGCTACTATGCTTTATCAATGAGAGCGGAGTATGAGGGCTGGTAACAGACTATACTGTTGTACTTGATTGTGGGGCAATAACTGCAAGTATGCTGCTGTGCTTAGTTGAGTGGTGGGAACTGGGAGTATCCTGTCATTTATTTGAGGAGTGATTAAGGAGTATGCTGCTGTAATTCATTGAGGTTGTAATGTAGTAGGCCAATGCTTTGAGAGGTTGTTACTGAGTACGCTGCTGTGCTTAATTGAAGGGTCTTACTGGGAGTACCCTGCTGTTTACTGAGGTGTAGTAACTGGACGTACGCTGCTGTTCAATAAGGTGTGGTAACTGGGATTACCCCCACTGTGCTTCACTGAGGGGTGGTAACTGGCAGTAAGCTGCTGTCCATCAAAAGATGGTAACTGGGAATACGCTGCTATACTTGTGTATTGCCGGGCTGTACGTTGCTGTGCTTCATTGAGTGATGCTAACTGACTATGCTGCTGTGCTTTGAGGGGTGGTGAATGGAATTTTGATGGGTAATAGACTTCACTGCTGTGCTTTTTGGAGCGGTAATTAAGTACGCTGCTGAGCTTCACTGAGGGGTTGTAACGGAGTACGCTGCTGTGCTTTCTTGATGGGTGGTAACTGAGTATGAGGGCTGGTAACAGACTATGCTGGTGTGCTTCATTGAGGGGCAATAACTGAGTACGTGGCTGTGCTTCATTGATGGTTTGTAACTTGTGTTAGTGTTGTGCTTCATTAAGTTGTGGTAAGGGAATTTGATTGGTTAATTGTTGCGATACATCTGTATTTTGTGGTTCCGCTCTATTAATATTTGTATTGAAGGTTATCAAAATACGATATAAACACTTGTCGAGGGTTCTGCGGTTCTTAGAAAGAGTGTCCAGTGATATCTTAGTCCAACATTCTGTTACCTGAACGACCTCTGACATGGCTACAGAATAGAGCAGAAGTGTGCTGAGTGGTTAACTAGGAAGTAGTATCTCTAGAGGGTAGTTGGTTACCGATGAACAGGCAAGCACATTGGCTACATAGTGGGTTATGGCAATATAGCAAGGGTTAGGGCAGACAATTAGAAGGGTCTCTGTACCTGACCACGAGGGAGTAGTGGGACCACTGTCTGGCTTCTTGATTTCTTTGCAAGTAACTTCAGTGCATTGGTACACAGGTCTTCATCAGACTCTCTCATACCTCTGACTTTGCCATGTGCAATTGGTGTCTCAGTGCTTTGGTGTGACATTCTCTTTATGAGGCAATACTGCTGACCTGCCCTGCGCAGTTCAACTCGCAGTACTTTGGCGTGCCGATCCCTTTTTGGGACCAAACTGCATACCTCTGGCCAGCCCTGCGCAATTCTCATCTCAGTGTTTTTATGCGCTGCTCCCTTTTGTGGGGCGATCTTGCGTACAGTTGACCTGACCTGCGGAATTTATGATTAAGTGCTGTGATGCACTGGTCCCTTCATGGGAAGATCTCTGGTCCCTTCATAGGATCTCTGATGCACTGGTCCCTTCATGGGATGACCTCCTTATTGCTGGTCCCTTCATGGGATGACCTCCTATGCGCTGGTCCCTTCATGGGATGACCTCCTATGCGCTGGTCCCTTCATGGGATGACCTCCTATGCGCTGGTCCCTTCATGGGATGACCTCCTATGCGCTGGTCCCTTCATGGGATGACCTCCTATGCGCTGGTCCCTTCATGGGATGACCTCCTATGCGCTGGTCCCTTCATGGGATGACCTCCTATGCGCTGGTCCCTTCATGGGATGACCTCCTATGCGCTGGTCCCTTCATGGGATGACCTCCTATGCGCTGGTCCCTTCATGGGATGATGTCTGCCCTGGTCCCTTCATGGGATGATCTTGCATACCTCTAATCATAGTGCTGTGATGCCCTGGTCCCTTGACGGGATGATCTGTGATGCCCTGGTCCCCTGACGGGATGATCTCTGCGTCATCCCTTCATGGGATGATCTGATGCCTGGGTCCCTTCATGGATGATCCTGCTTACCTCTAATGAGTGCCTGCATTCCTCTAATCTGCATGCTGTGATGCCCTGATCCCTTCATGGGATGATGTCTGATGCACTGGTCCCTTCATGGGATGATCCTGCATACCTCTAATTTGCGTGCTGTGATGCCCTGATCCCTTCATGGGATGATGTCTTATGCCCTGGTCCCTTCATGGGATGATCTTACATACCTCTAATCATACTGCTCTGATGCCCTGGTCCTTTAATGGGATGATCTCTGATGCCCTGGTCCCTTCATGGGATCTGATGCCCTGGTCCCTTCATGGGATGATCTCTGATGCACTAGTCCCTTCATGGGATGATCTCTGATGCCCTGGACCCTTCATGGGATGATCTCTGATGCACTGGTCCCTTCATGGGATGATCTTGCATACCTCTAATCATAGTGCTGTGATGCCCTGGTCCCTTAATTGGATGATCTCTGATGCCCTGGTCCCTTCATGGGATGATCTCTGATGCCCTGGTCCCTTCATGGGATGATCTTTGATGCCCTGGTCCCTTCATGGGATGATCTTTGATGCCCTGGTCCCTTCATGGGATGATCTCTGATACACTGGTCCCTTCATGGGATGATCTCTGATGCACTGGTCCCTTCATGGGATGATCTCTGATGCACTCGTCCCTTCATAGGATGATCTTTGCACAGGTCCCTTCATGGGATGATATTGCATACCTCTAATCATAGTGCTGTGATGCACTGGTCCCTTCATGGGATGATCTTGCATACCTCTAATCATAGTGCTGTGATGCCCTGGTCCCTTCATGGGATGATCTCTGATGCCCTGGTCCCTTCATGGGATGATCTGATGCCCTGGTCCCTTCATGGGATGATCTCTGATGCCCTGGTCCCTTCATGGGATGATCTCTGATGCCCTGGTCCCTTCATGGGGATGATGTCTGATGCCCTGGTCCCTTCATGGGATGGTCTGATGCCCTGGTCCCTTCATGGGATGATCTCCGATGCCCTGGTCCCTTCATGGGATGATCTCCGATGCCCTGGTCCCTTCATGGGATGATCTCCGATGCCCTGGTCCCTTCATGGGATGATCGCTGATGCCCTGGTCCCTTCATGGGATGATGTCTGATGCCCTGGTCCCTTCATGGGATTATGTCTGATGCCCTGGTCCCTTCATGGGATGATGTCTGATGCCCTGGTCCCTTCATGGGATGATGTCTGATGCCCTGGTCCCTTCATGGGATGATGTCTGATGCCCTGGTCCCTTCATGGGATGATGTCTGATGCCCTGGTCCCTTCATGGGATGATGTCTGATGCCCTGGTCCCTTCATGGGATGATGTCTGATGCCCTGGTCCCTTCATGGGATGATGTCTGATGCCCTGGTCCCTTCATGGGATGATGTCTGATGCCCTGGTCCCTTCATGGGATGATCTCTGATGCACTGGTCCCTTCATGGGATGATCTTGCATACCTCTAATCATAGTGCTCTGATGCCCTGGTCCCTTCATGGGATGATGTCTGATGCCCTGGTCCCTTCATGGGATGATCTCTGATGCACTGGTCCCTTCATGGGATGATCTCTGATGCACTGGTCCCTTCATTGGCTGATCTTGCATACCTCTAATCATAGTGCTGTGGTGCCCTGGTCCCTTCATGGGATGATGGTTGATGCACTGGTCCCTTCATGGGATGATCTCTGATGCACTGGTCCCTTCATGGGATGATCTCTGATGCACTGGTCCCTTCATGGGATGATCTCTGATGCACTGGTCCCTTCATGGGATGATCTCTGATGCACTGGTCCCTTCATGGGATGATCTCTGATGCACTGGTCCCTTCATGGGATGATCTCTGATGCACTGGTCCCTTCATGGGATGATCTTTGATGCACTGGTCCCTTCATGGGATGATGTCTGATGCACTGGTCCCTTCATGGGATGATCTTGCATACCTCTAATCATAGTGCTGTGATGCCCTGGTCCCTTCATGGGTTGATCTGATGCCCTGGTCCCTTCATGGGTTGATCTGATGCCCTGGTCCCTTCATGGGATGATCTCTGATGCCCTGGTCCCTTCATGGGACGATCTCTGATGCCCTGGTCCCTTCATGGGACGATCTCTGATGCCCTGGTCCCTTCATGGGACGATCTCTGATGCCCTGGTCCCTTCATGGGATGATCTCTGATGCCCTGGTCCCTTCATGGGATGATCTCTGATGCCCTGGTCCCTTCATGGGATGATCTCTGATGCCCTGGTCCCTTCATGGGATGATCTCTGATGCCCTGGTCCCTTCATGGGATGATCTCTGATGCCCTGGTCCCTTCATGGGATGATCGCTGATGCCCTGGTCCCTTCATGGGATGATCTTGCATACCTCTAATCATAGTGCTGTGATGCCCTGGTCCCTTCATGGGATGATCTCTGAGGCCCTGGTCCCTTCATGGGATGATCTCTGAGGCCCTGGTCCCTTCATGGGATGGTCTGATGCCCTGGTCCCTTCATGGGATGATGTCCGATGCCCTGGTCCCTTCATGGGATGTCCGATGCCCTGGTCCCTTCATGGGATGATCTCCGATGCCCTGGTCCCTTCATGGGATGATCGCTGATGCCCTGGTCCCTTCATGTGATGATCGCTGATGCCCTGGTCCCTTCATGGGATGATGTCTGATGCCCTGGTCCCTTCATGGGATGATGTCTGATGCCCTGGTCCCTTCATGGGATGATGTCTGATGCCCTGGTCCCTTCATGGGATAATGTCTGATGCCCTGGTCCCTTCATGGGATGATGTCTGATGCACTGGTCCCTTCATGGGATGATCGCTGATGCCCTGGTCCCTTCATGGGATGATCGCTGATGCCCTGGTCCCTTCATGTGATGATCGCTGATGCCCTGGTCCCTTCATGGGATGATGTCTGATGCCCTGGTCCCTTCATGGGATGATGTCTGATGCCCTGGTCCCTTCATGGGATGATGTCTGATGCCCTGGTCCCTTCATGGGATGATGTCTGATGCCCTGGTCCCTTCATGGGATGATGTCTGATGCCCTGGTCCCTTCATGGGATGATGTCTGATGCCCTGGTCCCTTCATGGGATGATGTCTGATGCCCTGGTCCCTTCATGGGATGATGTCTGATGCCCTGGTCCCTTCATGGGATGATGTCTGATGCCCTGGTCCCTTCATGGGATGATGTCTGATGCCCTGGTCCCTTCATGGGATGATGTCTGATGCCCTGGTCCCTTCATGGGATGATGTCTGATGCCCTGGTCCCTTCATGGGATGATGTCTGATGCCCTGGTCCCTTCATGGGATGATGTCTGATGCCCTGGTCCCTTCATGGGATGATGTCTGATGCCCTGGTCCCTTCATGGGATGATCTCTGATGCCCTGGTCCCTGATGCACTGGTCCCTTCATGGGATGATCTCTGATGCCCTGGTCCCTTCATGGGATGATCTTGCATACCTCTAATCATAGTGCTGTGATGCCCTGGTCCCTTCATGGGATGATGTGTATTGCCCTGGTCCCTTCATGGGATGATCTCTGATGCCCTGGTCCCTTCATGGGATGATCTCTGATGCCCTGGTCCCTTCATGGGATGATCTCTGATGCCCTGGTCCCTTCATGGGATGATCTCGGATGCCCTGGTCCCTTCATGGGATGATCTCGGATGCCCTGGTCCCTTCATGGGATGATCTTTGATGCCCTGGTCCCTTCATGGGATGATCTTGCATACCTCTAATCATAGTGCTGTGGTGTACTGGTCCCTTCATGGGATGATCTCTGATGCACTGGTCCCTTCATGGGGTGATCTCTGATGCCCTGGTCCCTTCATGGGATGATCTCTGATGCCCTGGTCCCTTCATGGGATGATCTCTGATGCCCTGGTCCCTTCATGGGATGATCCCTGATGCCCTGGTCCCTTCATGGGATGATCTCGGATGCCCTGGTCCCTTCATGGGATGATCTCGGATGCCCTGGTCCCTTCATGGGATGATCTTTGATGCCCTGGTCCCTTCATGGGATGATCTTTGATGCCCTGGTCCCTTCATGGGATGATCTCGGATGCCCTGGTCCCTTCATGGGATGATCTCGGATGCCCTGGTCCCTTCATGGGATGATCTCGGATGCCCTGGTCCCTTCATGGGATGATCTCGGATGCCCTGGTCCCTTCATGGGATGCTCTCGGATGCCCTGGTCCCTTCATGGGATGATCTCGGATGCCCTGGTCCCTTCATGGGATGATCTCGGATGCCCTGGTCCCTTCATGGGATGATTTCGGATGCCCTGGTCCCTTCATGGGATGATGTCGGATGCCCTGGTCCCTTCATGGGATGATGTCTGATGCCCTGGTCCCTTCATGGGATGATCCCTGATGCCCTGGTCCCTTCATGGGATGATCTCGGATGCCCTGGTCCCTTCATGGGATGATCCCTGATGGCCTGGTCCCTTCATGGGATGATTTTTGATGCACTGGTCCCTTCATGGGATGATTTTTGATGCACTGGTCCCTTCATGGGATGATTTTTGATGCCCTGGTCCCTTCATGGGATGATTTTTGATGCACTGGTCCCTTCATGGGATGATTTTTGATGCACTGGTCCCTTCATGGGATGATTTTTGATGCCCTGGTCCCTTCATGGGATGATCTCTGATGCCCTGGTCCCTTCATGGGATGATCTCTGATGCCCTGGTCCCTTCATGGGATGATTTTTGATGCACTGGTCCCTTCATGGGATGATTTTTGATGCACTGGTCCCTTCATGGGATGATCTTGCATACCTCTAATCATAGTGCTGTGATGCCCTGGTCCCTTCATGGGATGATCCCTGATGCCCTGGTCCCTTCATGGGATGATCCCTGATGCCCTGGTCCCTTCATGGGATGATCCCTGATGCCCTGGTCCCTTCATGGGATGATCCCTGATGCCCTGGTCCCTTCATGGGATGATCCCTGATGCCCTGGTCCCTTCATGGGATGATCCCTGATGCCCTGGTCCCTTCATGGGATGATCCCTGATGCCCTGGTCCCTTCATGGGATGATCCCTGATGCCCTGGTCCCTTCATGGGATGATCCCTGATGCCCTGGTCCCTTCATGGGATGATCCCTGATGCCCTGGTCCCTTCATGGGATGATCCCTGATGCCCTGGTCCCTTCATGGGATGATCCCTGATGCCCTGGACCCTTCATGGGATGATCTCTGATGCCCTGGACCCTTCATGGGATAATCTCTGATGCCCTGGACCCTTCATGGGATGATCTCTGATGCACTGGTCCCTTCATGGGATGATCTTGCATACCTCTAATCATAGTGCTGTGATGCGCTGGTCCCTTCACGGGATGACCGCTGATGCGCTGGTCCCTTCACGGGATGACCGCTGATGCGCTGGTCCCTTCACGGGATGACCGCTGATGCGCTGGTCCCTTCACGGGATGACCGCTGATGCGCTGGTCCCTTCGCGGGATGACCGCTGATGCGCTGGTCCCTTCGCGGGATGACCGCTGATGCGCTGGTCCCTTCGCGGGATGACCGCTGATGCGCTGGTCCCTTCGCGGGATGACCGCTGATGCGCTGGTCCCTTCGCGGGATGACCGCTGATGCGCTGGTCCCTTCGCGGGATGACCGCTGATGCGCTGGTCCCTTCGCGGGATGACCGCTGATGCGCTGGTCCCTTCGCGGGATGACCGCTGATGCGCTGGTCCCTTCGCGGGATGACCGCTGATGCGCTGGTCCCTTCGCGGGATGACCGCTGATGCGCTGGTCCCTTCGCGGGATGACCGCTGATGCGCTGGTCCCTTCGCGGGATGACCGCTGATGCGCTGGTCCCTTCGCGGGATGACCGCTGATGCGCTGGTCCCTTCGCGGGATGACCGCTGATGCGCTGGTCCCT
This sequence comes from Triturus cristatus, assembly GCF_964204655.1. NCBI lineage: Eukaryota > Metazoa > Chordata > Amphibia > Caudata > Salamandridae > Triturus > Triturus cristatus. The sequence goes on along the minus strand of NC_140592.1, from coordinate 174,749,622 downwards.
TCGCGGGATGACCGCTGATGCGCTGGTCCCTTCGCGGGATGACCGCTGATGCGCTGGTCCCTTCGCGGGATGACCGCTGATGCGCTGGTCCCTTCGCGGGATGACCGCTGATGCGCTGGTCCCTTCGCGGGATGACCGCTGATGCGCTGGTCCCTTCGCGGGATGACCGCTGATGCGCTGGTCCCTTGACGGGATGACCGCTGATGCGCTGGTCCCTTGACGGGATGATCTGTGATGCCCTGGTCCCTTGACGGGATGATCTGTGATGCCCTGGTCCCTTGACGGGATGATCTGTGATGCCCTGGTCCCTTGACGGGATGATCTGTGATGCCCTGGTCCCTTGACGGGATGATCTGTGATGCCCTGGTCCCTTGACGGGATGATCTCTGCGTCATCCCTTCATGGATGATCCTGCTTACCTCTAATGAGTGCCTGCATACCTCTAATCTGCATGCTGTGATGCACTGGTCCCTTCATGGGATGATCTCTGATGCACTCGTCCCTTCATGGGATGATCCTGCATACCTCTAATCTGCGTGCTGTGATGCGCTGGTCCCTTCATGGGATGATCTTTGATGCGCTGGTCCCTTCATGGGATGATCTTTGATGCGCTGGTCCCTTCATGGGATGATCTCTGCGCTGGTCCCTTCATGGGATGATCCTTCATACCTCTAACCAGAGTGCTGTGATGCGCTAGTCCCTTCATGGGATGATCCTGCATACCTCTAACCAGAGTGCTCTGATGCGCTGGTCCCTTCATGGGATGATCTCTGATGCGCTGGTCCCTTCATGGGATGATCTAATGCCTGGGTCCCTTCATGGATGATCTTGCTTACCTCTAATGAGTGCCTGCATACCTCTAAGCTGCGTGCTGTGATGCACTGGTCCCTTCATGGCATGATCTTTGATGCGCTGGTCCCTTCATGGCATGATCTTTGATGCGCTGGTCCCTTCATTGGATGATCTTTGATGCGCTGGTCCCTTCATGGATGATCTTTGATGCGCTGGTCCCTTCATGGGATGATCTTGCATACCTGAGTGCTGTGATGCACTGGTCCCTTCATGGATAGATCTCTCATCCGCTGATCCCTTCATGGGATGATCTCTCATCCGCTGGTCCCTTCATGGGATGATCTCTCATCCGCTGGTCCCTTCATGGGATGATCTCTCATCTGCTGGTCCCTTCATGGGATTATCTCTGGTGCGCTTCTCCCTTCATGGGATGATCTCTGATGCGCTTGTCCCTTCATGGGATGGTCTCTGATGCGCTTGTCCCTTCATGGGATGGTCTCTGATGCGCTTGTCCCTTCATGGGATGGTCTCTGATGCGCTTGTCCCTTCATGGGATGGTCTCTGATGCGCTTGTCCCTTCATGGGATGGTCTCTGATGCGCTTGTCCCTTCATGGGATGGTCTCTGATGCGCTTGTCCCTTCATGGGATGGTCTCTGATGCGCTTGTCCCTTCATGGGATGGTCTCTGATGCGCTTGTCCCTTCATGGGATGGTCTCTGATGCGCTTGTCCCTTCATGGGATGGTCTCTGATGCGCTGGTCCCTTCATGGGATGGTCTCTGATGCGCTGGTCCCTTCATGGGATGGTCTCTGATGCGCTGGTCCCTTCATGGGATGGTCTCTGATGCGCTGGTCCCTTCATGGGATGATCTGATGCGCTGGTCCCTTCATGGGATGATCTCTGATGCGCTGGTCCCTTCATGGGATGATCTCTGATGCCTGGGTCCCTTCATGGGATGATCTCTGATGCGCTGGTCCCTTCATGGGATGATCTGATGCCTGGGTCCCTTCATGGGATGATCTGATGCCTGGGTCCCTTCATGGGATGATCTGATGCGCTGGTCCCTTCATGGGATGATCTGATGCGCTGGTCCCTTCATGGGATGATCTGATGCGCTGGTCCCTTCATGGGATGATCTCTGATGCGCTGGTCCCTTCATGGGATGATCTCTGATGCGCTGGTCCCTTCATGGGATGATCTCTGATGCGCTGGTCCCTTCATGGGATGATCTCTGATGCGCTGGTCCCTTCATGGGATGATCTGATGCCTGGGTCCCTTCATGGGATGGTCTCTCATGCGCTGGTCCCTTCATGGCATGATCTCTCATGCGCTGGTCCCTTCATGGCATGATCTCTCATGCGCTGGTCCCTTCATGGCATGATCTCTCATGCGCTGGTCCCTTCATGGCATGATCTCTCATGCGCTGGTCCCTTCATGGCATGATCTCTCATGCGCTGGTCCCATCATGGGATGATCTTGCATACCTCTAATCTGAGTGCTGTGATGGCCTGGTCCCTTCATGGGATGATCTCTGCGTCATCCCTTCATGGGATGATCTGATGCCTGGGTCCCTTCATGGATGATTTTGCATACCTCTAATCTTAGTGCTGTGATGCCCTGGTCCCTTCATGGGATGATCTCTGATGCCCTGGTCCCTTCATGGGATGATCTCTGATGCCCTGGTCCCTTCATGGGATGATCTCTGATGCCCTGGTCCCTTCATGGGATGATCTCTGATGCCCTGGTCCCTTCATGGGATGATCTCTGATGCCCTGGTCCCTTCATGGGATGATCTCTGATGCCCTGGTCCCTTCATGGGATGATCTCTGATGCCCTGGTCCCTTCATGGGATGAGGTCTGATGCACTGGTCCCTTCATGGGATGATCTCTGATGCCCTGGTCCCTTCATGGGATGATCTCTGATGGCCTGGTCCCTTCATGGGATGATCTGGCATACCTCTAATCATAGTGCTGTGATGCCCTGGTCCCTTCATGGGATGATTTCTGATGCCCTGGTCCCTTCATGGGATGATTTCTGATGCCCTGGTCCCTTCATGGGATGATCTCTGATGCCCTGGTCCCTTCATGGGATGATCTCTGATGCCCTGGTCCCTTCATGGGATGATCTCTGATGCCCTGGTGCCTTCATGGGATGATCTCTGATGCCCTGGTGCCTTCATGGGATGATCTCTGATGCCCTGGTGCCTTCATGGGATGATCTCTGATGCCCTGGTGCCTTCATGGGATGATCTCTGATGCCCTGGTGCCTTCATGGGATGATCTCTGATGCCCTGGTGCCTTCATGGGATGATCTCTGATGCCCTGGTCCCTTCATGGGATGATCTTGCATACCTCTAATCATGGTCCTGTGATGCCCTGGTCCCTTCATGGGATGATCTCTGATGCCCTGGTCCCTTCATGGGATGATCTCTGATGCCCTGGTCCCTTCATGGGATGATCTTGCATACCTCTAATCATAGTGCTGTGATGCCCTGGTCCCTTCGTTGGATGATCTCTAATGCACTGGTCCCTTCATGGGTTGATCTTGCATACCTCTAATCAGTGCTGTGATGCCCTGGTCCCTTCATGGGATGATCTCTGATGCCCTGGTCCCTTCATGGGATGATCTCTGATGCACTGGTCCCTTCATGGGATGATCTCTGATGCACTCGTCCCTTCATAGGATGATCTTTGCACAGGTCCCTTCATGGGATGATATTGCATACCTCTAATCATAGTGCTGTGATGCCCTGGTCCCTTCATGGGATGATCTTGCATACCTCTAATCACAGTGCTGTGAATCACTGGTCCCTTCATGGGATGATCCCTGGTCCCTTCATGGGATGATCCCTGGTCCCTTCATGGGATGATCCCTGATGCCCTGGTCCCTTCATGGGATGATCCCTGATGCCCTGGTCCCTTCATGGGATGATCCCTGATGCCCTGGTCCCTTCATGGGATGATCTTGCATACCTCTAATCATAGTGCTCTGATGCCCCGGTCCCTTCATGGGTTGATTTCTGATGCCCTGGTCCCTTCATGGGATGATTTCTGATGCCCTGGTCCCTTCATGGGATGATTTCTGATGCCCTGGTCCCTTCATGGGATGATTTCTGATGCCCTGGTCCCTTCATGGGATGATTTCTGATGCCCTGGTCCCTTCATGGGATGATCTCTGATGCCCTGGTCCCTTCATGGGATGATCTCTGATGCCCTGGTCCCTTCATGGGATGATCTATGATGCCCTGGTCCCTTCATGGGATGATCTCTGATGCCCTGGTCCCTTCATGGGATGATGTCTGATGCACTGGTCCCTTCATGGGATGATCTTGCATATCTCTAATTATAGTGCTGTGATGCCCTGGTCCCTTCATGGGATGATCTCTGATGCCCTGGTCCCTTCATGGGATGATCTCTGATGCCCTGGTCCCTTCATGGGATGATCTCTGATGCCCTGGTCCCTTCATGGGATGATCTCTGATGCCCTGGTCCCTTCATGGGATGATCTCTGATGCCCTGGTCCCTTCATGGGATGATCTCTGATGCCCTGGTCCCTTCATGGGATGATCTCTGATGCCCTGGTCCCTTCATGGGATGATCTCTGATGCCCTGGTCCCTTCATGGGATGATCTCTGATGCCCTGGTCCCTTCATGGGATGATCTCTGATGCCCTGGTCCCTTCATGGGATGATCTCTGATGCCCTGGTCCCTTCATGGGATGATCTCTGATGCCCTGGTCCCTTCATGGGATGATGTCTGATGCACTGGTCCCTTCATGGGATGATCTTGCATACCTCTAATCATAGTGCTGTGATGCCCTGGTCCCTTCATGGAATGATTTCTGATGCACTGGTCCCTTCATGGGATGATCTCTGATGCTGTAGTCCCTTCATGGGAAGATCTTGCATACCTCTAATCATAGTGCTCTGATGCACTGGTCCCTTCATGGGATGATGTCTGATGCCCTGGTCCCTTCATGGGATGATGTCTGATGCCCTGGTCCCTTCATGGGATGATGTCTGATGCCCTGGTCCCTTCATGGGATGATGTCTGATGCCCTGGTCCCTTCATGGAATGATTTCTGATGCACTGGTCCCTTCATGGGATGATCTCTGATGCTGTAGTCCCTTCATGGGAAGATCTTGCATACCTCTAATCATAGTGCTCTGATGCACTGGTCCCCTCATGGGATGATCTCTGATGCCCTGGTCCCTTCATGGGATGATGTCTGATGCCCTGGTCCCTTCATGGGATGATGTCTGATGCCCTGGTCCCTTCATGGGATGATGTCTGATGCCCTGGTCCCTTCATGGGATGATGTCTGATGCCCTGGTCCCTTCATGGGATGATGTCTGATGCCCTGGTCCCTTCATGGGATGATGTCTGATGTCCCTTCATGGGATGATCTCTGATGCCCTGGTCCCTTCATGGGATGATGTCTGATGCCCCGGTCCCTTCATGGGATGATGTCTGATGCCCCGGTCCCTTCATGGGATGATGTCTGATGCCCTGGTCCCTTCATGGGGTGATGTCTGATGCCCCGGTCCCTTCATGGGATGATGTCTGATGCCCCGGTCCCTTCATGGGATGATGTCTGATGCCCCGGTCCCTTCATGGGATGATGTCTGATGCCCCGGTCCCTTCATGGGATGATGTCTGATGCCCCGGTCCCTTCATGGGATGATGTCTGATGCCCCGGTCCCTTCATGGGATGATCTTGCATACCTCTAATCATAGTGCTGTGATGCCCTGGTCCCTTCATGGGATGATCTTGCATACCTCTAATCATAGTGCTGTGATGCCCTGGTCCCTTCATGGGATGATCTCTGATGCCCTGGTCCCTTCATGGGATGATCTCTGATGCCCTGGTCCCTTCATGGGATGATCTCTGATGCCCTGGTCCCTTCATGGGATGATCTCTGATGCCCTGGTCCCTTCATGGGATGATCTCTGATGCCCTGGTCCCTTCATGGGATGATCTCTGATGCCCTGGTCCCTTCATGGGATGATCTCTGATGCCCTGGTCCCTTCATGGGATGATCTCTGATGCCCTGGTCCCTTCATGGGATGATCTCTGATGCCCTGGTCCCTTCATGGGATGATCTCTGATGCCCTGGTCCCTTCATGGGATGATGTCTGATGCCCTGGTCCCTTCATGGGATGATGTCTGATGCACTGTTCCCTTCATGGGATGATCTTGCATACCTCTAATCATAGTGCTGTGATGCCCTGGTCCCTTCATGGGACGATCTCTGATGCACTGGTCCCTTTATGGGATTATCTTTGCACTGGTCCCTTCATGGGATGATCTTGCATACCTCTAATGTACGTGCTGTGGTGTACTGGTCCCTTCATGGGATCTCTGATGCACTGGTCCCTTCATGGGATGATCTCTGATGCACTGGTCCCTTCATGGGATGATCTTGCATACCTCTAAAATGCGTGCTGTGGTGTACTGGTCCCTTCATGGGATGATCTCTGATGCACTTTTCCCTTCATGGGATGATCTCTGATGCACTTTTCCCTTCATGGGATGATCTCTGATGCACTGGTCCCTTCATGGGATGATCTTGCATACCTCTAATCATAGTGCTGTGATGCAAACGTCCCTTCATGGGATGATCTTTGATGCACTGGTCCCTTCATGGGATGATCTCTGATGCACTGGTCCCTTCATGGGATGATCTTGCATACCTCTAATCATAGTGCTGTGATGCCCTGGTCCCTTCATTGGATGTCTGATGCACTGGTCCCTTCACGGGATGTCTGATGCCCTGGTCCCTTCACGGGATGTCTGATGCCCTGGTCCCTTCACGGGATGTCTGATGCCCTGGTCCCTTCACGGGATGTCTGATGCCCTGGTCCCTTCATGGGATGATGTCTGATGCCCTGGTCCCTTCATGGGATGATGTCTGATGCCCTGGTCCCTTCGTGGGATGGTCTGATGCCCTGGTCCCTTCGTGGGATGATCTGATGCCCTGGTCCCTTCGTGGGATGATCTGATGCCCTGGTCCCTTCGTGGGATGATCTGATGCCCTGGTCCCTTCGTGGGATGATATCTGATGCCCTGGTCCCTTCATGGGATGATGTCTGATGCCCTGGTCCCTTCATGGGTTGATCTCTGATGCCCTGGTCCCTTCATGGGTTGATCTCTGATGCCCCGGTCCCTTCATGGGTTGATCTCTGATGCCCCGGTCCCTTCATGGGATGATTCCTGATGCCCCGGTCCCTTCATGGGATGATGTCTGATGCCCTGGTCCCTTCATGGGATGATGTCTGATGCCCTGGTCCCTTCATGGGACGATCTCTGATGCACTGGTCCCTTCATGGGATTATCTTTGCACTGGTCCCTTCATGGGATGATCTTGAATACCTCTAATGTACGTGCTGTGGTGTACTGGTCCCTTCATGGGATGATCTCTGATGCACTGGTCCCTTCATGGGATGATCTCTGATGCACTGGTCCCTTCATGAGATGATCTCTGATGCACTGGTCCCTTCCTGGGATGATCTTGCATACCTCTAATATGCGTGCTGTGGTGTACTGGTCCCTTCATGGGATGATCTCTGCACTTTTCCCTTCATGGGATGATCTCTGATGCACTGGTCCCTTCATGGGATGATCTTGCATACCTCTAATCATAGTGCTGTGATGCACTGGTCCCTTCATGGGAGGATCTTTGATGCACTGGTCCCTTCATGGGATGATCTCTGATGCACTGGTCCCTTCATGGGATGATCTTGCATACCTCTAATCATAGTGCTGTGATGCCCTGGTCCCTTCACGGGATGATCTCTGATGCACTGGTCCCTTCATGGGATGATCTTGCATACCTCTAATGTACGTGCTGTGGTGTACTGGTCCCTTCATGGGATGTTCTCTGATGCACTGGTCCCTTCATGGGATGATCTTGCATACCTCTAGCCATAGTGCTGTGATGCCCTGGTCCCTTCATGGGATGATCTCTGATGCCCTGGTCCCTTCATGGGATGATCTCTGATGCCCTGGTCCCTTCATGGGATGATCTCTGATGCCCTGGTCCCTTCATGGGATGATCTCTGATGCCCTGGTCCCTTCATGGGATGATCTCTGATGCCCTGGTCCCTTCATGGGATGATCTCTGATGCCCTGGTCCCTTCATGGGATGATCTCTGATGCCCTGGTCCCTTCATGGGATGATCTCTGATGCCCTGGTCCCTTCATGGGATGATCTCTGATGCCCTGGTCCCTTCATGGGATGATCTCTGATGCCCTGGTCCCTTCATGGGATGATCTCTGATGCCCTGGTCCCTTCATGGGATGATCTCTGATGCCCTGGTCCCTTCATGGGATGATCTCTGATGCCCTGGTCCCTTCATGGGATGATCTCTGATGCCCTGGTCCCTTCATGGGATGATCTCTGATGCCCTGGTCCCTTCATGGGATGATTTGTGATGCACTGGTCCCTTCATGGGATGATTTGTGATGCCCTGGTCCCTTCATGGGATGATCTCTGATGCCCTGGTCCCTTCATGGGATGATCTCTGATGCCCTGGTCCCTTCATGGGATGATCTCTGATGCCCTGGTCCCTTCATGGGATGATCTCTGATGCCCTGGTCCCTTCATGGGATGATCTCTGATGCCCTGGTCCCTTCATGGGATGATTTGTGATGCCCTGGTCCCTTCATGGGATCATTTGTGATGCCCTGGTCCCTTCATGGGATGATTTGTGATGCCCCGGTCCCTTCATGGGATGATCTTTGATGCACTGGTCCCTTCATGGGATGATCTTTGATGCACTGGTCCCTTCATGGGATGATCTTTGATGCACTGGTCCCTTCATGGGATGATCTTTGATGCACTGGTCGCTTCATGGGATGATCTTGCATGCCTCTAATCATAGTGCTGTGATGCCCTGGTCCCTTCATGGGATGATGCCTGATGCTCTCCTCCCTTCATGGGATGATTTCTTATGCACTGGGCCCTTCATGGGATGATTTCTTATGCACTGGTCCCTTCATGGGATGATCTCTGATGCCCTGGTCCCTTCATGGGATGATCTCTGATGCCCTGGTCCCTTCATGGGATGATCTCTGATGCCCTGGTCCCTTCATGGGATGATCTCTGATGCCCTGGTCCCTTCATGGGATGATCTTTGCACTGGTCCCTTCATGGGATGATCTTGCATACCTCCAATCATAGTGCTGTGATGCCCTGATCCCTTCATTGGATGATCTCTGATGCACTGGTCCCTTCATGGGATGATCTTGCATACCTCTAATGTACATGCTGTGTTGTACTGGTCCCTTCATGGGATGTTCTCTGATGCACTGGTCCCTTCATGGGATGATGTCTGATGCACTGGTCCCTTCATGGGATGATCTTGCATACCTCTAATCATAGTGCTGTGATGCCCTGGTCCCTCCATGGGATGATCTCTGTTGCACTGGTCCCTCCATGGGATGATCTCTGATGCACTGGTCCCTTCATGGGATGATCTTGCATGCCTCTAATCATAGTACTGTGATGCACTGGTCCCTTCATGGGATGATGTCTGGTGCACTGGTCCCTTCATGGGATGATGTCTGATGCACTGGTCCCTTCATGGGATGATGTCTGATGCACTGGTCCCTTCATGGGATGATGTCTGATGCCCTGGTCCCTTCATGGGATGATGTCTGATGCCCTGGTCCCTTCATGGGATGATGTCTGATGCCCTGGTCCCTTCATGGGATGATGTCTGATGCCCTGGTCCCTTCATGGGATGATGTCTGATGCCCTGGTCCCTTCATGGGATGATGTCTGATGCCCTGGTCCCTTCATGGGATGATGTCTGATGCCCTGGTCCCTTCATGGGATGATGTCTGATGCCCTGGTCCCTTCATGGGATGATGTCTGATGCCCTGGTCCCTTATGGGATGATGTCTGATGCCCTGGTCCCTTATGGGATGATGTCTGATTCCCTGGTTCCTTCATGGGATGATGTCTGATTCCCTGGTCCCTTCATGGGATGATCTGATTCCCTGGTCCCTTCATGGGATGATCTGATTCCCTGGTCCCTTCATGGGATGATCTGATTCCCTGGTCCCTTCATGGGATGATGTCTGATGCACTGGTCCCTTCATGGAATGATCTCTGATGCACTGGTCCCTTCATGGAATGATCTCTGATGCACTGGTCCCTTCATGGAATGATCTCTGATGCACTGGTCCCTTCATGGGATGATCTCCGATGCACTGGTCCCTTCATGGGATGATCTCTGCACTGGTCCCTTCATGGAATGATGTCTGATGCACTGGTCCCTTCATGGGATGATCTTGCAAACCTCTAATCATAGTGCCGTGATGCACTGGTCCCTTCATGGGATGATCTTGCATACCTCTAATCATAGTGCTGTGATGCTCTGGTCCCTTCATGGGATGATCTCTGGTGCTCTGGTCCCTTCATGGGATGATCTCTGGTGCTCTGGTCCCTTCATGGGATGATCTCTGATGCCCTGGTCCCTTCATGGGATGATCTCTGATGCCCTGGTCCCTTCATGGGATGATCTCTGATGCCCTGGTCCCTTCATGGGATGATCTCTGATGCCCTGGTCCCTTCATGGGATGATCTCTGATGCCCTGGTCCCTTCATGGGATGGTCTCTGGTGCACTGGTCCCTTCATGGGATGATCTTTGGTGCACTGGTCCCTTCATGGGATGATCTTGCATACCTCTAATCATAGTGCTCTGATGCACCGGTCCCCTCATCGGAAGAACTTGCATACCTCTAATCTGAGTGCTGTGATGCACTGGTCCCTTCATGGGATGATCTGATGCACTGGTCCCTTCATGGGATGATCTTGCATACCTCTAATCATAGTGCTGTGATGCACTGGTCCCTTCATGGGGATGATCTCTGATGCCCTGGTCCCTTCATGGTATGATCTCTGATGCCCTGGTCCCTTCATGGTATGATCTCTGATGCCCTGGTCCCTTCATGAGATGATCTCTGATGCACTGGTCCCTTCATGGGATGATCTCTGATGCACTGGTCCCTTCATGGGATGATCTTGCATACCTCTAATCATAGTGCTGTGATGCCCTGGTCCCTTCATGGGATGATCTTGCATACCTCTAATCATAGTGCTGTGATGCCCTGGTCCCTTCATGGGAGGATGTCTGATGCCCTGGTCCCTTCATGGGAGGATGTCTGATGCCCTGGTCCCTTCATGGGATGATCCCTGATGCCCTGGTCCCTTCATGGGATGATCCCTGATGCCCTGGTCCCTTCATGGGATGATCCCTGATGCCCTGGTCCCTTCATGGGATGATCCCTGATGCCCTGGTCCCTTCATGGGATGATCCCTGATGCCCTGGTCCCTTCATGGGATGATCCCTGATGCCCTGGTCCCTTCATGGGATGATCCCTGATGCCCTGGTCCCTTCATGGGATGAACTTGCATACCTCTAATCATAGTTCTGTGATGCCCTGGTCCCTTCATGGGATGATCTTGCATACCTCTAATCCTAGTGCTGTGATTCCCTGGTCCCTTCATGGGATGATCCCTGATGCCCTGGTCCCTTCATGGGATGATCCCTGATGCCCTGGTCCCTTCATGGGATGATCTCTGATGCCTTCATGGGATGATCCCTGATGCCCTGGTCCCTTCATGGGATGATCCCTGATGCACTGGTCCCTTCATGGGATGATCCCTGATGCACTGGTCCCTTCATGGGATGATGTCTGCACTGGTCCCTTCATGGGATGATGTCTGATGCACTGGTCCCTTCATGGGATGATCTTGCATACCTCTAATCATAGTGCTCTGATGCACTTGTCCCTTCATGGGATCATCTGATGCCCCGGTCCCTTCATGGGATGATTTCTGATGCCCCGGTCCCTTCATGGGATGATTTCTGATGCCCCGGTCCCTTCATGGGATGATTTCTGATGCCCCGGTCCCTTCATGGGATGATTTCTGATGCCCTGGTCCCTTCATGGGATGATGTATGATGCACTGGTCCCTTCATGGGATGAGCTTGCATACCTCTAATCATAGTGCTCTGATGCACTGGTCCCTTCATGGGATGATCTCTGATGCCCTGGTCCCTTCATGGGATGATCTCTGATGCCCTGGTCCCTTCATGGGATGATCTCTGATGCCCTGGTCCCTTCATGGGATGATCTCTGATGCCCTGGTCCCTTCATGGGATGATCTCTGATGCCCTGGTCCCTTCATGGGATGATCTCTGATGCCCTGGTCCCTTCATGGGATGATCTCTGATGCCCTGGTCCCTTCATGGGATGATCTTTGCACTGGTCCCTTCATGGGATGATCTTGCATACCTCCAATCATAGTGCTGTGATGCCCTGGTCCCTTCATGGGATGATCTGATGCACTGGTCCCTTCATGGGATGATCTTGCATACCTCTAATCATAGTGCTGTGATGCCCTGGTCCCTTCATGGGATGATCTCTGATGCCCTGGTCCCTTCATGGGATGATCTCTGATGCCCTGGTCCCTTCATGGGATGATCTCTGATGCACTGGTCCCTTCATGGGATGATCTCTGATGCACTGGTCCCTTCATGGGATGATCTCTGATGCACTGGTCCCTTCATGGGATGATCTCTGATGCACTGGTCCCTTCATGGGATGATCTCTGAAGCACTGGTCCCTTCATGGGATGATCTTGCATACCTCTAATCATAGTGCTGTGATGCCCTGGTCCCTTCATGGGATGATCTTGCATACCTCTAATCATAGTGCTGTGATGCCCTGGTCCCTTCTCGGGAGGATGTCTGATGCCCTGGTCCCTTCATGGGATGATCCCTGATGCCCTGGTCCCTTCATGGGATGATCCCTGATGCCCTGGTCCCTTCATGGGATGATCCCTGATGCCCTGGTCCCTTCATGGGATGATCCCTGATGCCCTGGTCCCTTCATGGGATGATCCCTGATGCCCTGGTCCCTTCATGGGATGATCCCTGATGCCCTGGTCCCTTCATGGGATGATCCCTGATGCCCTGGTCCCTTCATGGGATGATCCCTGATGCCCTGGTCCCTTCATGGGATGATCCCTGATGCCCTGGTCCCTTCATGGGATGATCCCTGATGCCCTGGTCCCTTCATGGGATGATCCCTGATGCCCTGGTCCCTTCATGGGATGATCTCTGATGCCCTGGTCCCTTCATGGGATGATGTCTGCACTGGTCCCTTCATGGGATGATGTCTGCACTGGTCCCTTCATGGGATGATGTCTGCACTGGTCCCTTCATGGGATGATGTCTGCACTGGTCCCTTCATGGGATGATGTCTGATGCACTGGTCCCTTCATGGGATGATCTTGCATACCTCTAATCATAGTGCTGTGATGCACTGGTCCCTTCATGGGATGATCTGATGCCCTGGTCCCTTCATGGGAAGATCTTGCATACCTCTAATCATAGTGCTCTGATGCACTTGTCCCTTCATGGGATCATCTGATGCCCCGGTCCCTTCATGGGATGATTTCTGATGCCCCGGTCCCTTCATGGGATGATTTCTGATGCCCTGGTCCCTTCATGGGATGATTTCTGATGCCCTGGTCCCTTCATGGGATGATGTATGATGCACTGGTCCCTTCATGGGATGAGCTTGCATACCTCTAATCATAGTGCTCTGATGCACTGGTCCCTTCATGGGATGATCTCTGATGCCCTGGTCCCTTCATGGGATGATCTCTGATGCCCTGGTCCCTTCATGGGATGATCTCTGATGCCCTGGTCCCTTCATGGTCTGATCTCTGATGCCCTGGTCCCTTCATGGTCTGATCTGATGCCCTGGTCCCTTCATGGGATGATCTGATGCCCTGGTCCCTTCATGGGATGATCTGATGCCCTGGTCCCTTCATGGGATGATCTGATGCCCTGGTCCCTTCATGGGATGATCTCTGATGCCCTGGTCCCTTCATGGGATGATCTCTGATGCCCTGGTCCCTTCATGGGATGATCTCTGATGCCCTGGTCCCTTCATGGGATGATCTTTGCACTGGTCCCTTCATGGGATGATCTTGCATACCTCCAATCATAGTGCTGTGATGCCCTGGTCCCTTCATTGGATGATCTCTGATGCACTGGTCCCTTCATGGGATGATCTTGCATACCTCTAATCATAGTGCTGTGATGCCCTGGTCCCTTCATGGGATGATCTCCGATGCCCTGGTCCCTTCATGGGATGATCTCCGATGCCCTGGTCCCTTCATGGGATAATCTCCGATGCCCTGGTCCCTTCATGGGATGATCTCCGATGCCCTGGTCCCTTCATGGGATGATCTCCGATGCCCTGGTCCCTTCATGGGATGATTTCTGATGCACTGGTCCCTTCATGGGATGATCTCTGATGCACTGGTCCCTTCATGGGATGATTTTTGATGCACTGGTCCCTTCATGGGATGATCTCTGATGCACTGGTCCCTTCATGGGATGATTTTTGATGCACTGGTCCCTTCATGGGATGATTTTTGATGCACTGGTCCCTTCATGGGATGATTTTTGATGCACTGGTCCCTTCATGGGATGATCTCTGATGCCCTGGTCCCTTCATGGGAAGATCTTGCATACCTCTAATCATAGTGATCTGATGCACTGGTCCCCTCATGGGATGATCTTGCATACCTCTAATCATAGTGCTGTGATGCCCTGGTCCCTTCATGGGATGATCTCTGATGCCCTGGTCCCTTCATGGGATGATCTCTGATGCCCTGGTCCCTTCATGGGATGATGTCTGATGCCCTGGTCCCTTCATGGGATGATGTCTGATGCCCTGGTCCCTTCATGGGATGATCTCTGATGCCCTGGTCCCCCATGGGATGATCTCGGATGCCCTGGCCCCCCCATGGGATGATCTCGGATGCCCTGGCCCCCCCATGGGATGATCTTTGCACTGGTCCCTTCATGGGATGATCTTGCATACCTCCAATCATAGTGCTGTGATGCCCTGGTCCCTTCATTGGATGATCTCTGATGCACTGGTCCCTTCATGGGATGATCTTGCATACCTCTAATCATAGTGCTGTGATGCCCTGGTCCCTTCATGGGATGATCTCCGATGCCCTGGTCCCTTCATGGGATGATCTCTGATGCCCTGGCCCCCCCATGGGATGATCTCGGATGCCCTGGCCCCCCCATGGGATGATCTCGGATGCCCTGGCCCCCCCATGGGATGATCTCGGATGCCCTGGCCCCCCCATGGGATGATCTCTGATGCCCTGGCCCCCCCATGGGATGATCTCTGATGCCCTGGTCCCGTCATGGGATGATGTCTGATACACTGGTCCCTTCATGGGATGATCTTGCATACCTCTAATCATAGTGCTGTGATGCCCTGGTCCCTTCATGGGATGATCTCTGATGCACTGGTCCCTTCATGGGATGATCTTGCATACCTGTAATCTGTGCTGTGATGCCCTGGTCCCTTCATGGGATGATGTCTGATGCACTGGTCCCTTCATGGGATGATCTCTGATGCCCTGGTCCCTGATGCCCTGGTCCCTTCATGGGATGATCTCTGATGCCCTGGTCCCTGATGCCCTGGTCCCTTCATGGGATGATCCCTGATGCCCTGGTCCCTTCATGGGATGATCCCGGATGCCCTGGTCCCTTCATGGGATGATCCCGGATGCCCTGGTCCCTTCATGGGATGATCCCGGATGCCCTGGTCCCTTCATGGGATGATCCCGGATGCCCTGGTCCCTTCATGGGATGATCCCGGATGCCCTGGTCCCTTCATGGGATGATCCCGGATGCCCTGGTCCCTTCATGGGATGATCCCGGATGCCCTGGTCCCTTCATGGGATGATCCCGGATGCCCTGGTCCCTTCATGGGATGATCCCGGATGCCCTGGTCCCTTCATGGGATGATCCCGGATGCCCTGGTCCCTTCATGGGATGATCCCGGATGCCCTGGTCCCTTCATGGGATGATCCCGGATGCCCTGGTCCCTTCATGGGATGATCCCGGATGCCCTGGTCCCTTCATGGGATGATCCCGGATGCCCTGGTCCCTTCATGGGATGATCCCGGATGCCCTGGTCCCTTCATGGGATGATCTCGGATGCCCTGGTCCCTTCATGGGATGATCTCGGATGCCCTGGTCCCTTCATGGGATGATCTCGGATGCCCTGGTCCCTTCATGGGATGATCTCGGATGCCCTGGTCCCTTCATGGGATGATCTCGGATGCCCTGGTCCCTTCATGGGATGATCTCGGATGCCCTGGTCCCTTCATGGGATGATCTCGGATGCCCTGGTCCCTTCATGGGATGATCTCGGATGCCCTGGTCCCTTCATGGGATGATCTCGGATGCCCTGGTCCCTTCATGGGATGATCTTGCATACCTCTAATCATAGTGCTGTGATGCACTGGTCCCTTCATGGGATGATCTCTGATGCCTTGGTTCCTTCATGGGATGATCTCTGATGCACTGGTCCCTTCATGGGATGATCTCTGATGCACTTGTCCCTTCATGGGATGATCTTGCATACCTCTAATCATAGTGCTGTGAAGCCCTGGTCCCTTCATGGGATGATCTCTGATGCACTGGTCCCTTCATGGGATGATCTTGCATACCTGTAATCAGTGCTGTGATGCCCTGGTCCCTTCATGGGATGATCTCTGATGCACTGGTCCCTTCATGGGATGATCTTGCATACCTGTTATCAGTGCTGTGATGCCCTGGTCTCTTCATGGGATGATCTTTGCACTGGTCCCTTCATGGGATGATCTTGCATACCTCTAATCATAGTGCTGTGATGCCCTGGTCCCTTCATGGGATGATCTCTGATGCACTGGTCCCTTCATGGGATGATCTCTGATGCACTGGTCCCTTCATGGGATGATCTTGCATACCTCTAATCATAGTGCTGTGATGCCCTGGTCCCTTCATGGGATGATCTCTGATGCCCTGGTCCCTTCATGGGATGATCTCTGATGCCCTGGTCCCTGATGCCCTGGTCCCTTCATGGGATGATCCCTGATGCCCTGGTCCCTTCATGGGATGATCCCTGATGCCCTGGTCCCTTCATGGGATGATCCCTGATGCCCTGGTCCCTTCATGGGATGATCCCTGATGCCCTGGTCCCTTCATGGGATGATCCCTGATGCCCTGGTCCCTTCATGGGATGATCCCTGATGCCCTGGTCCCTTCATGGGATGATCCCTGATGCCCTGGTCCCTTCATGGGATGATCTCTGATGCCCTGGTCCCTTCACGGGATGATCTCTGATGCCCTGGTCCCTTCACGGGATGATATCTGATGCACAGGTCCCTTCATGGGATGATCTTGCATTCCTTTAATCATAGTGCTGTGATGCCCTGGTCCCTTCATGGGATGATCTCTGATGCCCTGGTCCCTTCATGGGATGATCTCTGATGCCCTGGTCCCTTCATGGGATGATCTCTGATGCCCTGGTCCCTTCATGGGATGATCTCTGATGCCCTGGTCCCTTCATGGGATGATCTCTGATGCCCTGGTCCCTTCATGGGATGATCTCTGATGCCCTGGTCCCTTCATGGGATGATCTCTGATGCCCTGGTCCCTTCATGGGATGATCTCTGATGCCCTGGTCCCTTCATGGGATGATCTCTGATGCCCTGGTCCCTTCATGGGATGATCTCTGATGCCCTGGTCCCTTCATGGGATGATCTCTGATGCCCTGGTCCCTTCATGGGATGATCTCTGATGCCCTGGTCCCTTCATGGGATGATCTCTGATGCCCTGGTCCCTCCATGGGATGATCTCTGATGCCCTGGTCCCTCCATGGGATGATCTCTGATGCCCTGGTCCCTCCATGGGATGATCTCTGATGCCCTGGTCCCTCCATGGGATGATCTCTGATGCCCTGGTCCCTCCATGGGATGATCTCTGATGCCTTGGTCCCTTCACGGGATGATCTCTGATGCCCTGGTCCCTTCACGGGATGATCTCTGATGCACAGGTCCCTTCACGGGATGATCTCTGATGCACAGGTCCCTTCACGGGATGATCTCTGATGCACAGGTCCCTTCACGGGATGATCTCTGATGCACAGGTCCCTTCACGGGATGATCTCTGATGCACAGGTCCCTTCACGGGATGATCTCTGATGCACAGGTCCCTTCACGGGATGATCTCTGATGCACAGGTCCCTTCACGGGATGATCTCTGATGCACAGGTCCCTTCACGGGATGATCTCTGATGCACAGGTCCCTTCACGGGATGATCTCTGATGCACAGGTCCCTTCACGGGATGATCTCTGATGCACAGGTCCCTTCACGGGATGATCTCTGATGCACAGGTCCCTTCACGGGATGATCTCTGATGCACAGGTCCCTTCACGGGATGATATCTGATGCCCTGGTCCCTTCATGGGATGATCTCGGATGCCCTGGTCCCTTCATTGGATGATCTCTGATGCACTGGTCCCTTCATGGGATGATCTTGCATACCTCTAATCATAGTGCTGTGATGCACTGGTCCCTTCATGGGATGATCTCTGATGCCCTGGTCCCTTCATGGGATGATCTCTGATGCACTGGTCCCTTCATGGGATGATCTCTGATGCACTGGTCCCTTCATGGGATGGTCTCTGATGCACTGGTCCCTTCATGGGATGATTTTGCATACCTCTAATCATAGTGCTGTGATGCCCTGGTCCCTTCATGGGATGATCTTTGCACTGGTCCCTTCATGGGATGATTTTGCATACCTCTAATCATAGTGCTGTGATGCCCTGGTCCCTTCATGGGATGATCTCGGATGCCCTGGTCCCTTCATGGGATGATCTCGGATGCCCTGGTCCCTTCATGGGATGATCTCGGATGCCCTGGTCCCTTCATGGGATGATCTCGGATGCCCTGGTCCCTTCATGGGATGATCTCGGATGCCCTGGTCCCTTCATGGGATGATCTCGGATGCCCTGGTCCCTTCATGGGATGATCTCGGATGCACTGGTCCCTTCATGGGATGATCTCGGATGCCCTGGTCCCTTCATGGGATGATCTCGGATGCCCTGGTCCCTTCATGGGATGATCTCGGATGCCCTGGTCCCTTCATGGGATGATCTCGGATGCCCTGGTCCCTTCATGGGATGATCTCGGATGCCCTGGTCCCTTCATGGGATGATCTCGGATGCCCTGGTCCCTTCATGGGATGATCTCGGGTGCCCTGGTCCCTTCATGGGATGATCTCGGGTGCCCTGGTCCCTTCATGGGATGATCTCGGGTGCCCTGGTCCCTTCATGGGATGATCTCGGGTGCCCTGGTCCCTTCATGGGATGATCTCGGATGCCCTGGTCCCTTCATGGGATGATCTCGGATGCCCTGGTCCCTTCATGGGATGATCTCGGATGCCCTGGTCCCTTCATGGGATGATCTCGGATGCCCTGGTCCCTTCATGGGATGATCTCGGATGCCCTGGTCCCTTCATGGGATGATCTCGGATGCCCTGGTCCCTTCATGGGATGATCTCGGGTGCCCTGGTCCCTTCATGGGATGATCTCGGGTGCCCTGGTCCCTTCATGGGATGATCTCGGGTGCCCTGGTCCCTTCATGGGATGATCTCGGGTGCCCTGGTCCCTTCATGGGATGATCTCGGGTGCCCTGGTCCCTTCATGGGATGATCTCGGATGCCCTGGTCCCTTCATGGGATGATCTCGGATGCCCTGGTCCCTTCATGGGATGATCTCGGATGCCCTGGTCCCTTCATGGGATGATCTCGGATGCCCTGGTCCCTTCATTGGATGATCTCTGATGCACTGGTCCCTTCATGGGATGATCTTGCATACCTCTAATCATAGTGCTGTGATGCACTGGTCCCTTCATGGGATGATCTCTGATGCCCTGGTCCCTTCATGGGATGATCTCTGATGCACTGGTCCCTTCATGGGATGATCTCTGATGCACTGGTCCCTTCATGGGATGGTCTCTGATGCACTGGTCCCTTCATGGGATGATTTTGCATACCTCTAATCATAGTGCTGTGATGCCCTGGTCCCTTCATGGGATGATCTTTGCACTGGTCCCTTCATGGGATGATCTTGCATACCTCTAATCACAGTGCTGTGATGCCCTGGTCCCTTCATGGGATGATCTCTGATGCCCTGGTCCCTTCATGGGATGATCCCTGATGCCCTGGTCCCTTCATGGGATGATCCCTGATGCCCTGGTCCCTTCATGGGATGATCCCTGATGCCCTGGTCCCTTCATGGGATGATCCCTGATGCCCTGGTCCCTTCATGGGATGATCCCTGATGCCCTGGTCCCTTCATGGGATGATCCCTGATGCCCTGGTCCCTTCATGGGATGATCCCTGATGCCCTGGTCCCTTCATGGGATGATCCCTGATGCCCTGGTCCCTTCATGGGATGATCCCTGATGCCCTGGTCCCTTCATGGGATGATCTCTGATGCACTGGTCCCTTCATGGGATGATGTCTGCACTGGTCCCTTCATGGGATGATGTCTGCACTTGTCCCTTCATGGGATGATGTCTGCACTGGTCCCTTCATGGGATGATGTCTGATGCACTGGTCCCTTCATGGGATGATCTTGCATACCTCTAATCATAGTGCTCTGATGCACTTGTCCCTTCATGGGATCATCTGATGCCCCGGTCCCTTCATGGGATGATTTCTGATGCCCCGGTCCCTTCATGGGATGATTTCTGATGCCCCGGTCCCTTCATGGGATGATTTCTGATGCCCCGGTCCCTTCATGGGATGATTTCTGATGCCCCGGTCCCTTCATGGGATGATTTCTGATGCCCCGGTCCCTTCATGGGATGATTTCTGATGCCCTGGTCCCTTCATGGGATGATGTATGATGCACTGGTCCCTTCATGGGATGAGCTTGCATACCTCTAATCATAGTGCTCTGATGCGCTGGTCCCTTCATGGGATGATCTCTGATGCGCTGGTCCCTTCATGGGATGATCTCTGATGCCCTGGTCCCTTCATGGGATGATCTCTGATGCCCTGGTCCCTTCATGGGATGATGTCTGATGCCCTGGTCCCTTCATGGGATGATCTCTGATGCCCTGGTCCCTTCATGGGATGATCTCTGATGCCCTGGTCCCTTCATGGGATGATCTCTGATGCCCTGGTCCCTTCATGGGATGATCTCTGATGCCCTGGTCCCTTCATGGGATGATCTTTGCACTGGTCCCTTCATGGGATGATCTTGCATACCTCTAATCATAGTGCTGTGATGCCCTGGTCCCTTCATGGGATGATGTATGATGCACTGGTCCCTTCATGGGATGAGCTTGCATACCTCTAATCATAGTGCTCTGATGCACTGGTCCCTTCATGGGATGATCTCTGATGCCCTAGTCCCTTCATGGGATGATCTCTGATGCCCTGGTCCCTTCATGGGATGATCTCTGATGCCCTGGTCCCTTCATGGGATGATCTTTGATGCCCTGGTCCCTTCATGGTCTGATCTGATGCCCTGGTCCCTTCATGGGATGATCTGATGCCCTGGTCCCTTCATGGGATGATCTCTGATGCCCTGGTCCCTTCATGGGATGATCTCTGATGCCCTGGTCCCTTCATGGGATGATCTCTGATGCCCTGGTCCCTTCATGGGATGATCTCTGATGCCCTGGTCCCTTCATGGGATGATCTCTGATGCCCTGGTCCCTTCATGGGATGATCTTTGCACTGGTCCCTTCATGGGATGATCTTGCATACCTCCAATCATAGTGCTGTGATGCCCTGGTCCCTTCATGGGATGATCTCTGATGCCCTGGTCCCTTCATGGGATGATCTTTGATGCCCTGGTCCCTTCATGGTCTGATCTGATGCCCTGGTCCCTTCATGGGATGATCTGATGCCCTGGTCCCTTCATGGGATGATCTCTGATGCCCTGGTCCCTTCATGGGATGATCTCTGATGCCCTGGTCCCTTCATGGGATGATCTCTGATGCCCTGGTCCCTTCATGGGATGATCTCTGATGCCCTGGTCCCTTCATGGGATGATCTTTGCACTGGTCCCTTCATGGGATGATCTTGCATACCTCCAATCATAGTGCTGTGATGCCCTGGTCCCTTCATTGGATGATCTCTGATGCACTGGTCCCTTCATGGGATGATCTTGCATACCTCTAATCATAGTGCTGTGATGCCCTGGTCCCTTCATGGGATGATCTCCGATGCCCTGGTCCCTTCATGGGATGATCTCCGATGCCCTGGTCCCTTCATGGGATAATCTCCGATGCCCTGGTCCCTTCATGGGATAATCTCCGATGCCCTGGTCCCTTCATGGGATGATCTCCGATGCCCTGGTCCCTTCATGGGATGATCTCCGATGCCCTGGTCCCTTCATGGGATGATTTCTGATGCACTGGTCCCTTCATGGGATGATCTTGCATACCTCATCATAGTGCTGTGATGCCCTGGTCCCTTCATGGGATGATGTCTGATGCCCTGGTCCCTTCATGGGATGATGTCTGATGCCCTGGTCCCTTCATGGGATGATGTCTGATGCCCTGGTCCCTTCATGGGATGATGTCTGATGCCCTGGTCCCTTCATGGGGATGATGTCTGATGCCCTGGTCCCTTCATGGGATGATGTCTGATGCCCTGGTCCCTTCATGGGATGATGTCTGATGCCCTGGTCCCTTCATGGGATGATGTCTGATGCCCTGGTCCCTTCATGGGATGATGTCTGATGCCCTGGTCCCTTCATGGGATGATGTCTGATGCCCTGGTCCCTTCATGGGATGATCTCTGATGCCCTGGCCCCCCCATGGGATGATCTCTGATGCCCTGGTCCCCCCATGGGATGATCTCTGATGCCCTGGTCCCGTCATGGGATGATGTCTGATACACTGGTCCCTTCATGGGATGATCTTGCATACCTCTAATCATAGTGCTGTGATGCCCTGGTCCCTTCATGGGATGATCTCTGATGCACTGGTCCCTTCATGGGATGATCTTGCATACCTGTAATCTGTGCTGTGATGCCCTGGTCCCTTCATGGGATGATGTCTGATGCACTGGTCCCTTCATGGGATGATCTCTGATGCCCTGGTCCCTGATGCCCTGGTCCCTTCATGGGATGATCTCTGATGCCCTGGTCCCTGATGCCCTGGTCCCTTCATGGGATGATCCCTGATGCCCTGGTCCCTTCATGGGATGATCCCTGATGCCCTGGTCCCTTCATGGGATGATCCCGGATGCCCTGGTCCCTTCATGGGATGATCCCGGATGCCCTGGTCCCTTCATGGGATGATCCCGGATGCCCTGGTCCCTTCATGGGATGATCCCGGATGCCCTGGTCCCTTCATGGGATGATCCCGGATGCCCTGGTCCCTTCATGGGATGATCCCGGATGCCCTGGTCCCTTCATGGGATGATCCCGGATGCCCTGGTCCCTTCATGGGATGATCCCGGATGCCCTGGTCCCTTCATGGGATGATCCCGGATGCCCTGGTCCCTTCATGGGATGATCCCGGATGCCCTGGTCCCTTCATGGGATGATCCCGGATGCCCTGGTCCCTTCATGGGATGATCCCGGATGCCCTGGTCCCTTCATGGGATGATCCCGGATGCCCTGGTCCCTTCATGGGATGATCCCGGATGCCCTGGTCCCTTCATGGGATGATCCCGGATGCCCTGGTCCCTTCATGGGATGATCCCGGATGCCCTGGTCCCTTCATGGGATGATCCCGGATGCCCTGGTCCCTTCATGGGATGATCTCGGATGCCCTGGTCCCTTCATGGGATGATCTCGGATGCCCTGGTCCCTTCATGGGATGATCTCGGATGCCCTGGTCCCTTCATGGGATGATCTCGGATGCCCTGGTCCCTTCATGGGATGATCTCGGATGCCCTGGTCCCTTCATGGGATGATCTCGGATGCCCTGGTCCCTTCATGGGATGATCTCGGATGCCCTGGTCCCTTCATGGGATGATCTCGGATGCCCTGGTCCCTTCATGGGATGATCTCGGATGCCCTGGTCCCTTCATGGGATAATCTTGCATACCTCTAATCATAGTGCTGTGATGCACTGGTCCCTTCATGGGATGATCTCTGATGCCTTGGTTCCTTCATGGGATGATCTCTGATGCCTTGGTTCCTTCATGGGATGATCTCTGATGCCTTGGTTCCTTCATGGGATTCCTTCATGGGATGATCTCTGATGCACTGGTCCCTTCATGGGATGATCTCTGATGCACTTGTCCCTTCATGGGATGATCTTGCTTACCTCTAATCATAGTGCTGTGATGCACTGGTCCCTTCATGGGATGATGTCTGATGCACTGGTCCCTTCATGGGATGATGTCTGATGCACTGGTCCCTTCATGGGATGATGTCTGATGCACTGGTCCCTTCATGGGATGATTTTGCATACCTCTAATCATAGTGCTGTGAAGCCCTGGTCCCTTCATGGGATGATCTCTGATGCACTGGTCCCTTCATGGGATGATCTTGCATACCTGTAATCAGTGCTGTGATGCCCTGGTCCCTTCATGGGATGATCTCTGATGCACTGGTCCCTTCATGGGATGATCTTGCATACCTGTTATCAGTGCTGTGATGCCCTGGTCTCTTCATGGGATGATCTTTGCACTGGTCCCTTCATGGGATGATCTTGCATACCTCTAATCATAGTGCTGTGATGCCCTGGTCCCTTCATGGGATGATCTCTGATGCACTGGTCCCTTCATGGGATGATCTCTGATGCACTGGTCCCTTCATGGGATGATCTTGCATACCTCTAATCATAGTGCTGTGATGCCCTGGTCCCTTCATGGGATGATCTCTGATGCCCTGGTCCCTTCATGGGATGATCTCTGATGCCCTGGTCCCTGATGCCCTGGTCCCTTCATGGGATGATCCCTGATGCCCTGGTCCCTTCATGGGATGATCCCTGATGCCCTGGTCCCTTCATGGGATGATCCCTGATGCCCTGGTCCCTTCATGGGATGATCCCTGATGCCCTGGTCCCTTCATGGGATGATCCCTGATGCCCTGGTCCCTTCATGGGATGATCCCTGATGCCCTGGTCCCTTCATGGGATGATCCCTGATGCCCTGGTCCCTTCATGGGATGATCCCTGATGCCCTGGTCCCTTCATGGGATGATCCCTGATGCCCTGGTCCCTTCATGGGATGATCCCTGATGCCCTGGTCCCTTCATGGGATGATCCCTGATGCCCTGGTCCCTTCATGGGATGATCCCTGATGCCCTGGTCCCTTCATGGGATGATCCCTGATGCCCTGGTCCCTTCATGGGATGATCCCTGATGCCCTGGTCCCTTCATGGGATGATCCCTGATGCCCTGGTCCCTTCATGGGATGATCCCTGGTCCCTTCATGGGATGATCCCTGATGCCCTGGTCCCTTAATGGGATGATCCCTGATGCCCTGGTCCCTTAATGGGATGATCCCTGATGCCCTGGTCCCTTCACGGGATGATCCCTGATGCCCTGGTCCCTTCACGGGATGATCCCTGATGCCCTGGTCCCTTCACGGGATGATATCTGATGCACAGGTCCCTTCATGGGATGATCTTGCATTCCTTTAATCATAGTGCTGTGATGCCCTGGTCCCTTCATGGGATGATCTCTGATGCCCTGGTCCCTTCATGGAATGATCTCTGATGCCCTGGTCCCTTCATGGGATGATCTCTGATGCCCTGGTCCCTTCATGGGATGATCTCTGATGCCCTGGTCCCTTCATGGGATGATCTCTGATGCCCTGGTCCCTTCATGGGATGATCTCTGATGCCCTGGTCCCTTCATGGGATGATCTCTGATGCCCTGGTCCCTCCATGGGATGATCTCTGATGCCCTGGTCCCTCCATGGGATGATCTCTGATGCCTTGGTCCCTTCACGGGATGATCTCTGATGCCCTGGTCCCTTCACGGGATGATCTCTGATGCCCTGGTCCCTTCACGGGATGATCTCTGATGCCCTGGTCCCTTCACGGGATGATCTCTGATGCCCTGGTCCCTTCACGGGATGATCTCTGATGCCCTGGTCCCTTCACGGGATGATCTCTGATGCCCTGGTCCCTTCACGGGATGATCTCTGATGCCCTGGTCCCTTCACGGGATGATCTCTGATGCCCTGGTCCCTTCACGGGATGATCTCTGATGCCCTGGTCCCTTCACGGGATGATCTCTGATGCCCTGGTCCCTTCACGGGATGATCTCTGATGCCCTGGTCCCTTCACGGGATGATCTCTGATGCCCTGGTCCCTTCACGGGATGATCTCTGATGCCCTGGTCCCTTCACGGGATGATCTCTGATGCACAGGTCCCTTCACGGGATGATCTCTGATGCACAGGTCCCTTCACGGGATGATCTCTGATGCACAGGTCCCTTCACGGGATGATCTCTGATGCACAGGTCCCTTCACGGGATGATCTCTGATGCACAGGTCCCTTCACGGGATGATCTCTGATGCACAGGTCCCTTCATGGGATGATCTTGCATTCCTTTAATCATAGTGCTGTGATGCCCTGGTCCCTTCATGGGATGATCTCGGATGCCCTGGTCCCTTCATGGGATGATCTCGGATGCCCTGGTCCCTTCATGGGATGATCTCGGATGCCCTGGTCCCTTCATGGGATGATCTCGGATGCCCTGGTCCCTTCATGGGATGATCTCGGATGCCCTGGTCCCTTCATGGGATGATCTCGGATGCCCTGGTCCCTTCATGGGATGATCTCGGATGCCCTGGTCCCTTCATGGGATGATCTCGGATGCCCTGGTCCCTTCATGGGATGATCTCGGATGCCCTGGTCCCTTCATGGGATGATCTCGGATGCCCTGGTCCCTTCATGGGATGATCTCGGATGCCCTGGTCCCTTCATGGGATGATCTCGGATGCCCTGGTCCCTTCATGGGATGATCTCGGATGCCCTGGTCCCTTCATGGGATGATCTCGGATGCCCTGGTCCCTTCGTGGGATGATCTCGGATGCCCTGGTCCCTTCATGGGATGATCTCGGATGCCCTGGTCCCTTCATGGGATGATCTCGGATGCCCTGGTCCCTTCATGGGATGATCTCGGATGCCCTGGTCCCTTCATGGGATGATCTCGGATGCCCTGGTCCCTTCATGGGATGATCTCGGATGCCCTGGTCCCTTCATGGGATGATCTCGGATGCCCTGGTCCCTTCATGGGATGATCTCGGATGCCCTGGTCCCTTCATGGGATGATCTCGGGTGCCCTGGTCCCTTCATGGGATGATCTCGGGTGCCCTGGTCCCTTCATGGGATGATCTCGGGTGCCCTGGTCCCTTCATGGGATGATCTCGGGTGCCCTGGTCCCTTCATGGGATGATCTCGGGTGCCCTGGTCCCTTCATGGGATGATCTCGGGTGCCCTGGTCCCTTCATGGGATGATCTCGGGTGCCCTGGTCCCTTCATGGGATGATCTCGGGTGCCCTGGTCCCTTCATGGGATGATCTCGGGTGCCCTGGTCCCTTCATGGGATGATCTCGGATGCCCTGGTCCCTTCATGGGATGATCTCGGATGCCCTGGTCCCTTCATGGGATGATCTCGGATGCCCTGGTCCCTTCATGGGATGATCTCGGATGCCCTGGTCCCTTCATGGGATGATCTCGGATGCCCTGGTCCCTTCATGGGATGATCTTGGATGCCCTGGTCCCTTCATGGGATGATCTTGGATGCCCTGGTCCCTTCATTGGATGATCTTGCATACCTCTAATCATAGTGCTGTGATGCACTGGTCCCTTCATGGGATGATCTCTGATGCCCTGGTCCCTTCATGGGATGATCTCTGATGCCCTGGTCCCTTCATGGGATGATCTCTGATGCCCTGGTCCCTTCATGGGATGATCTCTGATGCACTGGTCCCTTCATGGGATGGTCTCTGATGCACTGGTCCCTTCATGGGATGATTTTGCATACCTCTAATCATAGTGCTGTGATGCCCTGGTCCCTTCATGGGATGATCTTTGCACTGGTCCCTTCATGGGATGATCTTGCATACCTCTAATCACAGTGCTGTGATGCCCTTGTCCCTTCATGGGATGATCTCTGATGCCCTGGTCCCTTCATGGGATGATCACTGATGCCCTGGTCCCTGATGCCCTGGTCCCTTCATGGGATGATCCCTGATGCCCTGGTCCCTTCATGGGATGATCCCTGATGCCCTGGTCCCTTCATGGGATGATCTCTGATGCCCTGGTCCCTTCATGGGATGATCTCTGATGCCCTGGTCCCTTCATGGGATGATGTCTGCACTGGTCCCTTCATGGGATGATGTCTGCACTGGTCCCTTCATGGGATGATCTTTGATGCACTGGTCCCTTCATGGGATGATCTCTGCACTGGTCCCTTCATGGGATGATCTTGCATACCTCTAATCATAGTGCTGTGATGCACTGGTCCCTTCATGGGATGATCTCTGATGCCCTGGTCCCTTCATGGGATGATGTCTGCACTGGTCCCTTCATGGAATGATGTCTGCACTGGCCCCTTGATGGGATGATCTCCGATGCCCTGGTCCCTTCATGGGAGGATCTCTGATGCACTGGTCCCTTCATGGGATGATCTCTGATGCACTGGTCCCTTCATGGGATGATCTCTGCACTGGTCCCTTCATGGGATGATCTTTGATGCACTGGTCCCTTCATGGGATGATCTCTGCACTGGTCCCTTCATGGGATGATCTTGCATACCTCTAATCATAGTGTTCTGATAGCCTGGTCCCTTCATGGGAGGATCTCTGATGCACTGGTCCCTTCATGGGATGATCTTTGATGCACTGGTCCCTTCATGGGATGATCTTGCATACCTCTAATCATAGTGTTCTGATAGCCTGGTCCCTTCATGGGAGGATCTCTGATGCACTGGTCCCTTCATGGGATGATCTCTGATGCACTGGTCCCTTCATGGGATGATCTCTGATGCACTGGTCCCTTCATGGGATGATCTCTGATGCACTGGTCCCTTCATGGTATGATCGCTGATGCACTGGTCCCTTCATGGGATGATCTCGCATACCTCTAATCATAGTGCTGTGATGCCCTGGTCCCTTCATGGGATGAACTCTGATGCACTGGTCCCTTCATGGGATGATCTCTGATGCACAGGTCCCTTCACGGGATGATCTCTGATGCACAGGTCCCTTCACGGGATGATCTCTGATGCACAGGTCCCTTCACGGGATGATCTCTGATGCACAGGTCCCTTCACGGGATGATCTCTGATGCACAGGTCCCTTCACGGGATGATCTCTGATGCACAGGTCCCTTCACGGGATGATCTCTGATGCACAGGTCCCTTCATGGGATGATCTTGCATTCCTTTAATCATAGTGCTGTGATGCCCTGGTTCCTTCATGGGATGATCTCGGATGCCCTGGTCCCTTCATGGGATGATCTCGGATGCCCTGGTCCCTTCATGGGATGATCTCGGATGCCCTGGTCCCTTCATGGGATGATCTCGGATGCCCTGGTCCCTTCATGGGATGATCTCGGATGCCCTGGTCCCTTCATGGGATGATCTCGGATGCCCTGGTCCCTTCATGGGATGATCTCGGATGCCCTGGTCCCTTCATGGGATGATCTCGGATGCCCTGGTCCCTTCATGGGATGATCTCGGATGCCCTGGTCCCTTCATGGGATGATCTCGGATGCCCTGGTCCCTTCATGGGATGATCTCGGATGCCCTGGTCCCTTCATGGGATGATCTCGGATGCCCTGGTCCCTTCATGGGATGATCTCGGATGCCCTGGTCCCTTCATGGGATGATCTCGGATGCCCTGGTCCCTTCATGGGATGATCTCGGATGCCCTGGTCCCTTCATGGGATGATCTCGGATGCCCTGGTCCCTTCATGGGATGATCTCGGATGCCCTGGTCCCTTCATGGGATCATCTCGGATGCCCTGGTCCCTTCATGGGATGATCTCGGATGCCCTGGTCCCTTCATGGGATGATCTCGGATGCCCTGGTCCCTTCATGGGATGATCTCGGATGCCCTGGTCCCTTCATGGGATGATCTCGGGTGCCCTGGTCCCTTCATGGGATGATCTCGGGTGCCCTGGTCCCTTCATGGGATGATCTCGGGTGCCCTGGTCCCTTCATGGGATGATCTCGGGTGCCCTGGTCCCTTCATGGGATGATCTCGGGTGCCCTGGTCCCTTCATGGGATGATCTCGGGTGCCCTGGTCCCTTCATGGGATGATCTCGGGTGCCCTGGTCCCTTCATGGGATGATCTCGGGTGCCCTGGTCCCTTCATGGGATGATCTCGGGTGCCCTGGTCCCTTCATGGGATGATCTCGGGTGCCCTGGTCCCTTCATGGGATGATCTCGGGTGCCCTGGTCCCTTCATGGGATGATCTCGGGTGCCCTGGTCCCTTCATGGGATGATCTCGGGTGCCCTGGTCCCTTCATGGGATGATCTCGGGTGCCCTGGTCCCTTCATGGGATGATCTCGGGTGCCCTGGTCCCTTCATGGGATGATCTCGGATGCCCTGGTCCCTTCATGGGATGATCTCGGATGCCCTGGTCCCTTCATGGGATGATCTCGGATGCCCTGGTCCCTTCATGGGATGATCTCGGATGCCCTGGTCCCTTCATGGGATGATCTCGGATGCCCTGGTCCCTTCATGGGATGATCTCGGATGCCCTGGTCCCTTCATGGGATGATCTCGGATGCCCTGGTCCCTTCATGGGATGATCTCGGATGCCCTGGTCCCTTCATGGGATGATCTCGGATGCCCTGGTCCCTTCATGGGATGATCTCGGATGCCCTGGTCCCTTCATGGGATGATCTCGGATGCCCTGGTCCCTTCATGGGATGATCTTGGATGCCCTGGTCCCTTCATTGGATGATCTCTGATGCACTGGTCCCTTCATGGGATGATCTTGCATACCTCTAATCATAGTGCTGTGATGCACTGGTCCCTTCATGGGATGATCTCTGATGCCCTGGTCCCTTCATGGGATGATCTCTGATGCCCTGGTCCCTTCATGGGATGATCTCTGATGCACTGGTCCCTTCATGGGATGATCTCTGATGCACTGGTCCCTTCATGGGATGGTCTCTGATGCACTGGTCCCTTCATGGGATGATTTTGCATACCTCTAATCATAGTGCTGTGATGCCCTGGTCCCTTCATGGGATGATCTTTGCACTGGTCCCTTCATGGGATGATCTTGCATACCTCTAATCACAGTGCTGTGATGCCCTGGTCCCTTCATGGGATGATCTCTGATGCCCTGGTCCCTTCATGGGATGATCTCTGATGCCCTGGTCCCTGATGCCCTGGTCCCTTCATGGGATGATCCCTGATGCCCTGGTCCCTTCATGGGATGATCTCTGATGCCCTGGTCCCTTCATGGGATGATCTCTGATGCCCTGGTCCCTTCATGGAATGATCTCTGCACTGGTCCCTTCATGGGATGATGTCTGCACTGGTCCCTTCATGGGATGATGTCTGCACTGGTCCCTTCATGGGATGATGTCTGCACTGGTCCCTTCATGGGATGATCTTTGATGCACTGGTCCCTTCATGGGATGATCTCTGCACTGGTCCCTTCATGGGATGATCTTGCATACCTCTAATCATAGTGCTGTGATGCACTGGTCCCTTCATGGGATGATCTCTGATGCCCTGGTCCCTTCATGGGATGATGTCTGCACTGGTCCCTTCATGGAATGATGTCTGCACTGGCCCCTTGATGGGATGATCTCCGATGCCCTGGTCCCTTCATGGGAGGATCTCTGATGCACTGGTCCCTTCATGGGATGATCTCTGATGCACTGGTCCCTTCATGGGATGATCTCTGCACTGGTCCCTTCATGGGATGATCTTTGATGCACTGGTCCCTTCATGGGATGATCTCTGCACTGGTCCCTTCATGGGATGATCTTGCATACCTCTAATCATAGTGTTCTGATAGCCTGGTCCCTTCATGGGAGGATCTCTGATGCACTGGTCCCTTCATGGGATGATCTTTGATGCACTGGTCCCTTCATGGGATGATCTTGCATACCTCTAATCATAGTGTTCTGATAGCCTGGTCCCTTCATGGGAGGATCTCTGATGCACTGGTCCCTTCATGGGATGATCTCTGATGCACTGGTCCCTTCATGGGATGATCTCTGATGCACTGGTCCCTTCATGGGATGATCTCTGATGCACTGGTCCCTTCATGGTATGATCGCTGATGCACTGGTCCCTTCATGGGATGATCTCGCATACCTCTAATCATAGTGCTGTGATGCCCTGGTCCCTTCATGGGATGAACTCTGATGCACTGGTCCCTTCATGGGATGATCTTTTCACTGGTCCCTTCATGGGATGATCTTGCATACCTCCAATCATAGTGCTGTGATGCCCTGGTCCCTTCATTGGATGATCTCTGATGCACTGGTCCCTTCATGGTATGATCTTGTATACCTCTAATGTATGTGCTGTGGTGTACTGGTCCCTTCATGGGATGATCTCTGATGCACTGGTCCCTTCATGGGATGATCTCTGATGCACTGGTCCCTTCATGGGATGATCTTGCATACCTCTAATCCTAGTACTGTGATGCCCTTGTCCCTTCATGGGATGTTCTCTGATGCACTGGTCCCTTCATGGGATGATGTCTGATGCACTGGTCCCTTCATGGGATGATCTTGCATACCTCTAATCATAGTGCTGTGATGCCCTGGTCCCTTCATGGGATGATCTCTGATGCACTGGTCCCTTCATGGGATGATGTCTGATGCACTGGTCCCTTCATGGGATGATCTCTGATGCACTGGTCCCTTCATGGGATGATCTTGCATATCTCTAATCATAGTGCTGTGATGCCCTGGTCCCTTCATGGGATGATCTGATGCACTGGTCCCTTCTTGGGATGATATTGCATACCTCTAATCATAGTGCTGTGATGCCCTGGTCCCTTCATGGGATGATGTCTGATGCACTGGTCCCTTCATGGGATGATGTCTGATGCACTGGTCCCTTCATGGGATGATCTTTGATGCACTGGTCCCTTCATGGGATGATGTCTGATGCACTGGTCCCTTCATGGGATGATCTCTGATGCCCTGGTCCCTTCATGGGATGATCTCTGATGCCCTGGTCCCTGATGCCCTGGTCCCTTCATGGGATGATCTCTGATGCCCTGGTCCCTTCATGGGATGATCTCTGATGCCCTGGTCCCTTCATGGGATGATCTCTGATGCCCTGGTCCCTTCATGGGATGATCTCTGATGCCCTGGTCCCGCACTGGTCCCTTCATGGGATGATCTTGCATACCTCTAATCATAGTGCTGTGATGCACTGGTCCCTTCAGGGGATGATCTCTGATGCACTGGTCCCTTCAGGGGATGATCTCTGATGCACTGGTCCCTTCAGGGGATGATCTCTGATGCACTGGTCCCTTCATGGGATGATCTCTGATGCACTGGTCCCTTCATGGGATGATCTCTGATGCACTGGTCCCTTCATGGGATGATCTTTGATGCACTGGTCCCTTCATGGGATGATCTCTGCACTGGTCCCTTCATGGGATGATCTTGCATACCTCTAATCATAGTGCTGTGATGCCCTGGTCCCTTCATGGGATGATCTCCGATGCCCTGGTCCCTTCATGGGATGATCTCCGATGCCCTGGTCCCTTCATGGGATGATCTCCGATGCCCTGGTCCCTTCATGGGATGATCTCCGATGCCCTGGTCCCTTCATGGGATGATATCCGATGCCCTGGTCCCTTCATGGGATGATATCCGATGCCCTGGTCCCTTCATGGGATGATATCCTATGCCCTGGTCCCTTCATGGGATGATATCCGATGCCCTGGTCCCTTCATGGGATGATCTCCGATGCCCTGGTCCCTTCATGGGATGATCTCCGATGCCCTGGTCCCTTCATGGGATGATCTCCGATGCCCTGGTCCCTTCATGGGATGATCTCCGATGCCCTGGTCCCTTCATGGGATGATCTCTAATGCACTGGTCCCTTCATGGGATGATCTCTGATGCACTGGTCCCTTCATGGGATGATCTCTGATGCACTGGTTCCTTCATGGGATGATCTTGCATACCTCTAATGTACGTGCTGTGGTGTACTGGTCCCTTCATGGGATGATCTCTGATGCACTGGTCCCTTCATGGGATGATCTTGCATTCCTTTAATCATAGTGCTGTGATTCCCTGGTCCCTTCATGGGATGATCTCTGATGCCCTTGTCCCTTCATGGGATGATCTCTGATGCCCTGGTCCCTTCATGGGATGATCTCTGATGCCCTGGTCCCTTCATGGGATGATCTCTGATGCCCTGGTCCCTTCATGGGATGATCTCTGATGCCCTGGTCCCTTCATGGGATGATCTCTGATGCCCTGGTCCCTTCATGGGATGATCTCTGATGCCCTGGTCCCTTCATGGGATGATCTCTGATGCCCTGGTCCCTTCATTGGATGATGTTGCATACCTCTAATCATAGTGCTGTGATGCACTGGTCCCTTCATGGGATGATCTGATGCCCTGGTCCCTTCATGGGATGATGTCTGATGCCCTGGTCCCTTCATGGGATGATGTCTGATGCCCTGGTCCCTTCATGGGATGATGTCTGATGCCCTGGTCCCTTCATGGGATGATGTCTGATGCCCTGGTCCCTTCATGGGATGATGTCTGATGCCCTGGTCCCTTCATGGGATGATGTCTGATGCCCTGGTCCCTTCATGGGATGATGTCTGATGCCCTGGTCCCTTCATGGGATGATGTCTGATGCCCTGGTCCCTTCATGGGATGATGTCTGATGCCCTGGTCCCTTCATGGGATGATGTCTGATGCCCTGGTCCCTTCATGGGATGATGTCTGATGCCCTGGTCCCTTCATGGGATGATGTCTGATGCCCTGGTCCCTTCATGGGATGATGTCTGATGCCCTGGTCCCTTCATGGGATGATGTCTGATGCCCTGGTCCCTTCATGGGATGATGTCTGATGCCCTGGTCCCTTCATGGGATGATGTCTGATGCCCTGGTCCCTTCATGGGATGATGTCTGATGCACTGGTCCCTTCATGGGATGATGTCTGATGCACTGGTCCCTTCATGGGATGATCTCTGATGCCCTGGTCCCTTCATGGGATGATCTCTGATGCCCTGGTCCCTTCATGGGATGATCTCTGATGCCCTGGTCCCTTCATTGGATGATGTTGCATACCTCTAATCATAGTGCTGTGATGCACTGGTCCCTTCATGGGATGATGTCTGATGCCCTGGTCCCTTCATGGGATGATGTCTGATGCCCTGGTCCCTTCATGGGATGGTGTCTGATGCACTGGTCCCTTCATGGGATGATGTCTGATGCACTGGTCCCTTCATGGGATGATGTCTGATGCACTGGTCCCTTCATGGGATGATGTCTGATGCACTGGTCCCTTCATGGGATGATGTCTGATGCACTGGTCCCTTCATGGGATGATGTCTGATGCACTGGTCCCTTCATGGGATGATGTCTGATGCACTGGTCCCTTCATGGGATGATGTCTGATGCACTGGTCCCTTCATGGGATGATCTCTGATGCACTGGTCCCTTCATGGATGATCTCTGCACTGGTCCCTTCATGGGATGATCTCTGATGCACTGGTCCCTTCATGGGATGATCTTGCATACCTCTAATCATAGTGCTGTGATGCCCTGGTCCCTTCATGGGATGATGTCTGATGCCCTGGTCCCTTCATGGGATGATCTCTGATGCCCTGGTCCCTTCATGGGATGATGTCTGATGCCCTGGTCCCTTCATGGGATGATGTCTGATGCCCTGGTCCCTTCATGGGATGATGTCTGATGCCCTGGTCCCTTCATGGGATGATGTCTATTGCCCTGGTCCCTTCATGGGATGATCTCTGATGCACTGGTCCCTTCATGGGATGATCTCTGATGCACTGGTCCCTTCATGGGATGATCTTGCATACCTCTAATCCTAGTGCAGTGATGCCCTGGTCCCTTCATGGGATGATCTCTGATGCACTGGTCCCTTCATGGGATGATCTCTGATGCACTAGTCCCTTCATGGGATGATCTCTGATGCACTGGTCCCTTCATGGGATGATCTCTGATGCACTGGTCCCTTCATGGGATGATCTCTGATGCACTGGTCCCTTAATGGGATGATCTTGCATACCTCTAATCATAGTGCTGTGATGCCCTGGTACCTTCATGGGATGATGTCTGATGCACTGGTCCCTTCATGGGATGATCTTGCATACCTCTAATCGTAGTGCTGTGATGCCCTGGTCCCTTCATGGGATGATCTCCGATGCCCTGGTCCCTTCATGGGATGATCTCCGATGCCCTGGTCCCTTCATGGGATGATCTCCGATGCCCTGGTCCCTTCATGGGATGATCTCCGATGCCCTGGTCCCTTCATGGGATGATCTCGGATGCCCTGGTCCCTTCATGGGATGATCTCGGATGCCCTGGTCCCTTCATGGGATGATCTCGGATGCCCTGGTCCCTTCATGGGATGATCTCGGATGCCCTGGTCCCTTCATGGGATGATCTCGGATGCCCTGGTCCCTTCATGGGATGATCTCGGATGCCCTGGTCCCTTCATGGGATGATCTCGGATGCCCTGGTCCCTTCATGGGATGATCTCGGATGCCCTGGTCCCTTCATGGGATGATCTCGGATGCCCTGGTCCCTTCATGGGATGATCTCGGATGCCCTGGTCCCTTCATGGGATGATCTCGGATGCCCTGGTCCCTTCATGGGATGATCTCGGATGCCCTGGTCCCTTCATGGGATGATCTCGGATGCCCTGGTCCCTTCATGGGATGATCTCGGATGCCCTGGTCCCTTCATGGGATGATCTCGGATGCCCTGGTCCCTTCATGGGATGATCTCGGATGCCCTGGTCCCTTCATGGGATGATCTCGGATGCCCTGGTCCCTTCATGGGATGATCTCGGATGCCCTGGTCCCTTCATGGGATGATCTCGGATGCCCTGGTCCCTTCATGGGATGATCTCGGATGCCCTGGTCCCTTCATGGGATGATGTCTGATGCACTGGTCCCTTCATGGGATGATGTCTGATGCACTGGTCCCTTCATGGGATGATGTCTGATGCACTGGTCCCTTCATGGGATGATTTTGCATACCTCTAATCATAGTGCTGTGAATCCCTGGTCCCTTCATGGGATGATCTCTGATGCCCTGGTCCCTTCATGGGATGATCTTGCATACCTGTAATCAGTGCTGTGATGCCCTGGTCCCTTCATGGGATGATCTCTGATGCACTGGTCCCTTCATGGGATGATCTTGCATACCTGTTATCAGTGCTGTGATGCCCTGGTCTCTTCATGGGATGATCTTTGCACTGGTCCCTTCATGGGATGATCTTGCATACCTCTAATCATAGTGCTGTGATGCCCTGGTCCCTTCATGGGATGATCTCTGATGCACTGGTCCCTTCATGGGATGATCTCTGATGCACTGGTCCCTTCATGGGATGATCTTGCATACCTCTAATCATAGTGCTGTGATGCCCTGGTCCCTTCATGGGATGATCTCTGATGCCCTGGTCCCTTCATGGGATGATCTCTGATGCCCTGGTCCCTGATGCCCTGGTCCCTTCATGGGATGATCCCTGATGCCCTGGTCCCTTCATGGGATGATCCCTGATGCCCTGGTCCCTTCATGGGATGATCCCTGATGCCCTGGTCCCTTCATGGGATGATCCCTGATGCCCTGGTCCCTTCATGGGATGATCCCTGATGCCCTGGTCCCTTCATGGGATGATCCCTGATGCCCTGGTCCCTTCATGGGATGATCCCTGATGCCCTGGTCCCTTCATGGGATGATCCCTGATGCCCTGGTCCCTTCATGGGATGATCCCTGATGCCCTGGTCCCTTCATGGGATGATCCCTGATGCCCTGGTCCCTTCATGGGATGATCCCTGATGCCCTGGTCCCTTCATGGGATGATCCCTGATGCCCTGGTCCCTTCATGGGATGATCCCTGATGCCCTGGTCCCTTCATGGGATGATCCCTGATGCCCTGGTCCCTTCATGGGATGATCCCTGATGCCCTGGTCCCTTCATGGGATGATCCCTGATGCCCTGGTCCCTTCATGGGATGATCCCTGATGCCCTGGTCCCTTCACGGGATGATCCCTGATGCCCTGGTCCCTTCACGGGATGATCCCTGATGCCCTGGTCCCTTCACGGGATGATCCCTGATGCCCTGGTCCCTTCACGGGATGATCCCTGATGCACAGGTCCCTTCATGGGATGATCTTGCATTCCTTTAATCATAGTGCTGTGATGCCCTGGTCCCTTCATGGGATGATCTCTGATGCCCTGGTCCCTTCATGGGATGATCTCTGATGCCCTGGTCCCTTCATGGGATGATTTGGGATGCCCTGGTCCCTTCATGGGATGATTTGGGATGCCCTGGTCCCTTCATGGGATGATTTGTAATGCCCTGGTCCCTTCATGGGATGATCTCTGATGCCCTGGTCCCTTCATGGGATGATCTCTGATGCCCTGGTCCCTTCATTGGATGATGTTGCATACCTCTAATCATAGTGCTGTGATGCACTGGTCCCTTCATGGGATGATCTGATGCCCTGGTCCCTTCATGGGATGATCTGATGCCCTGGTCCCTTCATGGGATGATGTCTGATGCCGTGGTCCCTTCATGGGATGATGTCTGATGCCCTGGTCCCTTCATGGGATGATGTCTGATGCCCTGGTCCCTTCATGGGATGATGTCTGATGCCCTGGTCCCTTCATGGGATGATATCTGATGCCCTGGTCCCTTCATGGGATGGTCTGATGCCCTGGTCCCTTCATGGGATGATGTCTGATGCCGTGGTCCCTTCATGGGATGATGTCTGATGCCGTGGTCCCTTCATGGGATGATCTCTGATGCACTGGTCCCTTCATGGATGATCTCTGCACTGGTCCCTTCATGGGATGATCTCTGATGCACTGGTCCCTTCATGGGATGATCTTGCATACCTCTAATCATAGTGCTGTGATGCCCTGGTCCCTTCATGGGATGATCTCTGATGCCCTGGTCCCTTCATGGGATGATCTCTGATGCCCTGGTCCCTTCATTGGAAGATGTTGCATACCTCTAATCATAGTGCTGTGATGCACTGGTCCCTTCATGGGATGATGTCTGATGCCCTGGTCCCTTCATGGGATGATCTCTGATGCCCTGGTCCCTCCATGGGAGGATCTCTGATGCCCTGGTCCCTCCATGGGAGGATCTCTGATGCCCTGGTCCCTCCATGGGAGGATCTCTGATGCCCTGGTCCCTCCATGGGAGGATCTCTGATGCCCTGGTCCCTCCATGGGAGGATCTCTGATGCCCTGGTCCCTCCATGGGAGGATCTCTGATGCCCTGGTCCCTCCATGGGAGGATCTCTGATGCCCTGGTCCCTCCATGGGAGGATCTCTGATGCCCTGGTCCCTCCATGGGAGGATCTCTGATGCCCTGGTCCCTCCATGGGAGGATCTCTGATGCCCTGGTCCCTCCATGGGAGGATCTCTGATGCCCTGGTCCCTCCATGGGATGATCTCTGATGCCCTGGTCCCTTCATGGGATGATCTCTGATGCCCTGGTCCCTTCATGGGATGATCTCTGATGCCCTGGTCCCTTCATGGGATGATCTTGCATACCTCTAATCATAGTGCTGTGATGCCCTGGTCCCTTCATGGGATGATGTCTGATGCCCTGGTCCCTTCATGGGATGATGTCTGATGCCCTGGTCCCTTCATGGGATGATGTCTGATGCCCTGGTCCCTTCATGGGATGATCTTGCATACCTCTAATCATAGTACTGTGATGCCCTGGTCCCTTCATGGGATGATCTCTGATGCCCTGGTCCCTTCATGGGATGATCTCTGATGCCCTGGTCCCTGATGCCCTGGTCCCTTCATGGGATGATCTCTGATGCCCTGGTCCCTTCATGGGATGATCTCTGATGCCCTGGTCCCTTCATGGGATGATCTCTGATGCACTGGTCCCTTCATGGGATGATCTTGCATACCTCTAATCATAGTGCTGTGATGCACTGGTCCCTTCATGGGATGATGTCTGATGCCCTGGTCCCTTCATGGGATGATGTCTGATGCCCTGGTCCCTTCATGGGATGATGTCTGATGCCCTGGTCCCTTCATGGGATGATGTCTGATGCCCTGGTCCCTTCATGGGATGATGTCTGATGCACTGGTCCCTTCATGGGATGATGTCTGATGCACTGGTCCCTTCATGGGATGATGTCTGATGCACTGGTCCCTTCATGGGATGATGTCTGATGCACTGGTCCCTTCATGGGATGATGTCTGATGCACTGGTCCCTTCATGGGATGATGTCTGATGCACTGGTCCCTTCATGGGATGATGTCTGATGCACTGGTCCCTTCATGGGATGATGTCTGATGCACTGGTCCCTTCATGGGATGATGTCTGATGCACTGGTCCCTTCATTTGATGATCTCTGATGCACTGGTCCCTTCATGGGATGATCTTGCATAACTCTAATCATAGTGCTGTGATGCACTGGTCCCTTCACGGGATGGTCTCTGATGCACTGGTCCCTTCATGGGATGATCTTGCATACCTCTAATCCTAGTGCAGTGATGCCCTGGTCCCTTCATGGGATGATCTCTGATGCACTGGTCCCTTCATGGGATGATCTCTGATGCCCTGGTCCCTTCATGGGATGATCTCTGATGCACTGGTCCCTTCATGGGATGATGTCTGATGCACTGGTCCCTTCATGGGATGATCTTGCATACCTCTAATCATAGTGCTGTGATGCCCTGGTCCCTTCATGGGATGATCTCTGATGCCCTGGTCCCTTCATGGGATGATCTCTGATGCCCTGGTCCCTTCATGGGATGATCTCTGATGCCCTGGTCCCTTCATGGGATGATCTCTGATGCCCTGGTCCCTTCATGGGATGATCTCTGATGCCCTGGTCCCTTCATGGGATGATCTCTGATGCCCTGGTCCCTTCATGGGATGATCTCTGATGCCCTGGTCCCTTCATGGGATGATCTCTGATGCCCTGGTCCCTTCATGGGATGATCGCTGATGCCCTGGTCCCTTCATGGGATGATCGCTGATGCCCTGGTCCCTTCATGGGATGATCGCTGATGCCCTGGTCCCTTCATGGGATGATCGCTGATGCCCTGGTCCCTTGGGATGATCTGATGCACTGGTCCCTTCATGGGATGATCTGATGCACTGGTCCCTTCATGGGATGATTTCTGATGCACTGGTCCCTTCATGGGATGATTTCTGATGCCCTGTTCCCTTCATGGGATGATCTCTGAGGCCCTGGTCCCTTCATGGGATGATTTCTGATGCCCTGTTCCCTTCATGGGATGATCTCTGAGGCCCTGGTCCCTTCATGGGATGATCTCTGAGGCCCTGGTCGCTTCATGGGATGATCTCTGAGGCCCTGGTCCCTTCATGGGATGATCTCTGAGGCCCTGGTCGCTTCATGGGATGATCTCTGATGCCCTGGTCGCTTCATGGGATGATCTCTGATGCCCTGGTCCCTTCATGGGATGATCTCTGATGCCCTGGTCCCTTCATGGGATGATCTCTGATGCCCTGGTCCCTTCATGGGATGATCTCTGATGCCCTGCTCCCTTCATGGGATGATCTCTGATGCCCTGCTCCCTTCATGGGATGATCTCTGATGCCCTGCTCCCTTCATGGGATGATCTCCGATGCACTGGTCCCTTCATGAGATGATCTCCGATGCCCTGGTCCCTTCATGGGATGATCTCTGATGCCCTGGTCCCTTCATGGGATCATCTCTGATGCCCTGGTCCCTTCATGGGATGATCTCTGATGCCCTGGTCCCTTCATGGGATCATCTCTGATGCCCTGGTCCCTTCATGGGATGATCTCTGATGCACTGGTCCCTTCATGGGATGATCTCTGATGCACTGGTCCCTTCATGGGATGATCTCCGATGCCCTGGTCCCTTCATGGGATGATCTTTGATGCACTGGTCCCTTCATGGGATGATCTCCGATGCCCTGGTCCCTTCATGGGATGATCTCCGATGCCCTGGTCCCTTCATGGGATGATCGCCGATGCCCTGGTCCCTTCATGGGATGATCTCCGATGCCCTGGTCCCTTCATGGGATGATCTCCGATGCCCTGGTCCCTTCATGGGATGATCTCCGATGCCCTGGTCCCTTCATGGGATGATCTCCGATGCCCTGGTCCCTTCATGGGATGATCTCCGATGCCCTGGTCCCTTCATGGGATGATCTCCGATGCCCTGGTCCCTTCATGGGATGATCGCTGATGCCCTGGTCCCTTCATGGGATGATCGCTGATGCCCTGGTCCCTTCATGGGATGATCGCTGATGCCCTGGTCCCTTCATGGGATGATCGCTGATGCCCTGGTCCCTTCATGGGATGATCGCTGATGCCCTGGTCCCTTCATGGGATGATCTTGCATACCTCTAATCATAGTGCTGTGATGCCCTGGTCCCTTCATGGGATGATCTCCGATGCCCTGGTCCCTTCATGGGATGTCTGATGCACTGGTCCCTTCATGGGATGATCTTGCATACCTCTAATCGTAGTGCTGTGATTCCCTGGTCCCTTCATGGGATGATCTCTGATGCCCTGGTCCCTTCATGGGATGATCTCTGATGCCCTGGTCCCTTCATGGGATGATCTCTGATGCCCTGGTCCCTTCATGGGATGATCTCTGATGCCCTGGTCCCTTCATGGGATGATCTCTGATGCCCTGGTCCCTTCATGGGATGATCTCTGATGCCCTGGTCCCTTCATGGGATGATCTCTGATGCCCTGGTCCCTTCATGGGATGATCTCCGATGCCCTGGTCCCTTCATGGGATGATCTCCGATGCCCTGGTCCCTTCATGGGATGATTTGTGATGCCCTGGTCCCTTCATGGGATGATCTCTGATGCCCTGGTCCCTTCATGGGATGATCTCTGATGCCCTGGTCCCTTCATGGGATGATCTCTGATGCCCTGGTCCCTTCATTGGATGATGTTGCATACCTCTAATCATAGTGCTGTGATGCCCTGGTCCCTTCATGGGATGATCTCCGATGCCCTGGTCCCTTCATGGGATGATCTCCGATGCCCTGGTCCCTTCATGGGATGATCTCCGATGCCCTGGTCCCTTCATGGGATGATCTCCGATGCCCTGGTCCCTTCATGGGATGATCTCCGATGCCCTGGTCCCTTCATGGGATGATCTCCGATGCCCTGGTCCCTTCATGGGATGATCTCCGATGCCCTGGTCCCTTCATGGGATGATCGCCGATGCCCTGGTCCCTTCATGGGATGATCGCCGATGCCCTGGTCCCTTCATGGGATGATCGCCGATGCCCTGGTCCCTTCATGGGATGATCGCTGATGCCCTGGTCCCTTCATGGGATGATCGCTGATGCCCTGGTCCCTTCATGGGATGATCGCGCATACCTCTAATCATAGTGCTGTGATGCCCTGGTCCCTTCATGGGATGATCTCCGATGCCCTGGTCCCTTCGTGGGATGATCTCCGATGCCCTGGTCCCTTCGTGGGATGATCTCCGATGCCCTGGTCCCTTCGTGGGATGATCTCCGATGCCCTGGTCCCTTCGTGGGATGATCTCCGATGCCCTGGTCCCTTCGTGGGATGATCTCCGATGCCCTGGTCCCTTCATGGGATGATCTCCGATGCCCTGGTCCCTTCGTGGGATGATCTCCGATGCCCTGGTCCCTTCGTGGGATGATCTCCGATGCCCTGGTCCCTTCGTGGGATGATCTCCGATGCCCTGGTCCCTTCGTGGGATGATCTCCGATGCCCTGGTCCCTTCGTGGGATGATCTCCGATGCCCTGGTCCCTTCGTGGGATGATCTCCGATGCCCTGGTCCCTTCGTGGGATGATCTCCGATGCCCTGGTCCCTTCGTGGGATGATCTCCGATGCCCTGGTCCCTTCATGGGATGATCTCCGATGCCCTGGTCCCTTCATGGGATGTCTGATGCACTGGTCCCTTCATGGGATGATCTTGCATACCTCTAATCGTAGTGCTGTGATGCCCTGGTCCCTTCATGGGATGATCTCTGATGCACTGGTTCCTTCATGGGATGATCTTGCATACCTCTAATGTACGTGCTGTGGTGTACTGGTCCCTTCATGGGATGATCTCTGATGCACTGGTCCCTTCATGGGATGATCTTGCATTCCTTTAATCATAGTGCTGTGATTCCCTGGTCCCTTCATGGGATGATCTCTGATGCCCTGGTCCCTTCATGGGATGATCTCTGATGCCCTGGTCCCTTCATGGGATGATCTGATGCCCTGGTCCCTTCATGGGATGATCTCTGATGCCCTGGTCCCTTCATGGGATGATCTCTGATGCCCTGGTCCCTTCATGGGATGATCTCTGATGCCCTGGTCCCTTCATGGGATGATCGCTGATGCCCTGGTCCCTTCATGGGATGATCTTGCATACCTCTAATCATAGTGCTGTGATGCCCTGGTCCCTTCATGGGATGATCTCTGATGCCCTGGTCCCTTCATGGGATGATCTCTGATACCCTGGTCCCTTCATGGGATGATCTCTGATACCCTGGTCCCTTCATGGGATGATCTGATGCCCTGGTCCCTTCATGGGATGATGTCTGATGCCCTGGTCCCTCCATGGGAGGATCTCTGATGCCCTGGTCCCTCCATGGGAGGATCTCTGATGCCCTGGTCCCTCCATGGGAGGATCTCTGATGCCCTGGTCCCTCCATGGGAGGATCTCTGATGCCCTGGTCCCTCCATGGGAGGATCTCTGATGCCCTGGTCCCTCCATGGGATGATCTCTGATGCCCTGGTCCCTCCATGGGATGATCTCTGATGCCCTGGTCCCTCCATGGGATGATCTCTGATGCCCTGGTCCCTTCATGGGATGATCTCTGATGCCCTGGTCCCTTCATTGGATGATGTTGCATACCTCTAATCATAGTGCTGTGATGCACTGGTCCCTTCATGGGATGATCTGATGCCCTGGTCCCTTCATGGGATGATCTGA
Source organism: Triturus cristatus (assembly GCF_964204655.1). Classification (NCBI taxonomy): domain Eukaryota; kingdom Metazoa; phylum Chordata; class Amphibia; order Caudata; family Salamandridae; genus Triturus; species Triturus cristatus. Next base: position 174,704,840 of record NC_140592.1, on the reverse strand, counting down.
TGCCCTGGTCCCTTCATGGGATGATCTCTGATGCCCTGGTCCCTTCATGGGATGATCTCTGAGGCCCTGGTCCCTTCATGGGATGATCTCTGATGCCCTGGTCCCTTCATGGGATGATCTCTGATGCCCTGGTCCCTTCATGGGATGATCTCTGATGCCCTGGTCCCTTCATGGGATGATTTGGGATGCCCTGGTCCCTTCATGGGATGATTTGGGATGCCCTGGTCCCTTCATGGGATGATTTGTAATGCCCTGGTCCCTTCATGGGATGATCTCTGATGCCCTGGTCCCTTCATGGGATGATCTCTGATGCCCTGGTCCCTTCATTGGATGATGTTGCATACCTCTAATCATAGTGCTGTGATGCACTGGTCCCTTCATGGGATGATCTGATGCCCTGGTCCCTTCATGGGATGATCTGATGCCCTGGTCCCTTCATGGGATGATGTCTGATGCCGTGGTCCCTTCATGGGATGATGTCTGATGCCCTGGTCCCTTCATGGGATGATGTCTGATGCCCTGGTCCCTTCATGGGATGATGTCTGATGCCCTGGTCCCTTCATGGGATGATATCTGATGCCCTGGTCCCTTCATGGGATGGTCTGATGCCCTGGTCCCTTCATGGGATGATGTCTGATGCCGTGGTCCCTTCATGGGATGATGTCTGATGCCGTGGTCCCTTCATGGGATGATCTCTGATGCACTGGTCCCTTCATGGATGATCTCTGCACTGGTCCCTTCATGGGATGATCTCTGATGCACTGGTCCCTTCATGGGATGATCTTGCATACCTCTAATCATAGTGCTGTGATGCCCTGGTCCCTTCATGGGATGATCTCTGATGCCCTGGTCCCTTCATGGGATGATCTCTGATACCCTGGTCCCTTCATGGGATGATCTCTGATGCCCTGGTCCCTTCATGGGATGATCTGATGCCCTGGTCCCTTCATGGGATGATGTCTGATGCCCTGGTCCCTCCATGGGAGGATCTCTGATGCCCTGGTCCCTCCATGGGAGGATCTCTGATGCCCTGGTCCCTCCATGGGAGGATCTCTGATGCCCTGGTCCCTCCATGGGAGGATCTCTGATGCCCTGGTCCCTCCATGGGATGATCTCTGATGCCCTGGTCCCTTCATGGGATGATGTCTGATGCCGTGGTCCCTTCATGGGATGATGTCTGATGCCCTGGTCCCTTCATGGGATGATGTCTGATGCCCTGGTCCCTTCATGGGATGATGTCTGATGCCCTGGTCCCTCCATGGGATGATGTCTGATGCCCTGGTCCCTCCATGGGATGATCTCTGATGCCCTGGTCCCTTCATGGGATGATCTCTGATGCCCTGGTCCCTTCATGGGATGATCTCTGATGCCCTGGTCCCTTCATGGGATGATCTCTGATGCCCTGGTCCCTTCATGGGATGATCTCTGATGCCCTGGTCCCTTCATGGGATGATGTCTGATGCCCTGGTCCCTTCATGGGATGATGTCTGATGCCCTGGTCCCTTCATGGGATGATCTTGCATACCTCTAATCATAGTACTGTGATGCCCTGGTCCCTTCATGGGATGATCTCTGATGCCCTGGTCCCTTCATGGGATGATCTCTGATGCCCTGGTCCCTGATGCCCTGGTCCCTTCATGGGATGATCTCTGATGCCCTGGTCCCTTCATGGGATGATCTCTGATGCCCTGGTCCCTTCATGGGATGATCTCTGATGCACTGGTCCCTTCATGGGATGATCTTGCATACCTCTAATCATAGTGCTGTGATGCACTGGTCCCTTCATGGGATGATGTCTGATGCCCTGGTCCCTTCATGGGATGATGTCTGATGCCCTGGTCCCTTCATGGGATGATGTCTGATGCCCTGGTCCCTTCATGGGATGATGTCTGATGCCCTGGTCCCTTCATGGGATGAGGTCTGATGCCCTGGTCCCTTCATGGGATGATGTCTGATGCCCTGGTCCCTTCATGGGATGATGTCTGATGCCCTGGTCCCTTCATGGGATGATGTCTGATGCCCTGGTCCCTTCATGGGATGATGTCTGATGCCCTGGTCCCTTCATGGGATGATGTCTGATGCACTGGTCCCTTCATGGGATGATCTTGCATAACTCTAATCATAGTGCTGTGATGCACTGGTCCCTTCACGGGATGGTCTCTGATGCACTGGTCCCTTCACGGGATGATGTCTGCACTGGTCCCTTCATGGGATGATCTTGCATACCTCTAATCCTAGTGCAGTGATGCACTGGTCCCTTCATGGGATGATCTCTGATGCACTGGTCCCTTCATGGGATGATGTCTGATGCACTGGTCCCTTCATGGGATGATCTTGCATACCTCTAATCATAGTGCTGTGATGCACTGGTCCCTTCATGGGATGATCTCTGATGCCCTGGTCCCTTCATGGGATGAGGTCCCTTCATGGGATGATCTCTGATGCCCTGGTCCCTTCATGGGATGATCTCTGATGCCCTGGTCCCTTCATGGGATGATCTCTGATGCCCTGGTCCCTTCATGGGATGATCTCTGATGCCCTGGTCCCTTCATGGGATGATCTCTGATGCCCTGGTCCCTTCATGGGATGATCTCTGATGCCCTGGTCCCTTCATGGGATGATCGCTGATGCCCTGGTCCCTTCATGGGATGATCGCTGATGCCCTGGTCCCTTCATGGGATGATCGCTGATGCCCTGGTCCCTTCATGGGATGATCGCTGATGCCCTGGTCCCTTCATGGGATGATCTGATGCACTGGTCCCTTCATGGGATGATTTCTGATGCCCTGGTCCCTTCATGGGATGATTTCTGATGCCCTGGTCCCTTCATGGGATGATCTCTGAGGCCCTGGTCCCTTCATGGGATGATCTCCGATGCCCTGGTCCCTTCATGGGATGATCTCCGATGCCCTGGTCCCTTCATGGGATGATCTCCGATGCCCTGGTCCCTTCATGGGATGATCTCTGATGCCCTGGTCCCTTCATGGGATGATCTCTGATGCCCTGGTCCCTTCATGGGATGATCTCTGATGCCCTGGTCCCTTCATGGGATGATCTCTGATGCCCTGGTCCCTTCATGGGATGATCTCTGATGCCCTGGTCCCTTCATGGGATGATCTCTGATGCCCTGGTCCCTTCATGGGATGATGTCTGATGCCCTGGTCCCTTCATGGGATCATGTCTGATGCCCTGGTCCCTTCATGGGATCATGTCTGATGCCCTGGTCCCTTCATGGGATCATGTCTGATGCCCTGGTCCCTTCATGGGATCATGTCTGATGCCCTGGTCCCTTCATGGGATCATGTCTGATGCCCTGGTCCCTTCATGGGATCATGTCTGATGCCCTGGTCCCTTCATGGGATCATGTCTGATGCCCTGGTCCCTTCATGGGATCATGTCTGATGCCCTGGTCCCTTCATGGGATCATGTCTGATGCCCTGGTCCCTTCATGGGATCATGTCTGATGCCCTGGTCCCTTCATGGGATCATGTCTGATGCCCTGGTCCCTTCATGGGATCATGTCTGATGCCCTGGTCCCTTCATGGGATCATGTCTGATGCCCTGGTCCCTTCATGGGATCATGTCTGATGCCCTGGTCCCTTCATGGGATCATGTCTGATGCCCTGGTCCCTTCATGGGATCATGTACGATGCACTGGTCCCTTCATGGACTGATCTTGCATACCTCTAATCATAGTGCTGTGATGCCCTGGTCCCTTCATGGGATGATCTCTGATGCCCTGGTCCCTTGATGGGATGATGTCTGATGCCCTGGTCCCTTCATGGGATGATCTCCGATGCCCTGGTCCCTTCATGGGATGATCTCCGATGCCCTGGTCCCTTCATGGGATGATCGCCGATGCCCTGGTCCCTTCATGGGATGATCGCTGATGCCCTGGTCCCTTCATGGGATGATCGCTGATGCCCTGGTCTCTTCATGGGATGATCTGATGCCCTGATCCCTTCATGGGATGATGTCTGATGCCCTGGTCCCTTCATGGGATGATCTGATGCCCTGGTCCCTTCATGGGATGATGTCTGATGCCCTGGTCCCTTCATGGGATGATCTTGCATACATCTAATCATAGTGCTGAGATGCCCTGGTCCCTTCATGGGATGATGTCTGATGCCCTGGTCCCTTCATGGGATGATCTGATGCCCTGGTCCCTTCATGGGATCATGTCTGATGCCCTGATCCCTTCATGGGATGATGTCTGATGCCCTGGTCCCTTCATGGGATGATGTCTGATGCCCTGGTCCCTTCATGGGATCATGTCTGATGCCCTGGTCCCTTCATGGGATCATGTCTGATGCCCTGATCCCTTCATGGGATGATGTCTGATGCACTGGTCCCTTCATGGGATGATCTGATGCCCTGATCCCTTCATGGGATGATGTCTGATGCCCTGGTCCCTTCATGGGATGATCTGATGCCCTGGTCCCTTCATGGGATCATGTCTGATGCCCTGATCCCTTCATGGGATGATCTGATGCCCTGATCCCTTCATGGGATGATCTGATGCCCTGGTCCCTTCATGGGATCATGTCTGATGCCCTGATCCCTTCATGGGATGATCTGATGCCCTGATCCCTTCATGGGATCATGTCTGATGCACTGGTCCCTTCATGGGATGATCTGATGCCCTGATCCCTTCATGGGATGATCTCTGATGCCCTGGTCCCTTCATGGGATCATGTCTGATGCCCTGGTCCCTTCATGGGATCATGTCTGATGCCCTGATCCCTTCATGGGATGATGTCTGATGCCCTGGTCCCTTCATGGGATGATCTTGCATACATCTAATCATAGTGCTGAGATGCCCTGATCCCTTCATGGGATGATCTCTGATGCCCTGGTCCCTTCATGGGATGATGTCTGATGCCCTGGTCCCTTCATGGGATCATGTCTGATGCCCTGGTCCCTTCATGGGATCATGTCTGATGCCCTGGTCCCTTCATGGGATCATGTCTGATGCACTGGTCCCTTCATGGGATGATCTTGCATACATCTAATCATAGTGCTGAGATGCCCTGATCCCTTCATGGGATGATCTCTGATGCCCTGGTCCCTTCATGGGATGATGTCTGATGCCCTGGTCCCTTCATGGGATGATCTGATGCCCTGGTCCCTTCATGGGATCATGTCTGATGCCCTGATCCCTTCATGGGATGATGTCTGATGCCCTGGTCCCTTCATGGGATGATGTCTGATGCACTGGTCCCTTCATGGGATGATCTGATGCCCTGGTCCCTTCATGGGATCATGTCTGATGCCCTGATCCCTTCATGGGATCATGTCTGATGCACTGGTCCCTTCATGGGATGATCTGATGCCCTGATCCCTTCATGGGATGATGTCTGATGCCCTGGTCCCTTCATGGGATGATCTGATGCCCTGGTCCCTTCATGGGATCATGTCTGATGCACTGGTCCCTTCATGGGATGATCTTGCATACATCTAATCATAGTGCTGAGATGCCCTGATCCCTTCATGGGATGATCTGATGCCCTGGTCCCTTCATGGGATCATGTCTGATGCACTGGTCCCTTCATGGGATGATCTTGCATACATCTAATCATAGTGCTGAGATGCCCTGATCCCTTCATGGGATGATCTGATGCCCTGGTCCCTTCATGGGATGATGTCTGATGCCCTGGTCCCTTCATGGGATGATCTGATGCCCTGGTCCCTTCATGGGATCATGTCTGATGCACTGGTCCCTTCATGGGATGATCTTGCATACATCTAATCATAGTGCTGAGATGCCCTGATCCCTTCATGGGATGATCTGATGCCCTGGTCCCTTCATGGGATGATCTCTGATGCCCTGGTCCCTTCATGGGATCATGTCTGATGCCCTGGTCCCTTCATGGGATGATCTCTGATGCCCTGGTCCCTTCATGGGATGATGTCTGATGCACTGGTCCCTTCATGGGATGATGTCTGATGCCCTGGTCCCTTCATGGGATGATGTCTGATGCCCTGGTCCCTTCATGGGATGATGTCTGATGCCCTGGTCCCTTCATGGGATCATGTCTGATGCCCTGGTCCCTTCATGGGATCATGTCTGATGCCCTGATCCCTTCATGGGATGATGTCTGATGCCCTGATCCCTTCATGGGATGATGTCTGATGCCCTGGTCCCTTCATGGGATGATCTTGCATACATCTAATCATAGTGCTGAGATGCCCTGATCCCTTCATGGGATGATGTCTGATGCCCTGGTCCCTTCATGGGATGATGTCTGATGCCCTGGTCCCTTCATGGGATGATGTCTGATGCCCTGGTCCCTTCATGGGATGATGTCTGATGCCCTGATCCCTTCATGGGATCATGTCTGATGCACTGGTCCCTTCATGGGATGATGTCTGATGCACTGGTCCCTTCATGGGATGATCTGATGCCCTGGTCCCTTCATGGGATCATGTCTGATGCCCTGGTCCCTTCATGGGATCATGTCTGATGCACTGGTCCCTTCATGGGATGATGTCTGATGCCCTGGTCCCTTCATGGGATGATGTCTGATGCCCTGGTCCCTTCATGGGATGATCTCTGATGCCCTGGTCCCTTCATGGGATCATGTCTGATGCCCTGGTCCCTTCATGGGATGATCTCTGATGCCCTGGTCCCTTCATGGGATGATGTCTGATGCCCTGGTCCCTTCATGGGATGATGTCTGATGCCCTGGTCCCTTCATGGGATCATGTCTGATGCCCTGGTCCCTTCATGGGATCATGTCTGATGCCCTGATCCCTTCATGGGATGATGTCTGATGCCCTGGTCCCTTCATGGGATGATGTCTGATGCACTGGTCCCTTCATGGGATGATCTGATGCCCTGGTCCCTTCATGGGATCATGTCTGATGCCCTGGTCCCTTCATGGGATCATGTCTGATGCACTGGTCCCTTCATGGGATGATGTCTGATGCCCTGGTCCCTTCATGGGATGATGTCTGATGCCCTGGTCCCTTCATGGGATCATGTCTGATGCCCTGGTCCCTTCATGGGATCATGTCTGATGCACTGGTCCCTTCATGGGATGATCTTGCATACATCTAATCATAGTGCTGAGATGCCCTGATCCCTTCATGGGATCATGTCTGATGCCCTGGTCCCTTCATGGGATCATGTCTGATGCCCTGATCCCTTCATGGGATGATGTCTGATGCCCTGGTCCCTTCATGGGATGATGTCTGATGCACTGGTCCCTTCATGGGATGATCTGATGCCCTGGTCCCTTCATGGGATCATGTCTGATGCACTGGTCCCTTCATGGGATGATCTGATGCCCTGATCCCTTCATGGGATGATGTCTGATGCCCTGGTCCCTTCATGGGATGATCTGATGCCCTGGTCCCTTCATGGGATCATGTCTGATGCACTGGTCCCTTCATGGGATGATCTTGCATACATCTAATCATAGTGCTGAGATGCCCTGATCCCTTCATGGGATGATCTGATGCCCTGGTCCCTTCATGGGATGATGTCTGATGCCCTGGTCCCTTCATGGGATGATCTGATGCCCTGGTCCCTTCATGGGATCATGTCTGATGCACTGGTCCCTTCATGGGATGATCTTGCATACATCTAATCATAGTGCTGAGATGCCCTGATCCCTTCATGGGATGATCTGATGCCCTGGTCCCTTCATGGGATCATGTCTGATGCACTGGTCCCTTCATGGGATGATCTGATGCCCTGATCCCTTCATGGGATGATGTCTGATGCCCTGGTCCCTTCATGGGATGATGTCTGATGCCCTGGTCCCTTCATGGGATGATGTCTGATGCCCTGGTCCCTTCATGGGATGATGTCTGATGCCCTGGTCCCTTCATGGGATGATGTCTGATGCCCTGGTCCCTTCATGGGATGATGTCTGATGCCCTGGTCCCTTCATGGGATCATGTCTGATGCACTGGTCCCTTCATGGGATGATGTCTGATGCCCTGGTCCCTTCATGGGATGATCTGATGCCCTGGTCCCTTCATGGGATGATGTCTGATGCCCTGGTCCCTTCATGGGATGATGTCTGATGCACTGGTCCCTTCATGGGATCATGTCTGATGCACTGGTCCCTTCATGGGATGATCTTGCATACATCTAATCATAGTGCTGAGATGCCCTGATCCCTTCATGGGATGATCTCTGATGCCCTGGTCCCTTCATGGGATGATGTCTGATGCCCTGGTCCCTTCATGGGATGATCTGATGCCCTGGTCCCTTCATGGGATCATGTCTGATGCACTGGTCCCTTCATGGGATGATCTTGCATACATCTAATCATAGTGCTGAGATGCCCTGATCCCTTCATGGGATGATCTGATGCCCTGGTCCCTTCATGGGATCATGTCTGATGCACTGGTCCCTTCATGGGATGATCTGATGCCCTGATCCCTTCATGGGATGATGTCTGATGCCCTGGTCCCTTCATGGGATGATGTCTGATGCCCTGGTCCCTTCATGGGATGATGTCTGATGCCCTGGTCCCTTCATGGGATGATGTCTGATGCCCTGGTCCCTTCATGGGATGATGTCTGATGCCCTGGTCCCTTCATGGGATCATGTCTGATGCACTGGTCCCTTCATGGGATGATGTCTGATGCCCTGGTCCCTTCATGGGATGATCTGATGCCCTGATCCCTTCATGGGATGATCTCTGATGCCCTGGTCCCTTCATGGGATCATGTCTGATGCACTGGTCCCTTCATGGGATGATCTCTGATGCCCTGGTCCCTTCATGGGATCATGTCTGATGCCCTGGTCCCTTCATGGGATCATGTCTGATGCCCTGGTCCCTTCATGGGATCATGTCTGATGCACTGGTCCCTTCATGGGATGATGTCTGATGCCCTGGTCCCTTCATGGGATGATCTGATGCCCTGGTCCCTTCATGGGATGATGTCTGATGCCCTGGTCCCTTCATGGGATGATGTCTGATGCACTGGTCCCTTCATGGGATCATGTCTGATGCACTGGTCCCTTCATGGGATGATCTTGCATACATCTAATCATAGTGCTGAGATGCCCTGATCCCTTCATGGGATGATCTCTGATGCCCTGGTCCCTTCATGGGATGATGTCTGATGCCCTGGTCCCTTCATGGGATGATCTGATGCCCTGGTCCCTTCATGGGATCATGTCTGATGCACTGGTCCCTTCATGGGATGATGTCTGATGCCCTGGTCCCTTCATGGGATGATCTGATGCCCTGGTCCCTTCATGGGATCATGTCTGATGCACTGGTCCCTTCATGGGATGATCTCTGATGCCCTGGTCCCTTCATGGGATGATCTTGCATACATCTAATCATAGTGCTGAGATGCCCTGATCCCTTCATGGGATGATCTGATGCCCTGGTCCCTTCATGGGATCATGTCTGATGCACTGGTCCCTTCATGGGATGATCTGATGCCCTGATCCCTTCATGGGATGATGTCTGATGCCCTGGTCCCTTCATGGGATGATGTCTGATGCCCTGGTCCCTTCATGGGATGATGTCTGATGCCCTGGTCCCTTCATGGGATGATGTCTGATGCCCTGGTCCCTTCATGGGATGATGTCTGATGCCCTGGTCCCTTCATGGGATCATGTCTGATGCACTGGTCCCTTCATGGGATGATCTGATGCCCTGATCCCTTCATGGGATGATGTCTGATGCCCTGGTCCCTTCATGGGATGATGTCTGATGCCCTGGTCCCTTCATGGGATCATGTCTGATGCCCTGGTCCCTTCATGGGATCATGTCTGATGCACTGGTCCCTTCATGGGATGATCTTGCATACATCTAATCATAGTGCTGAGATGCCCTGATCCCTTCATGGGATGATGTCTGATGCCCTGGTCCCTTCATGGGATGATGTCTGATGCCCTGGTCCCTTCATGGGATGATGTCTGATGCACTGGTCCCTTCATGGGATGATCTGATGCCCTGGTCCCTTCATGGGATCATGTCTGATGCACTGGTCCCTTCATGGGATGATCTGATGCCCTGATCCCTTCATGGGATGATGTCTGATGCCCTGGTCCCTTCATGGGATCATGTCTGATGCCCTGATCCCTTCATGGGATGATCTGATGCCCTGGTCCCTTCATGGGATGATGTCTGATGCCCTGGTCCCTTCATGGGATGATGTCTGATGCCCTGGTCCCTTCATGGGATGATGTCTGATGCACTGGTCCCTTCATGGGATGATCTGATGCCCTGATCCCTTCATGGGATGATGTCTGATGCCCTGGTCCCTTCATGGGATGATGTCTGATGCCCTGGTCCCTTCATGGGATGATGTCTGATGCCCTGGTCCCTTCATGGGATGATGTCTGATGCCCTGGTCCCTTCATGGGATGATGTCTGATGCCCTGATCCCTTCATGGGATGATGTCTGATGCCCTGGTCCCTTCATGGGATGATGTCTGATGCCCTGGTCCCTTCATGGGATGATGTCTGATGCCCTGGTCCCTTCATGGGATGATGTCTGATGCCCTGGTCCCTTCATGGGATGATGTCTGATGCCCTGGTCCCTTCATGGGATGATCTGATGCCCTGGTCCCTTCATGGGATCATGTCTGATGCACTGGTCCCTTCATGGGATGATGTCTGATGCCCTGGTCCCTTCATGGGATCATGTCTGATGCCCTGGTCCCTTCATGGGATCATGTCTGATGCACTGGTCCCTTCATGGGATGATCTTGCATACATCTAATCATAGTGCTGAGATGCCCTGATCCCTTCATGGGATCATGTCTGATGCCCTGGTCCCTTCATGGGATGATCTGATGCCCTGATCCCTTCATGGGATGATCTCTGATGCCCTGGTCCCTTCATGGGATCATGTCTGATGCACTGGTCCCTTCATGGGATGATCTTGCATACATCTAATCATAGTGCTGAGATGCCCTGATCCCTTCATGGGATGATGTCTGATGCCCTGATCCCTTCATGGGATGATGTCTGATGCCCTGGTCCCTTCATGGGATGATGTCTGATGCCCTGGTCCCTTCATGGGATGATGTCTGATGCCCTGGTCCCTTCATGGGATGATGTCTGATGCCCTGATCCCTTCATGGGATGATGTCTGATGCCCTGGTCCCTTCATGGGATGATCTCTGATGCCCTGGTCCCTTCATGGGATCATGTCTGATGCCCTGGTCCCTTCATGGGATGATGTCTGATGCCCTGGTCCCTTCATGGGATGATCTCTGATGCCCTGGTCCCTTCATGGGATCATGTCTGATGCCCTGGTCCCTTCATGGGATGATCTCTGATGCCCTGGTCCCTTCATGGGATCATGTCTGATGCCCTGGTCCCTTCATGGGATGATCTGATGCCCTGATCCCTTCATGGGATGATGTCTGATGCCCTGGTCCCTTCATGGGATCATGTCTGATGCCCTGGTCCCTTCATGGGATCATGTCTGATGCACTGGTCCCTTCATGGGATGATCTTGCATACATCTAATCATAGTGCTGAGATGCCCTGATCCCTTCATGGGATGATGTCTGATGCCCTGGTCCCTTCATGGGATGATGTCTGATGCACTGGTCCCTTCATGGGATGATCTGATGCCCTGATCCCTTCATGGGATGATGTCTGATGCCCTGGTCCCTTCATGGGATGATGTCTGATGCCCTGGTCCCTTCATGGGATCATGTCTGATGCCCTGATCCCTTCATGGGATGATGTCTGATGCACTGGTCCCTTCATGGGATGATCTGATGCCCTGATCCCTTCATGGGATGATGTCTGATGCACTGGTCCCTTCATGGGATGATGTCTGATGCCCTGGTCCCTTCATGGGATGATGTCTGATGCCCTGGTCCCTTCATGGGATCATGTCTGATGCCCTGATCCCTTCATGGGATGATGTCTGATGCCCTGGTCCCTTCATGGGATGATGTCTGATGCCCTGGTCCCTTCATGGGATGATGTCTGATGCCCTGGTCCCTTCATGGGATGATGTCTGATGCCCTGGTCCCTTCATGGGATCATGTCTGATGCCCTGGTCCCTTCATGGGATGATCTGATGCCCTGATCCCTTCATGGGATGATGTCTGATGCCCTGGTCCCTTCATGGGATGATCTCTGATGCCCTGGTCCCTTCATGGGATCATGTCTGATGCCCTGATCCCTTCATGGGATGATCTGATGCCCTGGTCCCTTCATGGGATGATGTCTGATGCCCTGGTCCCTTCATGGGATGATGTCTGATGCCCTGGTCCCTTCATGGGATCATGTCTGATGCCCTGGTCCCTTCATGGGATCATGTCTGATGCACTGGTCCCTTCATGGGATGATCTTGCATACATCTAATCATAGTGCTGAGATGCCCTGATCCCTTCATGGGATGATGTCTGATGCCCTGGTCCCTTCATGGGATGATGTCTGATGCCCTGGTCCCTTCATGGGATCATGTCTGATGCACTGGTCCCTTCATGGGATGATCTGATGCCCTGATCCCTTCATGGGATGATGTCTGATGCCCTGGTCCCTTCATGGGATCATGTCTGATGCCCTGATCCCTTCATGGGATCATGTCTGATGCCCTGGTCCCTTCATGGGATGATGTCTGATGCCCTGGTCCCTTCATGGGATGATGTCTGATGCACTGGTCCCTTCATGGGATGATCTGATGCCCTGATCCCTTCATGGGATGATGTCTGATGCCCTGGTCCCTTCATGGGATGATGTCTGATGCCCTGGTCCCTTCATGGGATCATGTCTGATGCCCTGATCCCTTCATGGGATGATGTCTGATGCACTGGTCCCTTCATGGGATGATCTGATGCCCTGATCCCTTCATGGGATGATGTCTGATGCACTGGTCCCTTCATGGGATGATCTCTGATGCCCTGGTCCCTTCATGGGATCATGTCTGATGCCCTGATCCCTTCATGGGATGATGTCTGATGCCCTGGTCCCTTCATGGGATGATGTCTGATGCCCTGGTCCCTTCATGGGATGATGTCTGATGCCCTGGTCCCTTCATGGGATGATGTCTGATGCCCTGGTCCCTTCATGGGATGATGTCTGATGCCCTGGTCCCTTCATGGGATGATCTCTGATGCCCTGGTCCCTTCATGGGATCATGTCTGATGCCCTGGTCCCTTCATGGGATGATCTCTGATGCCCTGGTCCCTTCATGGGATCATGTCTGATGCACTGGTCCCTTCATGGGATGATCTTGCATACATCTAATCATAGTGCTGAGATGCCCTGATCCCTTCATGGGATGATGTCTGATGCCCTGGTCCCTTCATGGGATGATCTCTGATGCCCTGGTCCCTTCATGGGATCATGTCTGATGCCCTGGTCCCTTCATGGGATGATCTGATGCCCTGATCCCTTCATGGGATGATGTCTGATGCCCTGGTCCCTTCATGGGATGATGTCTGATGCCCTGGTCCCTTCATGGGATCATGTCTGATGCACTGGTCCCTTCATGGGATGATGTCTGATGCCCTGGTCCCTTCATGGGATGATGTCTGATGCCCTGGTCCCTTCATGGGATGATGTCTGATGCCCTGGTCCCTTCATGGGATGATCTCTGATGCCCTGGTCCCTTCATGGGATCATGTCTGATGCCCTGGTCCCTTCATGGGATCATGTCTGATGCCCTGGTCCCTTCATGGGATCATGTCTGATGCCCTGGTCCCTTCATGGGATGATCTGATGCCCTGATCCCTTCATGGGATGATGTCTGATGCCCTGGTCCCTTCATGGGATCATGTCTGATGCCCTGGTCCCTTCATGGGATCATGTCTGATGCACTGGTCCCTTCATGGGATGATCTTGCATACATCTAATCATAGTGCTGAGATGCCCTGATCCCTTCATGGGATGATGTCTGATGCACTGGTCCCTTCATGGGATGATGTCTGATGCCCTGGTCCCTTCATGGGATCATGTCTGATGCACTGGTCCCTTCATGGGATGATCTGATGCCCTGGTCCCTTCATGGGATCATGTCTGATGCCCTGGTCCCTTCATGGGATGATCTCTGATGCACTGGTCCCTTCATGGGATGATGTCTGATGCCCTGATCCCTTCATGGGATGATGTCTGATGCCCTGGTCCCTTCATGGGATGATGTCTGATGCCCTGGTCCCTTCATGGGATCATGTCTGATGCCCTGGTCCCTTCATGGGATGATCTCTGATGCCCTGATCCCTTCATGGGATGATCTGATGCCCTGATCCCTTCATGGGATGATGTCTGATGCCCTGGTCCCTTCATGGGATCATGTCTGATGCCCTGGTCCCTTCATGGGATCATGTCTGATGCACTGGTCCCTTCATGGGATGATCTTGCATACATCTAATCATAGTGCTGAGATGCCCTGATCCCTTCATGGGATGATGTCTGATGCACTGGTCCCTTCATGGGATGATGTCTGATGCCCTGGTCCCTTCATGGGATCATGTCTGATGCACTGGTCCCTTCATGGGATGATCTCTGATGCCCTGGTCCCTTCATGGGATCATGTCTGATGCCCTGATCCCTTCATGGGATGATGTCTGATGCCCTGGTCCCTTCATGGGATGATGTCTGATGCCCTGGTCCCTTCATGGGATCATGTCTGATGCACTGGTCCCTTCATGGGATGATCTGATGCCCTGGTCCCTTCATGGGATCATGTCTGATGCACTGGTCCCTTCATGGGATGATGTCTGATGCCCTGGTCCCTTCATGGGATGATGTCTGATGCACTGGTCCCTTCATGGGATGATCTGATGCCCTGATCCCTTCATGGGATGATGTCTGATGCCCTGGTCCCTTCATGGGATGATGTCTGATGCCCTGGTCCCTTCATGGGATCATGTCTGATGCCCTGATCCCTTCATGGGATGATGTCTGATGCACTGGTCCCTTCATGGGATGATCTGATGCCCTGATCCCTTCATGGGATGATGTCTGATGCACTGGTCCCTTCATGGGATGATGTCTGATGCCCTGATCCCTTCATGGGATGATGTCTGATGCCCTGGTCCCTTCATGGGATGATCTCTGATGCCCTGGTCCCTTCATGGGATCATGTCTGATGCCCTGATCCCTTCATGGGATGATCTGATGCCCTGGTCCCTTCATGGGATGATGTCTGATGCCCTGGTCCCTTCATGGGATGATGTCTGATGCCCTGGTCCCTTCATGGGATCATGTCTGATGCCCTGATCCCTTCATGGGATGATGTCTGATGCACTGGTCCCTTCATGGGATGATGTCTGATGCCCTGATCCCTTCATGGGATGATGTCTGATGCCCTGGTCCCTTCATGGGATGATCTCTGATGCCCTGGTCCCTTCATGGGATCATGTCTGATGCCCTGGTCCCTTCATGGGATCATGTCTGATGCCCTGGTCCCTTCATGGGATGATCTCTGATGCCCTGGTCCCTTCATGGGATCATGTCTGATGCACTGGTCCCTTCATGGGATGATCTGATGCCCTGATCCCTTCATGGGATGATGTCTGATGCCCTGGTCCCTTCATGGGATGATGTCTGATGCCCTGGTCCCTTCATGGGATGATGTCTGATGCCCTGGTCCCTTCATGGGATCATGTCTGATGCCCTGGTCCCTTCATGGGATGATGTCTGATGCCCTGGTCCCTTCATGGGATCATGTCTGATGCACTGGTCCCTTCATGGGATGATCTGATGCCCTGGTCCCTTCATGGGATCATGTCTGATGCCCTGGTCCCTTCATGGGATCATGTCTGATGCACTGGTCCCTTCATGGGATGATGTCTGATGCCCTGGTCCCTTCATGGGATGATCTCTGATGCCCTGGTCCCTTCATGGGATCATGTCTGATGCCCTGGTCCCTTCATGGGATGATCTGATGCCCTGGTCCCTTCATGGGATGATGTCTGATGCCCTGGTCCCTTCATGGGATGATCTCTGATGCCCTGGTCCCTTCATGGGATGATGTCTGATGCCCTGGTCCCTTCATGGGATGATGTCTGATGCCCTGGTCCCTTCATGGGATGATGTCTGATGCCCTGGTCCCTTCATGGGATGATCTCTGATGCCCTGGTCCCTTCATGGGATGATCTCTGATGCCCTGATCCCTTCATGGGATGATCTGATGCCCTGATCCCTTCATGGGATGATGTCTGATGCCCTGGTCCCTTCATGGGATGATGTCTGATGCCCTGGTCCCTTCATGGGATCATGTCTGATGCACTGGTCCCTTCATGGGATGATCTGATGCCCTGGTCCCTTCATGGGATCATGTCTGATGCCCTGGTCCCTTCATGGGATCATGTCTGATGCACTGGTCCCTTCATGGGATGATGTCTGATGCCCTGGTCCCTTCATGGGATGATCTCTGATGCCCTGGTCCCTTCATGGGATCATGTCTGATGCCCTGGTCCCTTCATGGGATGATGTCTGATGCCCTGGTCCCTTCATGGGATCATGTCTGATGCCCTGGTCCCTTCATGGGATGATCTCTGATGCCCTGATCCCTTCATGGGATGATCTGATGCCCTGATCCCTTCATGGGATGATGTCTGATGCCCTGGTCCCTTCATGGGATGATGTCTGATGCCCTGGTCCCTTCATGGGATCATGTCTGATGCCCTGATCCCTTCATGGGATGATGTCTGATGCACTGGTCCCTTCATGGGATGATGTCTGATGCCCTGATCCCTTCATGGGATGATGTCTGATGCCCTGGTCCCTTCATGGGATGATCTCTGATGCCCTGGTCCCTTCATGGGATCATGTCTGATGCCCTGATCCCTTCATGGGATGATCTGATGCCCTGATCCCTTCATGGGATGATCTGATGCCCTGGTCCCTTCATGGGATCATGTCTGATGCACTGGTCCCTTCATGGGATGATGTCTGATGCCCTGGTCCCTTCATGGGATGATGTCTGATGCCCTGGTCCCTTCATGGGATCATGTCTGATGCCCTGGTCCCTTCATGGGATGATCTCTGATGCCCTGGTCCCTTCATGGGATCATGTCTGATGCACTGGTCCCTTCATGGGATGATCTGATGCCCTGATCCCTTCATGGGATGATGTCTGATGCCCTGGTCCCTTCATGGGATGATGTCTGATGCCCTGGTCCCTTCATGGGATGATGTCTGATGCCCTGGTCCCTTCATGGGATCATGTCTGATGCCCTGGTCCCTTCATGGGATGATGTCTGATGCCCTGGTCCCTTCATGGGATCATGTCTGATGCCCTGGTCCCTTCATGGGATGATCTGATGCCCTGGTCCCTTCATGGGATGATGTCTGATGCCCTGGTCCCTTCATGGGATGATGTCTGATGCCCTGGTCCCTTCATGGGATGATCTGATGCCCTGGTCCCTTCATGGGATCATGTCTGATGCCCTGGTCCCTTCATGGGATGATCTGATGCCCTGGTCCCTTCATGGGATGATCTGATGCCCTGATCCCTTCATGGGATGATGTCTGATGCCCTGGTCCCTTCATGGGATGATGTCTGATGCCCTGGTCCCTTCATGGGATGATGTCTGATGCCCTGGTCCCTTCATGGGATCATGTCTGATGCCCTGGTCCCTTCATGGGTTGATGTCTGATGCCCTGGTCCCTTCATGGGATCATGTCTGATGCCCTGGTCCCTTCATGGGATGATGTCTGATGCCCTGGTCCCTTCATGGGATGATCTCTGATGCCCTGGTCCCTTCATGGGATCATGTCTGATGCACTGGTCCCTTCATGGGATGATCTCTGATGCCCTGGTCCCTTCATGGGATCATGTCTGATGCCCTGATCCCTTCATGGGATGATGTCTGATGCCCTGGTCCCTTCATGGGATGATGTCTGATGCCCTGGTCCCTTCATGGGATCATGTCTGATGCACTGGTCCCTTCATGGGATGATCTGATGCCCTGGTCCCTTCATGGGATCATGTCTGATGCACTGGTCCCTTCATGGGATGATGTCTGATGCCCTGGTCCCTTCATGGGATGATCTCTGATGCCCTGGTCCCTTCATGGGATCATGTCTGATGCCCTGGTCCCTTCATGGGATGATCTCTGATGCCCTGGTCCCTTCATGGGATCATGTCTGATGCACTGGTCCCTTCATGGGATGATCTGATGCCCTGGTCCCTTCATGGGATGATGTCTGATGCCCTGGTCCCTTCATGGGATGATGTCTGATGCCCTGGTCCCTTCATGGGATGATCTGATGCCCTGGTCCCTTCATGGGATCATGTCTGATGCACTGGTCCCTTCATGGGATGATGTCTGATGCCCTGGTCCCTTCATGGGATCATGTCTGATGCACTGGTCCCTTCATGGGATGATCTGATGCCCTGGTCCCTTCATGGGATGATCTGATGCCCTGATCCCTTCATGGGATGATGTCTGATGCCCTGGTCCCTTCATGGGATGATGTCTGATGCCCTGGTCCCTTCATGGGATGATGTCTGATGCCCTGGTCCCTTCATGGGATCATGTCTGATGCCCTGGTCCCTTCATGGGATCATGTCTGATGCCCTGGTCCCTTCATGGGATCATGTCTGATGCCCTGGTCCCTTCATGGGATCATGTCTGATGCACTGGTCCCTTCATGGGATGATCTTGCATACATCTAATCATAGTGCTGAGATGCCCTGATCCCTTCATGGGATGATGTCTGATGCACTGGTCCCTTCATGGGATGATGTCTGATGCCCTGGTCCCTTCATGGGATGATGTCTGATGCCCTGGTCCCTTCATGGGATGATGTCTGATGCCCTGATCCCTTCATGGGATGATCTCTGATGCCCTGGTCCCTTCATGGGATCATGTCTGATGCACTGGTCCCTTCATGGGATGATCTGATGCCCTGGTCCCTTCATGGGATCATGTCTGATGCACTGGTCCCTTCATGGGATGATGTCTGATGCCCTGGTCCCTTCATGGGATGATCTCTGATGCCCTGGTCCCTTCATGGGATCATGTCTGATGCCCTGGTCCCTTCATGGGATGATCTCTGATGCCCTGGTCCCTTCATGGGATCATGTCTGATGCACTGGTCCCTTCATGGGATGATCTGATGCCCTGGTCCCTTCATGGGATCATGTCTGATGCACTGGTCCCTTCATGGGATGATGTCTGATGCCCTGGTCCCTTCATGGGATGATGTCTGATGCCCTGGTCCCTTCATGGGATGATCTCTGATGCCCTGGTCCCTTCATGGGATCATGTCTGATGCACTGGTCCCTTCATGGGATGATCTCTGATGCACTGGTCCCTTCATGGGATGATCTTGCATACATCTAATCATAGTGCTGAGATGCCCTGATCCCTTCATGGGATGATGTCTGATGCACTGGTCCCTTCATGGGATGATGTCTGATGCCCTGGTCCCTTCATGGGATGATGTCTGATGCCCTGGTCCCTTCATGGGATGATCTCTGATGCCCTGGTCCCTTCATGGGATCATGTCTGATGCCCTGGTCCCTTCATGGGATGATCTGATGCCCTGGTCCCTTCATGGGATGATGTCTGATGCCCTGATCCCTTCATGGGATGATCTCTGATGCCCTGGTCCCTTCATGGGATCATGTCTGATGCACTGGTCCCTTCATGGGATGATGTCTGATGCCCTGGTCCCTTCATGGGATGATGTCTGATGCCCTGGTCCCTTCATGGGATGATCTCTGATGCCCTGGTCCCTTCATGGGATCATGTCTGATGCACTGGTCCCTTCATGGGATGATCTCTGATGCCCTGGTCCCTTCATGGGATCATGTCTGATGCACTGGTCCCTTCATGGGATGATCTCTGATGCCCTGGTCCCTTCATGGGATGATCTTGCATACATCTAATCATAGTGCTGAGATGCCCTGATCCCTTCATGGGATGATGTCTGATGCCCTGGTCCCTTCATGGGATGATGTCTGATGCCCTGGTCCCTTCATGGGATGATGTCTGATGCCCTGGTCCCTTCATGGGATGATCTGATGCCCTGGTCCCTTCATGGGATCATGTCTGATGCACTGGTCCCTTCATGGGATGATGTCTGATGCCCTGGTCCCTTCATGGGATGATCTCTGATGCCCTGGTCCCTTCATGGGATGATCTCTGATGCCCTGGTCCCTTCATGGGATGATCTGATGCCCTGGTCCCTTCATGGGATGATGTCTGATGCCCTGGTCCCTTCATGGGATGATGTCTGATGCCCTGGTCCCTTCATGGGATCATGTCTGATGCCCTGGTCCCTTCATGGGATGATGTCTGATGCCCTGGTCCCTTCATGGGATGATCTGATGCCCTGGTCCCTTCATGGGATGATGTCTGATGCCCTGGTCCCTTCATGGGATGATGTCTGATGCCCTGATCCCTTCATGGGATGATCTCTGATGCCCTGGTCCCTTCATGGGATCATGTCTGATGCCCTGATCCCTTCATGGGATGATGTCTGATGCCCTGATCCCTTCATGGGATCATGTCTGATGCACTGGTCCCTTCATGGGATGATCTGATGCCCTGGTCCCTTCATGGGATGATCTGATGCCCTGATCCCTTCATGGGATGATGTCTGATGCCCTGGTCCCTTCATGGGATGATGTCTGATGCCCTGGTCCCTTCATGGGATGATGTCTGATGCCCTGGTCCCTTCATGGGATCATGTCTGATGCCCTGGTCCCTTCATGGGATCATGTCTGATGCCCTGGTCCCTTCATGGGATGATGTCTGATGCCCT
Source organism: Triturus cristatus (assembly GCF_964204655.1). Taxonomy (NCBI): domain Eukaryota; kingdom Metazoa; phylum Chordata; class Amphibia; order Caudata; family Salamandridae; genus Triturus; species Triturus cristatus. The sequence goes on along the minus strand of NC_140592.1, from coordinate 174,684,172 downwards.
GGTCCCTTCATGGGATGATCTGATGCCCTGGTCCCTTCATGGGATGATGTCTGATGCCCTGGTCCCTTCATGGGATGATGTCTGATGCCCTGGTCCCTTCATGGGATGATGTCTGATGCCCTGGTCCCTTCATGGGATGATGTCTGATGCCCTGGTCCCTTCATGGGATGATCTGATGCCCTGGTCCCTTCATGGGATGATGTCTGATGCCCTGGTCCCTTCATGGGATGATGTCTGATGCCCTGGTCCCTTCATGGGATGATGTCTGATGCACTGGTCCCTTCATGGGATGATCTGATGCCCTGGTCCCTTCATGGGATGATGTCTGATGCCCTGGTCCCTTCATGGGATGATCTGATGCCCTGGTCCCTTCATGGGATCATGTCTGATGCACTGGTCCCTTCATGGGATCATGTCTGATGCACTGGTCCCTTCATGGGATGATCTGATGCCCTGGTCCCTTCATGGGATGATCTGATGCCCTGATCCCTTCATGGGATGATGTCTGATGCCCTGGTCCCTTCATGGGATGATGTCTGATGCCCTGGTCCCTTCATGGGATGATCTGATGCCCTGGTCCCTTCATGGGATGATGTCTGATGCCCTGGTCCCTTCATGGGATGATGTCTGATGCCCTGATCCCTTCATGGGATGATCTCTGATGCCCTGGTCCCTTCATGGGATCATGTCTGATGCCCTGATCCCTTCATGGGATGATGTCTGATGCCCTGATCCCTTCATGGGATGATGTCTGATGCCCTGGTCCCTTCATGGGATGATGTCTGATGCCCTGATCCCTTCATGGGATGATGTCTGATGCCCTGGTCCCTTCATGGGATGATCTGATGCCCTGGTCCCTTCATGGGATGATGTCTGATGCCCTGGTCCCTTCATGGGATGATCTGATGCCCTGGTCCCTTCATGGGATCATGTCTGATGCACTGGTCCCTTCATGGGATGATCTGATGCCCTGGTCCCTTCATGGGATGATCTGATGCCCTGGTCCCTTCATGGGATCATGTCTGATGCCCTGGTCCCTTCATGGGATCATGTCTGATGCCCTGGTCCCTTCATGGGATGATGTCTGATGCCCTGGTCCCTTCATGGGATGATCTGATGCCCTGGTCCCTTCATGGGATGATGTCTGATGCCCTGGTCCCTTCATGGGATGATGTCTGATGCCCTGGTCCCTTCATGGGATGATGTCTGATGCCCTGGTCCCTTCATGGGATGATCTGATGCCCTGGTCCCTTCATGGGATCATGTCTGATGCACTGGTCCCTTCATGGGATGATGTCTGATGCCCTGGTCCCTTCATGGGATGATGTCTGATGCCCTGATCCCTTCATGGGATGATGTCTGATGCCCTGATCCCTTCATGGGATGATCTGATGCCCTGGTCCCTTCATGGGATCATGTCTGATGCCCTGATCCCTTCATGGGATGATGTCTGATGCCCTGATCCCTTCATGGGATGATGTCTGATGCCCTGGTCCCTTCATGGGATGATGTCTGATGCCCTGATCCCTTCATGGGATGATGTCTGATGCCCTGATCCCTTCATGGGATGATGTCTGATGCCCTGATCCCTTCATGGGATGATCTGATGCCCTGGTCCCTTCATGGGATCATGTCTGATGCCCTGATCCCTTCATGGGATGATGTCTGATGCCCTGATCCCTTCATGGGATGATGTCTGATGCCCTGGTCCCTTCATGGGATGATGTCTGATGCCCTGATCCCTTCATGGGATGATGTCTGATGCCCTGGTCCCTTCATGGGATGATCTGATGCCCTGGTCCCTTCATGGGATGATCTGATGCCCTGGTCCCTTCATGGGATGATCTGATGCCCTGGTCCCTTCATGGGATCATGTCTGATGCACTGGTCCCTTCATGGGATGATCTGATGCCCTGGTCCCTTCATGGGATGATCTGATGCCCTGGTCCCTTCATGGGATGATGTCTGATGCCCTGGTCCCTTCATGGGATGATCTGATGCCCTGGTCCCTTCATGGGATCATGTCTGATGCACTGGTCCCTTCATGGGATGATCTGATGCCCTGGTCCCTTCATGGGATGATCTGATGCCCTGATCCCTTCATGGGATGATGTCTGATGCCCTGGTCCCTTCATGGGATGATCTGATGCCCTGGTCCCTTCATGGGATGATGTCTGATGCCCTGGTCCCTTCATGGGATGATGTCTGATGCCCTGGTCCCTTCATGGGATGATGTCTGATGCCCTGGTCCCTTCATGGGATCATGTCTGATGCCCTGGTCCCTTCATGGGATCATGTCTGATGCACTGGTCCCTTCATGGGATGATGTCTGATGCCCTGGTCCCTTCATGGGATGATGTCTGATGCCCTGGTCCCTTCATGGGATGATGTCTGATGCCCTGATCCCTTCATGGGATGATGTCTGATGCACTGGTCCCTTCATGGGATGATGTCTGATGCCCTGGTCCCTTCATGGGATGATGTCTGATGCCCTGATCCCTTCATGGGATGATGTCTGATGCCCTGGTCCCTTCATGGGATGATCTGATGCCCTGGTCCCTTCATGGGATCATGTCTGATGCCCTGGTCCCTTCATGGGATCATGTCTGATGCCCTGGTCCCTTCATGGGATGATGTCTGATGCCCTGGTCCCTTCATGGGATGATCTGATGCCCTGGTCCCTTCATGGGATGATGTCTGATGCCCTGGTCCCTTCATGGGATGATGTCTGATGCCCTGATCCCTTCATGGGATGATGTCTGATGCCCTGATCCCTTCATGGGATGATGTCTGATGCCCTGGTCCCTTCATGGGATGATCTGATGCCCTGGTCCCTTCATGGGATCATGTCTGATGCACTGGTCCCTTCATGGGATGATGTCTGATGCCCTGGTCCCTTCATGGGATGATGTCTGATGCCCTGATCCCTTCATGGGATGATGTCTGATGCCCTGATCCCTTCATGGGATGATCTCTGATGCCCTGGTCCCTTCATGGGATGATGTCTGATGCCCTGGTCCCTTCATGGGATGATCTGATGCCCTGGTCCCTTCATGGGATGATGTCTGATGCCCTGGTCCCTTCATGGGATGATGTCTGATGCCCTGGTCCCTTCATGGGATGATCTGATGCCCTGGTCCCTTCATGGGATCATGTCTGATGCACTGGTCCCTTCATGGGATGATGTCTGATGCCCTGGTCCCTTCATGGGATGATGTCTGATGCCCTGATCCCTTCATGGGATGATGTCTGATGCCCTGATCCCTTCATGGGATGATCTGATGCCCTGGTCCCTTCATGGGATCATGTCTGATGCACTGGTCCCTTCATGGGATGATCTGATGCCCTGGTCCCTTCATGGGATGATCTGATGCCCTGATCCCTTCATGGGATGATGTCTGATGCCCTGGTCCCTTCATGGGATGATGTCTGATGCCCTGGTCCCTTCATGGGATGATGTCTGATGCCCTGGTCCCTTCATGGGATGATGTCTGATGCCCTGGTCCCTTCATGGGATCATGTCTGATGCACTGGTCCCTTCATGGGATGATCTGATGCCCTGGTCCCTTCATGGGATGATCTGATGCCCTGGTCCCTTCATGGGATGATGTCTGATGCCCTGGTCCCTTCATGGGATGATCTGATGCCCTGGTCCCTTCATGGGATGATGTCTGATGCCCTGGTCCCTTCATGGGATGATGTCTGATGCCCTGGTCCCTTCATGGGATGATCTGATGCCCTGGTCCCTTCATGGGATCATGTCTGATGCACTGGTCCCTTCATGGGATGATGTCTGATGCCCTGGTCCCTTCATGGGATGATGTCTGATGCCCTGATCCCTTCATGGGATGATGTCTGATGCCCTGATCCCTTCATGGGATGATCTCTGATGCCCTGGTCCCTTCATGGGATCATGTCTGATGCCCTGGTCCCTTCATGGGATCATGTCTGATGCACTGGTCCCTTCATGGGATCATGTCTGATGCCCTGGTCCCTTCATGGGATGATGTCTGATGCCCTGGTCCCTTCATGGGATGATGTCTGATGCCCTGGTCCCTTCATGGGATCATGTCTGATGCACTGGTCCCTTCATGGGATGATCTGATGCCCTGGTCCCTTCATGGGATGATCTGATGCCCTGGTCCCTTCATGGGATGATGTCTGATGCCCTGGTCCCTTCATGGGATGATCTGATGCCCTGGTCCCTTCATGGGATCATGTCTGATGCACTGGTCCCTTCATGGGATGATCTGATGCCCTGGTCCCTTCATGGGATGATCTGATGCCCTGATCCCTTCATGGGATGATGTCTGATGCCCTGGTCCCTTCATGGGATGATCTGATGCCCTGGTCCCTTCATGGGATGATGTCTGATGCCCTGGTCCCTTCATGGGATGATGTCTGATGCCCTGGTCCCTTCATGGGATGATGTCTGATGCCCTGGTCCCTTCATGGGATGATCTGATGCCCTGGTCCCTTCATGGGATGATCTCTGATGCCCTGGTCCCTTCATGGGATCATGTCTGATGCCCTGGTCCCTTCATGGGATGATCTGATGCCCTGGTCCCTTCATGGGATGATCTGATGCCCTGATCCCTTCATGGGATGATGTCTGATGCCCTGGTCCCTTCATGGGATGATGTCTGATGCCCTGGTCCCTTCATGGGATGATGTCTGATGCCCTGATCCCTTCATGGGATGATGTCTGATGCCCTGATCCCTTCATGGGATGATCTGATGCCCTGGTCCCTTCATGGGATGATGTCTGATGCCCTGATCCCTTCATGGGATGATCTCTGATGCCCTGGTCCCTTCATGGGATCATGTCTGATGCCCTGATCCCTTCATGGGATGATGTCTGATGCCCTGATCCCTTCATGGGATGATGTCTGATGCCCTGATCCCTTCATGGGATGATCTCTGATGCCCTGGTCCCTTCATGGGATCATGTCTGATGCCCTGGTCCCTTCATGGGATGATCTGATGCCCTGGTCCCTTCATGGGATGATCTGATGCCCTGATCCCTTCATGGGATGATGTCTGATGCCCTGGTCCCTTCATGGGATGATGTCTGATGCCCTGATCCCTTCATGGGATCATGTCTGATGCCCTGGTCCCTTCATGGGATGATGTCTGATGCCCTGGTCCCTTCATGGGATGATCTGATGCCCTGGTCCCTTCATGGGATCATGTCTGATGCACTGGTCCCTTCATGGGATGATCTGATGCCCTGGTCCCTTCATGGGATGATCTGATGCCCTGATCCCTTCATGGGATGATGTCTGATGCCCTGGTCCCTTCATGGGATGATCTGATGCCCTGGTCCCTTCATGGGATGATGTCTGATGCCCTGGTCCCTTCATGGGATGATGTCTGATGCCCTGGTCCCTTCATGGGATGATCTGATGCCCTGATCCCTTCATGGGATGATGTCTGATGCCCTGGTCCCTTCATGGGATGATGTCTGATGCCCTGGTCCCTTCATGGGATCATGTCTGATGCCCTGGTCCCTTCATGGGATGATGTCTGATGCCCTGGTCCCTTCATGGGATGATCTGATGCCCTGGTCCCTTCATGGGATGATGTCTGATGCCCTGGTCCCTTCATGGGATGATGTCTGATGCCCTGGTCCCTTCATGGGATGATCTGATGCCCTGGTCCCTTCATGGGATCATGTCTGATGCACTGGTCCCTTCATGGGATGATGTCTGATGCCCTGGTCCCTTCATGGGATGATGTCTGATGCCCTGATCCCTTCATGGGATGATGTCTGATGCCCTGATCCCTTCATGGGATGATCTCTGATGCCCTGGTCCCTTCATGGGATCATGTCTGATGCCCTGATCCCTTCATGGGATGATGTCTGATGCCCTGATCCCTTCATGGGATGATGTCTGATGCCCTGATCCCTTCATGGGATGATCTCTGATGCCCTGGTCCCTTCATGGGATCATGTCTGATGCCCTGGTCCCTTCATGGGATGATCTGATGCCCTGGTCCCTTCATGGGATGATCTGATGCCCTGATCCCTTCATGGGATGATGTCTGATGCCCTGGTCCCTTCATGGGATGATGTCTGATGCCCTGGTCCCTTCATGGGATGATCTGATGCCCTGGTCCCTTCATGGGATGATGTCTGATGCCCTGGTCCCTTCATGGGATGATCTCTGATGCCCTGGTCCCTTCATGGGATGATCTGATGCCCTGATCCCTTCATGGGATGATGTCTGATGCCCTGGTCCCTTCATGGGATGATCTCTGATGCCCTGGTCCCTTCATGGGATGATGTCTGATGCCCTGGTCCCTTCATGGGATGATGTCTGATGCCCTGGTCCCTTCATGGGATGATCTGATGCCCTGATCCCTTCATGGGATGATGTCTGATGCCCTGGTCCCTTCATGGGATGATCTCTGATGCCCTGGTCCCTTCATGGGATCATGTCTGATGCCCTGGTCCCTTCATGGGATGATCTGATGCCCTGGTCCCTTCATGGGATGATCTGATGCCCTGATCCCTTCATGGGATGATGTCTGATGCCCTGGTCCCTTCATGGGATGATGTCTGATGCCCTGGTCCCTTCATGGGATGATCTGATGCCCTGGTCCCTTCATGGGATGATGTCTGATGCACTGGTCCCTTCATGGGATGATCTGATGCACTGGTCCCTTCATGGGATGATCTCTGATGCCCTGGTCCCTTCATGGGATGATGTCTGATGCCCTGGTCCCTTCATGGGATGATGTCTGATGCCCTGGTCCCTTCATGGGATGATCTGATGCCCTGGTCCCTTCATGGGATGATGTCTGATGCACTGGTCCCTTCATGGGATGATCTGATGCACTGGTCCCTTCATGGGATGATCTCTGATGCCCTGGTCCCTTCATGGGATGATGTCTGATGCCCTGGTCCCTTCATGGGATGATGTCTGATGCCCTGGTCCCTTCATGGGATGATCTGATGCCCTGGTCCCTTCATGGGATCATGTCTGATGCACTGGTCCCTTCATGGGATGATCTGATGCCCTGGTCCCTTCATGGGATGATCTGATGCCCTGATCCCTTCATGGGATGATGTCTGATGCCCTGGTCCCTTCATGGGATGATCTGATGCCCTGGTCCCTTCATGGGATGATGTCTGATGCCCTGGTCCCTTCATGGGATGATGTCTGATGCCCTGGTCCCTTCATGGGATGATCTGATGCCCTGGTCCCTTCATGGGATGATGTCTGATGCCCTGGTCCCTTCATGGGATGATGTCTGATGCCCTGATCCCTTCATGGGATGATGTCTGATGCCCTGATCCCTTCATGGGATGATCTCTGATGCCCTGGTCCCTTCATGGGATCATGTCTGATGCCCTGGTCCCTTCATGGGATGATGTCTGATGCCCTGGTCCCTTCATGGGATGATCTGATGCCCTGGTCCCTTCATGGGATGATGTCTGATGCCCTGGTCCCTTCATGGGATGATGTCTGATGCCCTGGTCCCTTCATGGGATGATCTGATGCCCTGGTCCCTTCATGGGATCATGTCTGATGCACTGGTCCCTTCATGGGATGATGTCTGATGCCCTGGTCCCTTCATGGGATGATGTCTGATGCCCTGATCCCTTCATGGGATGATGTCTGATGCCCTGGTCCCTTCATGGGATGATCTGATGCCCTGGTCCCTTCATGGGATGATCTGATGCCCTGATCCCTTCATGGGATGATGTCTGATGCCCTGGTCCCTTCATGGGATGATGTCTGATGCCCTGGTCCCTTCATGGGATGATGTCTGATGCCCTGGTCCCTTCATGGGATGATCTGATGCCCTGGTCCCTTCATGGGATCATGTCTGATGCACTGGTCCCTTCATGGGATGATGTCTGATGCCCTGGTCCCTTCATGGGATGATGTCTGATGCCCTGATCCCTTCATGGGATGATGTCTGATGCCCTGGTCCCTTCATGGGATGATCTGATGCCCTGGTCCCTTCATGGGATCATGTCTGATGCACTGGTCCCTTCATGGGATGATGTCTGATGCCCTGGTCCCTTCATGGGATGATGTCTGATGCCCTGATCCCTTCATGGGATGATGTCTGATGCCCTGGTCCCTTCATGGGATGATCTGATGCCCTGATCCCTTCATGGGATGATGTCTGATGCCCTGATCCCTTCATGGGATGATCTCTGATGCCCTGGTCCCTTCATGGGATCATGTCTGATGCCCTGGTCCCTTCATGGGATGATCTGATGCCCTGGTCCCTTCATGGGATGATCTGATGCCCTGATCCCTTCATGGGATGATGTCTGATGCCCTGGTCCCTTCATGGGATGATGTCTGATGCCCTGGTCCCTTCATGGGATGATGTCTGATGCCCTGGTCCCTTCATGGGATGATCTGATGCCCTGGTCCCTTCATGGGATCATGTCTGATGCACTGGTCCCTTCATGGGATGATGTCTGATGCCCTGGTCCCTTCATGGGATGATGTCTGATGCCCTGATCCCTTCATGGGATGATGTCTGATGCCCTGGTCCCTTCATGGGATGATCTGATGCCCTGGTCCCTTCATGGGATGATCTGATGCCCTGATCCCTTCATGGGATGATGTCTGATGCACTGGTCCCTTCATGGGATGATCTGATGCACTGGTCCCTTCATGGGATGATCTCTGATGCCCTGGTCCCTTCATGGGATCATGTCTGATGCCCTGGTCCCTTCATGGGATGATCTCTGATGCCCTGGTCCCTTCATGGGATGATGTCTGATGCCCTGGTCCCTTCATGGGATGATCTCTGATGCCCTGGTCCCTTCATGGGATGATCTGATGCCCTGGTCCCTTCATGGGATGATCTGATGCCCTGATCCCTTCATGGGATGATGTCTGATGCCCTGGTCCCTTCATGGGATGATCTGATGCCCTGGTCCCTTCATGGGATGATGTCTGATGCCCTGGTCCCTTCATGGGATGATGTCTGATGCCCTGGTCCCTTCATGGGATGATCTCTGATGCCCTGGTCCCTTCATGGGATGATGTCTGATGCACTGGTCCCTTCATGGGATGATCTTGCATACATCTAATCATAGTGCTGAGATGCCCTGATCCCTTCATGGGATGATGTCTGATGCCCTGGTCCCTTCATGGGATGATGTCTGATGCCCTGGTCCCTTCATGGGATGATGTCTGATGCCCTGGTCCCTTCATGGGATGATCTGATGCCCTGGTCCCTTCATGGGATCATGTCTGATGCACTGGTCCCTTCATGGGATGATGTCTGATGCCCTGGTCCCTTCATGGGATGATCTCTGATGCCCTGGTCCCTTCATGGGATGATCTCTGATGCCCTGGTCCCTTCATGGGATGATCTCTGATGCCCTGGTCCCTTCATGGGATGATGTCTGATGCCCTGGTCCCTTCATGGGATGATCTGATGCCCTGGTCCCTTCATGGGATCATGTCTGATGCACTGGTCCCTTCATGGGATGATCTGATGCCCTGGTCCCTTCATGGGATGATGTCTGATGCCCTGGTCCCTTCATGGGATGATCTGATGCCCTGGTCCCTTCATGGGATCATGTCTGATGCACTGGTCCCTTCATGGGATGATCTCTGATGCCCTGGTCCCTTCATGGGATGATCTGATGCCCTGATCCCTTCATGGGATGATGTCTGATGCCCTGGTCCCTTCATGGGATGATCTGATGCCCTGATCCCTTCATGGGATGATGTCTGATGCCCTGGTCCCTTCATGGGATGATCTGATGCCCTGATCCCTTCATGGGATGATGTCTGATGCCCTGATCCCTTCATGGGATGATCTCTGATGCCCTGGTCCCTTCATGGGATCATGTCTGATGCACTGGTCCCTTCATGGGATGATCTCTGATGCCCTGGTCCCTTCATGGGATGATGTCTGATGCCCTGGTCCCTTCATGGGATGATCTCTGATGCCCTGGTCCCTTCATGGGATGATGTCTGATGCCCTGGTCCCTTCATGGGATGATCTCTGATGCCCTGGTCCCTTCATGGGATGATGTCTGATGCCCTGGTCCCTTCATGGGATGATGTCTGATGCCCTGGTCCCTTCATGGGATGATCTCTGATGCCCTGGTCCCTTCATGGGATGATGTCTGATGCCCTGATCCCTTCATGGGATGATCTCTGATGCCCTGGTCCCTTCATGGGATCATGTCTGATGCACTGGTCCCTTCATGGGATGATCTCTGATGCCCTGGTCCCTTCATGGGATGATGTCTGATGCCCTGGTCCCTTCATGGGATGATCTCTGATGCCCTGGTCCCTTCATGGGATGATCTGATGCCCTGGTCCCTTCATGGGATGATCTGATGCCCTGATCCCTTCATGGGATGATGTCTGATGCCCTGGTCCCTTCATGGGATGATCTGATGCCCTGGTCCCTTCATGGGATGATGTCTGATGCCCTGGTCCCTTCATGGGATGATCTTGCATACATCTAATCATAGTGCTGAGATGCCCTGGTCCCTTCATGGGATGATCTGATGCCCTGATCCCTTCATGGGATGATGTCTGATGCCCTGGTCCCTTCATGGGATGATCTGATGCCCTGATCCCTTCATGGGATGATGTCTGATGCCCTGGTCCCTTCATGGGATGATCTTGCATACATCTAATCATAGTGCTGAGATGCCCTGATCCCTTCATGGGATGATGTCTGATGCCCTGGTCCCTTCATGGGATGATGTCTGATGCCCTGGTCCCTTCATGGGATGATCTGATGCCCTGGTCCCTTCATGGGATCATGTCTGATGCACTGGTCCCTTCATGGGATGATGTCTGATGCCCTGGTCCCTTCATGGGATGATCTCTGATGCCCTGGTCCCTTCATGGGATCATGTCTGATGCCCTGGTCCCTTCATGGGATGATCTCTGATGCCCTGATCCCTTCATGGGATGATGTCTGATGCCCTGGTCCCTTCATGGGATCATGTCTGATGCACTGGTCCCTTCATGGGATGATCTGATGCCCTGATCCCTTCATGGGATGATGTCTGATGCCCTGATCCCTTCATGGGATGATCTCTGATGCCCTGGTCCCTTCATGGGATCATGTCTGATGCACTGGTCCCTTCATGGGATGATCTCTGATGCCCTGGTCCCTTCATGGGATCATGTCTGATGCCCTGGTCCCTTCATGGGATGATCTGATGCCCTGGTCCCTTCATGGGATGATCTCTGATGCCCTGGTCCCTTCATGGGATGATGTCTGATGCCCTGGTCCCTTCATGGGATGATCTCTGATGCCCTGGTCCCTTCATGGGATGATGTCTGATGCACTGGTCCCTTCATGGGATGATCTTGCATACATCTAATCATAGTGCTGAGATGCCCTGATCCCTTCATGGGATGATCTCTGATGCCCTGGTCCCTTCATGGGATGATCTCTGATGCCCTGGTCCCTTCATGGGATGATGTCTGATGCCCTGGTCCCTTCATGGGATGATCTCTGATGCCCTGGTCCCTTCATGGGATGATGTCTGATGCCCTGGTCCCTTCATGGGATGATCTCTGATGCCCTGGTCCCTTCATGGGATGATGTCTGATGCCCTGGTCCCTTCATGGGATGATGTCTGATGCCCTGGTCCCTTCATGGGATGATGTCTGATGCACTGGTCCCTTCATGGGATGATGTCTGATGCCCTGGTCCCTTCATGGGATGATCTCTGATGCCCTGGTCCCTTCATGGGATCATGTCTGATGCACTGGTCCCTTCATGGGATGATCTCTGATGCACTGGTCCCTTCATGGGATGATCTCTGATGCCCTGGTCCCTTCATGGGATGATGTCTGATGCCCTGGTCCCTTCATGGGATGATCTGATGCCCTGGTCCCTTCATGGGATGATCTCTGATGCCCTGGTCCCTTCATGGGATCATGTCTGATGCCCTGGTCCCTTCATGGGATGATCTCTGATGCCCTGGTCCCTTCATGGGATGATGTCTGATGCACTGGTCCCTTCATGGGATGATCTTGCATACATCTAATCATAGTGCTGAGATGCCCTGATCCCTTCATGGGATGATCTCTGATGCCCTGGTCCCTTCATGGGATGATGTCTGATGCCCTGGTCCCTTCATGGGATGATGTCTGATGCCCTGGTCCCTTCATGGGATGATCTGATGCCCTGGTCCCTTCATGGGATCATGTCTGATGCACTGGTCCCTTCATGGGATGATGTCTGATGCCCTGGTCCCTTCATGGGATGATCTCTGATGCCCTGGTCCCTTCATGGGATGATCTCTGATGCCCTGGTCCCTTCATGGGATGATCTCTGATGCCCTGGTCCCTTCATGGGATGATGTCTGATGCCCTGGTCCCTTCATGGGATGATCTCTGATGCCCTGGTCCCTTCATGGGATGATGTCTGATGCCCTGGTCCCTTCATGGGATGATCTCTGATGCCCTGGTCCCTTCATGGGATGATGTCTGATGCCCTGGTCCCTTCATGGGATGATGTCTGATGCCCTGGTCCCTTCATGGGATGATGTCTGATGCACTGGTCCCTTCATGGGATGATGTCTGATGCCCTGGTCCCTTCATGGGATGATCTCTGATGCCCTGGTCCCTTCATGGGATCATGTCTGATGCACTGGTCCCTTCATGGGATGATCTCTGATGCCCTGGTCCCTTCATGGGATCATGTCTGATGCCCTGGTCCCTTCATGGGATGATCTGATGCCCTGGTCCCTTCATGGGATGATCTCTGATGCCCTGGTCCCTTCATGGGATGATGTCTGATGCCCTGGTCCCTTCATGGGATGATCTCTGATGCCCTGGTCCCTTCATGGGATGATGTCTGATGCCCTGGTCCCTTCATGGGATGATGTCTGATGCCCTGGTCCCTTCATGGGATGATCTCTGATGCCCTGGTCCCTTCATGGGATGATGTCTGATGCCCTGATCCCTTCATGGGATGATCTCTGATGCCCTGGTCCCTTCATGGGATCATGTCTGATGCACTGGTCCCTTCATGGGATGATCTCTGATGCCCTGGTCCCTTCATGGGATGATGTCTGATGCCCTGGTCCCTTCATGGGATGATCTCTGATGCCCTGGTCCCTTCATGGGATGATCTGATGCCCTGGTCCCTTCATGGGATGATCTGATGCCCTGATCCCTTCATGGGATGATGTCTGATGCCCTGGTCCCTTCATGGGATGATCTGATGCCCTGGTCCCTTCATGGGATGATCTGATGCCCTGATCCCTTCATGGGATGATGTCTGATGCACTGGTCCCTTCATGGGATCATGTCTGATGCACTGGTCCCTTCATGGGATGATCTTGCATACATCTAATCATAGTGCTGAGATGCCCTGATCCCTTCATGGGATGATCTCTGATGCCCTGGTCCCTTCATGGGATGATGTCTGATGCCCTGGTCCCTTCATGGGATGATCTGATGCCCTGGTCCCTTCATGGGATCATGTCTGATGCACTGGTCCCTTCATGGGATGATGTCTGATGCCCTGGTCCCTTCATGGGATGATCTGATGCCCTGGTCCCTTCATGGGATCATGTCTGATGCACTGGTCCCTTCATGGGATGATCTCTGATGCCCTGGTCCCTTCATGGGATGATCTTGCATACATCTAATCATAGTGCTGAGATGCCCTGATCCCTTCATGGGATGATCTCTGATGCCCTGGTCCCTTCATGGGATCATGTCTGATGCACTGGTCCCTTCATGGGATGATCTGATGCCCTGGTCCCTTCATGGGATGATCTGATGCCCTGATCCCTTCATGGGATGATGTCTGATGCCCTGGTCCCTTCATGGGATGATCTCTGATGCCCTGGTCCCTTCATGGGATGATGTCTGATGCCCTGGTCCCTTCATGGGATGATGTCTGATGCCCTGGTCCCTTCATGGGATGATCTGATGCCCTGGTCCCTTCATGGGATCATGTCTGATGCACTGGTCCCTTCATGGGATGATGTCTGATGCCCTGGTCCCTTCATGGGATGATCTCTGATGCCCTGGTCCCTTCATGGGATGATCTCTGATGCCCTGGTCCCTTCATGGGATGATGTCTGATGCCCTGATCCCTTCATGGGATGATCTCTGATGCCCTGGTCCCTTCATGGGATCATGTCTGATGCACTGGTCCCTTCATGGGATGATCTCTGATGCCCTGGTCCCTTCATGGGATGATCTTGCATACATCTAATCATAGTGCTGAGATGCCCTGATCCCTTCATGGGATGATGTCTGATGCCCTGGTCCCTTCATGGGATGATGTCTGATGCCCTGGTCCCTTCATGGGATGATCTGATGCCCTGGTCCCTTCATGGGATCATGTCTGATGCACTGGTCCCTTCATGGGATGATGTCTGATGCCCTGGTCCCTTCATGGGATGATCTCTGATGCCCTGGTCCCTTCATGGGATCATGTCTGATGCCCTGGTCCCTTCATGGGATGATCTCTGATGCCCTGGTCCCTTCATGGGATGATGTCTGATGCCCTGGTCCCTTCATGGGATGATCTGATGCCCTGGTCCCTTCATGGGATCATGTCTGATGCACTGGTCCCTTCATGGGATGATGTCTGATGCCCTGGTCCCTTCATGGGATGATCTCTGATGCCCTGGTCCCTTCATGGGATCATGTCTGATGCACTGGTCCCTTCATGGGATGATCTCTGATGCCCTGGTCCCTTCATGGGATCATGTCTGATGCACTGGTCCCTTCATGGGATGATCTCTGATGCCCTGGTCCCTTCATGGGATGATCTTGCATACATCTAATCATAGTGCTGAGATGCCCTGATCCCTTCATGGGATGATGTCTGATGCCCTGGTCCCTTCATGGGATGATGTCTGATGCCCTGGTCCCTTCATGGGATGATCTGATGCCCTGGTCCCTTCATGGGATGATGTCTGATGCCCTGATCCCTTCATGGGATGATCTCTGATGCCCTGGTCCCTTCATGGGATCATGTCTGATGCACTGGTCCCTTCATGGGATGATGTCTGATGCCCTGGTCCCTTCATGGGATGATGTCTGATGCCCTGGTCCCTTCATGGGATGATCTCTGATGCCCTGGTCCCTTCATGGGATGATCTCTGATGCCCTGGTCCCTTCATGGGATGATGTCTGATGCCCTGATCCCTTCATGGGATGATCTCTGATGCCCTGGTCCCTTCATGGGATCATGTCTGATGCACTGGTCCCTTCATGGGATGATCTCTGATGCCCTGGTCCCTTCATGGGATGATGTCTGATGCCCTGGTCCCTTCATGGGATGATCTGATGCCCTGGTCCCTTCATGGGATGATCTGATGCCCTGATCCCTTCATGGGATGATGTCTGATGCCCTGGTCCCTTCATGGGATCATGTCTGATGCACTGGTCCCTTCATGGGATGATCTTGCATACATCTAATCATAGTGCTGAGATGCCCTGATCCCTTCATGGGATGATCTCTGATGCCCTGGTCCCTTCATGGGATCATGTCTGATGCACTGGTCCCTTCATGGGATGATCTGATGCCCTGGTCCCTTCATGGGATGATCTGATGCCCTGATCCCTTCATGGGATGATGTCTGATGCCCTGGTCCCTTCATGGGATCATGTCTGATGCACTGGTCCCTTCATGGGATGATCTTGCATACATCTAATCATAGTGCTGAGATGCCCTGATCCCTTCATGGGATGATCTCTGATGCCCTGGTCCCTTCATGGGATGATGTCTGATGCCCTGGTCCCTTCATGGGATGATGTCTGATGCCCTGGTCCCTTCATGGGATGATCTGATGCCCTGGTCCCTTCATGGGATCATGTCTGATGCACTGGTCCCTTCATGGGATGATGTCTGATGCCCTGGTCCCTTCATGGGATGATCTCTGATGCCCTGGTCCCTTCATGGGATCATGTCTGATGCCCTGGTCCCTTCATGGGATGATCTCTGATGCCCTGGTCCCTTCATGGGATGATCTCTGATGCCCTGGTCCCTTCATGGGATGATGTCTGATGCCCTGGTCCCTTCATGGGATGATGTCTGATGCCCTGGTCCCTTCATGGGATGATCTCTGATGCCCTGGTCCCTTCATGGGATGATGTCTGATGCCCTGATCCCTTCATGGGATGATCTCTGATGCCCTGGTCCCTTCATGGGATCATGTCTGATGCACTGGTCCCTTCATGGGATGATCTCTGATGCCCTGGTCCCTTCATGGGATGATGTCTGATGCCCTGGTCCCTTCATGGGATGATCTCTGATGCCCTGGTCCCTTCATGGGATGATCTGATGCCCTGGTCCCTTCATGGGATGATCTGATGCCCTGATCCCTTCATGGGATGATGTCTGATGCCCTGGTCCCTTCATGGGATCATGTCTGATGCACTGGTCCCTTCATGGGATGATCTCTGATGCCCTGGTCCCTTCATGGGATGATGTCTGATGCCCTGGTCCCTTCATGGGATGATCTCTGATGCCCTGGTCCCTTCATGGGATGATCTCTGATGCCCTGGTCCCTTCATGGGATCATGTCTGATGCCCTGGTCCCTTCATGGGATGATCTCTGATGCCCTGGTCCCTTCATGGGATGATCTGATGCCCTGATCCCTTCATGGGATGATGTCTGATGCCCTGGTCCCTTCATGGGATGATCTCTGATGCACTGGTCCCTTCATGGGATGATCTTGCATACATCTAATCATAGTGCTGAGATGCCCTGATCCCTTCATGGGATGATGTCTGATGCCCTGGTCCCTTCATGGGATGATGTCTGATGCCCTGGTCCCTTCATGGGATGATCTGATGCCCTGGTCCCTTCATGGGATGATCTCTGATGCCCTGGTCCCTTCATGGGATCATGTCTGATGCACTGGTCCCTTCATGGGATGATCTCTGATGCCCTGGTCCCTTCATGGGATGATGTCTGATGCCCTGGTCCCTTCATGGGATGATCTGATGCCCTGGTCCCTTCATGGGATGATCTGATGCCCTGATCCCTTCATGGGATGATGTCTGATGCCCTGGTCCCTTCATGGGATCATGTCTGATGCACTGGTCCCTTCATGGGATGATCTTGCATACATCTAATCATAGTGCTGAGATGCCCTGATCCCTTCATGGGATGATCTCTGATGCCCTGGTCCCTTCATGGGATCATGTCTGATGCACTGGTCCCTTCATGGGATGATCTCTGATGCCCTGGTCCCTTCATGGGATGATCTTGCATACATCTAATCATAGTGCTGAGATGCCCTGATCCCTTCATGGGATGATGTCTGATGCCCTGGTCCCTTCATGGGATGATGTCTGATGCCCTGGTCCCTTCATGGGATGATCTGATGCCCTGGTCCCTTCATGGGATCATGTCTGATGCACTGGTCCCTTCATGGGATGATGTCTGATGCCCTGGTCCCTTCATGGGATGATCTCTGATGCCCTGGTCCCTTCATGGGATCATGTCTGATGCCCTGGTCCCTTCATGGGATGATCTCTGATGCCCTGGTCCCTTCATGGGATCATGTCTGATGCACTGGTCCCTTCATGGGATGATCTGATGCCCTGGTCCCTTCATGGGATCATGTCTGATGCACTGGTCCCTTCATGGGATGATGTCTGATGCCCTGGTCCCTTCATGGGATGATCTCTGATGCCCTGGTCCCTTCATGGGATCATGTCTGATGCCCTGGTCCCTTCATGGGATGATCTCTGATGCCCTGGTCCCTTCATGGGATCATGTCTGATGCACTGGTCCCTTCATGGGATGATCTCTGATGCCCTGGTCCCTTCATGGGATGATGTCTGATGCCCTGGTCCCTTCATGGGATGATCTGATGCCCTGGTCCCTTCATGGGATGATCTGATGCCCTGATCCCTTCATGGGATGATGTCTGATGCCCTGGTCCCTTCATGGGATCATGTCTGATGCACTGGTCCCTTCATGGGATGATCTTGCATACATCTAATCATAGTGCTGAGATGCCCTGATCCCTTCATGGGATGATCTCTGATGCCCTGGTCCCTTCATGGGATCATGTCTGATGCACTGGTCCCTTCATGGGATGATCTCTGATGCCCTGGTCCCTTCATGGGATGATGTCTGATGCCCTGGTCCCTTCATGGGATGATCTCTGATGCCCTGGTCCCTTCATGGGATGATCTCTGATGCCCTGGTCCCTTCATGGGATCATGTCTGATGCCCTGGTCCCTTCATGGGATGATCTCTGATGCCCTGGTCCCTTCATGGGATGATGTCTGATGCCCTGGTCCCTTCATGGGATGATGTCTGATGCCCTGGTCCCTTCATGGGATGATCTCTGATGCCCTGGTCCCTTCATGGGATGATGTCTGATGCCCTGATCCCTTCATGGGATGATCTCTGATGCCCTGGTCCCTTCATGGGATCATGTCTGATGCACTGGTCCCTTCATGGGATGATCTCTGATGCCCTGGTCCCTTCATGGGATGATGTCTGATGCCCTGGTCCCTTCATGGGATGATGTCTGATGCCCTGGTCCCTTCATGGGATGATCTCTGATGCCCTGGTCCCTTCATGGGATGATGTCTGATGCCCTGATCCCTTCATGGGATGATCTCTGATGCCCTGGTCCCTTCATGGGATCATGTCTGATGCACTGGTCCCTTCATGGGATGATCTCTGATGCCCTGGTCCCTTCATGGGATGATGTCTGATGCCCTGGTCCCTTCATGGGATGATCTCTGATGCCCTGGTCCCTTCATGGGATGATCTGATGCCCTGGTCCCTTCATGGGATGATCTGATGCCCTGATCCCTTCATGGGATGATGTCTGATGCCCTGGTCCCTTCATGGGATCATGTCTGATGCACTGGTCCCTTCATGGGATGATCTTGCATACATCTAATCATAGTGCTGAGATGCCCTGATCCCTTCATGGGATGATCTCTGATGCCCTGGTCCCTTCATGGGATCATGTCTGATGCACTGGTCCCTTCATGGGATGATCTCTGATGCCCTGGTCCCTTCATGGGATGATCTCTGATGCCCTGGTCCCTTCATGGGATGATCTCTGATGCCCTGGTCCCTTCATGGGATGATCTCTGATGCCCTGGTCCCTTCATGGGATGATCTGATGCCCTGGTCCCTTCATGGGATGATGTCTGATGCCCTGGTCCCTTCATGGGATGATCTCTGATGCCCTGGTCCCTTCATGGGATGATGTCTGATGCCCTGGTCCCTTCATGGGATGATGTCTGATGCCCTGGTCCCTTCATGGGATGATCTCTGATGCCCTGGTCCCTTCATGGGATGATGTCTGATGCCCTGGTCCCTTCATGGGATGATCTCTGATGCCCTGGTCCCTTCATGGGATGATCTGATGCCCTGGTCCCTTCATGGGATGATCTGATGCCCTGATCCCTTCATGGGATGATGTCTGATGCCCTGGTCCCTTCATGGGATCATGTCTGATGCACTGGTCCCTTCATGGGATGATGTCTGATGCCCTGGTCCCTTCATGGGATGATCTCTGATGCCCTGGTCCCTTCATGGGATCATGTCTGATGCCCTGGTCCCTTCATGGGATGATCTCTGATGCCCTGGTCCCTTCATGGGATGATGTCTGATGCCCTGGTCCCTTCATGGGATGATCTCTGATGCCCTGGTCCCTTCATGGGATGATGTCTGATGCCCTGGTCCCTTCATGGGATGATGTCTGATGCCCTGGTCCCTTCATGGGATGATCTGATGCCCTGGTCCCTTCATGGGATGATCTCTGATGCCCTGGTCCCTTCATGGGATGATCTTGCATACATCTAATCATAGTGCTGAGATGCCCTGATCCCTTCATGGGATGATGTCTGATGCCCTGGTCCCTTCATGGGATGATGTCTGATGCCCTGGTCCCTTCATGGGATGATCTGATGCCCTGGTCCCTTCATGGGATCATGTCTGATGCACTGGTCCCTTCATGGGATGATCTTGCATACATCTAATCATAGTGCTGAGATGCCCTGATCCCTTCATGGGATGATCTCTGATGCCCTGGTCCCTTCATGGGATCATGTCTGATGCACTGGTCCCTTCATGGGATGATCTCTGATGCCCTGGTCCCTTCATGGGATGATGTCTGATGCCCTGGTCCCTTCATGGGATGATGTCTGATGCCCTGGTCCCTTCATGGGATGATCTCTGATGCCCTGGTCCCTTCATGGGATGATGTCTGATGCCCTGGTCCCTTCATGGGATGATCTCTGATGCCCTGGTCCCTTCATGGGATGATCTGATGCCCTGGTCCCTTCATGGGATGATCTGATGCCCTGATCCCTTCATGGGATGATGTCTGATGCCCTGGTCCCTTCATGGGATCATGTCTGATGCACTGGTCCCTTCATGGGATCATGTCTGATGCACTGGTCCCTTCATGGGATGATCTTGCATACATCTAATCATAGTGCTGAGATGCCCTGATCCCTTCATGGGATGATCTCTGATGCCCTGGTCCCTTCATGGGATCATGTCTGATGCACTGGTCCCTTCATGGGATGATCTCTGATGCCCTGGTCCCTTCATGGGATGATGTCTGATGCCCTGGTCCCTTCATGGGATGATGTCTGATGCCCTGGTCCCTTCATGGGATGATGTCTGATGCCCTGGTCCCTTCATGGGATGATCTCTGATGCCCTGGTCCCTTCATGGGATGATCTCTGATGCCCTGGTCCCTTCATGGGATCATGTCTGATGCCCTGGTCCCTTCATGGGATCATGTCTGATGCACTGGTCCCTTCATGGGATGATCTTGCATACATCTAATCATAGTGCTGAGATGCCCTGATCCCTTCATGGGATGATCTCTGATGCCCTGGTCCCTTCATGGGATCATGTCTGATGCACTGGTCCCTTCATGGGATGATCTCTGATGCCCTGGTCCCTTCATGGGATGATGTCTGATGCCCTGGTCCCTTCATGGGATGATGTCTGATGCCCTGGTCCCTTCATGGGATGATGTCTGATGCCCTGGTCCCTTCATGGGATGATCTCTGATGCCCTGGTCCCTTCATGGGATGATCTGATGCCCTGGTCCCTTCATGGGATCATGTCTGATGCACTGGTCCCTTCATGGGATGATCTGATGCCCTGGTCCCTTCATGGGATCATGTCTGATGCACTGGTCCCTTCATGGGATGATGTCTGATGCCCTGGTCCCTTCATGGGATGATCTCTGATGCCCTGGTCCCTTCATGGGATCATGTCTGATGCCCTGGTCCCTTCATGGGATGATCTCTGATGCCCTGGTCCCTTCATGGGATGATCTGATGCCCTGGTCCCTTCATGGGATGATGTCTGATGCCCTGGTCCCTTCATGGGATGATCTGATGCCCTGGTCCCTTCATGGGATCATGTCTGATGCACTGGTCCCTTCATGGGATGATGTCTGATGCCCTGGTCCCTTCATGGGATGATCTCTGATGCCCTGGTCCCTTCATGGGATCATGTCTGATGCCCTGGTCCCTTCATGGGATGATCTCTGATGCCCTGGTCCCTTCATGGGATGATGTCTGATGCCCTGGTCCCTTCATGGGATGATCTCTGATGCCCTGGTCCCTTCATGGGATGATCTGATGCCCTGGTCCCTTCATGGGATGATCTCTGATGCCCTGGTCCCTTCATGGGATGATCTTGCATACATCTAATCATAGTGCTGAGATGCCCTGATCCCTTCATGGGATGATGTCTGATGCCCTGGTCCCTTCATGGGATGATGTCTGATGCCCTGGTCCCTTCATGGGATGATCTGATGCCCTGGTCCCTTCATGGGATCATGTCTGATGCACTGGTCCCTTCATGGGATGATCTTGCATACATCTAATCATAGTGCTGAGATGCCCTGATCCCTTCATGGGATGATCTCTGATGCCCTGGTCCCTTCATGGGATCATGTCTGATGCCCTGGTCCCTTCATGGGATCATGTCTGATGCACTGGTCCCTTCATGGGATGATCTCTGATGCCCTGGTCCCTTCATGGGATGATGTCTGATGCCCTGGTCCCTTCATGGGATGATGTCTGATGCCCTGGTCCCTTCATGGGATGATGTCTGATGCCCTGGTCCCTTCATGGGATGATCTCTGATGCCCTGGTCCCTTCATGGGATGATCTCTGATGCCCTGGTCCCTTCATGGGATCATGTCTGATGCACTGGTCCCTTCATGGGATCATGTCTGATGCACTGGTCCCTTCATGGGATGATCTTGCATACATCTAATCATAGTGCTGAGATGCCCTGGTCCCTTCATGGGATGATCTCTGATGCCCTGGTCCCTTCATGGGATCATGTCTGATGCCCTGATCCCTTCATGGGATGATCTCTGATGCCCTGGTCCCTTCATGGGATGATGTCTGATGCCCTGGTCCCTTCATGGGATGATCTCTGATGCCCTGGTCCCTTCATGGGATGATCTCTGATGCCCTGGTCCCTTCATGGGATGATCTCTGATGCCCTGGTCCCTTCATGGGATGATCTGATGCCCTGGTCCCTTCATGGGATGATCTCTGATGCCCTGGTCCCTTCATGGGATGATGTCTGATGCCCTGATCCCTTCATGGGATGATCTCTGATGCCCTGGTCCCTTCATGGGATCATGTCTGATGCCCTGATCCCTTCATGGGATGATCTCTGATGCCCTGGTCCCTTCATGGGATGATGTCTGATGCCCTGGTCCCTTCATGGGATGATCTCTGATGCCCTGGTCCCTTCATGGGATGATCTGATGCCCTGGTCCCTTCATGGGATGATCTCTGATGCCCTGGTCCCTTCATGGGATGATCTCTGATGCCCTGATCCCTTCATGGGATGATCTCTGATGCCCTGGTCCCTTCATGGGATGATCTGATGCCCTGGTCCCTTCATGGGATGATCTTGCATACATCTAATCATAGTGCTGAGATGCCCTGGTCCCTTCATGGGATGATGTCTGATGCCCTGGTCCCTTCATGGGATGATCTGATGCCCTGGTCCCTTCATGGGATCATGTCTGATGCACTGGTCCCTTCATGGGATGATCTTGCATACATCTAATCATAGTGCTGAGATGCCCTGATCCCTTCATGGGATGATGTCTGATGCCCTGGTCCCTTCATGGGATGATGTCTGATGCCCTGGTCCCTTCATGGGATGATCTGATGCCCTGGTCCCTTCATGGGATGATCTCTGATGCCCTGATCCCTTCATGGGATGATGTCTGATGCCCTGGTCCCTTCATGGGATGATCTCTGATGCCCTGGTCCCTTCATGGGATGATGTCTGATGCCCTGGTCCCTTCATGGGATGATCTCTGATGCCCTGGTCCCTTCATGGGATGATCTGATGCCCTGGTCCCTTCATGGGATCATGTCTGATGCACTGGTCCCTTCATGGGATGATCTTGCATACATCTAATCATAGTGCTGAGATGCCCTGATCCCTTCATGGGATGATCTCTGATGCCCTGGTCCCTTCATGGGATCATGTCTGATGCCCTGATCCCTTCATGGGATGATCTCTGATGCCCTGGTCCCTTCATGGGATGATGTCTGATGCCCTGGTCCCTTCATGGGATGATCTCTGATGCCCTGGTCCCTTCATGGGATGATCTGATGCCCTGGTCCCTTCATGGGATGATCTCTGATGCCCTGGTCCCTTCATGGGATGATCTCTGATGCCCTGATCCCTTCATGGGATGATCTCTGATGCCCTGGTCCCTTCATGGGATGATCTGATGCCCTGGTCCCTTCATGGGATGATCTTGCATACATCTAATCATAGTGCTGAGATGCCCTGGTCCCTTCATGGGATGATGTCTGATGCCCTGGTCCCTTCATGGGATGATCTCTGATGCCCTGGTCCCTTCATGGGATGATCTCTGATGCCCTGATCCCTTCATGGGATGATGTCTGATGCCCTGGTCCCTTCATGGGATGATGTCTGATGCCCTGGTCCCTTCATGGGATGATCTCTGATGCCCTGGTCCCTTCATGGGATGATCTGATGCCCTGATCCCTTCATGGGATGATGTCTGATGCCCTGGTCCCTTCATGGGATGATCTCTGATGCCCTGGTCCCTTCATGGGATGATCTGATGCCCTGGTCCCTTCATGGGATGATCTCTGATGCACTGGTCCCTTCATGGGATGATCTTGCATACATCTAATCATAGTGCTGAGATGCCCTGGTCCCTTCATGGGATGATGTCTGATGCCCTGGTCCCTTCATGGGATGATCTCTGATGCCCTGGTCCCTTCATGGGATGATCTCTGATGCCCTGGTCCCTTCATGGGATCATGTCTGATGCACTGGTCCCTTCATGGGATGATGTCTGATGCCCTGGTCCCTTCATGGGATGATCTCTGATGCCCTGGTCCCTTCATGGGATGATGTCTGATGCCCTGGTCCCTTCATGGGATGATCTCTGATGCCCTGGTCCCTTCATGGGATCATGTCTGATGCACTGGTCCCTTCATGGGATGATGTCTGATGCCCTGGTCCCTTCATGGGATGATCTCTGATGCCCTGGTCCCTTCATGGGATGATGTCTGATGCCCTGGTCCCTTCATGGGATGATGTCTGATGCCCTGGTCCCTTCATGGGATGATGTCTGATGCCCTGGTCCCTTCATGGGATGATCTCTGATGCCCTGGTCCCTTCATGGGATGATCTCTGATGCCCTGGTCCCTTCATGGGATCATGTCTGATGCACTGGTCCCTTCATGGGATCATGTCTGATGCACTGGTCCCTTCATGGGATGATCTTGCATACATCTAATCATAGTGCTGAGATGCCCTGGTCCCTTCATGGGATGATCTCTGATGCCCTGGTCCCTTCATGGGATGATCTGATGCCCTGGTCCCTTCATGGGATGATCTCTGATGCACTGGTCCCTTCATGGGATGATCTTGCATACATCTAATCATAGTGCTGAGATGCCCTGGTCCCTTCATGGGATGATGTCTGATGCCCTGGTCCCTTCATGGGATGATCTCTGATGCCCTGGTCCCTTCATGGGATCATGTCTGATGCACTGGTCCCTTCATGGGATGATCTTGCATACATCTAATCATAGTGCTGAGATGCCCTGATCCCTTCATGGGATGATGTCTGATGCCCTGGTCCCTTCATGGGATGATCTCTGATGCCCTGGTCCCTTCATGGGATGATCTCTGATGCCCTGGTCCCTTCATGGGATCATGTCTGATGCACTGGTCCCTTCATGGGATGATGTCTGATGCCCTGGTCCCTTCATGGGATGATCTCTGATGCCCTGGTCCCTTCATGGGATGATCTCTGATGCCCTGGTCCCTTCATGGGATGATCTTGCATACATCTAATCATAGTGCTGAGATGCCCTGGTCCCTTCATGGGATGATGTCTGATGCCCTGGTCCCTTCATGGGATGATCTCTGATGCCCTGGTCCCTTCATGGGATCATGTCTGATGCACTGGTCCCTTCATGGGATGATCTTGCATACATCTAATCATAGTGCTGAGATGCCCTGATCCCTTCATGGGATGATCTCTGATGCCCTGGTCCCTTCATGGGATCATGTCTGATGCACTGGTCCCTTCATGGGATGATCTTGCATACATCTAATCATAGTGCTGAGATGCCCTGATCCCTTCATGGGATGATCTCTGATGCCCTGGTCCCTTCATGGGATGATCTCTGATGCCCTGGTCCCTTCATGGGATGATCTCTGATGCCCTGGTCCCTTCATGGGATGATCTTGCATACATCTAATCATAGTGCTGAGATGCCCTGATCCCTTCATGGGATGATGTCTGATGCCCTGGTCCCTTCATGGGATGATGTCTGATGCCCTGGTCCCTTCATGGGATGATCTGATGCCCTGGTCCCTTCATGGGATGATGTCTGATGCCCTGATCCCTTCATGGGATGATCTGATGCCCTGATCCCTTCATGGGATGATCTGATGCCCTGGTCCCTTCATGGGATGATCTGATGCCCTGGTCCCTTCATGGGATCATGTCTGATGCACTGGTCCCTTCATGGGATGATCTTGCATACATCTAATCATAGTGCTGAGATGCCCTGATCCCTTCATGGGATGATCTGATGCCCTGGTCCCTTCATGGGATGATCTCTGATGCCCTGGTCCCTTCATGGGATGATCTCTGATGCCCTGGTCCCTTCATGGGATCATGTCTGATGCACTGGTCCCTTCATGGGATGATCTTGCATACATCTAATCATAGTGCTGAGATGCCCTGGTCCCTTCATGGGATGATGTCTGATGCCCTGGTCCCTTCATGGGATGATCTCTGATGCCCTGGTCCCTTCATGGGATGATCTCTGATGCCCTGGTCCCTTCATGGGATGATCTCTGATGCCCTGGTCCCTTCATGGGATGATCTCTGATGCCCTGGTCCCTTCATGGGATGATCTTGCATACATCTAATCATAGTGCTGAGATGCCCTGATCCCTTCATGGGATGATGTCTGATGCCCTGGTCCCTTCATGGGATGATGTCTGATGCCCTGGTCCCTTCATGGGATGATGTCTGATGCCCTGGTCCCTTCATGGGATGATCTCTGATGCCCTGGTCCCTTCATGGGATGATCTCTGATGCCCTGATCCCTTCATGGGATGATCTCTGATGCCCTGGTCCCTTCATGGGATCATGTCTGATGCACTGGTCCCTTCATGGGATGATGTCTGATGCCCTGGTCCCTTCATGGGATGATGTCTGATGCCCTGGTCCCTTCATGGGATGATGTCTGATGCCCTGGTCCCTTCATGGGATCATGTCTGATGCACTGGTCCCTTCATGGGATGATCTTGCATACATCTAATCATAGTGCTGAGATGCCCTGATCCCTTCATGGGATGATCTGATGCCCTGGTCCCTTCATGGGATGATCTGATGCCCTGGTCCCTTCATGGGATCATGTCTGATGCACTGGTCCCTTCATGGGATGATCTTGCATACATCTAATCATAGTGCTGAGATGCCCTGATCCCTTCATGGGATGATCTGATGCCCTGGTCCCTTCATGGGATGATCTCTGATGCCCTGGTCCCTTCATGGGATGATCTCTGATGCCCTGGTCCCTTCATGGGATCATGTCTGATGCACTGGTCCCTTCATGGGATGATCTTGCATACATCTAATCATAGTGCTGAGATGCCCTGATCCCTTCATGGGATGATGTCTGATGCCCTGGTCCCTTCATGGGATGATGTCTGATGCCCTGGTCCCTTCATGGGATGATGTCTGATGCCCTGGTCCCTTCATGGGATGATCTCTGATGCCCTGATCCCTTCATGGGATGATCTGATGCCCTGATCCCTTCATGGGATGATGTCTGATGCCCTGATCCCTTCATGGGATGATGTCTGATGCCCTGGTCCCTTCATGGGATGATGTCTGATGCCCTGGTCCCTTCATGGGATGATGTCTGATGCCCTGGTCCCTTCATGGGATGATGTCTGATGCCCTGGTCCCTTCATGGGATGATCTCTGATGCCCTGGTCCCTTCATGGGATGATCTCTGATGCCCTGGTCCCTTCATGGGATCATGTCTGATGCACTGGTCCCTTCATGGGATGATGTCTGATGCCCTGGTCCCTTCATGGGATGATCTCTGATGCCCTGGTCCCTTCATGGGATGATCTCTGATGCCCTGGTCCCTTCATGGGATGATCTTGCATACATCTAATCATAGTGCTGAGATGCCCTGATCCCTTCATGGGATGATGTCTGATGCCCTGGTCCCTTCATGGGATGATGTCTGATGCCCTGGTCCCTTCATGGGATGATCTGATGCCCTGGTCCCTTCATGGGATGATGTCTGATGCCCTGATCCCTTCATGGGATGATCTGATGCCCTGGTCCCTTCATGGGATGATCTGATGCCCTGGTCCCTTCATGGGATCATGTCTGATGCACTGGTCCCTTCATGGGATGATCTTGCATACATCTAATCATAGTGCTGAGATGCCCTGATCCCTTCATGGGATGATCTGATGCCCTGGTCCCTTCATGGGATGATCTGATGCCCTGGTCCCTTCATGGGATCATGTCTGATGCACTGGTCCCTTCATGGGATGATCTTGCATACATCTAATCATAGTGCTGAGATGCCCTGATCCCTTCATGGGATGATTTCTGATGCCCTGGTCCCTTCATGGGATGATGTCTGATGCCCTGGTCCCTTCATGGGATGATCTGATGCCCTGGTCCCTTCATGGGATGATCTGATGCCCTGATCCCTTCATGGGATGATCTGATGCCCTGATCCCTTCATGGGATGATCTGATGCCCTGATCCCTTCATGGGATGATGTCTGATGCACTGGTCCCTTCATGGGATCATGTCTGATGCACTGGTCCCTTCATGGGATGATCTTGCATACATCTAATCATAGTGCTGAGATGCCCTGGTCCCTTCATGGGATGATCTCTGATGCCCTGGTCCCTTCATGGGATGATCTGATGCCCTGGTCCCTTCATGGGATGATCTGATGCCCTGGTCCCTTCATGGGATGATCTGATGCCCTGGTCCCTTCATGGGATGATCTCTGATGCCCTGGTCCCTTCATGGGATGATCTCTGATGCCCTGATCCCTTCATGGGATGATCTGATGCCCTGATCCCTTCATGGGATGATGTCTGATGCCCTGGTCCCTTCATGGGATGATCTCTGATGCCCTGGTCCCTTCATGGGATGATGTCTGATGCCCTGGTCCCTTCATGGGATGATGTCTGATGCCCTGGTCCCTTCATGGGATGATGTCTGATGCCCTGGTCCCTTCATGGGATGATCTCTGATGCCCTGGTCCCTTCATGGGATGATCTCTGATGCCCTGGTCCCTTCATGGGATCATGTCTGATGCACTGGTCCCTTCATGGGATCATGTCTGATGCACTGGTCCCTTCATGGGATGATCTTGCATACATCTAATCATAGTGCTGAGATGCCCTGGTCCCTTCATGGGATGATCTCTGATGCCCTGGTCCCTTCATGGGATGATCTGATGCCCTGGTCCCTTCATGGGATGATCTCTGATGCCCTGGTCCCTTCATGGGATGATCTCTGATGCCCTGATCCCTTCATGGGATGATCTCTGATGCCCTGGTCCCTTCATGGGATGATCTGATGCCCTGGTCCCTTCATGGGATGATCTTGCATACATCTAATCATAGTGCTGAGATGCCCTGATCCCTTCATGGGATGATGTCTGATGCCCTGGTCCCTTCATGGGATGATCTGATGCCCTGGTCCCTTCATGGGATGATCTGATGCCCTGGTCCCTTCATGGGATGATCTCTGATGCCCTGGTCCCTTCATGGGATGATCTTGCATACATCTAATCATAGTGCTGAGATGCCCTGATCCCTTCATGGGATGATGTCTGATGCCCTGGTCCCTTCATGGGATGATCTGATGCCCTGGTCCCTTCATGGGATGATGTCTGATGCCCTGATCCCTTCATGGGATGATCTGATGCCCTGGTCCCTTCATGGGATGATCTGATGCCCTGGTCCCTTCATGGGATGATCTGATGCCCTGGTCCCTTCATGGGATCATGTCTGATGCACTGGTCCCTTCATGGGATGATCTTGCATACATCTAATCATAGTGCTGAGATGCCCTGATCCCTTCATGGGATGATGTCTGATGCCCTGATCCCTTCATGGGATGATCTGATGCCCTGGTCCCTTCATGGGATGATCTGATGCCCTGGTCCCTTCATGGGATCATGTCTGATGCACTGGTCCCTTCATGGGATGATCTTGCATACATCTAATCATAGTGCTGAGATGCCCTGGTCCCTTCATGGGATGATCTCTGATGCCCTGGTCCCTTCATGGGATGATCTGATGCCCTGGTCCCTTCATGGGATGATCTCTGATGCCCTGGTCCCTTCATGGGATGATCTCTGATGCCCTGATCCCTTCATGGGATGATGTCTGATGCCCTGGTCCCTTCATGGGATGATCTCTGATGCCCTGGTCCCTTCATGGGATGATCTGATGCCCTGATCCCTTCATGGGATGATCTGATGCCCTGATCCCTTCATGGGATGATGTCTGATGCCCTGGTCCCTTCATGGGATGATGTCTGATGCCCTGGTCCCTTCATGGGATGATCTGATGCCCTGGTCCCTTCATGGGATCATGTCTGATGCACTGGTCCCTTCATGGGATGATGTCTGATGCCCTGGTCCCTTCATGGGATGATGTCTGATGCCCTGGTCCCTTCATGGGATGATGTCTGATGCCCTGGTCCCTTCATGGGATGATCTCTGATGCCCTGGTCCCTTCATGGGATGATCTCTGATGCCCTGATCCCTTCATGGGATGATCTGATGCCCTGATCCCTTCATGGGATGATCTGATGCCCTGATCCCTTCATGGGATGATGTCTGATGCCCTGGTCCCTTCATGGGATGATGTCTGATGCCCTGGTCCCTTCATGGGATGATCTGATGCCCTGGTCCCTTCATGGGATCATGTCTGATGCACTGGTCCCTTCATGGGATGATCTTGCATACATCTAATCATAGTGCTGAGATGCCCTGGTCCCTTCATGGGATGATCTCTGATGCCCTGGTCCCTTCATGGGATGATCTGATGCCCTGGTCCCTTCATGGGATGATCTCTGATGCCCTGGTCCCTTCATGGGATGATCTCTGATGCCCTGATCCCTTCATGGGATGATCTCTGATGCCCTGGTCCCTTCATGGGATCATGTCTGATGCACTGGTCCCTTCATGGGATCATGTCTGATGCACTGGTCCCTTCATGGGATGATGTCTGATGCCCTGGTCCCTTCATGGGATGATGTCTGATGCCCTGGTCCCTTCATGGGATGATGTCTGATGCCCTGGTCCCTTCATGGGATGATGTCTGATGCCCTGGTCCCTTCATGGGATGATGTCTGATGCCCTGGTCCCTTCATGGGATGATCTCTGATGCCCTGGTCCCTTCATGGGATGATCTCTGATGCCCTGGTCCCTTCATGGGATGATCTCTGATGCCCTGATCCCTTCATGGGATGATGTCTGATGCCCTGATCCCTTCATGGGATGATGTCTGATGCCCTGGTCCCTTCATGGGATGATGTCTGATGCCCTGGTCCCTTCATGGGATGATGTCTGATGCCCTGGTCCCTTCATGGGATGATGTCTGATGCCCTGGTCCCTTCATGGGATGATCTCTGATGCCCTGGTCCCTTCATGGGATGATCTCTGATGCCCTGATCCCTTCATGGGATGATCTGATGCCCTGATCCCTTCATGGGATGATCTGATGCCCTGATCCCTTCATGGGATGATGTCTGATGCCCTGGTCCCTTCATGGGATGATGTCTGATGCCCTGGTCCCTTCATGGGATGATCTCTGATGCCCTGGTCCCTTCATGGGATGATCTCTGATGCCCTGGTCCCTTCATGGGATCATGTCTGATGCACTGGTCCCTTCATGGGATGATCTTGCATACATCTAATCATAGTGCTGAGATGCCCTGATCCCTTCATGGGATGATGTCTGATGCCCTGGTCCCTTCATGGGATGATCTGATGCCCTGGTCCCTTCATGGGATGATCTTGCATACATCTAATCATAGTGCTGAGATGCCCTGATCCCTTCATGGGATGATGTCTGATGCCCTGGTCCCTTCATGGGATGATCTCTGATGCCCTGGTCCCTTCATGGGATGATCTCTGATGCCCTGATCCCTTCATGGGATGATCTGATGCCCTGATCCCTTCATGGGATGATGTCTGATGCCCTGGTCCCTTCATGGGATGATGTCTGATGCCCTGGTCCCTTCATGGGATGATCTGATGCCCTGGTCCCTTCATGGGATGATCTCTGATGCCCTGGTCCCTTCATGGGATGATCTGATGCCCTGGTCCCTTCATGGGATGATCTCTGATGCCCTGGTCCCTTCATGGGATGATCTCTGATGCCCTGGTCCCTTCATGGGATCATGTCTGATGCACTGGTCCCTTCATGGGATGATCTTGCATACATCTAATCATAGTGCTGAGATGCCCTGATCCCTTCATGGGATGATGTCTGATGCCCTGGTCCCTTCATGGGATGATCTGATGCCCTGGTCCCTTCATGGGATGATCTTGCATACATCTAATCATAGTGCTGAGATGCCCTGATCCCTTCATGGGATGATGTCTGATGCCCTGGTCCCTTCATGGGATGATCTGATGCCCTGGTCCCTTCATGGGATGATCTCTGATGCCCTGGTCCCTTCATGGGATGATCTCTGATGCCCTGGTCCCTTCATGGGATGATCTCTGATGCCCTGGTCCCTTCATGGGATGATCTCTGATGCCCTGGTCCCTTCATGGGATGATGTCTGATGCCCTGGTCCCTTCATGGGATGATCTCTGATGCCCTGGTCCCTTCATGGGATCATGTCTGATGCACTGGTCCCTTCATGGGATGATGTCTGATGCCCTGGTCCCTTCATGGGATGATGTCTGATGCCCTGGTCCCTTCATGGGATGATGTCTGATGCCCTGGTCCCTTCATGGGATGATCTCTGATGCCCTGGTCCCTTCATGGGATCATGTCTGATGCACTGGTCCCTTCATGGGATGATGTCTGATGCCCTGGTCCCTTCATGGGATGATCTCTGATGCCCTGGTCCCTTCATGGGATGATGTCTGATGCCCTGGTCCCTTCATGGGATGATGTCTGATGCCCTGGTCCCTTCATGGGATGATGTCTGATGCCCTGGTCCCTTCATGGGATGATCTCTGATGCCCTGGTCCCTTCATGGGATGATCTCTGATGCCCTGATCCCTTCATGGGATGATCTGATGCCCTGATCCCTTCATGGGATGATCTGATGCCCTGATCCCTTCATGGGATGATGTCTGATGCCCTGGTCCCTTCATGGGATGATGTCTGATGCCCTGGTCCCTTCATGGGATGATCTGATGCCCTGGTCCCTTCATGGGATCATGTCTGATGCACTGGTCCCTTCATGGGATGATCTTGCATACATCTAATCATAGTGCTGAGATGCCCTGGTCCCTTCATGGGATGATCTCTGATGCCCTGGTCCCTTCATGGGATGATCTGATGCCCTGGTCCCTTCATGGGATGATCTCTGATGCCCTGGTCCCTTCATGGGATGATCTCTGATGCCCTGATCCCTTCATGGGATGATCTGATGCCCTGATCCCTTCATGGGATGATCTGATGCCCTGATCCCTTCATGGGATGATGTCTGATGCCCTGGTCCCTTCATGGGATGATGTCTGATGCCCTGGTCCCTTCATGGGATGATCTGATGCCCTGGTCCCTTCATGGGATGATCTCTGATGCCCTGGTCCCTTCATGGGATGATCTCTGATGCCCTGGTCCCTTCATGGGATGATCTCTGATGCCCTGGTCCCTTCATGGGATCATGTCTGATGCACTGGTCCCTTCATGGGATGATGTCTGATGCCCTGGTCCCTTCATGGGATGATCTCTGATGCCCTGGTCCCTTCATGGGATGATCTGATGCCCTGATCCCTTCATGGGATGATGTCTGATGCCCTGGTCCCTTCATGGGATGATGTCTGATGCCCTGGTCCCTTCATGGGATGATCTCTGATGCCCTGGTCCCTTCATGGGATGATCTGATGCCCTGGTCCCTTCATGGGATGATCTCTGATGCCCTGGTCCCTTCATGGGATGATCTTGCATACATCTAATCATAGTGCTGAGATGCCCTGGTCCCTTCATGGGATGATCTGATGCCCTGATCCCTTCATGGGATGATCTGATGCCCTGGTCCCTTCATGGGATGATCTCTGATGCCCTGGTCCCTTCATGGGATCATGTCTGATGCACTGGTCCCTTCATGGGATGATCTTGCATACATCTAATCATAGTGCTGAGATGCCCTGATCCCTTCATGGGATGATGTCTGATGCCCTGGTCCCTTCATGGGATGATCTGATGCCCTGGTCCCTTCATGGGATGATCTCTGATGCCCTGGTCCCTTCATGGGATGATCTCTGATGCCCTGGTCCCTTCATGGGATGATCTCTGATGCCCTGGTCCCTTCATGGGATGATCTTGCATACATCTAATCATAGTGCTGAGATGCCCTGATCCCTTCATGGGATGATCTCTGATGCCCTGGTCCCTTCATGGGATGATCTCTGATGCCCTGGTCCCTTCATGGGATGATCTCTGATGCCCTGGTCCCTTCATGGGATGATCTCTGATGCCCTGGTCCCTTCATGGGATCATGTCTGATGCACTGGTCCCTTCATGGGATGATCTTGCATACATCTAATCATAGTGCTGAGATGCCCTGATCCCTTCATGGGATGATGTCTGATGCCCTGGTCCCTTCATGGGATGATGTCTGATGCCCTGGTCCCTTCATGGGATGATCTGATGCCCTGGTCCCTTCATGGGATGATCTCTGATGCCCTGGTCCCTTCATGGGATGATCTTGCATACATCTAATCATAGTGCTGAGATGCCCTGATCCCTTCATGGGATGATCTGATGCCCTGGTCCCTTCATGGGATGATCTCTGATGCCCTGGTCCCTTCATGGGATGATCTCTGATGCCCTGGTCCCTTCATGGGATCATGTCTGATGCACTGGTCCCTTCATGGGATGATCTTGCATACATCTAATCATAGTGCTGAGATGCCCTGATCCCTTCATGGGATGATGTCTGATGCCCTGGTCCCTTCATGGGATGATGTCTGATGCCCTGGTCCCTTCATGGGATGATCTGATGCCCTGGTCCCTTCATGGGATGATCTCTGATGCCCTGGTCCCTTCATGGGATGATCTCTGATGCCCTGGTCCCTTCATGGGATCATGTCTGATGCACTGGTCCCTTCATGGGATGATCTTGCATACATCTAATCATAGTGCTGAGATGCCCTGATCCCTTCATGGGATGATCTGATGCCCTGGTCCCTTCATGGGATCATGTCTGATGCACTGGTCCCTTCATGGGATGATCTCTGATGCCCTGGTCCCTTCATGGGATGATGTCTGATGCCCTGGTCCCTTCATGGGATGATGTCTGATGCACTGGTCCCTTCATGGGATGATGTCTGATGCACTGGTCCCTTCATGGGATGATCTTGCATACATCTAATCATAGTGCTGAGATGCCCTGATCCCTTCATGGGATGATGTCTGATGCCCTGGTCCCTTCATGGGATGATCTGATGCCCTGGTCCCTTCATGGGATGATCTTGCATACATCTAATCATAGTGCTGAGATGCCCTGATCCCTTCATGGGATGATGTCTGATGCCCTGGTCCCTTCATGGGATGATCTCTGATGCCCTGGTCCCTTCATGGGATGATCTCTGATGCCCTGATCCCTTCATGGGATGATCTGATGCCCTGATCCCTTCATGGGATGATGTCTGATGCCCTGGTCCCTTCATGGGATGATGTCTGATGCCCTGGTCCCTTCATGGGATGATCTGATGCCCTGGTCCCTTCATGGGATGATCTCTGATGCCCTGGTCCCTTCATGGGATGATCTGATGCCCTGGTCCCTTCATGGGATGATCTCTGATGCCCTGGTCCCTTCATGGGATGATCTCTGATGCCCTGGTCCCTTCATGGGATCATGTCTGATGCACTGGTCCCTTCATGGGATGATCTTGCATACATCTAATCATAGTGCTGAGATGCCCTGATCCCTTCATGGGATGATGTCTGATGCCCTGGTCCCTTCATGGGATGATCTGATGCCCTGGTCCCTTCATGGGATGATCTTGCATACATCTAATCATAGTGCTGAGATGCCCTGATCCCTTCATGGGATGATGTCTGATGCCCTGGTCCCTTCATGGGATGATCTGATGCCCTGGTCCCTTC
The DNA here is from genome assembly GCF_964204655.1 of Triturus cristatus. Taxonomy (NCBI): domain Eukaryota; kingdom Metazoa; phylum Chordata; class Amphibia; order Caudata; family Salamandridae; genus Triturus; species Triturus cristatus. The sequence goes on along the minus strand of NC_140592.1, from coordinate 174,648,327 downwards.
ATGGGATGATCTCTGATGCCCTGGTCCCTTCATGGGATGATCTCTGATGCCCTGGTCCCTTCATGGGATGATCTCTGATGCCCTGGTCCCTTCATGGGATGATCTCTGATGCCCTGGTCCCTTCATGGGATGATGTCTGATGCCCTGGTCCCTTCATGGGATGATCTCTGATGCCCTGGTCCCTTCATGGGATCATGTCTGATGCACTGGTCCCTTCATGGGATGATGTCTGATGCCCTGGTCCCTTCATGGGATGATGTCTGATGCCCTGGTCCCTTCATGGGATGATGTCTGATGCCCTGGTCCCTTCATGGGATGATCTCTGATGCCCTGGTCCCTTCATGGGATCATGTCTGATGCACTGGTCCCTTCATGGGATGATGTCTGATGCCCTGGTCCCTTCATGGGATGATCTCTGATGCCCTGGTCCCTTCATGGGATGATGTCTGATGCCCTGGTCCCTTCATGGGATGATGTCTGATGCCCTGGTCCCTTCATGGGATGATGTCTGATGCCCTGGTCCCTTCATGGGATGATCTCTGATGCCCTGGTCCCTTCATGGGATGATCTCTGATGCCCTGATCCCTTCATGGGATGATCTGATGCCCTGATCCCTTCATGGGATGATCTGATGCCCTGATCCCTTCATGGGATGATGTCTGATGCCCTGGTCCCTTCATGGGATGATGTCTGATGCCCTGGTCCCTTCATGGGATGATCTGATGCCCTGGTCCCTTCATGGGATCATGTCTGATGCACTGGTCCCTTCATGGGATGATCTTGCATACATCTAATCATAGTGCTGAGATGCCCTGGTCCCTTCATGGGATGATCTCTGATGCCCTGGTCCCTTCATGGGATGATCTGATGCCCTGGTCCCTTCATGGGATGATCTCTGATGCCCTGGTCCCTTCATGGGATGATCTCTGATGCCCTGATCCCTTCATGGGATGATCTGATGCCCTGATCCCTTCATGGGATGATCTGATGCCCTGATCCCTTCATGGGATGATGTCTGATGCCCTGGTCCCTTCATGGGATGATGTCTGATGCCCTGGTCCCTTCATGGGATGATCTGATGCCCTGGTCCCTTCATGGGATGATCTCTGATGCCCTGGTCCCTTCATGGGATGATCTCTGATGCCCTGGTCCCTTCATGGGATGATCTCTGATGCCCTGGTCCCTTCATGGGATCATGTCTGATGCACTGGTCCCTTCATGGGATGATGTCTGATGCCCTGGTCCCTTCATGGGATGATCTCTGATGCCCTGGTCCCTTCATGGGATGATCTGATGCCCTGATCCCTTCATGGGATGATGTCTGATGCCCTGGTCCCTTCATGGGATGATGTCTGATGCCCTGGTCCCTTCATGGGATGATCTCTGATGCCCTGGTCCCTTCATGGGATGATCTGATGCCCTGGTCCCTTCATGGGATGATCTCTGATGCCCTGGTCCCTTCATGGGATGATCTTGCATACATCTAATCATAGTGCTGAGATGCCCTGGTCCCTTCATGGGATGATCTGATGCCCTGATCCCTTCATGGGATGATCTGATGCCCTGGTCCCTTCATGGGATGATCTCTGATGCCCTGGTCCCTTCATGGGATCATGTCTGATGCACTGGTCCCTTCATGGGATGATCTTGCATACATCTAATCATAGTGCTGAGATGCCCTGATCCCTTCATGGGATGATGTCTGATGCCCTGGTCCCTTCATGGGATGATCTGATGCCCTGGTCCCTTCATGGGATGATCTCTGATGCCCTGGTCCCTTCATGGGATGATCTCTGATGCCCTGGTCCCTTCATGGGATGATCTCTGATGCCCTGGTCCCTTCATGGGATGATCTTGCATACATCTAATCATAGTGCTGAGATGCCCTGATCCCTTCATGGGATGATCTCTGATGCCCTGGTCCCTTCATGGGATGATCTCTGATGCCCTGGTCCCTTCATGGGATGATCTCTGATGCCCTGGTCCCTTCATGGGATGATCTCTGATGCCCTGGTCCCTTCATGGGATCATGTCTGATGCACTGGTCCCTTCATGGGATGATCTTGCATACATCTAATCATAGTGCTGAGATGCCCTGATCCCTTCATGGGATGATGTCTGATGCCCTGGTCCCTTCATGGGATGATGTCTGATGCCCTGGTCCCTTCATGGGATGATCTGATGCCCTGGTCCCTTCATGGGATGATCTCTGATGCCCTGGTCCCTTCATGGGATGATCTTGCATACATCTAATCATAGTGCTGAGATGCCCTGATCCCTTCATGGGATGATCTGATGCCCTGGTCCCTTCATGGGATGATCTCTGATGCCCTGGTCCCTTCATGGGATGATCTCTGATGCCCTGGTCCCTTCATGGGATCATGTCTGATGCACTGGTCCCTTCATGGGATGATCTTGCATACATCTAATCATAGTGCTGAGATGCCCTGATCCCTTCATGGGATGATGTCTGATGCCCTGGTCCCTTCATGGGATGATGTCTGATGCCCTGGTCCCTTCATGGGATGATCTGATGCCCTGGTCCCTTCATGGGATGATCTCTGATGCCCTGGTCCCTTCATGGGATGATCTCTGATGCCCTGGTCCCTTCATGGGATCATGTCTGATGCACTGGTCCCTTCATGGGATGATCTTGCATACATCTAATCATAGTGCTGAGATGCCCTGATCCCTTCATGGGATGATCTGATGCCCTGGTCCCTTCATGGGATGATCTGATGCCCTGGTCCCTTCATGGGATGATCTCTGATGCCCTGGTCCCTTCATGGGATGATCTCTGATGCCCTGGTCCCTTCATGGGATCATGTCTGATGCACTGGTCCCTTCATGGGATGATCTTGCATACATCTAATCATAGTGCTGAGATGCCCTGATCCCTTCATGGGATGATGTCTGATGCCCTGGTCCCTTCATGGGATGATCTGATGCCCTGGTCCCTTCATGGGATCATGTCTGATGCACTGGTCCCTTCATGGGATGATCTTGCATACATCTAATCATAGTGCTGAGATGCCCTGATCCCTTCATGGGATGATCTGATGCCCTGATCCCTTCATGGGATGATGTCTGATGCCCTGGTCCCTTCATGGGATGATGTCTGATGCCCTGGTCCCTTCATGGGATGATCTGATGCCCTGGTCCCTTCATGGGATGATCTCTGATGCCCTGGTCCCTTCATGGGATGATCTCTGATGCCCTGGTCCCTTCATGGGATCATGTCTGATGCACTGGTCCCTTCATGGGATGATCTTGCATACATCTAATCATAGTGCTGAGATGCCCTGATCCCTTCATGGGATGATGTCTGATGCCCTGGTCCCTTCATGGGATGATGTCTGATGCCCTGGTCCCTTCATGGGATGATCTGATGCCCTGGTCCCTTCATGGGATGATCTCTGATGCCCTGGTCCCTTCATGGGATGATCTTGCATACATCTAATCATAGTGCTGAGATGCCCTGATCCCTTCATGGGATGATCTGATGCCCTGATCCCTTCATGGGATGATCTGATGCCCTGATCCCTTCATGGGATGATGTCTGATGCCCTGGTCCCTTCATGGGATGATGTCTGATGCCCTGGTCCCTTCATGGGATGATCTGATGCCCTGGTCCCTTCATGGGATGATCTCTGATGCCCTGGTCCCTTCATGGGATGATCTCTGATGCCCTGGTCCCTTCATGGGATCATGTCTGATGCACTGGTCCCTTCATGGGATGATCTTGCATACATCTAATCATAGTGCTGAGATGCCCTGATCCCTTCATGGGATGATGTCTGATGCCCTGGTCCCTTCATGGGATGATCTGATGCCCTGGTCCCTTCATGGGATCATGTCTGATGCACTGGTCCCTTCATGGGATGATCTTGCATACATCTAATCATAGTGCTGAGATGCCCTGATCCCTTCATGGGATGATGTCTGATGCCCTGATCCCTTCATGGGATGATCTGATGCCCTGATCCCTTCATGGGATCATGTCTGATGCACTGGTCCCTTCATGGGATGATCTTGCATACATCTAATCATAGTGCTGAGATGCCCTGATCCCTTCATGGGATGATCTGATGCCCTGATCCCTTCATGGGATGATCTGATGCCCTGGTCCCTTCATGGGATCATGTCTGATGCACTGGTCCCTTCATGGGATGATCTTGCATACATCTAATCATAGTGCTGAGATGCCCTGGTCCCTTCATGGGATGATCTCTGATGCCCTGGTCCCTTCATGGGATGATCTCTGATGCCCTGGTCCCTTCATGGGATGATCTCTGATGCCCTGGTCCCTTCATGGGATGATCTTGCATACATCTAATCATAGTGCTGAGATGCCCTGATCCCTTCATGGGATGATCTGATGCCCTGATCCCTTCATGGGATGATCTGATGCCCTGATCCCTTCATGGGATGATGTCTGATGCCCTGGTCCCTTCATGGGATGATCTGATGCCCTGGTCCCTTCATGGGATGATCTCTGATGCCCTGGTCCCTTCATGGGATGATCTCTGATGCCCTGGTCCCTTCATGGGATCATGTCTGATGCACTGGTCCCTTCATGGGATGATCTTGCATACATCTAATCATAGTGCTGAGATGCCCTGGTCCCTTCATGGGATGATCTCTGATGCCCTGGTCCCTTCATGGGATGATCTCTGATGCCCTGGTCCCTTCATGGGATGATCTCTGATGCCCTGGTCCCTTCATGGGATGATCTTGCATACATCTAATCATAGTGCTGAGATGCCCTGATCCCTTCATGGGATGATCTGATGCCCTGATCCCTTCATGGGATGATCTGATGCCCTGATCCCTTCATGGGATGATGTCTGATGCCCTGGTCCCTTCATGGGATGATCTGATGCCCTGGTCCCTTCATGGGATGATCTCTGATGCCCTGGTCCCTTCATGGGATGATCTCTGATGCCCTGGTCCCTTCATGGGATGATCTTGCATACATCTAATCATAGTGCTGAGATGCCCTGATCCCTTCATGGGATGATCTGATGCCCTGATCCCTTCATGGGATGATCTGATGCCCTGATCCCTTCATGGGATGATCTGATGCCCTGATCCCTTCATGGGATGATCTGATGCCCTGGTCCCTTCATGGGATCATGTCTGATGCACTGGTCCCTTCATGGGATGATCTTGCATACATCTAATCATAGTGCTGAGATGCCCTGATCCCTTCATGGGATGATGTCTGATGCCCTGGTCCCTTCATGGGATGATCTGATGCCCTGGTCCCTTCATGGGATGATCTGATGCCCTGGTCCCTTCATGGGATGATCTCTGATGCCCTGGTCCCTTCATGGGATGATCTTGCATACATCTAATCATAGTGCTGAGATGCCCTGATCCCTTCATGGGATGATCTGATGCCCTGATCCCTTCATGGGATGATCTGATGCCCTGATCCCTTCATGGGATGATCTGATGCCCTGATCCCTTCATGGGATGATCTGATGCCCTGGTCCCTTCATGGGATCATGTCTGATGCACTGGTCCCTTCATGGGATGATCTTGCATACATCTAATCATAGTGCTGAGATGCCCTGGTCCCTTCATGGGATGATCTCTGATGCCCTGGTCCCTTCATGGGATGATCTCTGATGCCCTGGTCCCTTCATGGGATGATCTCTGATGCCCTGGTCCCTTCATGGGATGATCTTGCATACATCTAATCATAGTGCTGAGATGCCCTGATCCCTTCATGGGATGATCTGATGCCCTGATCCCTTCATGGGATGATCTGATGCCCTGATCCCTTCATGGGATGATGTCTGATGCCCTGGTCCCTTCATGGGATGATCTGATGCCCTGGTCCCTTCATGGGATCATGTCTGATGCACTGGTCCCTTCATGGGATGATCTTGCATACATCTAATCATAGTGCTGAGATGCCCTGATCCCTTCATGGGATGATGTCTGATGCCCTGATCCCTTCATGGGATGATCTGATGCCCTGGTCCCTTCATGGGATCATGTCTGATGCACTGGTCCCTTCATGGGATGATCTTGCATACATCTAATCATAGTGCTGAGATGCCCTGATCCCTTCATGGGATGATGTCTGATGCCCTGGTCCCTTCATGGGATGATCTGATGCCCTGGTCCCTTCATGGGATGATCTCTGATGCCCTGGTCCCTTCATGGGATGATCTCTGATGCCCTGGTCCCTTCATGGGATGATCTTGCATACATCTAATCATAGTGCTGAGATGCCCTGATCCCTTCATGGGATGATCTGATGCCCTGATCCCTTCATGGGATGATCTGATGCCCTGATCCCTTCATGGGATGATGTCTGATGCCCTGGTCCCTTCATGGGATGATCTGATGCCCTGGTCCCTTCATGGGATCATGTCTGATGCACTGGTCCCTTCATGGGATGATCTTGCATACATCTAATCATAGTGCTGAGATGCCCTGATCCCTTCATGGGATGATGTCTGATGCCCTGATCCCTTCATGGGATGATCTGATGCCCTGGTCCCTTCATGGGATCATGTCTGATGCACTGGTCCCTTCATGGGATGATCTTGCATACATCTAATCATAGTGCTGAGATGCCCTGATCCCTTCATGGGATGATGTCTGATGCCCTGGTCCCTTCATGGGATGATCTGATGCCCTGGTCCCTTCATGGGATGATCTCTGATGCCCTGGTCCCTTCATGGGATGATCTCTGATGCCCTGGTCCCTTCATGGGATGATCTGATGCCCTGGTCCCTTCATGGGATGATCTCTGATGCCCTGGTCCCTTCATGGGATGATCTCTGATGCCCTGGTCCCTTCATGGGATGATCTTGCATACATCTAATCATAGTGCTGAGATGCCCTGATCCCTTCATGGGATGATGTCTGATGCCCTGATCCCTTCATGGGATGATCTGATGCCCTGGTCCCTTCATGGGATGATCTGATGCCCTGGTCCCTTCATGGGATGATCTCTGATGCCCTGGTCCCTTCATGGGATGATCTGATGCCCTGGTCCCTTCATGGGATGATCTCTGATGCCCTGGTCCCTTCATGGGATGATCTTGCATACATCTAATCATAGTGCTGAGATGCCCTGATCCCTTCATGGGATGATCTGATGCCCTGATCCCTTCATGGGATGATCTGATGCCCTGATCCCTTCATGGGATGATCTGATGCCCTGGTCCCTTCATGGGATGATCTGATGCCCTGATCCCTTCATGGGATGATCTGATGCCCTGATCCCTTCATGGGATGATCTGATGCCCTGGTCCCTTCATGGGATCATGTCTGATGCACTGGTCCCTTCATGGGATGATCTTGCATACATCTAATCATAGTGCTGAGATGCCCTGATCCCTTCATGGGATGATGTCTGATGCCCTGGTCCCTTCATGGGATGATCTGATGCCCTGGTCCCTTCATGGGATGATCTCTGATGCCCTGGTCCCTTCATGGGATGATCTTGCATACATCTAATCATAGTGCTGAGATGCCCTGATCCCTTCATGGGATGATCTGATGCCCTGATCCCTTCATGGGATGATCTGATGCCCTGATCCCTTCATGGGATGATCTGATGCCCTGGTCCCTTCATGGGATGATCTGATGCCCTGATCCCTTCATGGGATGATCTGATGCCCTGATCCCTTCATGGGATGATCTGATGCCCTGGTCCCTTCATGGGATCATGTCTGATGCACTGGTCCCTTCATGGGATGATCTTGCATACATCTAATCATAGTGCTGAGATGCCCTGATCCCTTCATGGGATGATGTCTGATGCCCTGGTCCCTTCATGGGATGATCTGATGCCCTGGTCCCTTCATGGGATGATCTCTGATGCCCTGGTCCCTTCATGGGATGATCTTGCATACATCTAATCATAGTGCTGAGATGCCCTGATCCCTTCATGGGATGATCTGATGCCCTGATCCCTTCATGGGATGATCTGATGCCCTGATCCCTTCATGGGATGATCTGATGCCCTGGTCCCTTCATGGGATGATCTGATGCCCTGATCCCTTCATGGGATGATCTGATGCCCTGATCCCTTCATGGGATGATCTGATGCCCTGGTCCCTTCATGGGATCATGTCTGATGCACTGGTCCCTTCATGGGATGATCTTGCATACATCTAATCATAGTGCTGAGATGCCCTGATCCCTTCATGGGATGATGTCTGATGCCCTGGTCCCTTCATGGGATGATCTGATGCCCTGGTCCCTTCATGGGATGATCTCTGATGCCCTGGTCCCTTCATGGGATGATCTCTGATGCCCTGGTCCCTTCATGGGATGATCTGATGCCCTGATCCCTTCATGGGATGATCTGATGCCCTGGTCCCTTCATGGGATGATCTCTGATGCCCTGGTCCCTTCATGGGATCATGTCTGATGCACTGGTCCCTTCATGGGATGATCTTGCATACATCTAATCATAGTGCTGAGATGCCCTGATCCCTTCATGGGATGATCTCTGATGCCCTGGTCCCTTCATGGGATGATCTCTGATGCCCTGGTCCCTTCATGGGATGATGTCTGATGCCCTGGTCCCTTCATGGGATGATCTGATGCCCTGGTCCCTTCATGGGATGATCTCTGATGCCCTGGTCCCTTCATGGGATGATCTTGCATACATCTAATCATAGTGCTGAGATGCCCTGATCCCTTCATGGGATGATCTGATGCCCTGATCCCTTCATGGGATGATCTGATGCCCTGATCCCTTCATGGGATGATCTGATGCCCTGGTCCCTTCATGGGATCATGTCTGATGCACTGGTCCCTTCATGGGATGATCTTGCATACATCTAATCATAGTGCTGAGATGCCCTGATCCCTTCATGGGATGATGTCTGATGCCCTGGTCCCTTCATGGGATGATCTGATGCCCTGGTCCCTTCATGGGATGATCTCTGATGCCCTGGTCCCTTCATGGGATGATCTTGCATACATCTAATCATAGTGCTGAGATGCCCTGATCCCTTCATGGGATGATCTGATGCCCTGATCCCTTCATGGGATGATCTGATGCCCTGATCCCTTCATGGGATGATGTCTGATGCCCTGGTCCCTTCATGGGATGATCTGATGCCCTGGTCCCTTCATGGGATCATGTCTGATGCACTGGTCCCTTCATGGGATGATCTTGCATACATCTAATCATAGTGCTGAGATGCCCTGATCCCTTCATGGGATGATGTCTGATGCCCTGGTCCCTTCATGGGATGATCTGATGCCCTGGTCCCTTCATGGGATGATCTCTGATGCCCTGGTCCCTTCATGGGATGATCTTGCATACATCTAATCATAGTGCTGAGATGCCCTGATCCCTTCATGGGATGATGTCTGATGCCCTGGTCCCTTCATGGGATGATCTCTGATGCCCTGGTCCCTTCATGGGATCATGTCTGATGCACTGGTCCCTTCATGGGATGATCTTGCATACATCTAATCATAGTGCTGAGATGCCCTGATCCCTTCATGGGATGATGTCTGATGCCCTGGTCCCTTCATGGGATGATCTGATGCCCTGGTCCCTTCATGGGATCATGTCTGATGCACTGGTCCCTTCATGGGATGATCTTGCATACATCTAATCATAGTGCTGAGATGCCCTGATCCCTTCATGGGATGATCTGATGCCCTGATCCCTTCATGGGATGATCTGATGCCCTGGTCCCTTCATGGGATCATGTCTGATGCACTGGTCCCTTCATGGGATGATCTTGCATACATCTAATCATAGTGCTGAGATGCCCTGGTCCCTTCATGGGATGATCTCTGATGCCCTGGTCCCTTCATGGGATGATCTCTGATGCCCTGGTCCCTTCATGGGATGATCTCTGATGCCCTGGTCCCTTCATGGGATGATCTTGCATACATCTAATCATAGTGCTGAGATGCCCTGATCCCTTCATGGGATGATCTGATGCCCTGATCCCTTCATGGGATGATCTGATGCCCTGATCCCTTCATGGGATGATCTGATGCCCTGGTCCCTTCATGGGATGATGTCTGATGCCCTGGTCCCTTCATGGGATGATCTTGCATACATCTAATCATAGTGCTGAGATGCCCTGATCCCTTCATGGGATGATGTCTGATGCCCTGGTCCCTTCATGGGATGATCTGATGCCCTGGTCCCTTCATGGGATGATCTCTGATGCCCTGGTCCCTTCATGGGATGATCTTGCATACATCTAATCATAGTGCTGAGATGCCCTGATCCCTTCATGGGATGATGTCTGATGCCCTGGTCCCTTCATGGGATGATCTCTGATGCCCTGGTCCCTTCATGGGATCATGTCTGATGCACTGGTCCCTTCATGGGATGATCTTGCATACATCTAATCATAGTGCTGAGATGCCCTGGTCCCTTCATGGGATGATCTCTGATGCCCTGGTCCCTTCATGGGATGATCTCTGATGCCCTGGTCCCTTCATGGGATGATCTCTGATGCCCTGGTCCCTTCATGGGATGATCTTGCATACATCTAATCATAGTGCTGAGATGCCCTGATCCCTTCATGGGATGATCTGATGCCCTGATCCCTTCATGGGATGATCTGATGCCCTGATCCCTTCATGGGATGATGTCTGATGCCCTGGTCCCTTCATGGGATGATCTGATGCCCTGGTCCCTTCATGGGATCATGTCTGATGCACTGGTCCCTTCATGGGATGATCTTGCATACATCTAATCATAGTGCTGAGATGCCCTGATCCCTTCATGGGATGATCTGATGCCCTGATCCCTTCATGGGATGATCTGATGCCCTGATCCCTTCATGGGATGATCTGATGCCCTGGTCCCTTCATGGGATCATGTCTGATGCACTGGTCCCTTCATGGGATGATCTTGCATACATCTAATCATAGTGCTGAGATGCCCTGATCCCTTCATGGGATGATGTCTGATGCCCTGGTCCCTTCATGGGATGATCTGATGCCCTGGTCCCTTCATGGGATGATCTTGCATACATCTAATCATAGTGCTGAGATGCCCTGATCCCTTCATGGGATGATGTCTGATGCCCTGGTCCCTTCATGGGATGATCTCTGATGCCCTGGTCCCTTCATGGGATCATGTCTGATGCACTGGTCCCTTCATGGGATGATCTTGCATACATCTAATCATAGTGCTGAGATGCCCTGGTCCCTTCATGGGATGATCTCTGATGCCCTGGTCCCTTCATGGGATGATCTCTGATGCCCTGGTCCCTTCATGGGATGATCTCTGATGCCCTGGTCCCTTCATGGGATGATCTTGCATACATCTAATCATAGTGCTGAGATGCCCTGATCCCTTCATGGGATGATCTGATGCCCTGATCCCTTCATGGGATGATCTGATGCCCTGATCCCTTCATGGGATGATCTGATGCCCTGATCCCTTCATGGGATGATCTGATGCCCTGGTCCCTTCATGGGATCATGTCTGATGCACTGGTCCCTTCATGGGATGATCTTGCATACATCTAATCATAGTGCTGAGATGCCCTGATCCCTTCATGGGATGATGTCTGATGCCCTGGTCCCTTCATGGGATGATCTGATGCCCTGGTCCCTTCATGGGATGATCTCTGATGCCCTGGTCCCTTCATGGGATCATGTCTGATGCACTGGTCCCTTCATGGGATGATCTTGCATACATCTAATCATAGTGCTGAGATGCCCTGATCCCTTCATGGGATGATGTCTGATGCCCTGGTCCCTTCATGGGATGATCTGATGCCCTGGTCCCTTCATGGGATCATGTCTGATGCACTGGTCCCTTCATGGGATGATCTTGCATACATCTAATCATAGTGCTGAGATGCCCTGATCCCTTCATGGGATGATCTGATGCCCTGATCCCTTCATGGGATGATCTGATGCCCTGATCCCTTCATGGGATGATCTGATGCCCTGGTCCCTTCATGGGATCATGTCTGATGCACTGGTCCCTTCATGGGATGATCTTGCATACATCTAATCATAGTGCTGAGATGCCCTGATCCCTTCATGGGATGATGTCTGATGCCCTGGTCCCTTCATGGGATGATCTGATGCCCTGGTCCCTTCATGGGATGATCTCTGATGCCCTGGTCCCTTCATGGGATGATCTTGCATACATCTAATCATAGTGCTGAGATGCCCTGATCCCTTCATGGGATGATCTGATGCCCTGGTCCCTTCATGGGATGATCTCTGATGCCCTGGTCCCTTCATGGGATGATCTTGCATACATCTAATCATAGTGCTGAGATGCCCTGATCCCTTCATGGGATGATGTCTGATGCCCTGGTCCCTTCATGGGATGATCTCTGATGCCCTGGTCCCTTCATGGGATCATGTCTGATGCACTGGTCCCTTCATGGGATGATCTTGCATACATCTAATCATAGTGCTGAGATGCCCTGATCCCTTCATGGGATGATCTCTGATGCCCTGGTCCCTTCATGGGATGATCTCTGATGCCCTGGTCCCTTCATGGGATGATGTCTGATGCCCTGGTCCCTTCATGGGATGATCTGATGCCCTGGTCCCTTCATGGGATGATCTCTGATGCCCTGGTCCCTTCATGGGATGATCTTGCATACATCTAATCATAGTGCTGAGATGCCCTGATCCCTTCATGGGATGATCTGATGCCCTGATCCCTTCATGGGATGATCTGATGCCCTGATCCCTTCATGGGATGATCTGATGCCCTGGTCCCTTCATGGGATCATGTCTGATGCACTGGTCCCTTCATGGGATGATCTTGCATACATCTAATCATAGTGCTGAGATGCCCTGATCCCTTCATGGGATGATGTCTGATGCCCTGGTCCCTTCATGGGATGATCTGATGCCCTGGTCCCTTCATGGGATGATCGCTGATGCCCTGGTCCCTTCATGGGATCATGTCTGATGCACTGGTCCCTTCATGGGATGATCTTGCATACATCTAATCATAGTGCTGAGATGCCCTGGTCCCTTCATGGGATGATCTCTGATGCCCTGGTCCCTTCATGGGATGATCTCTGATGCCCTGGTCCCTTCATGGGATGATCTCTGATGCCCTGGTCCCTTCATGGGATGATCTTGCATACATCTAATCATAGTGCTGAGATGCCCTGATCCCTTCATGGGATGATCTGATGCCCTGATCCCTTCATGGGATGATCTGATGCCCTGATCCCTTCATGGGATGATCTGATGCCCTGGTCCCTTCATGGGATCATGTCTGATGCACTGGTCCCTTCATGGGATGATCTTGCATACATCTAATCATAGTGCTGAGATGCCCTGATCCCTTCATGGGATGATGTCTGATGCCCTGGTCCCTTCATGGGATGATCTGATGCCCTGGTCCCTTCATGGGATGATCTCTGATGCCCTGGTCCCTTCATGGGATGATCTTGCATACATCTAATCATAGTGCTGAGATGCCCTGATCCCTTCATGGGATGATCTGATGCCCTGGTCCCTTCATGGGATGATCTCTGATGCCCTGGTCCCTTCATGGGATGATCTCTGATGCCCTGGTCCCTTCATGGGATGATGTCTGATGCCCTGGTCCCTTCATGGGATGATCTTGCATACATCTAATCATAGTGCTGAGATGCCCTGATCCCTTCATGGGATGATCTCTGATGCCCTGGTCCCTTCATGGGATGATCTCTGATGCCCTGGTCCCTTCATGGGATGATCTCTGATGCCCTGGTCCCTTCATGGGATGATCTCTGATGCCCTGGTCCCTTCATGGGATGATGTCTGATGCCCTGGTCCCTTCATGGGATGATCTTGCATACATCTAATCATAGTGCTGAGATGCCCTGATCCCTTCATGGGATGATGTCTGATGCCCTGGTCCCTTCATGGGATGATCTCTGATGCCCTGGTCCCTTCATGGGATCATGTCTGATGCACTGGTCCCTTCATGGGATGATCTTGCATACATCTAATCATAGTGCTGAGATGCCCTGATCCCTTCATGGGATGATCTCTGATGCCCTGGTCCCTTCATGGGATGATCTCTGATGCCCTGGTCCCTTCATGGGATGATGTCTGATGCCCTGGTCCCTTCATGGGATGATCTGATGCCCTGGTCCCTTCATGGGATGATCTCTGATGCACTGGTCCCTTCATGGGATGATCTTGCATACATCTAATCATAGTGCTGAGATGCCCTGATCCCTTCATGGGATGATCTGATGCCCTGGTCCCTTCATGGGATGATCTCTGATGCCCTGGTCCCTTCATGGGATGATCGCTGATGCCCTGGTCCCTTCATGGGATCATGTCTGATGCACTGGTCCCTTCATGGGATGATCTTGCATACATCTAATCATAGTGCTGAGATGCCCTGATCCCTTCATGGGATGATGTCTGATGCCCTGGTCCCTTCATGGGATGATCTGATGCCCTGGTCCCTTCATGGGATGATCTCTGATGCCCTGGTCCCTTCATGGGATCATGTCTGATGCACTGGTCCCTTCATGGGATGATCTTGCATACATCTAATCATAGTGCTGAGATGCCCTGGTCCCTTCATGGGATGATCTCTGATGCCCTGGTCCCTTCATGGGATGATCTCTGATGCCCTGGTCCCTTCATGGGATGATCTCTGATGCCCTGGTCCCTTCATGGGATGATCTCTGATGCCCTGGTCCCTTCATGGGATGATCTCTGATGCCCTGGTCCCTTCATGGGATGATCTCTGATGCCCTGGTCCCTTCATGGGATGATCTCTGATGCCCTGGTCCCTTCATGGGATGATCTTGCATACATCTAATCATAGTGCTGAGATGCCCTGATCCCTTCATGGGATGATGTCTGATGCCCTGGTCCCTTCATGGGATGATCTCTGATGCCCTGGTCCCTTCATGGGATCATGTCTGATGCACTGGTCCCTTCATGGGATGATCTTGCATACATCTAATCATAGTGCTGAGATGCCCTGATCCCTTCATGGGATGATCTCTGATGCCCTGGTCCCTTCATGGGATGATCTCTGATGCCCTGGTCCCTTCATGGGATGATGTCTGATGCCCTGGTCCCTTCATGGGATGATCTGATGCCCTGGTCCCTTCATGGGATGATCTCTGATGCACTGGTCCCTTCATGGGATGATCTTGCATACATCTAATCATAGTGCTGAGATGCCCTGATCCCTTCATGGGATGATCTGATGCCCTGATCCCTTCATGGGATGATCTGATGCCCTGATCCCTTCATGGGATCATGTCTGATGCCCTGATCCCTTCATGGGATGATCTGATGCCCTGATCCCTTCATGGGATGATCGCTGATGCCCTGGTCCCTTCATGGGATCATGTCTGATGCCCTGGTCCCTTCATGGGATGATGTCTGATGCCCTGGTCCCTTCATGGGATGATCTGATGCCCTGGTCCCTTCATGGGATGATCTCTGATGCCCTGGTCCCTTCATGGGATGATCGCTGATGCCCTGGTCCCTTCATGGGATGATCTCTGATGCCCTGGTCCCTTCATGGGATGATCTCTGATGCCCTGGTCCCTTCATGGGATGATCGCTGATGCCCTGGTCCCTTCATGGGATCATGTCTGATGCACTGGTCCCTTCATGGGATGATCTTGCATACATCTAATCATAGTGCTGAGATGCCCTGATCCCTTCATGGGATGATGTCTGATGCCCTGGTCCCTTCATGGGATGATCTGATGCCCTGGTCCCTTCATGGGATGATCTCTGATGCCCTGGTCCCTTCATGGGATGATCTCTGATGCCCTGGTCCCTTCATGGGATGATCTCTGATGCCCTGGTCCCTTCATGGGATGATCTTGCATACATCTAATCATAGTGCTGAGATGCCCTGATCCCTTCATGGGATGATCGCTGATGCCCTGGTCCCTTCATGGGATGATCTCTGATGCACTGGTCCCTTCATGGGATGATCTTGCATACATCTAATCATAGTGCTGAGATGCCCTGATCCCTTCATGGGATGATCTGATGCCCTGGTCCCTTCATGGGATGATCTCTGATGCCCTGGTCCCTTCATGGGATGATCTGATGCCCTGGTCCCTTCATGGGATCATGTCTGATGCACTGGTCCCTTCATGGGATGATCTTGCATACATCTAATCATAGTGCTGAGATGCCCTGGTCCCTTCATGGGATGATCTGATGCCCTGGTCCCTTCATGGGATGATCTCTGATGCCCTGGTCCCTTCATGGGATGATCTCTGATGCCCTGGTCCCTTCATGGGATGATCTTGCATACATCTAATCATAGTGCTGAGATGCCCTGATCCCTTCATGGGATGATCTGATGCCCTGGTCCCTTCATGGGATGATCTCTGATGCCCTGGTCCCTTCATGGGATGATCTCTGATGCCCTGGTCCCTTCATGGGATGATCGCTGATGCCCTGGTCCCTTCATGGGATGATCTCTGATGCACTGGTCCCTTCA
Source organism: Triturus cristatus (assembly GCF_964204655.1). Classification (NCBI taxonomy): domain Eukaryota; kingdom Metazoa; phylum Chordata; class Amphibia; order Caudata; family Salamandridae; genus Triturus; species Triturus cristatus. The sequence continues at coordinate 174,631,898 of NC_140592.1, read as the reverse complement.
TGGGATGATCTTGCATACATCTAATCATAGTGCTGAGATGCCCTGATCCCTTCATGGGATGATCTGATGCCCTGATCCCTTCATGGGATGATCTGATGCCCTGATCCCTTCATGGGATGATCGCTGATGCCCTGGTCCCTTCATGGGATCATGTCTGATGCCCTGGTCCCTTCATGGGATCATGTCTGATGCCCTGATCCCTTCATGGGATGATCTGATGCCCTGGTCCCTTCATGGGATCATGTCTGATGCACTGGTCCCTTCATGGGATGATCTTGCATACATCTAATCATAGTGCTGAGATGCCCTGATCCCTTCATGGGATGATGTCTGATGCCCTGGTCCCTTCATGGGATGATCTGATGCCCTGGTCCCTTCATGGGATGATCTCTGATGCCCTGGTCCCTTCATGGGATGATCTCTGATGCCCTGGTCCCTTCATGGGATGATCTCTGATGCCCTGGTCCCTTCATGGGATGATCTTGCATACATCTAATCATAGTGCTGAGATGCCCTGATCCCTTCATGGGATGATCTGATGCCCTGGTCCCTTCATGGGATCATGTCTGATGCCCTGGTCCCTTCATGGGATGATCTTGCATACATCTAATCATAGTGCTGAGATGCCCTGGTCCCTTCATGGGATGATCGCTGATGCCCTGGTCCCCTTCATGGGATGATCGCTGATGCCCTGGTCCCTTCATGGGATCATGTCTGATGCACTGGTCCCTTCATGGGATGATCATGCATACATCTAATCATAGTGCTGAGATGCCCTGGTCCCTTCATGGGATGATCTCTGATGCCCTGGTCCCTTCATGGGATGATCTCTGATGCCCTGGTCCCTTCATGGGATGATCTCTGATGCCCTGGTCCCTTCATGGGATGATCTTGCATACATCTAATCATAGTGCTGAGATGCCCTGATCCCTTCATGGGATGATCTGATGCCCTGGTCCCTTCATGGGATGATCTCTGATGCCCTGGTCCCTTCATGGGATGATCTCTGATGCCCTGGTCCTTCATGGGATCATGTCTGATGCACTGGTCCCTTCATGGGATGATCTTGCATACATCTAATCATAGTGCTGAGATGCCCTGATCCCTTCATGGGATGATCTGATGCCCTGGTCCCTTCATGGGATGATCTGATGCCCTGGTCCCTTCATGGGATGATCGCTGATGCCCTGGTCCCTTCATGGGATGATGTCTGATGCCCTGGTCCTTCATGGGATGATCTCTGATGCCCTGGTCCCTTCATGGGATGATCTCTGATGCCCTGGTCCCTTCATGGGATGATCTTGCATACATCTAATCATAGTGCTGAGATGCCCTGATCCCTTCATGGGATGATCTCTGATGCCCTGGTCCCTTCATGGGATCATGTCTGATGCACTGGTCCCTTCATGGGATGATCTTGCATACATCTAATCATAGTGCTGAGATGCCCTGATCCCTTCATGGGATGATCTGATGCCCTGGTCCCTTCATGGGATGATCTCTGATGCCCTGTCCCTTCATGGGATGATCTCTGATGCCCTGGTCCCTTCATGGGATGATCTCTGATGCCCTGGTCCCTTCATGGATGATCTTGCATACATCTAATCATAGTGCTGAGATGCCCTGATCCCTTCATGGGATGATGTCTGATGCCCTGGTCCCTTCATGGGATGATCTGATGCCCTGGTCCCTTCATGGGATGATCGCTGATGCCCTGGTCCCTTCATGGGATCATGTCTGATGCACTGGTCCCTTCATGGGATGATCTTGCATACATCTAATCATAGTGCTGAGATGCCCTGGTCCCTTCATGGGATGATCTCTGATGCCCTGGTCCCTTCATGGGATGATCTCTGATGCCCTGGTCCCTTCATGGGATGATCTCTGATGCCCTGGTCCCTTCATGGGATGATCTTGCATACATCTAATCATAGTGCTGAGATGCCCTGATCCCTTCATGGGATGATCTGATGCCCTGGTCCCTTCATGGGATGATCTCTGATGCCCTGGTCCCTTCATGGGATGATCTCTGATGCCCTGGTCCCTTCATGGGATGATCTCTGATGCCCTGGTCCCTTCATGGGATGATCTCTGATGCCCTGGTCCCTTCATGGGATGATCTTGCATACATCTAATCATAGTGCTGAGATGCCCTGATCCCTTCATGGGATGATCTGATGCCCTGATCCCTTCATGGGATGATCTGATGCCCTGGTCCCTTCATGGGATGATCGCTGATGCCCTGGTCCCTTCATGGGATCATGTCTGATGCCCTGGTCCCTTCATGGGATCATGTCTGATGCCCTGATCCCTTCATGGGATGATCTGATGCCCTGGTCCCTTCATGGGATCATGTCTGATGCACTGGTCCCTTCATGGGATGATCTTGCATACATCTAATCATAGTGCTGAGATGCCCTGATCCCTTCATGGGATGATGTCTGATGCCCTGGTCCCTTCATGGGATGATCTGATGCCCTGGTCCCTTCATGGGATGATCTCTGATGCCCTGGTCCCTTCATGGGATGATCTCTGATGCCCTGGTCCCTTCATGGGATGATCTCTGATGCCCTGGTCCCTTCATGGGATGATCTTGCATACATCTAATCATAGTGCTGAGATGCCCTGATCCCTTCATGGGATGATCTGATGCCCTGGTCCCTTCATGGGATCATGTCTGATGCCCTGGTCCCTTCATGGGATGATCTTGCATACATCTAATCATAGTGCTGAGATGCCCTGGTCCCTTCATGGGATGATCTGATGCCCTGGTCCCTTCATGGGATGATCGCTGATGCCCTGGTCCCTTCATGGGATCATGTCTGATGCACTGGTCCCTTCATGGGATGATCTTGCATACATCTAATCATAGTGCTGAGATGCCCTGATCCCTTCATGGGATGATCTGATGCCCTGGTCCCTTCATGGATGATCTCTGATGCCCTGGTCCCTTCATGGGATGATCTCTGATGCCCTGGTCCCTTCATGGGATGATCTCTGATGCCCTGGTCCCTTCATGGGATGATCTTGCATACATCTAATCATAGTGCTGAGATGCCCTGATCCCTTCATGGGATGATGTCTGATGCCCTGGTCCCTTCATGGGATGATCTCTGATGCCCTGGTCCCTTCATGGGATGATCTTGCATACATCTAATCATAGTGCTGAGATGCCCTGATCCCTTCATGGGATGATGTCTGATGCCCTGGTCCCTTCATGGGATGATCTCTGATGCCCTGGTCCCTTCATGGGATGATCTCTGATGCCCTGGTCCCTTCATGGGATGATCTCTGATGCCCTGGTCCCTTCATGGGATGATCTTGCATACATCTAATCATAGTGCTGAGATGCCCTGATCCCTTCATGGGATGATGTCTGATGCCCTGGTCCCTTCATGGGATGATCTCTGATGCCCTGGTCCCTTCATGGGATGATCTTGCATACATCTAATCATAGTGCTGAGATGCCCTGATCCCTTCATGGGATGATGTCTGATGCCCTGGTCCCCTTCATGGGATGATCTCTGATGCCCTGGTCCCTTCATGGGATGATCTCTGATGCCCTGGTCCCTTCATGGGATGATCTCTGATGCCCTGGTCCCTTCATGGGATGATCTTGCATACATCTAATCATAGTGCTGAGATGCCCTGATCCCTTCATGGGATGATCTGATGCCCTGGTCCCTTCATGGGATGATCTCTGATGCCCTGGTCCCTTCATGGGATGATCTCTGATGCCCTGGTCCCTTCATGGGATGATCTCTGATGCCCTGGTCCCTTCATGGGATGATCTTGCATACATCTAATCATAGTGCTGAGATGCCCTGATCCCTTCATGGGATGATTCTGATGCCCTGGTCCCTTCATGGGATGATCTCTGATGCCCTGGTCCCTTCATGGGATGATCTTGCATACATCTAATCATAGTGCTGAGATGCCCTGGTCCCTTCATGGGATGATGTCTGATGCCCTGGTCCCTTCATGGGATGATCTCTGATGCCCTGGTCCCTTCATGGGATGATCTTGCATACATCTAATCATAGTGCTGAGATGCCCTGATCCCTTCATGGGATGATCTGATGCCCTGGTCCCTTCATGGGATGATCTCTGATGCCCTGGTCCCTTCATGGGATGATCTTGCATACATCTAATCATAGTGCTGAGATGCCCTGATCCCTTCATGGGATGATGTCTGATGCCCTGGTCCCTTCATGGGATGATCTGATGCCCTGGTCCCTTCATGGGATGATCTCTGATGCCCTGTCCCTTCATGGGATGATCGCTGATGCCCTGGTCCCTTCATGGGATCATGTCTGATGCACTGGTCCCTTCATGGGATGATCTTGCATACATCTAATCATAGTGCTGAGATGCCCTGATCCCTTCATGGGATGATCTGATGCCCTGGTCCCTTCATGGGATGATCTCTGATGCCCTGGTCCCTTCATGGGATGATTCTGATGCCCTGGTCCCTTCATGGGATGATCGCTGATGCCCTGGTCCCTTCATGGGATCATGTCTGATGCCCTGGTCCCTTCATGGGATGATCTCTGATGCCCTGGTCCCTTCATGGGATGATCTTGCATACATCTAATCATAGTGCTGAGATGCCCTGATCCCTTCATGGGATGATCTCTGATGCCCTGGTCCCTTCATGGGATGATCTCTGATGCCCTGGTCCCTTCATGGGATGATCTCTGATGCCCTGGTCCCTTCATGGGATGATCTTGCATACATCTAATCATAGTGCTGAGATGCCCTGATCCCTTCATGGGATGATCTGATGCCCTGGTCCCTTCATGGGATGATCTCTGATGCCCTGGTCCCTTCATGGATGATCTTGCATACATCTAATCATAGTGCTGAGATGCCCTGATCCCTTCATGGGATGATCTGATGCCCTGGTCCCTTCATGGGATGATCTGATGCCCTGGTCCCTTCATGGGATGATCGCTGATGCCCTGGTCCCTTCATGGGATGATCTCTGATGCCCTGGTCCCCTTCATGGGATGATCTCTGATGCCCTGGTCCCTTCATGGGATGATGTCTGATGCCCTGGTCCCTTCATGGGATGATCTGATGCCCTGGTCCCTTCATGGGATGATCTCTGATGCCCTGGTCCCTTCATGGGATGATCTCTGATGCCCTGGTCCCTTCATGGGATGATCTCTGATGCCCTGGTCCCTTCATGGGATGATCTTGCATACATCTAATCATAGTGCTGAGATGCCCTGATCCCTTCATGGGATGATCTGATGCCCTGGTCCCTTCATGGGATCATGTCTGATGCACTGGTCCCTTCATGGGATGATCTTGCATACATCTAATCATAGTGCTGAGATGCCTGGTCCCTTCATGGGATGATCTGATGCCCTGGTCCCTTCATGGGATGATCGCTGATGCCCTGGTCCCTTCATGGGATCATGTCTGATGCACTGGTCCCTTCATGGGATGATCTTGCATACATCTAATCATAGTGCTGAGATGCCCTGATCCCTTCATGGGATGATCTGATGCCCTGTCCCTTCATGGGATGATCTCTGATGCCCTGGTCCCTTCATGGGATGATGTCTGATGCCCTGGTCCCTTCATGGGATGATCGCTGATGCCCTGGTCCCTTCATGGGATCATGTCTGATGCCCTGGTCCCTTCATGGGATCATGTCTGATGCCCTGATCCCTTCATGGGATGATCTGATGCCCTGGTCCCTTCATGGGATCATGTCTGATGCACTGGTCCCTTCATGGGATGATCTTGCATACATCTAATCATAGTGCTGAGATGCCCTGATCCCTTCATGGGATGATGTCTGATGCCCTGGTCCCTTCATGGGATGATCTGATGCCCTGGTCCCTTCATGGGATGATCTCTGATGCCCTGGTCCCTTCATGGGATGATCTCTGATGCCCTGGTCCCTTCATGGGATGATCTCTGATGCCCTGGTCCCTTCATGGGATGATCTTGCATACATCTAATCATAGTGCTGAGATGCCCTGATCCTTCATGGGATGATCTGATGCCCTGGTCCCTTCATGGGATGATCTCTGATGCCCTGGTCCCTCATGGGATGATCTCTGATGCCCTGGTCCCTTCATGGGATGATCTTGCATACATCTAATCATAGTGCTGAGATGCCCTGATCCCTTCATGGGATGATGTCTGATGCCCTGGTCCCTTCATGGGATGATCTCTGATGCCCTGGTCCCTTCATGGGATGATCTCTGATGCCCTGGTCCCTTCATGGGATGATCTCTGATGCCCTGGTCCCTTCATGGGATGATCTTGCATACATCTAATCATAGTGCTGAGATGCCCTGATCCCTTCATGGGATGATGTCTGATGCCCTGGTCCCTTCATGGGATGATCTCTGATGCCCTGGTCCCTTCATGGGATGATATCCCTTCATGGGATGATCTGATGCCCTGGTCCCTTCATGGGATGATCTCTGATGCCCTGGTCCCTTCATGGGATTGATCTCTGATGCCCTGGTCCCTTCATGGGATGATCTCTGATGCCCTGGTCCCTTCATGGGATGATCTCTGATGCCCTGGTCCCTTCATGGGATGATCTTGCATACATCTAATCATAGTGCTGAGATGCCCTGATCCCTTCATGGGATGATCTGATGCCCTGGTCCCTTCATGGGATGATCTCTGATGCCCTGGTCCCTTCATGGGATGATCTCTGATGCCCTGGTCCCCTTCAGGGATGATCTCTGATGCCCTGTCCCTTCATGGGATGATCTTGCATACATCTAATCATAGTGCTGAGATGCCCTGTTCCCTTCATGGGATGATCTCTGATGCCCTGGTCCCTTCATGGGATGATCTCTGATGCCCTGGTCCCTTCATGGGATGATCTCTGATGCCCTGGTCCCTTCATGGGATGATCTTGCATACATCTAATCATAGTGCTGAGATGCCCTGATCCCTTCATGGGATGATCTGATGCCCTGGTCCCTTCATGGGATGATCTCTGATGCCCTGGTCCCTTCATGGGATGATCTCTGATGCCCTGGTCCCTTCATGGGATGATCTCTGATGCCCTGGTCCTTCATGGGATGATCTGATGCCCTGGTCCCTTCATGGGATGATCTCTGATGCCCTGGTCCCTTCATGGGATGATCTCTGATGCCCTGGTCCCTTCATGGGATGATCTCTGATGCCCTGGTCCCTTCATGGGATGATCTTGCATACATCTAATCATAGTGCTGAGATGCCTGATCCCTTCATGGGATGATCTGATGCCCTGGTCCCTTCATGGGATGATCTCTGATGCCCTTGAGATGCCCTGATCCCTTCATGGGATGATCTGATGCCCTGGTCCCTTCATGGGATGATCTCTGATGCCCTGGTCCCTTCATGGGATGATCTCTGATGCCCTGGTCCCTTCATGGGATGATCTCTGATGCCCTGGTCCCTTCATGGGATGATCTCTGATGCCCTGGTCCCTTCATGGGATGATCTTGCATACATCTAATCATAGTGCTGAGATGCCCTGATCCCTTCATGGGATGATCTGATGCCCTGATCCCTTCATGGGATGATCTGATGCCCTGGTCCCTTCATGGGATCATGTCTGATGCCCTGGTCCCTTCATGGGATGATCTCTGATGCCCTGGTCCCTTCATGGGATGATCTTGCATACATCTAATCATAGTGCTGAGATGCCCTGATCCCTTCATGGGATGATCTGATGCCCTGGTCCCTTCATGGGATGATCTCTGATGCACTGGTCCCTTCATGGGATGATCTTGCATACATCTAATCATAGTGCTGAGATGCCCTGATCCCTTCATGGGATGATCTGATGCCCTGGTCCCTTCATGGGATGATCTCTGATGCCCTGGTCCCTTCATGGGATGATCTCTGATGCCCTGGTCCCTTCATGGGATGATCTCTGATGCCCTGGTCCCTTCATGGGATGATCTTGCATACATCTAATCATAGTGCTGAGATGCCCTGATCCCTTCATGGGATGATCTGATGCCCTGGTCCCTTCATGGGATGATCTCTGATGCCCTGGTCCCTTCATGGGATGATCTCTGATGCCCTGGTCCCTTCATGGGATGATCTCTGATGCCCTGGTCCCTTCATGGGATGATCTTGCATACATCTAATCATAGTGCTGAGATGCCCTGATCCCTTCATGGGATGATCTGATGCCCTGGTCCCTTCATGGGATGATCTCTGATGCCCTGGTCCCTTCATGGGATGATCTCTGATGCCCTGGTCCCTTCATGGGATGATCTCTGATGCCCTGGTCCCTTCATGGGATGATCTTGCATACATCTAATCATAGTGCTGAGATGCCCTGATCCCTTCATGGGATGATGTCTGATGCCCTGGTCCCTTCATGGGATGATCTCTGATGCCCTGGTCCCTTCATGGGATGATCTCTGATGCCCTGGTCCCTTCATGGGATGATCTCTGATGCCCTGGTCCCTTCATGGGATGATCGCTGATGCCCTGGTCCCTTCATGGGATCATGTCTGATGCCCTGGTCCCTTCATGGGATCATGTCTGATGCCCTGATCCCTTCATGGGATGATCTGATGCCCTGGTCCCTTCATGGGATCATGTCTGATGCACTGGTCCCTTCATGGGATGATCTTGCATACATCTAATCATAGTGCTGAGATGCCCTGATCCCTTCATGGGATGATGTCTGATGCCCTGGTCCCTTCATGGGATGATCTGATGCCCTGGTCCCTTCATGGGATGATCTCTGATGCCCTGGTCCCTTCATGGGATGATCTCTGATGCCCTGGTCCCTTCATGGGATGATCTCTGATGCCCTGGTCCCTTCATGGGATGATCTTGCATACATCTAATCATAGTGCTGAGATGCCCTGATCCCTTCATGGGATGATCTGATGCCCTGGTCCCTTCATGGGATGATCTCTGATGCCCTGGTCCCTTCATGGGATGATCGCTGATGCCCTGGTCCCTTCATGGGATGATCTCTGATGCACTGGTCCCTTCATGGGATGATCTTGCATACATCTAATCATAGTGCTGAGATGCCCTGATCCCTTCATGGGATGATCTGATGCCCTGATCCCTTCATGGGATGATCGCTGATGCCCTGGTCCCTTCATGGGATCATGTCTGATGCACTGGTCCCTTCATGGGATGATCTTGCATACATCTAATCATAGTGCTGAGATGCCCTGATCCCTTCATGGGATGATCTGATGCCCTGGTCCCTTCATGGGATGATCTCTGATGCCCTGGTCCCTTCATGGGATGATCGCTGATGCCCTGGTCCCTTCATGGGATCATGTCTGATGCACTGGTCCCTTCATGGGATGATCTTGCATACATCTAATCATAGTGCTGAGATGCCCTGATCCCTTCATGGGATGATGTCTGATGCCCTGGTCCCTTCATGGGATGATCTGATGCCCTGGTCCCTTCATGGGATGATCTCTGATGCCCTGGTCCCTTCATGGGATGATCTCTGATGCCCTGGTCCCTTCATGGGATGATCTCTGATGCACTGGTCCCTTCATGGGATGATCTTGCATACATCTAATCATAGTGCTGAGATGCCCTGATCCCTTCATGGGATGATCTGATGCCCTGGTCCCTTCATGGGATCATGTCTGATGCCCTGATCCCTTCATGGGATGATCTGATGCCCTGGTCCCTTCATGGGATCATGTCTGATGCACTGGTCCCTTCATGGGATGATCTTGCATACATCTAATCATAGTGCTGAGATGCCCTGATCCCTTCATGGGATGATGTCTGATGCCCTGGTCCCTTCATGGGATGATCGCTGATGCCCTGGTCCCTTCATGGGATGATCTCTGATGCACTGGTCCCTTCATGGGATGATCTTGCATACATCTAATCATAGTGCTGAGATGCCCTGATCCCTTCATGGGATGATGTCTGATGCCCTGGTCCCTTCATGGGATGATCGCTGATGCCCTGGTCCCTTCATGGGATCATGTCTGATGCACTGGTCCCTTCATGGGATGATCTTGCATACATCTAATCATAGTGCTGAGATGCCCTGATCCCTTCATGGGATGATCTGATGCCCTGGTCCCTTCATGGGATGATCTCTGATGCCCTGGTCCCTTCATGGGATGATCTCTGATGCCCTGGTCCCTTCATGGGATGATCTCTGATGCCCTGGTCCCTTCATGGGATGATCTCTGATGCCCTGGTCCCTTCATGGGATGATCTTGCATACATCTAATCATAGTGCTGAGATGCCCTGATCCCTTCATGGGATGATCTGATGCCCTGATCCCTTCATGGGATGATCTGATGCCCTGGTCCCTTCATGGGATCATGTCTGATGCCCTGGTCCCTTCATGGGATGATCGCTGATGCCCTGGTCCCTTCATGGGATGATCTCTGATGCACTGGTCCCTTCATGGGATGATCTTGCATACATCTAATCATAGTGCTGAGATGCCCTGATCCCTTCATGGGATGATGTCTGATGCCCTGGTCCCTTCATGGGATGATCTGATGCCCTGGTCCCTTCATGGGATGATCTCTGATGCCCTGGTCCCTTCATGGGATGATCTCTGATGCCCTGGTCCCTTCATGGGATGATCTTGCATACATCTAATCATAGTGCTGAGATGCCCTGGTCCCTTCATGGGATGATCTCTGATGCCCTGGTCCCTTCATGGGATGATCTCTGATGCCCTGGTCCCTTCATGGGATGATCTCTGATGCCCTGGTCCCTTCATGGGATGATCTTGCATACATCTAATCATAGTGCTGAGATGCCCTGATCCCTTCATGGGATGATCTGATGCCCTGGTCCCTTCATGGGATGATCTCTGATGCCCTGGTCCCTTCATGGGATGATCTCTGATGCCCTGGTCCCTTCATGGGATGATCTCTGATGCACTGGTCCCTTCATGGGATGATCTTGCATACATCTAATCATAGTGCTGAGATGCCCTGATCCCTTCATGGGATGATCTGATGCCCTGGTCCCTTCATGGGATCATGTCTGATGCCCTGGTCCCTTCATGGGATCATGTCTGATGCCCTGATCCCTTCATGGGATGATCTGATGCCCTGGTCCCTTCATGGGATCATGTCTGATGCACTGGTCCCTTCATGGGATGATCTTGCATACATCTAATCATAGTGCTGAGATGCCCTGATCCCTTCATGGGATGATCTCTGATGCCCTGGTCCCTTCATGGGATGATCTCTGATGCCCTGGTCCCTTCATGGGATGATCTCTGATGCCCTGGTCCCTTCATGGGATGATCTTGCATACATCTAATCATAGTGCTGAGATGCCCTGATCCCTTCATGGGATGATCTGATGCCCTGGTCCCTTCATGGGATGATCTCTGATGCCCTGGTCCCTTCATGGGATGATCTCTGATGCCCTGGTCCCTTCATGGGATGATCTCTGATGCACTGGTCCCTTCATGGGATGATCTTGCATACATCTAATCATAGTGCTGAGATGCCCTGATCCCTTCATGGGATGATCTGATGCCCTGGTCCCTTCATGGGATGATCTCTGATGCCCTGGTCCCTTCATGGGATGATCTTGCATACATCTAATCATAGTGCTGAGATGCCCTGATCCCTTCATGGGATGATCTGATGCCCTGGTCCCTTCATGGGATGATCTCTGATGCCCTGGTCCCTTCATGGGATGATCTTGCATACATCTAATCATAGTGCTGAGATGCCCTGATCCCTTCATGGGATGATCTGATGCCCTGGTCCCTTCATGGGATGATCTCTGATGCCCTGGTCCCTTCATGGGATGATCTCTGATGCCCTGGTCCCTTCATGGGATGATCTCTGATGCACTGGTCCCTTCATGGGATGATCTTGCATACATCTAATCATAGTGCTGAGATGCCCTGATCCCTTCATGGGATGATCTGATGCCCTGGTCCCTTCATGGGATGATCTCTGATGCCCTGGTCCCTTCATGGGATGATCTCTGATGCCCTGGTCCCTTCATGGGATGATCTCTGATGCCCTGGTCCCTTCATGGGATGATCTTGCATACATCTAATCATAGTGCTGAGATGCCCTGATCCCTTCATGGGATGATCTGATGCCCTGGTCCCTTCATGGGATGATCTCTGATGCCCTGGTCCCTTCATGGGATGATCTCTGATGCCCTGGTCCCTTCATGGGATGATCTCTGATGCACTGGTCCCTTCATGGGATGATCTTGCATACATCTAATCATAGTGCTGAGATGCCCTGATCCCTTCATGGGATGATCTGATGCCCTGGTCCCTTCATGGGATGATCTCTGATGCCCTGGTCCCTTCATGGGATGATCTGATGCCCTGGTCCCTTCATGGGATCATGTCTGATGCACTGGTCCCTTCATGGGATGATCTTGCATACATCTAATCATAGTGCTGAGATGCCCTGGTCCCTTCATGGGATGATCTGATGCCCTGGTCCCTTCATGGGATCATGTCTGATGCACTGGTCCCTTCATGGGATGATCTTGCATACATCTAATCATAGTGCTGAGATGCCCTGATCCCTTCATGGGATGATCTGATGCCCTGGTCCCTTCATGGGATGATCTCTGATGCCCTGGTCCCTTCATGGGATGATCTCTGATGCCCTGGTCCCTTCATGGGATGATCTCTGATGCCCTGGTCCCTTCATGGGATGATCTCTGATGCACTGGTCCCTTCATGGGATGATCTTGCATACATCTAATCATAGTGCTGAGATGCCCTGATCCCTTCATGGGATGATCTGATGCCCTGGTCCCTTCATGGGATCATGTCTGATGCCCTGATCCCTTCATGGGATGATCTGATGCCCTGGTCCCTTCATGGGATGATCTCTGATGCCCTGGTCCCTTCATGGGATGATCGCTGATGCCCTGGTCCCTTCATGGGATCATGTCTGATGCACTGGTCCCTTCATGGGATGATCTTGCATACATCTAATCATAGTGCTGAGATGCCCTGGTCCCTTCATGGGATGATCTGATGCCCTGGTCCCTTCATGGGATGATCGCTGATGCCCTGGTCCCTTCATGGGATCATGTCTGATGCACTGGTCCCTTCATGGGATGATCTTGCATACATCTAATCATAGTGCTGAGATGCCCTGATCCCTTCATGGGATGATGTCTGATGCCCTGGTCCCTTCATGGGATGATCGCTGATGCCCTGGTCCCTTCATGGGATGATCTCTGATGCACTGGTCCCTTCATGGGATGATCTTGCATACATCTAATCATAGTGCTGAGATGCCCTGATCCCTTCATGGGATGATGTCTGATGCCCTGGTCCCTTCATGGGATGATCGCTGATGCCCTGGTCCCTTCATGGGATCATGTCTGATGCACTGGTCCCTTCATGGGATGATCTTGCATACATCTAATCATAGTGCTGAGATGCCCTGATCCCTTCATGGGATGATCTGATGCCCTGGTCCCTTCATGGGATGATCTCTGATGCCCTGGTCCCTTCATGGGATGATCTCTGATGCCCTGGTCCCTTCATGGGATGATCTCTGATGCACTGGTCCCTTCATGGGATGATCTTGCATACATCTAATCATAGTGCTGAGATGCCCTGATCCCTTCATGGGATGATCTGATGCCCTGGTCCCTTCATGGGATCATGTCTGATGCCCTGATCCCTTCATGGGATGATCTGATGCCCTGGTCCCTTCATGGGATGATCTCTGATGCCCTGGTCCCTTCATGGGATGATCTCTGATGCACTGGTCCCTTCATGGGATGATCTTGCATACATCTAATCATAGTGCTGAGATGCCCTGATCCCTTCATGGGATGATCGCTGATGCCCTGGTCCCTTCATGGGATCATGTCTGATGCACTGGTCCCTTCATGGGATGATCTTGCATACATCTAATCATAGTGCTGAGATGCCCTGATCCCTTCATGGGATGATCTGATGCCCTGGTCCCTTCATGGGATGATCTCTGATGCCCTGGTCCCTTCATGGGATGATCTCTGATGCCCTGGTCCCTTCATGGGATGATCTCTGATGCCCTGGTCCCTTCATGGGATGATCTGATGCCCTGGTCCCTTCATGGGATGATCTCTGATGCCCTGGTCCCTTCATGGGATGATCTCTGATGCACTGGTCCCTTCATGGGATGATCTTGCATACATCTAATCATAGTGCTGAGATGCCCTGATCCCTTCATGGGATGATCTGATGCCCTGGTCCCTTCATGGGATGATCTGATGCCCTGGTCCCTTCATGGGATCATGTCTGATGCACTGGTCCCTTCATGGGATGATCTTGCATACATCTAATCATAGTGCTGAGATGCCCTGGTCCCTTCATGGGATGATCTGATGCCCTGGTCCCTTCATGGGATCATGTCTGATGCACTGGTCCCTTCATGGGATGATCTTGCATACATCTAATCATAGTGCTGAGATGCCCTGATCCCTTCATGGGATGATGTCTGATGCCCTGGTCCCTTCATGGGATGATCGCTGATGCCCTGGTCCCTTCATGGGATGATCTCTGATGCACTGGTCCCTTCATGGGATGATCTTGCATACATCTAATCATAGTGCTGAGATGCCCTGATCCCTTCATGGGATGATGTCTGATGCCCTGATCCCTTCATGGGATGATGTCTGATGCCCTGGTCCCTTCATGGGATGATCGCTGATGCCCTGGTCCCTTCATGGGATGATCTCTGATGCACTGGTCCCTTCATGGGATGATCTTGCATACATCTAATCATAGTGCTGAGATGCCCTGATCCCTTCATGGGATGATCTGATGCCCTGGTCCCTTCATGGGATGATCTCTGATGCCCTGGTCCCTTCATGGGATGATCTCTGATGCCCTGGTCCCTTCATGGGATGATCTCTGATGCCCTGGTCCCTTCATGGGATGATCTTGCATACATCTAATCATAGTGCTGAGATGCCCTGATCCCTTCATGGGATGATCTGATGCCCTGGTCCCTTCATGGGATGATCTCTGATGCCCTGGTCCCTTCATGGGATGATCTCTGATGCACTGGTCCCTTCATGGGATGATCTTGCATACATCTAATCATAGTGCTGAGATGCCCTGATCCCTTCATGGGATGATCGCTGATGCCCTGGTCCCTTCATGGGATCATGTCTGATGCACTGGTCCCTTCATGGGATGATCTTGCATACATCTAATCATAGTGCTGAGATGCCCTGATCCCTTCATGGGATGATCTGATGCCCTGGTCCCTTCATGGGATGATCTCTGATGCCCTGGTCCCTTCATGGGATGATCTCTGATGCCCTGGTCCCTTCATGGGATGATCTCTGATGCCCTGGTCCCTTCATGGGATGATCTTGCATACATCTAATCATAGTGCTGAGATGCCCTGATCCCTTCATGGGATGATCTGATGCCCTGGTCCCTTCATGGGATGATCTCTGATGCCCTGGTCCCTTCATGGGATGATCTCTGATGCCCTGGTCCCTTCATGGGATGATCTCTGATGCACTGGTCCCTTCATGGGATGATCTTGCATACATCTAATCATAGTGCTGAGATGCCCTGATCCCTTCATGGGATGATCTGATGCCCTGGTCCCTTCATGGGATCATGTCTGATGCCCTGGTCCCTTCATGGGATCATGTCTGATGCCCTGATCCCTTCATGGGATGATCTGATGCCCTGGTCCCTTCATGGGATCATGTCTGATGCACTGGTCCCTTCATGGGATGATCTTGCATACATCTAATCATAGTGCTGAGATGCCCTGATCCCTTCATGGGATGATGTCTGATGCCCTGGTCCCTTCATGGGATGATCGCTGATGCCCTGGTCCCTTCATGGGATGATCTCTGATGCACTGGTCCCTTCATGGGATGATCTTGCATACATCTAATCATAGTGCTGAGATGCCCTGATCCCTTCATGGGATGATCTGATGCCCTGGTCCCTTCATGGGATCATGTCTGATGCCCTGGTCCCTTCATGGGATCATGTCTGATGCCCTGGTCCCTTCATGGGATCATGTCTGATGCCCTGATCCCTTCATGGGATGATCTGATGCCCTGGTCCCTTCATGGGATCATGTCTGATGCACTGGTCCCTTCATGGGATGATCTTGCATACATCTAATCATAGTGCTGAGATGCCCTGATCCCTTCATGGGATGATGTCTGATGCCCTGGTCCCTTCATGGGATGATCGCTGATGCCCTGGTCCCTTCATGGGATGATCTCTGATGCCCTGGTCCCTTCATGGGATGATCTTGCATACATCTAATCATAGTGCTGAGATGCCCTGATCCCTTCATGGGATGATCTGATGCCCTGGTCCCTTCATGGGATGATCTCTGATGCCCTGGTCCCTTCATGGGATGATCTCTGATGCCCTGGTCCCTTCATGGGATGATCTTGCATACATCTAATCATAGTGCTGAGATGCCCTGATCCCTTCATGGGATGATCTGATGCCCTGGTCCCTTCATGGGATGATCTCTGATGCCCTGGTCCCTTCATGGGATGATCTGATGCCCTGGTCCCTTCATGGGATCATGTCTGATGCACTGGTCCCTTCATGGGATGATCTTGCATACATCTAATCATAGTGCTGAGATGCCCTGATCCCTTCATGGGATGATCTGATGCCCTGGTCCCTTCATGGGATCATGTCTGATGCCCTGGTCCCTTCATGGGATCATGTCTGATGCCCTGGTCCCTTCATGGGATGATCGCTGATGCCCTGGTCCCTTCATGGGATGATCTCTGATGCACTGGTCCCTTCATGGGATGATCTTGCATACATCTAATCATAGTGCTGAGATGCCCTGATCCCTTCATGGGATGATCTGATGCCCTGGTCCCTTCATGGGATGATCTCTGATGCACTGGTCCCTTCATGGGATGATCTTGCATACATCTAATCATAGTGCTGAGATGCCCTGATCCCTTCATGGGATGATCTGATGCACTGGTCCCTTCATGGGATGATCTCTGATGCCCTGGTCCCTTCATGGGATGATCTCTGATGCCCTGGTCCCTTCATGGGATGATCTCTGATGCCCTGGTCCCTTCATGGGATGATCTCTGATGCCCTGGTCCCTTCATGGGATGATCTTGCATACATCTAATCATAGTGCTGAGATGCCCTGATCCCTTCATGGGATGATCTGATGCCCTGGTCCCTTCATGGGATGATCTCTGATGCCCTGGTCCCTTCATGGGATGATCTCTGATGCCCTGGTCCCTTCATGGGATGATCTTGCATACATCTAATCATAGTGCTGAGATGCCCTGATCCCTTCATGGGATGATCTGATGCCCTGGTCCCTTCATGGGATCATGTCTGATGCACTGGTCCCTTCATGGGATGATCTTGCATACATCTAATCATAGTGCTGAGATGCCCTGATCCCTTCATGGGATGATCTGATGCCCTGGTCCCTTCATGGGATGATCTGATGCCCTGGTCCCTTCATGGGATCATGTCTGATGCACTGGTCCCTTCATGGGATGATCTTGCATACATCTAATCATAGTGCTGAGATGCCCTGATCCCTTCATGGGATGATCTGATGCCCTGGTCCCTTCATGGGATCATGTCTGATGCCCTGGTCCCTTCATGGGATCATGTCTGATGCCCTGATCCCTTCATGGGATGATCTGATGCCCTGGTCCCTTCATGGGATCATGTCTGATGCACTGGTCCCTTCATGGGATGATCTTGCATACATCTAATCATAGTGCTGAGATGCCCTGATCCCTTCATGGGATGATGTCTGATGCCCTGGTCCCTTCATGGGATGATCGCTGATGCCCTGGTCCCTTCATGGGATGATCTCTGATGCACTGGTCCCTTCATGGGATGATCTTGCATACATCTAATCATAGTGCTGAGATGCCCTGATCCCTTCATGGGATGATCTGATGCACTGGTCCCTTCATGGGATGATCTCTGATGCCCTGGTCCCTTCATGGGATGATCTCTGATGCCCTGGTCCCTTCATGGGATGATCTCTGATGCCCTGGTCCCTTCATGGGATGATCTTGCATACATCTAATCATAGTGCTGAGATGCCCTGATCCCTTCATGGGATGATCTGATGCCCTGGTCCCTTCATGGGATGATCTCTGATGCCCTGGTCCCTTCATGGGATGATCTCTGATGCCCTGGTCCCTTCATGGGATGATCTCTGATGCACTGGTCCCTTCATGGGATGATCTTGCATACATCTAATCATAGTGCTGAGATGCCCTGATCCCTTCATGGGATGATCTGATGCCCTGGTCCCTTCATGGGATCATGTCTGATGCACTGGTCCCTTCATGGGATGATCTTGCATACATCTAATCATAGTGCTGAGATGCCCTGATCCCTTCATGGGATGATCTGATGCCCTGGTCCCTTCATGGGATGATCTCTGATGCCCTGGTCCCTTCATGGGATGATCTGATGCCCTGGTCCCTTCATGGGATCATGTCTGATGCACTGGTCCCTTCATGGGATGATCTTGCATACATCTAATCATAGTGCTGAGATGCCCTGATCCCTTCATGGGATGATCTGATGCCCTGGTCCCTTCATGGGATGATCTGATGCCCTGGTCCCTTCATGGGATCATGTCTGATGCACTGGTCCCTTCATGGGATGATCTTGCATACATCTAATCATAGTGCTGAGATGCCCTGATCCCTTCATGGGATGATCTGATGCCCTGGTCCCTTCATGGGATCATGTCTGATGCCCTGGTCCCTTCATGGGATCATGTCTGATGCCCTGGTCCCTTCATGGGATGATCGCTGATGCCCTGGTCCCTTCATGGGATGATCTCTGATGCACTGGTCCCTTCATGGGATGATCTTGCATACATCTAATCATAGTGCTGAGATGCCCTGATCCCTTCATGGGATGATCTGATGCACTGGTCCCTTCATGGGATGATCTCTGATGCCCTGGTCCCTTCATGGGATGATCTCTGATGCCCTGGTCCCTTCATGGGATGATCTCTGATGCCCTGGTCCCTTCATGGGATGATCTCTGATGCCCTGGTCCCTTCATGGGATGATCTTGCATACATCTAATCATAGTGCTGAGATGCCCTGATCCCTTCATGGGATGATCTGATGCCCTGGTCCCTTCATGGGATCATGTCTGATGCACTGGTCCCTTCATGGGATGATCTTGCATACATCTAATCATAGTGCTGAGATGCCCTGATCCCTTCATGGGATGATCTGATGCCCTGGTCCCTTCATGGGATGATCTCTGATGCCCTGGTCCCTTCATGGGATGATCTCTGATGCCCTGGTCCCTTCATGGGATGATCTCTGATGCACTGGTCCCTTCATGGGATGATCTTGCATACATCTAATCATAGTGCTGAGATGCCCTGATCCCTTCATGGGATGATCTGATGCCCTGGTCCCTTCATGGGATCATGTCTGATGCACTGGTCCCTTCATGGGATGATCTTGCATACATCTAATCATAGTGCTGAGATGCCCTGATCCCTTCATGGGATGATCTGATGCACTGGTCCCTTCATGGGATGATCGCTGATGCCCTGGTCCCTTGGGATGATCTGATGCACTGGTCCCTTCATGGGATGATCTGATGCCCTGGTCCCTTCATGGGATGATGTCCGATGCCCTGGTCCCTTCATGGGATGATCTCTGATGCCCTGGTCCCTTCATGGGATCATGTCTGATGCACTGGTCCCTTCATGGGATGATCTTGCATACATCTAATCATAGTGCTGAGATGCCCTGATCCCTTCATGGGATGATCTGATGCCCTGGTCCCTTCATGGGATCATGTCTGATGCACTGGTCCCTTCATGGGATGATCTTGCATACATCTAATCATAGTGCTGAGATGCCCTGATCCCTTCATGGGATGATCTGATGCCCTGGTCCCTTCATGGGATGATCTCTGATGCCCTGGTCCCTTCATGGGATGATCTGATGCCCTGGTCCCTTCATGGGATCATGTCTGATGCACTGGTCCCTTCATGGGATGATCTTGCATACATCTAATCATAGTGCTGAGATGCCCTGATCCCTTCATGGGATGATCTGATGCCCTGGTCCCTTCATGGGATCATGTCTGATGCCCTGGTCCCTTCATGGGATCATGTCTGATGCCCTGATCCCTTCATGGGATGATCTGATGCCCTGGTCCCTTCATGGGATCATGTCTGATGCACTGGTCCCTTCATGGGATGATCTTGCATACATCTAATCATAGTGCTGAGATGCCCTGATCCCTTCATGGGATGATGTCTGATGCCCTGGTCCCTTCATGGGATGATCGCTGATGCCCTGGTCCCTTCATGGGATGATCTCTGATGCACTGGTCCCTTCATGGGATGATCTTGCATACATCTAATCATAGTGCTGAGATGCCCTGATCCCTTCATGGGATGATCTGATGCACTGGTCCCTTCATGGGATGATCTCTGATGCCCTGGTCCCTTCATGGGATGATCTCTGATGCCCTGGTCCCTTCATGGGATGATCTCTGATGCCCTGGTCCCTTCATGGGATGATCTCTGATGCCCTGGTCCCTTCATGGGATGATCTTGCATACATCTAATCATAGTGCTGAGATGCCCTGATCCCTTCATGGGATGATCTGATGCCCTGGTCCCTTCATGGGATCATGTCTGATGCCCTGGTCCCTTCATGGGATGATCTTGCATACATCTAATCATAGTGCTGAGATGCCCTGATCCCTTCATGGGATGATCTGATGCCCTGGTCCCTTCATGGGATGATCTCTGATGCCCTGGTCCCTTCATGGGATCATGTCTGATGCACTGGTCCCTTCATGGGATGATCTTGCATACATCTAATCATAGTGCTGAGATGCCCTGATCCCTTCATGGGATGATCTGATGCCCTGGTCCCTTCATGGGATGATCTCTGATGCCCTGGTCCCTTCATGGGATGATCTCTGATGCCCTGGTCCCTTCATGGGATGATCTCTGATGCCCTGGTCCCTTCATGGGATGATCTTGCATACATCTAATCATAGTGCTGAGATGCCCTGATCCCTTCATGGGATGATCTGATGCCCTGGTCCCTTCATGGGATGATCTCTGATGCCCTGATCCCTTCATGGGATGATCTGATGCCCTGGTCCCTTCATGGGATCATGTCTGATGCCCTGGTCCCTTCATGGGATGATCGCTGATGCCCTGGTCCCTTCATGGGATGATCTCTGATGCACTGGTCCCTTCATGGGATGATCTTGCATACATCTAATCAGTGCTGAGATGCCCTGATCCCTTCATGGGATGATCTGATGCCCTGGTCCCTTCATGGGATGATCTCTGATGCCCTGGTCCCTTCATGGGATCATGTCTGATGCACTGGTCCCTTCATGGGATGATCTTGCATACATCTAATCATAGTGCTGAGATGCCCTGATCCCTTCATGGGATGATCTGATGCCCTGGTCCCTTCATGGGATCATGTCTGATGCACTGGTCCCTTCATGGGATGATCTTGCATACATCTAATCATAGTGCTGAGATGCCCTGATCCCTTCATGGGATGATGTCTGATGCCCTGGTCCCTTCATGGGATGATCTCTGATGCCCTGGTCCCTTCATGGGATCATGTCTGATGCACTGGTCCCTTCATGGGATGATCTTGCATACATCTAATCATAGTGCTGAGATGCCCTGATCCCTTCATGGGATGATCTGATGCCCTGGTCCCTTCATGGGATCATGTCTGATGCCCTGGTCCCTTCATGGGATGATCTCTGATGCCCTGGTCCCTTCATGGGATCATGTCTGATGCCCTGGTCCCTTCATGGGATCATGTCTGATGCCCTGGTCCCTTCATGGGATCATGTCTGATGCCCTGGTCCCTTCATGGGATGATCTCTGATGCCCTGGTCCCTTCATGGGATGATCTGATGCCCTGGTCCCTTCATGGGATCATGTCTGATGCCCTGGTCCCTTCATGGGATGATCTCTGATGCCCTGGTCCCTTCATGGGATCATGTCTGATGCCCTGGTCCCTTCATGGGATGATGTCTGATGCCCTGGTCCCTTCATGGGATGATCGCTGATGCCCTGGTCCCTTGGGATGATCTGATGCACTGGTCCCTTCATGGGATGATCTGATGCCCTGATCCCTTCATGGGATGATCTGATGCCCTGGTCCCTTCATGGGATCATGTCTGATGCCCTGGTCCCTTCATGGGATCATGTCTGATGCCCTGGTCCCTTCATGGGATGATGTCTGATGCCCTGGTCCCTTCATGGGATGATCGCTGATGCCCTGGTCCCTTGGGATGATCTGATGCACTGGTCCCTTCATGGGATGATCTGATGCCCTGGTCCCTTCATGGGATGATGTCCGATGCCCTGGTCCCTTCATGGGATGATGTCTGATGCCCTGGTCCCTTCATGGGATGATCTCTGATGCCCTGGTCCCTTCATGGGATCATGTCTGATGCACTGGTCCCTTCATGGGATGATCTTGCATACATCTAATCATAGTGCTGAGATGCCCTGATCCCTTCATGGGATGATCTGATGCCCTGGTCCCTTCATGGGATGATCTCTGATGCCCTGATCCCTTCATGGGATGATCTGATGCCCTGGTCCCTTCATGGGATCATGTCTGATGCACTGGTCCCTTCATGGGATGATCTTGCATACATCTAATCATAGTGCTGAGATGCCCTGATCCCTTCATGGGATGATCTGATGCCCTGGTCCCTTCATGGGATCATGTCTGATGCACTGGTCCCTTCATGGGATGATCTTGCATACATCTAATCATAGTGCTGAGATGCCCTGATCCCTTCATGGGATGATCTGATGCCCTGGTCCCTTCATGGGATGATCTCTGATGCCCTGGTCCCTTCATGGGATGATCTGATGCCCTGGTCCCTTCATGGGATCATGTCTGATGCACTGGTCCCTTCATGGGATGATCTTGCATACATCTAATCATAGTGCTGAGATGCCCTGATCCCTTCATGGGATGATCTGATGCCCTGGTCCCTTCATGGGATCATGTCTGATGCCCTGGTCCCTTCATGGGATCATGTCTGATGCCCTGGTCCCTTCATGGGATGATCGCTGATGCCCTGGTCCCTTCATGGGATGATCTCTGATGCACTGGTCCCTTCATGGGATGATCTTGCATACATCTAATCATAGTGCTGAGATGCCCTGATCCCTTCATGGGATGATCTGATGCACTGGTCCCTTCATGGGATGATCTCTGATGCCCTGGTCCCTTCATGGGATGATCTCTGATGCCCTGGTCCCTTCATGGGATGATCTCTGATGCCCTGGTCCCTTCATGGGATGATCTCTGATGCCCTGGTCCCTTCATGGGATGATCTTGCATACATCTAATCATAGTGCTGAGATGCCCTGATCCCTTCATGGGATGATCTGATGCCCTGGTCCCTTCATGGGATCATGTCTGATGCACTGGTCCCTTCATGGGATGATCTTGCATACATCTAATCATAGTGCTGAGATGCCCTGATCCCTTCATGGGATGATCTGATGCCCTGGTCCCTTCATGGGATGATCTCTGATGCCCTGGTCCCTTCATGGGATGATCTCTGATGCCCTGGTCCCTTCATGGGATGATCTCTGATGCCCTGGTCCCTTCATGGGATGATCTTGCATACATCTAATCATAGTGCTGAGATGCCCTGATCCCTTCATGGGATGATCTGATGCCCTGGTCCCTTCATGGGATCATGTCTGATGCACTGGTCCCTTCATGGGATGATCTTGCATACATCTAATCATAGTGCTGAGATGCCCTGATCCCTTCATGGGATGATCTGAT
This sequence comes from Triturus cristatus, assembly GCF_964204655.1. Taxonomy (NCBI): domain Eukaryota; kingdom Metazoa; phylum Chordata; class Amphibia; order Caudata; family Salamandridae; genus Triturus; species Triturus cristatus. The sequence continues at coordinate 174,608,107 of NC_140592.1, read as the reverse complement.
GCCCTGGTCCCTTCATGGGATCATGTCTGATGCCCTGGTCCCTTCATGGGATCATGTCTGATGCCCTGGTCCCTTCATGGGATGATCGCTGATGCCCTGGTCCCTTCATGGGATGATCTCTGATGCACTGGTCCCTTCATGGGATGATCTTGCATACATCTAATCATAGTGCTGAGATGCCCTGATCCCTTCATGGGATGATCTGATGCACTGGTCCCTTCATGGGATGATCTCTGATGCCCTGGTCCCTTCATGGGATGATCTCTGATGCCCTGGTCCCTTCATGGGATGATCTCTGATGCCCTGGTCCCTTCATGGGATGATCTCTGATGCCCTGGTCCCTTCATGGGATGATCTTGCATACATCTAATCATAGTGCTGAGATGCCCTGATCCCTTCATGGGATGATCTCTGATGCCCTGATCCCTTCATGGGATGATCTGATGCACTGGTCCCTTCATGGGATCATGTCTGATGCCCTGGTCCCTTCATGGGATGATCTCTGATGCCCTGGTCCCTTCATGGGATGATCGCTGATGCCCTGGTCCCTTGGGATGATCTGATGCCCTGGTCCCTTCATGGGATCATGTCTGATGCACTGGTCCCTTCATGGGATGATCTTGCATACATCTAATCATAGTGCTGAGATGCCCTGATCCCTTCATGGGATGATCTGATGCCCTGGTCCCTTCATGGGATCATGTCTGATGCACTGGTCCCTTCATGGGATGATCTTGCATACATCTAATCATAGTGCTGAGATGCCCTGATCCCTTCATGGGATGATCTGATGCCCTGGTCCCTTCATGGGATCATGTCTGATGCCCTGGTCCCTTCATGGGATCATGTCTGATGCCCTGGTCCCTTCATGGGATGATCGCTGATGCCCTGGTCCCTTCATGGGATGATCTCTGATGCCCTGGTCCCTTCATGGGATCATGTCTGATGCCCTGGTCCCTTCATGGGATGATCTCTGATGCCCTGGTCCCTTCATGGGATGATCTGATGCCCTGGTCCCTTCATGGGATCATGTCTGATGCCCTGGTCCCTTCATGGGATCATGTCTGATGCCCTGGTCCCTTCATGGGATGATGTCTGATGCCCTGGTCCCTTCATGGGATGATCGCTGATGCCCTGGTCCCTTCATGGGATGATCTCTGATGCCCTGGTCCCTTCATGGGATCATGTCTGATGCCCTGGTCCCTTCATGGGATCATGTCTGATGCCCTGGTCCCTTCATGGGATGATCTCTGATGCCCTGGTCCCTTCATGGGATGATCTGATGCACTGGTCCCTTCATGGGATGATCTTGCATACATCTAATCATAGTGCTGAGATGCCCTGATCCCTTCATGGGATGATCTGATGCCCTGGTCCCTTCATGGGATCATGTCTGATGCCCTGGTCCCTTCATGGGATCATGTCTGATGCCCTGGTCCCTTCATGGGATGATGTCTGATGCCCTGGTCCCTTCATGGGATGATCGCTGATGCCCTGGTCCCTTGGGATGATCTGATGCCCTGGTCCCTTCATGGGATGATGTCTGATGCCCTGGTCCCTTCATGGGATGATCTCTGATGCCCTGGTCCCTTCATGGGATGATCTCTGATGCCCTGGTCCCTTCATGGGATGATCTGATGCACTGGTCCCTTCATGGGATGATCTTGCATACATCTAATCATAGTGCTGAGATGCCCTGATCCCTTCATGGGATGATCTGATGCCCTGGTCCCTTCATGGGATCATGTCTGATGCCCTGGTCCCTTCATGGGATGATCTCTGATGCCCTGGTCCCTTCATGGGATGATCTCTGATGCCCTGGTCCCTTCATGGGATGATCTCTGATGCACTGGTCCCTTCATGGGATGATCTTGCATACATCTAATCATAGTGCTGAGATGCCCTGATCCCTTCATGGGATGATCTGATGCACTGGTCCCTTCATGGGATGATCTTGCATACATCTAATCATAGTGCTGAGATGCCCTGATCCCTTCATGGGATGATCTGATGCCCTGGTCCCTTCATGGGATCATGTCTGATGCCCTGGTCCCTTCATGGGATCATGTCTGATGCCCTGGTCCCTTCATGGGATGATGTCTGATGCCCTGGTCCCTTCATGGGATGATCGCTGATGCCCTGGTCCCTTGGGATGATCTGATGCACTGGTCCCTTCATGGGATGATCTGATGCACTGGTCCCTTCATGGGATGATCTGATGCCCTGGTCCCTTCATGGGATGATGTCCGATGCCCTGGTCCCTTCATGGGATGATGTCTGATGCCCTGGTCCCTTCATGGGATGATCTCTGATGCACTGGTCCCTTCATGGGATGATCTTGCATACATCTAATCATAGTGCTGAGATGCCCTGATCCCTTCATGGGATGATCTGATGCCCTGGTCCCTTCATGGGATCATGTCTGATGCCCTGGTCCCTTCATGGGATGATCTCTGATGCCCTGGTCCCTTCATGGGATGATCTCTGATGCCCTGGTCCCTTCATGGGATGATCTCTGATGCACTGGTCCCTTCATGGGATGATCTTGCATACATCTAATCATAGTGCTGAGATGCCCTGATCCCTTCATGGGATGATCTGATGCACTGGTCCCTTCATGGGATGATCTTGCATACATCTAATCATAGTGCTGAGATGCCCTGATCCCTTCATGGGATGATCTGATGCCCTGGTCCCTTCATGGGATCATGTCTGATGCCCTGGTCCCTTCATGGGATCATGTCTGATGCCCTGGTCCCTTCATGGGATGATGTCTGATGCCCTGGTCCCTTCATGGGATGATCGCTGATGCCCTGGTCCCTTGGGATGATCTGATGCACTGGTCCCTTCATGGGATGATCTGATGCCCTGGTCCCTTCATGGGATGATGTCCGATGCCCTGGTCCCTTCATGGGATGATGTCTGATGCCCTGGTCCCTTCATGGGATGATCTCTGATGCACTGGTCCCTTCATGGGATGATCTTGCATACATCTAATCATAGTGCTGAGATGCCCTGATCCCTTCATGGGATGATCTGATGCCCTGGTCCCTTCATGGGATCATGTCTGATGCCCTGGTCCCTTCATGGGATGATCTCTGATGCCCTGGTCCCTTCATGGGATCATGTCTGATGCCCTGGTCCCTTCATGGGATCATGTCTGATGCCCTGGTCCCTTCATGGGATCATGTCTGATGCCCTGGTCCCTTCATGGGATGATCTCTGATGCCCTGGTCCCTTCATGGGATGATCTGATGCCCTGGTCCCTTCATGGGATCATGTCTGATGCCCTGGTCCCTTCATGGGATGATCTCTGATGCCCTGGTCCCTTCATGGGATCATGTCTGATGCCCTGGTCCCTTCATGGGATGATCTCTGATGCCCTGGTCCCTTCATGGGATGATCTGATGCCCTGGTCCCTTCATGGGATCATGTCTGATGCCCTGGTCCCTTCATGGGATCATGTCTGATGCCCTGGTCCCTTCATGGGATGATCTCTGATGCCCTGGTCCCTTCATGGGATGATCTCTGATGCCCTGGTCCCTTCATGGGATGATCTCTGATGCACTGGTCCCTTCATGGGATGATCTTGCATACATCTAATCATAGTGCTGAGATGCCCTGATCCCTTCATGGGATGATCTGATGCACTGGTCCCTTCATGGGATGATCTTGCATACATCTAATCATAGTGCTGAGATGCCCTGATCCCTTCATGGGATGATCTGATGCCCTGGTCCCTTCATGGGATCATGTCTGATGCCCTGGTCCCTTCATGGGATCATGTCTGATGCCCTGGTCCCTTCATGGGATGATGTCTGATGCCCTGGTCCCTTCATGGGATGATCGCTGATGCCCTGGTCCCTTGGGATGATCTGATGCACTGGTCCCTTCATGGGATGATCTGATGCCCTGGTCCCTTCATGGGATGATGTCCGATGCCCTGGTCCCTTCATGGGATGATGTCTGATGCCCTGGTCCCTTCATGGGATGATCTCTGATGCACTGGTCCCTTCATGGGATGATCTTGCATACATCTAATCATAGTGCTGAGATGCCCTGATCCCTTCATGGGATGATCTGATGCCCTGGTCCCTTCATGGGATCATGTCTGATGCCCTGGTCCCTTCATGGGATGATCTCTGATGCCCTGGTCCCTTCATGGGATCATGTCTGATGCCCTGGTCCCTTCATGGGATCATGTCTGATGCCCTGGTCCCTTCATGGGATCATGTCTGATGCCCTGGTCCCTTCATGGGATGATCTCTGATGCCCTGGTCCCTTCATGGGATGATCTGATGCCCTGGTCCCTTCATGGGATCATGTCTGATGCCCTGGTCCCTTCATGGGATGATCTCTGATGCCCTGGTCCCTTCATGGGATCATGTCTGATGCCCTGGTCCCTTCATGGGATGATCTCTGATGCCCTGGTCCCTTCATGGGATGATCTGATGCCCTGGTCCCTTCATGGGATCATGTCTGATGCCCTGGTCCCTTCATGGGATGATCTCTGATGCCCTGGTCCCTTCATGGGATGATGTCTGATGCCCTGGTCCCTTCATGGGATGATCTCTGATGCACTGGTCCCTTCATGGGATGATCTTGCATACATCTAATCATAGTGCTGAGATGCCCTGATCCCTTCATGGGATGATCTGATGCCCTGGTCCCTTCATGGGATCATGTCTGATGCCCTGGTCCCTTCATGGGATGATCTCTGATGCCCTGGTCCCTTCATGGGATCATGTCTGATGCCCTGGTCCCTTCATGGGATCATGTCTGATGCCCTGGTCCCTTCATGGGATCATGTCTGATGCCCTGGTCCCTTCATGGGATGATCTCTGATGCCCTGGTCCCTTCATGGGATGATCTCTGATGCCCTGGTCCCTTCATGGGATCATGTCTGATGCCCTGGTCCCTTCATGGGATCATGTCTGATGCCCTGGTCCCTTCATGGGATCATGTCTGATGCCCTGGTCCCTTCATGGGATGATCTCTGATGCCCTGGTCCCTTCATGGGATGATCTCTGATGCCCTGGTCCCTTCATGGGATGATCTGATGCCCTGGTCCCTTCATGGGATCATGTCTGATGCCCTGGTCCCTTCATGGGATGATCTCTGATGCCCTGGTCCCTTCATGGGATCATGTCTGATGCCCTGGTCCCTTCATGGGATGATCTCTGATGCCCTGGTCCCTTCATGGGATGATCTGATGCCCTGGTCCCTTCATGGGATCATGTCTGATGCCCTGGTCCCTTCATGGGATGATCTCTGATGCCCTGGTCCCTTCATGGGATGATCTCTGATGCCCTGGTCCCTTCATGGGATGATGTCTGATGCCCTGGTCCCTTCATGGGATGATCTCTGATGCACTGGTCCCTTCATGGGATGATCTTGCATACATCTAATCATAGTGCTGAGATGCCCTGATCCCTTCATGGGATGATCTGATGCCCTGGTCCCTTCATGGGATCATGTCTGATGCCCTGGTCCCTTCATGGGATCATGTCTGATGCCCTGGTCCCTTCATGGGATCATGTCTGATGCCCTGGTCCCTTCATGGGATCATGTCTGATGCCCTGGTCCCTTCATGGGATGATCTCTGATGCCCTGGTCCCTTCATGGGATGATCTCTGATGCCCTGGTCCCTTCATGGGATGATCTCTGATGCACTGGTCCCTTCATGGGATGATCTTGCATACATCTAATCATAGTGCTGAGATGCCCTGATCCCTTCATGGGATGATCTGATGCACTGGTCCCTTCATGGGATCATGTCTGATGCCCTGGTCCCTTCATGGGATCATGTCTGATGCCCTGGTCCCTTCATGGGATGATCTCTGATGCCCTGGTCCCTTCATGGGATGATCTGATGCCCTGGTCCCTTCATGGGATCATGTCTGATGCCCTGGTCCCTTCATGGGATCATGTCTGATGCCCTGGTCCCTTCATGGGATGATCTCTGATGCCCTGGTCCCTTCATGGGATGATCTCTGATGCCCTGGTCCCTTCATGGGATGATCTCTGATGCCCTGGTCCCTTCATGGGATGATCTCTGATGCCCTGGTCCCTTCATGGGATGATCTCTGATGCACTGGTCCCTTCATGGGATGATCTTGCATACATCTAATCATAGTGCTGAGATGCCCTGATCCCTTCATGGGATGATCTGATGCACTGGTCCCTTCATGGGATCATGTCTGATGCCCTGGTCCCTTCATGGGATCATGTCTGATGCCCTGGTCCCTTCATGGGATCATGTCTGATGCCCTGGTCCCTTCATGGGATGATCTCTGATGCCCTGGTCCCTTCATGGGATGATCTCTGATGCCCTGGTCCCTTCATGGGATGATCTCTGATGCCCTGGTCCCTTCATGGGATGATCTGATGCCCTGGTCCCTTCATGGGATCATGTCTGATGCCCTGGTCCCTTCATGGGATCATGTCTGATGCCCTGATCCCTTCATGGGATGATCTCTGATGCCCTGATCCCTTCATGGGATGATCTGATGCACTGGTCCCTTCATGGGATCATGTCTGATGCCCTGGTCCCTTCATGGGATGATCGCTGATGCCCTGGTCCCTTGGGATGATCTGATGCACTGGTCCCTTCATGGGATGATCTGATGCACTGGTCCCTTCATGGGATCATGTCTGATGCCCTGGTCCCTTCATGGGATGATCTCTGATGCCCTGGTCCCTTCATGGGATGATCTCTGATGCCCTGGTCCCTTCATGGGATCATGTCTGATGCCCTGGTCCCTTCATGGGATGATCTCTGATGCCCTGGTCCCTTCATGGGATGATCTCTGATGCCCTGGTCCCTTCATGGGATGATCTTGCATACATCTAATCATAGTGCTGAGATGCCCTGATCCCTTCATGGGATGATCTGATGCCCTGGTCCCTTCATGGGATCATGTCTGATGCCCTGGTCCCTTCATGGGATCATGTCTGATGCCCTGGTCCCTTCATGGGATGATCTGATGCCCTGGTCCCTTCATGGGATGATCGCTGATGCCCTGGTCCCTTGGGATGATCTGATGCACTGGTCCCTTCATGGGATGATCTGATGCCCTGGTCCCTTCATGGGATGATGTCCGATGCCCTGGTCCCTTCATGGGATGATGTCTGATGCCCTGGTCCCTTCATGGGATGATCTCTGATGCACTGGTCCCTTCATGGGATGATCTTGCATACATCTAATCATAGTGCTGAGATGCCCTGATCCCTTCATGGGATGATCTGATGCCCTGGTCCCTTCATGGGATCATGTCTGATGCCCTGGTCCCTTCATGGGATGATCTCTGATGCCCTGGTCCCTTCATGGGATGATCTCTGATGCCCTGGTCCCTTCATGGGATGATCTCTGATGCACTGGTCCCTTCATGGGATGATCTTGCATACATCTAATCATAGTGCTGAGATGCCCTGATCCCTTCATGGGATGATCTGATGCACTGGTCCCTTCATGGGATGATCTTGCATACATCTAATCATAGTGCTGAGATGCCCTGATCCCTTCATGGGATGATCTGATGCCCTGGTCCCTTCATGGGATCATGTCTGATGCCCTGGTCCCTTCATGGGATCATGTCTGATGCCCTGGTCCCTTCATGGGATGATGTCTGATGCCCTGGTCCCTTCATGGGATGATCGCTGATGCCCTGGTCCCTTGGGATGATCTGATGCACTGGTCCCTTCATGGGATGATCTGATGCCCTGGTCCCTTCATGGGATGATGTCCGATGCCCTGGTCCCTTCATGGGATGATGTCTGATGCCCTGGTCCCTTCATGGGATGATCTCTGATGCACTGGTCCCTTCATGGGATGATCTTGCATACATCTAATCATAGTGCTGAGATGCCCTGATCCCTTCATGGGATGATCTGATGCCCTGGTCCCTTCATGGGATCATGTCTGATGCCCTGGTCCCTTCATGGGATCATGTCTGATGCCCTGGTCCCTTCATGGGATCATGTCTGATGCCCTGGTCCCTTCATGGGATGATCTCTGATGCCCTGGTCCCTTCATGGGATGATCTCTGATGCCCTGGTCCCTTCATGGGATGATCTCTGATGCACTGGTCCCTTCATGGGATGATCTTGCATACATCTAATCATAGTGCTGAGATGCCCTGATCCCTTCATGGGATGATCTGATGCACTGGTCCCTTCATGGGATCATGTCTGATGCCCTGGTCCCTTCATGGGATCATGTCTGATGCCCTGGTCCCTTCATGGGATCATGTCTGATGCCCTGGTCCCTTCATGGGATGATCTCTGATGCCCTGGTCCCTTCATGGGATGATCTCTGATGCCCTGGTCCCTTCATGGGATGATCTTGCATACATCTAATCATAGTGCTGAGATGCCCTGATCCCTTCATGGGATGATCTCTGATGCCCTGATCCCTTCATGGGATGATCTGATGCACTGGTCCCTTCATGGGATCATGTCTGATGCCCTGGTCCCTTCATGGGATGATCGCTGATGCCCTGGTCCCTTGGGATGATCTGATGCACTGGTCCCTTCATGGGATGATCTGATGCACTGGTCCCTTCATGGGATCATGTCTGATGCCCTGGTCCCTTCATGGGATGATCTCTGATGCCCTGGTCCCTTCATGGGATGATCTCTGATGCCCTGGTCCCTTCATGGGATGATCTCTGATGCCCTGGTCCCTTCATGGGATGATCGCTGATGCCCTGGTCCCTTCATGGGATGATCTCTGATGCCCTGGTCCCTTCATGGGATGATCTCTGATGCCCTGGTCCCTTCATGGGATGATCTCTGATGCCCTGGTCCCTTCATGGGATGATCTCTGATGCCCTGGTCCCTTCATGGGATGATCTCTGATGCCCTGGTCCCTTCATGGGATGATCTCTGATGCCCTGGTCCCTTCATGGGATGATGTCCGATGCCCTGGTCCCTTCATGGGATGATGTCTGATGCCCTGGTCCCTTCATGGGATGATCGCTGATGCCCTGGTCCCTTGGGATGATCTGATGCACTGGTCCCTTCATGGGATGATCTGATGCCCTGGTCCCTTCATGGGATGATGTCCGATGCCCTGGTCCCTTCATGGGATGATGTCTGATGCCCTGGTCCCTTCATGGGATGATCTCTGATGCACTGGTCCCTTCATGGGATGATCTTGCATACATCTAATCATAGTGCTGAGATGCCCTGATCCCTTCATGGGATGATCTGATGCCCTGGTCCCTTCATGGGATCATGTCTGATGCCCTGGTCCCTTCATGGGATCATGTCTGATGCCCTGGTCCCTTCATGGGATCATGTCTGATGCCCTGGTCCCTTCATGGGATGATCTCTGATGCCCTGGTCCCTTCATGGGATGATCTCTGATGCCCTGGTCCCTTCATGGGATGATCTCTGATGCACTGGTCCCTTCATGGGATGATCTTGCATACATCTAATCATAGTGCTGAGATGCCCTGATCCCTTCATGGGATGATCTGATGCACTGGTCCCTTCATGGGATCATGTCTGATGCCCTGGTCCCTTCATGGGATCATGTCTGATGCCCTGGTCCCTTCATGGGATCATGTCTGATGCACTGGTCCCTTCATGGGATGATCTTGCATACATCTAATCATAGTGCTGAGATGCCCTGATCCCTTCATGGGATGATCTCTGATGCCCTGGTCCCTTCATGGGATGATCTCTGATGCCCTGGTCCCTTGATGGGATGATGTCTGATGCCCTGGTCCCTTCATGGGATGATCTCCGATGCCCTGGTCCCTTCGTGGGATGATCTCCGATGCCCTGGTCCCTTCATGGGATGATCTCTGATGCCCTGGTCCCTTCATGGGATGATCTCTGATGCCCTGGTCCCTTCATGGGATGATCTCTGATGCCCTGGTCCCTTCATGGGATGATCTCTGATGCCCTGGTCCCTTCATGGGATGATCTCTGATGCCCTGGTCCCTTCATGGGATGATCTCTGATGCACTGGTCCCTTCATGGGATGATCTTGCATACATCTAATCATAGTGCTGAGATGCCCTGATCCCTTCATGGGATGATCTGATGCCCTGGTCCCTTCATGGGATCATGTCTGATGCCCTGGTCCCTTCATGGGATCATGTCTGATGCCCTGGTCCCTTCATGGGATCATGTCTGATGCCCTGGTCCCTTCATGGGATGATCTCTGATGCCCTGGTCCCTTCATGGGATGATCTCTGATGCCCTGGTCCCTTCATGGGATGATCTCTGATGCACTGGTCCCTTCATGGGATGATCTTGCATACATCTAATCATAGTGCTGAGATGCCCTGATCCCTTCATGGGATGATCTGATGCACTGGTCCCTTCATGGGATGATCTTGCATACATCTAATCATAGTGCTGAGATGCCCTGATCCCTTCATGGGATGATCTGATGCACTGGTCCCTTCATGGGATGATCTTGCATACATCTAATCATAGTGCTGAGATGCCCTGATCCCTTCATGGGATGATCTGATGCACTGGTCCCTTCATGGGATCATGTCTGATGCCCTGGTCCCTTCATGGGATCATGTCTGATGCCCTGGTCCCTTCATGGGATCATGTCTGATGCCCTGGTCCCTTCATGGGATCATGTCTGATGCCCTGGTCCCTTCATGGGATGATCTCTGATGCCCTGGTCCCTTCATGGGATGATCTCTGATGCACTGGTCCCTTCATGGGATGATCTTGCATACATCTAATCATAGTGCTGAGATGCCCTGATCCCTTCATGGGATGATCTGATGCACTGGTCCCTTCATGGGATGATCTCTGATGCCCTGGTCCCTTCATGGGATGATCTCTGATGCCCTGGTCCCTTCATGGGATGATCTCTGATGCCCTGGTCCCTTCATGGGATGATCTCTGATGCCCTGGTCCCTTCATGGGATCATGTCTGATGCCCTGGTCCCTTCATGGGATGATCGCTGATGCCCTGGTCCCTTGGGATGATCTGATGCACTGGTCCCTTCATGGGATGATCTGATGCACTGGTCCCTTCATGGGATCATGTCTGATGCCCTGGTCCCTTCATGGGATGATCTCTGATGCCCTGGTCCCTTCATGGGATGATCTCTGATGCCCTGATCCCTTCATGGGATGATGTCCGATGCCCTGGTCCCTTCATGGGATGATGTCCGATGCCCTGGTCCCTTCATGGGATGATGTCTGATGCCCTGGTCCCTTCATGGGATGATCTCTGATGCCCTGATCCCTTCATGGGATGATCTGATGCACTGGTCCCTTCATGGGATCATGTCTGATGCCCTGGTCCCTTCATGGGATGATCGCTGATGCCCTGGTCCCTTGGGATGATCTGATGCACTGGTCCCTTCATGGGATGATCTGATGCACTGGTCCCTTCATGGGATCATGTCTGATGCCCTGGTCCCTTCATGGGATGATCTCTGATGCCCTGGTCCCTTCATGGGATGATCTCTGATGCCCTGGTCCCTTCATGGGATGATCTCTGATGCCCTGGTCCCTTCATGGGATGATCGCTGATGCCCTGGTCCCTTCATGGGATGATCTCTGATGCCCTGGTCCCTTCATGGGATGATCTCTGATGCCCTGGTCCCTTCATGGGATGATCTCTGATGCCCTGGTCCCTTCATGGGATGATCTCTGATGCCCTGGTCCCTTCATGGGATGATCTCTGATGCCCTGGTCCCTTCATGGGATGATCTCTGATGCCCTGGTCCCTTCATGGGATGATGTCCGATGCCCTGGTCCCTTCATGGGATGATGTCTGATGCCCTGGTCCCTTCATGGGATGATCGCTGATGCCCTGGTCCCTTGGGATGATCTGATGCACTGGTCCCTTCATGGGATGATCTGATGCCCTGGTCCCTTCATGGGATGATGTCCGATGCCCTGGTCCCTTCATGGGATGATGTCTGATGCCCTGGTCCCTTCATGGGATGATCTCTGATGCCCTGGTCCCTTCATGGGATGATCTCTGATGCCCTGATCCCTTCATGGGATGATGTCCGATGCCCTGGTCCCTTCATGGGATGATGTCCGATGCCCTGGTCCCTTCATGGGATGATGTCTGATGCCCTGGTCCCTTCATGGGATGATCTCTGATGCCCTGATCCCTTCATGGGATGATCTGATGCACTGGTCCCTTCATGGGATCATGTCTGATGCCCTGGTCCCTTCATGGGATGATCGCTGATGCCCTGGTCCCTTGGGATGATCTGATGCACTGGTCCCTTCATGGGATGATCTGATGCACTGGTCCCTTCATGGGATCATGTCTGATGCCCTGGTCCCTTGGGATGATCTGATGCACTGGTCCCTTCATGGGATGATCTGATGCACTGGTCCCTTCATGGGATCATGTCTGATGCCCTGGTCCCTTCATGGGATGATCTCTGATGCCCTGGTCCCTTCATGGGATGATCTCTGATGCCCTGGTCCCTTCATGGGATGATCTCTGATGCACTGGTCCCTTCATGGGATGATCTTGCATACATCTAATCATAGTGCTGAGATGCCCTGATCCCTTCATGGGATGATCTGATGCACTGGTCCCTTCATGGGATGATCTTGCATACATCTAATCATAGTGCTGAGATGCCCTGATCCCTTCATGGGATGATCTGATGCCCTGGTCCCTTCATGGGATGATCTCCGATGCCCTGGTCCCTTCATGGGATGATCTCTGATGCCCTGGTCCCTTCATGGGATGATCTCTGATGCCCTGGTCCCTTCATGGGATGATCTCTGATGCCCTGGTCCCTTCATGGGATGATCTCTGATGCCCTGATCCCTTCATGGGATGATGTCCGATGCCCTGGTCCCTTCATGGGATGATGTCCGATGCCCTGGTCCCTTCATGGGATGATGTCTGATGCCCTGGTCCCTTCATGGGATGATCTCTGATGCCCTGATCCCTTCATGGGATGATCTGATGCACTGGTCCCTTCATGGGATCATGTCTGATGCCCTGGTCCCTTCATGGGATGATCGCTGATGCCCTGGTCCCTTGGGATGATCTGATGCACTGGTCCCTTCATGGGATGATCTGATGCACTGGTCCCTTCATGGGATCATGTCTGATGCCCTGGTCCCTTCATGGGATGATCTCTGATGCCCTGGTCCCTTCATGGGATGATCTCTGATGCCCTGGTCCCTTCATGGGATGATCTCTGATGCCCTGGTCCCTTCATGGGATCATGTCTGATGCACTGGTCCCTTCATGGGATGATCTTGCATACATCTAATCATAGTGCTGAGATGCCCTGATCCCTTCATGGGATGATCTGATGCCCTGGTCCCTTCATGGGATGATCTCCGATGCCCTGGTCCCTTCATGGGATGATGTCCGATGCCCTGGTCCCTTCATGGGATGATCTCTGATGCCCTGGTCCCTTCATGGGATGATCTCTGATGCCCTGGTCCCTTCATGGGATGATCTCTGATGCCCTGATCCCTTCATGGGATGATGTCCGATGCCCTGGTCCCTTCATGGGATGATGTCCGATGCCCTGGTCCCTTCATGGGATGATGTCTGATGCCCTGGTCCCTTCATGGGATGATCTCTGATGCCCTGATCCCTTCATGGGATGATCTGATGCACTGGTCCCTTCATGGGATCATGTCTGATGCCCTGGTCCCTTCATGGGATGATCGCTGATGCCCTGGTCCCTTGGGATGATCTGATGCACTGGTCCCTTCATGGGATGATCTGATGCACTGGTCCCTTCATGGGATCATGTCTGATGCCCTGGTCCCTTCATGGGATGATCTCTGATGCCCTGGTCCCTTCATGGGATGATCTCTGATGCCCTGGTCCCTTCATGGGATGATCTCTGATGCCCTGGTCCCTTCATGGGATCATGTCTGATGCACTGGTCCCTTCATGGGATGATCTTGCATACATCTAATCATAGTGCTGAGATGCCCTGATCCCTTCATGGGATGATCTGATGCCCTGGTCCCTTCATGGGATGATCTCCGATGCCCTGGTCCCTTCATGGGATGATGTCCGATGCCCTGGTCCCTTCATGGGATGATCTCTGATGCCCTGGTCCCTTCATGGGATGATCTCTGATGCCCTGGTCCCTTCATGGGATGATCTCTGATGCCCTGGTCCCTTCATGGGATGATCTCTGATGCCCTGGTCCCTTCATGGGATGATGTCTGATGCCCTGGTCCCTTCATGGGATGATCTCTGATGCCCTGATCCCTTCATGGGATGATCTGATGCACTGGTCCCTTCATGGGATCATGTCTGATGCCCTGGTCCCTTCATGGGATGATCGCTGATGCCCTGGTCCCTTGGGATGATCTGATGCACTGGTCCCTTCATGGGATGATCTGATGCACTGGTCCCTTCATGGGATGATGTCTGATGCACTGGTCCCTTCATGGGATGATGTCTGATGCACTGGTCCCTTCATGGGATGATGTCTGATGCCCTGGTCCCTTCATGGGATGATCTCTGATGCACTGGTCCCTTCATGGGATGATCTCTGATGCCCTGGTCCCTTCATGGGATGATCGCTGATGCCCTGGTCCCTTCATGGGATGATCTCTGATGCCCTGGTCCCTTCATGGGATGATCTCTGATGCCCTGGTCCCTTCATGGGATGATCTCTGATGCCCTGGTCCCTTCATGGGATGATCTCTGATGCCCTGGTCCCTTCATGGGATGATCTCTGATGCCCTGGTCCCTTCATGGGATGATCTCTGATGCCCTGGTCCCTTCATGGGATGATCTCTGATGCCCTGGTCCCTTCATGGGATGATCTCTGATGCCCTGGTCCCTTCATGGGATCATGTCTGATGCACTGGTCCCTTCATGGGATGATCTTGCATACATCTAATCATAGTGCTGAGATGCCCTGATCCCTTCATGGGATGATCTGATGCCCTGGTCCCTTCATGGGATGATCTCCGATGCCCTGGTCCCTTCGTGGGATGATCTCCGATGCCCTGGTCCCTTCATGGGATGATCTCTGATGCCCTGGTCCCTTCATGGGATGATCTCTGATGCCCTGATCCCTTCATGGGATGATGTCCGATGCCCTGGTCCCTTCATGGGATGATGTCCGATGCCCTGGTCCCTTCATGGGATGATGTCCGATGCCCTGGTCCCTTCATGGGATGATCTCTGATGCCCTGGTCCCTTCATGGGATGATCTCTGATGCCCTGGTCCCTTCATGGGATGATCTCTGATGCCCTGGTCCCTTCATGGGATGATGTCTGATGCCCTGGTCCCTTCATGGGATGATCTCTGATGCCCTGATCCCTTCATGGGATGATCTGATGCACTGGTCCCTTCATGGGATCATGTCTGATGCCCTGGTCCCTTCATGGGATGATCTCTGATGCCCTGGTCCCTTCATGGGATGATCTCTGATGCCCTGGTCCCTTCATGGGATGATCTCTGATGCCCTGGTCCCTTCATGGGATGATCTCTGATGCCCTGGTCCCTTCATGGGATGATCTCTGATGCCCTGGTCCCTTCATGGGATGATCTCTGATGCCCTGGTCCCTTCATGGGATCATGTCTGATGCCCTGGTCCCTTCATGGGATCATGTCTGATGCCCTGGTCCCTTCATGGGATGATCGCTGATGCCCTGGTCCCTTCATGGGATGATCGCTGATGCCCTGGTCCCTTCATGGGATGATCGCTGATGCCCTGGTCCCTTCATGGGATGATCTCTGATGCCCTGGTCCCTTCATGGGATCATGTCTGATGCCCTGGTCCCTTCATGGGATGATCTCTGATGCACTGGTCCCTTCATGGGATGATCTCTGATGCCCTGATCCCTTCATGGGATGATCTGATGCCCTGGTCCCTTCATGGGATGATCTCCGATGCCCTGGTCCCTTCGTGGGATGATCTCCGATGCCCTGGTCCCTTCATGGGATGATCTCTGATGCCCTGGTCCCTTCATGGGATGATCTCTGATGCCCTGATCCCTTCATGGGATGATGTCCGATGCCCTGGTCCCTTCATGGGATGATGTCCGATGCCCTGGTCCCTTCATGGGATGATGTCCGATGCCCTGGTCCCTTCATGGGATGATCTCTGATGCCCTGGTCCCTTCATGGGATGATCTCTGATGCCCTGGTCCCTTCATGGGATGATCTCTGATGCCCTGGTCCCTTCATGGGATGATGTCTGATGCCCTGGTCCCTTCATGGGATGATCTCTGATGCCCTGATCCCTTCATGGGATGATCTGATGCACTGGTCCCTTCATGGGATCATGTCTGATGCCCTGGTCCCTTCATGGGATGATCTCTGATGCCCTGGTCCCTTCATGGGATGATCTCTGATGCCCTGGTCCCTTCATGGGATGATCTCTGATGCCCTGGTCCCTTCATGGGATGATCTCTGATGCCCTGGTCCCTTCATGGGATGATCTCTGATGCCCTGGTCCCTTCATGGGATGATCTCTGATGCCCTGGTCCCTTCATGGGATGATCTCTGATGCACTGGTCCCTTCATGGGATCATGTCTGATGCCCTGGTCCCTTCATGGGATCATGTCTGATGCCCTGGTCCCTTCATGGGATGATCTCTGATGCCCTGGTCCCTTCATGGGATGATCTCTGATGCACTGGTCCCTTCATGGGATGATCTTGCATACATCTAATCATAGTGCTGAGATGCCCTGATCCCTTCATGGGATGATCTGATGCACTGGTCCCTTCATGGGATGATCTCTGATGCCCTGGTCCCTTCATGGGATGATCTCTGATGCCCTGGTCCCTTCATGGGATGATCTCTGATGCCCTGGTCCCTTCATGGGATCATGTCTGATGCCCTGGTCCCTTCATGGGATGATCGCTGATGCCCTGGTCCCTTCATGGGATGATCGCTGATGCCCTGGTCCCTTCATGGGATGATCGCTGATGCCCTGGTCCCTTCATGGGATGATCTCTGATGCCCTGGTCCCTTCATGGGATGATCTCTGATGCCCTGGTCCCTTCATGGGATGATCTCTGATGCCCTGGTCCCTTCATGGGATGATCTCTGATGCCCTGGTCCCTTCATGGGATGATCTCTGATGCCCTGGTCCCTTCATGGGATGATCTCTGATGCCCTGGTCCCTTCATGGGATGATCTCTGATGCCCTGGTCCCTTCATGGGATGATCTCTGATGCCCTGGTCCCTTCATGGGATGATCTCTGATGCCCTGGTCCCTTCATGGGATCATGTCTGATGCCCTGGTCCCTTCATGGGATCATGTCTGATGCCCTGGTCCCTTCATGGGATGATCTCTGATGCCCTGGTCCCTTCATGGGATGATCTCTGATGCACTGGTCCCTTCATGGGATGATCTTGCGTACATCTAATCATAGTGCTGAGATGCCCTGATCCCTTCATGGGATGATCTGATGCCCTGGTCCCTTCATGGGATGATCTCCGATGCCCTGGTCCCTTCGTGGGATGATCTCCGATGCCCTGGTCCCTTCATGGGATGATCTCTGATGCCCTGGTCCCTTCATGGGATGATCTCTGATGCCCTGATCCCTTCATGGGATGATGTCCGATGCCCTGGTCCCTTCATGGGATGATGTCCGATGCCCTGGTCCCTTCATGGGATGATGTCCGATGCCCTGGTCCCTTCATGGGATGATGTCCGATGCCCTGGTCCCTTCATGGGATGATCTCTGATGCCCTGGTCCCTTCATGGGATGATCTCTGATGCCCTGGTCCCTTCATGGGATGATCTCTGATGCCCTGGTCCCTTCATGGGATGATGTCTGATGCCCTGGTCCCTTCATGGGATGATCTCTGATGCCCTGATCCCTTCATGGGATGATCTGATGCACTGGTCCCTTCATGGGATCATGTCTGATGCCCTGGTCCCTTCATGGGATCATGTCTGATGCCCTGGTCCCTTCATGGGATCATGTCTGATGCCCTGGTCCCTTCATGGGATCATGTCTGATGCCCTGGTCCCTTCATGGGATGATCTCTGATGCCCTGGTCCCTTCATGGGATGATCTCTGATGCACTGGTCCCTTCATGGGATGATCTTGCATACATCTAATCAGAGTGCTGAGATGCCCTGATCCCTTCATGGGATGATCTGATGCACTGGTCCCTTCATGGGATCATGTCTGATGCCCTGGTCCCTTCATGGGATCATGTCTGATGCCCTGGTCCCTTCATGGGATGATGTCCGATGCCCTGGTCCCTTCATGGGATGATCTCTGATGCCCTGGTCCCTTCATGGGATGATCTCTGATGCCCTGGTCCCTTCATGGGATGATCTCTGATGCCCTGGTCCCTTGATGGGATGATGTCTGATGCCCTGGTCCCTTCATGGGATGATCTCCGATGCCCTGGTCCCTTCGTGGGATGATCTCCGATGCCCTGGTCCCTTCATGGGATGATCTCTGATGCCCTGGTCCCTTCATGGGATGATCTCTGATGCCCTGGTCCCTTCATGGGATGATCTCTGATGCCCTGGTCCCTTCATGGGATCATGTCTGATGCCCTGGTCCCTTCATGGGATCATGTCTGATGCCCTGGTCCCTTCATGGGATCATGTCTGATGCCCTGGTCCCTTCATGGGATGATCTCTGATGCCCTGGTCCCTTCATGGGATGATCTCTGATGCACTGGTCCCTTCATGGGATGATCTTGCATACATCTAATCATAGTGCTGAGATGCCCTGATCCCTTCATGGGATGATCTGATGCACTGGTCCCTTCATGGGATGATCTCTGATGCCCTGGTCCCTTCATGGGATGATCTCTGATGCCCTGGTCCCTTCATGGGATGATCTCTGATGCCCTGGTCCCTTCATGGGATGATCTCTGATGCCCTGGTCCCTTCATGGGATGATCTCTGATGCACTGGTCCCTTCATGGGATGATCTTGCATACATCTAATCATAGTGCTGAGATGCCCTGATCCCTTCATGGGATGATCTGATGCACTGGTCCCTTCATGGGATCATGTCTGATGCCCTGGTCCCTTCATGGGATCATGTCTGATGCCCTGGTCCCTTCATGGGATGATGTCCGATGCCCTGGTCCCTTCATGGGATGATCTCTGATGCCCTGGTCCCTTCATGGGATGATCTCTGATGCCCTGGTCCCTTCATGGGATGATCTCTGATGCCCTGGTCCCTTCATGGGATGATCTCTGATGCCCTGGTCCCTTCATGGG
The DNA here is from genome assembly GCF_964204655.1 of Triturus cristatus. NCBI lineage: Eukaryota > Metazoa > Chordata > Amphibia > Caudata > Salamandridae > Triturus > Triturus cristatus. Next base: position 174,588,947 of record NC_140592.1, on the reverse strand, counting down.
ATGATCTCTGATGCCCTGGTCCCTTCATGGGATGATCTCTGATGCCCTGGTCCCTTCATGGGATGATCTCTGATGCCCTGGTCCCTTCATGGGATGATCTCTGATGCCCTGGTCCCTTCATGGGATGATCTCTGATGCACTGGTCCCTTCATGGGATCATGTCTGATGCCCTGGTCCCTTCATGGGATCATGTCTGATGCCCTGGTCCCTTCATGGGATGATGTCCGATGCCCTGGTCCCTTCATGGGATGATCTCTGATGCCCTGGTCCCTTCATGGGATGATCTCTGATGCCCTGGTCCCTTCATGGGATGATCTGATGCCCTGGTCCCTTCATGGGATGATCTTGCATACATCTAATCATAGTGCTGAGATGCCCTGATCCCTTCATGGGATGATCTCTGATGCACTGGTCCCTTCATGGGATGATCTTGCATACATCTAATCATAGTGCTGAGATGCCCTGATCCCTTCATGGGATGATCTGATGCACTGGTCCCTTCATGGGATGATCTCTGATGCCCTGGTCCCTTCATGGGATGATCTCTGATGCCCTGGTCCCTTCATGGGATGATCTCTGATGCACTGGTCCCTTCATGGGATGATCTTGCATACATCTAATCATAGTGCTGAGATGCCCTGATCCCTTCATGGGATGATCTGATGCACTGGTCCCTTCATGGGATCATGTCTGATGCCCTGGTCCCTTCATGGGATCATGTCTGATGCCCTGGTCCCTTCATGGGATCATGTCTGATGCCCTGGTCCCTTCATGGGATGATCTCTGATGCCCTGGTCCCTTCATGGGATGATCTCTGATGCCCTGGTCCCTTCATGGGATGATCTCTGATGCACTGGTCCCTTCATGGGATGATCTTGCATACATCTAATCATAGTGCTGAGATGCCCTGATCCCTTCATGGGATGATCTGATGCCCTGGTCCCTTCATGGGATGATCTCTGATGCCCTGGTCCCTTCATGGGATGATCTCTGATGCCCTGGTCCCTTCATGGGATGATCTCTGATGCACTGGTCCCTTCATGGGATGATCTTGCATACATCTAATCATAGTGCTGAGATGCCCTGATCCCTTCATGGGATGATCTGATGCACTGGTCCCTTCATGGGATCATGTCTGATGCCCTGGTCCCTTCATGGGATCATGTCTGATGCCCTGGTCCCTTCATGGGATCATGTCTGATGCCCTGGTCCCTTCATGGGATCATGTCTGATGCCCTGGTCCCTTCATGGGATGATCTCTGATGCCCTGGTCCCTTCATGGGATGATCTCTGATGCACTGGTCCCTTCATGGGATGATCTTGCATACATCTAATCATAGTGCTGAGATGCCCTGATCCCTTCATGGGATGATCTGATGCACTGGTCCCTTCATGGGATGATCTCTGATGCCCTGGTCCCTTCATGGGATGATCTCTGATGCCCTGGTCCCTTCATGGGATGATCTCTGATGCCCTGGTCCCTTCATGGGATGATCTCTGATGCCCTGGTCCCTTCATGGGATGATCTCTGATGCCCTGGTCCCTTCATGGGATGATCTCTGATGCACTGGTCCCTTCATGGGATGATCTTGCATACATCTAATCATAGTGCTGAGATGCCCTGATCCCTTCATGGGATGATCTGATGCACTGGTCCCTTCATGGGATGATCTCTGATGCCCTGGTCCCTTCATGGGATGATCTCTGATGCCCTGGTCCCTTCATGGGATGATCTCTGATGCCCTGGTCCCTTCATGGGATGATCTCTGATGCCCTGGTCCCTTCATGGGATGATCTCTGATGCACTGGTCCCTTCATGGGATGATCTTGCATACATCTAATCATAGTGCTGAGATGCCCTGATCCCTTCATGGGATGATCTGATGCACTGGTCCCTTCATGGGATCATGTCTGATGCCCTGGTCCCTTCATGGGATCATGTCTGATGCCCTGGTCCCTTCATGGGATCATGTCTGATGCCCTGGTCCCTTCATGGGATCATGTCTGATGCCCTGGTCCCTTCATGGGATGATCTCTGATGCCCTGGTCCCTTCATGGGATGATCTCTGATGCACTGGTCCCTTCATGGGATGATCTTGCATACATCTAATCATAGTGCTGAGATGCCCTGATCCCTTCATGGGATGATCTGATGCACTGGTCCCTTCATGGGATGATCTCTGATGCCCTGGTCCCTTCATGGGATGATCTCTGATGCCCTGGTCCCTTCATGGGATGATCTCTGATGCCCTGGTCCCTTCATGGGATGATCTCTGATGCCCTGGTCCCTTCATGGGATGATCTCTGATGCCCTGGTCCCTTCATGGGATGATCTCTGATGCACTGGTCCCTTCATGGGATGATCTTGCATACATCTAATCATAGTGCTGAGATGCCCTGATCCCTTCATGGGATGATCTGATGCACTGGTCCCTTCATGGGATGATCTCTGATGCCCTGGTCCCTTCATGGGATGATCTCTGATGCCCTGGTCCCTTCATGGGATGATCTCTGATGCCCTGGTCCCTTCATGGGATGATCTCTGATGCCCTGGTCCCTTCATGGGATGATCTCTGATGCACTGGTCCCTTCATGGGATGATCTTGCATACATCTAATCATAGTGCTGAGATGCCCTGATCCCTTCATGGGATGATCTGATGCACTGGTCCCTTCATGGGATCATGTCTGATGCCCTGGTCCCTTCATGGGATCATGTCTGATGCCCTGGTCCCTTCATGGGATCATGTCTGATGCCCTGGTCCCTTCATGGGATCATGTCTGATGCCCTGGTCCCTTCATGGGATGATGTCTGCGGCACTGGTCCCTTCATGGGATCATGTCTGATGCCCTGGTCCCTTCATGGGATCATGTCCGATGCCCTGGTCCCTTCATGGGATGATGTCCGATGCCCTGGTCCCTTCATGGGATGATCTCTGATGCCCTGGTCCCTTCATGGGATGATCTCTGATGCCCTGGTCCCTTCATGGGATGATCTCTGATGCCCTGGTCCCTTCATGGGATGATCTCTGATGCCCTGGTCCCTTCATGGGATGATCTCTGATGCCCTGGTCCCTTCATGGGATGATCTCTGATGCCCTGGTCCCTTCATGGGATGATCTCTGATGCCCTGGTCCCTTCATGGGATGATCTCTGATGCACTGGTCCCTTCATGGGATGATCTTGCATACATCTAATCATAGTGCTGAGATGCCCTGATCCCTTCATGGGATGATCTGATGCACTGGTCCCTTCATGGGATCATGTCTGATGCCCTGGTCCCTTCATGGGATGATCTCTGATGCCCTGGTCCCTTCATGGGATGATCTCTGATGCACTGGTCCCTTCATGGGATGATCTTGCATACATCTAATCATAGTGCTGAGATGCCCTGATCCCTTCATGGGATGATCTGATGCACTGGTCCCTTCATGGGATCATGTCTGATGCCCTGGTCCCTTCATGGGATCATGTCTGATGCCCTGGTCCCTTCATGGGATCATGTCCGATGCCCTGGTCCCTTCATGGGATGATGTCCGATGCCCTGGTCCCTTCATGGGATGATCTCTGATGCCCTGGTCCCTTCATGGGATGATCTCTGATGCCCTGGTCCCTTCATGGGATGATGTCTGATGCCCTGGTCCCTTCATGGGATGATCTCTGATGCACTGGTCCCTTCATGGGATGATCTCTGATGCCCTGGTCCCTTCATGGGATGATCTCTGATGCCCTGGTCCCTTCATGGGATGATCTCTGATGCACTGGTCCCTTCATGGGATGATCTTGCATACATCTAATCATAGTGCTGAGATGCCCTGATCCCTTCATGGGATGATCTGATGCACTGGTCCCTTCATGGGATCATGTCTGATGCCCTGGTCCCTTCATGGGATCATGTCTGATGCCCTGGTCCCTTCATGGGATCATGTCTGATGCCCTGGTCCCTTCATGGGATCATGTACGATGCACTGGTCCCTTCATGGACTGATCTTGCATACCTCTAATCATAGTGCTGTGATGCCCTGGTCCCTTCATGGGATGATCTCTGATGCCCTGGTCCCTTGATGGGATGATGTCTGATGCCCTGGTCCCTTCATGGGATGATCTCCGATGCCCTGGTCCCTTCATGGGATGATCTCCGATGCCCTGGTCCCTTCATGGGATGATCGCCGATGCCCTGGTCCCTTCATGGGATGATCGCTGATGCCCTGGTCCCTTCATGGGATCATGTCTGATGCCCTGGTCCCTTCATGGGATCATGTCTGATGCCCTGGTCCCTTCATGGGATCATGTCTGATGCCCTGGTCCCTTCATGGGATCATGTCCGATGCCCTGGTCCCTTCATGGGATGATGTCCGATGCCCTGGTCCCTTCATGGGATGATCTCTGATGCCCTGGTCCCTTCATGGGATGATCTCTGATGCCCTGGTCCCTTCATGGGATGATCTCTGATGCCCTGGTCCCTTCATGGGATGATGTCTGATGCCCTGGTCCCTTCATGGGATGATCTCTGATGCACTGGTCCCTTCATGGGATGATCTCTGATGCCCTGGTCCCTTCATGGGATGATCTCTGATGCCCTGGTCCCTTCATGGGATGATCTCTGATGCACTGGTCCCTTCATGGGATGATCTTGCATACATCTAATCATAGTGCTGAGATGCCCTGATCCCTTCATGGGATGATCTGATGCACTGGTCCCTTCATGGGATCATGTCTGATGCCCTGGTCCCTTCATGGGATCATGTCTGATGCCCTGGTCCCTTCATGGGATCATGTCTGATGCCCTGGTCCCTTCATGGGATCATGTCTGATGCCCTGGTCCCTTCATGGGATCATGTCTGATGCCCTGGTCCCTTCATGGGATGATCTCTGATGCCCTGGTCCCTTCATGGGATGATCTCTGATGCCCTGGTCCCTTCATGGGATGATCTCTGATGCACTGGTCCCTTCATGGGATGATCTTGCATACATCTAATCATAGTGCTGAGATGCCCTGATCCCTTCATGGGATGATCTGATGCACTGGTCCCTTCATGGGATCATGTCTGATGCCCTGGTCCCTTCATGGGATCATGTCTGATGCCCTGGTCCCTTCATGGGATCATGTCTGATGCCCTGGTCCCTTCATGGGATCATGTCTGATGCCCTGGTCCCTTCATGGGATCATGTCTGATGCCCTGGTCCCTTCATGGGATGATGTCTGATGCACTGGTCCCTTCATGGGATCATGTCTGATGCCCTGGTCCCTTCATGGGATCATGTCCGATGCCCTGGTCCCTTCATGGGATGATGTCCGATGCCCTGGTCCCTTCATGGGATGATCTCTGATGCCCTGGTCCCTTCATGGGATGATCTCTGATGCCCTGGTCCCTTCATGGGATGATGTCTGATGCCCTGGTCCCTTCATGGGATGATCTCTGATGCACTGGTCCCTTCATGGGATGATCTTGCATACATCTAATCATAGTGCTGAGATGCCCTGATCCCTTCATGGGATGATCTGATGCACTGGTCCCTTCATGGGATCATGTCTGATGCCCTGGTCCCTTCATGGGATCATGTCTGATGCCCTGGTCCCTTCATGGGATCATGTCTGATGCCCTGGTCCCTTCATGGGATCATGTCTGATGCCCTGGTCCCTTCATGGGATCATGTCTGATGCCCTGGTCCCTTCATGGGATGATCTCTGAGGCCCTGGTCCCTTCATGGGATGATCTCTGAGGCCCTGGTCCCTTCATGGGATGATCTCTGATGCCCTGGTCCCTTCATGGGATGATCTCTGATGCCCTGGTCCCTTCATGGGATGATCTCTGATGCCCTGGTCCCTTCATGGTATGATCTCTGATGCCCTGGTCCCTTCATGGGATGATCTCTGATGCCCTGGTCCCTTCATGGGATGATCTCTGATGCCCTGGTCCCTTCATGGGATGATCTCTGATGCCCTGGTCCCTTCATGGGATGATCTCTGATGCCCTGGTCCCTTCATGGGATGATCTCTGATGCCCTGGTCCCTTCATGGGATGATCTCTGATGCCCTGGTCCCTTCATGGGATGATCTCTGATGCCCTGGTCCCTTCATGGGATGATCGCTGATGCCCTGGTCCCTTTATGGGATGATCGCTGATGCCCTGGTCCCTTCATGGGATGATCTTGCATACCTCTAATCATAGTGCTGTGATGCCCTGGTCCCTTCATGGGATGATCTCTGATGCCCTGGTCCCTTCATGGGATGATCTCTGATGCCCTGGTCCCTTCATGGGATGATGTCCGATGCCCTGGTCCCTTCATGGGATGATGTCCGATGCCCTGGTCCCTTCATGGGATGATGTCCGATGCCCTGGTCCCTTCATGGGATGATGTCCGATGCCCTGGTCCCTTCATGGGATGATGTCCGATGCCCTGGTCCCTTCATGGGATGATGTCCGATGCCCTGGTCCCTTCATGGGATGATGTCCGATGCCCTGGTCCCTTCATGGGATGATCTCTGATGCCCTGGTCCCTTCATGGGATGATCTCTGATGCCCTGGTCCCTTCATGGGATGATCTCTGATGCCCTGGTCCCTTCATGGGATGATGTCTGATGCCCTGGTCCCTTCATGGGATGATCTCTGATGCACTGGTCCCTTCATGGGATGATCTTGCATACATCTAATCATAGTGCTGAGATGCCCTGATCCCTTCATGGGATGATCTGATGCACTGGTCCCTTCATGGGATCATGTCTGATGCCCTGGTCCCTTCATGGGATCATGTCTGATGCCCTGGTCCCTTCATGGGATCATGTCTGATGCCCTGGTCCCTTCATGGGATCATGTCTGATGCCCTGGTCCCTTCATGGGATCATGTCTGATGCCCTGGTCCCTTCATGGGATCATGTCTGATGCCCTGGTCCCTTCATGGGATCATGTCTGATGCCCTGGTCCCTTCATGGGATCATGTCTGATGCCCTGGTCCCTTCATGGGATCATGTCTGATGCCCTGGTCCCTTCATGGGATCATGTCTGATGCCCTGGTCCCTTCATGGGATCATGTCTGATGCCCTGGTCCCTTCATGGGATCATGTCTGATGCCCTGGTCCCTTCATGGGATCATGTCTGATGCCCTGGTCCCTTCATGGGATCATGTACGATGCACTGGTCCCTTCATGGACTGATCTTGCATACCTCTAATCATAGTGCTGTGATGCCCTGGTCCCTTCATGGGATGATCTCTGATGCCCTGGTCCCTTGATGGGATGATGTCTGATGCCCTGGTCCCTTCATGGGATGATCTCCGATGCCCTGGTCCCTTCATGGGATGATCTCCGATGCCCTGGTCCCTTCATGGGATGATCGCCGATGCCCTGGTCCCTTCATGGGATGATCGCTGATGCCCTGGTCCCTTCATGGGATGATCGCTGATGCCCTGGTCTCTTCATGGGATGATCGCTGATGCCCTGGTCCCTTCATGGGATGATCGCTGATGCCCTGGTCCCTTCATGGGATGATCTTGCATACCTCTAATCATAGTGCTGTGATGCCCTGGTCCCTTCATGGGATGATCTCTGAGGCCCTGGTCCCTTCATGGGATGATCTCTGATGCCCTGGTCCCTTCATGGGATGATCTCTGATGCCCTGGTCCCTTCATGGGATGATCTCTGATGCCCTGGTCCCTTCATGGGATGATCTCTGATGCCCTGGTCCCTTCATGGGATGATCTCTGATGCCCTGGTCCCTTCATGGGATGATCTCTGATGCCCTGGTCCCTTCATGGGATGATCTCTGATGCCCTGGTCCCTTCATGGGATGATCTCTGATGCCCTGGTCCCTTCATGGGATGATCTCTGATGCCCTGGTCCCTTCATGGGATGATCGCTGATGCCCTGGTCCCTTTATGGGATGATCGCTGATGCCCTGGTCCCTTCATGGGATGATCTTGCATACCTCTAATCATAGTGCTGTGATGCCCTGGTCCCTTCATGGGATGATCTCTGAGGCCCTGGTCCCTTCATGGGATGATCTCTGAGGCCCTGGTCCCTTCATGGGATGATCTCTGAGGCCCTGGTCCCTTCATGGGATGATCTCTGATGCCCTGGTCCCTTCATGGGATGATCTCTGATGCCCTGGTCCCTTCATGGGATGATCTCTGATGCCCTGGTCCCTTCATGGTATGATCTCTGATGCCCTGGTCCCTTCATGGGATGATCTCTGATGCCCTGGTCCCTTCATGGGATGATCTCTGATGCCCTGGTCCCTTCATGGGATGATCTCTGATGCCCTGGTCCCTTCATGGGATGATCTCTGATGCCCTGGTCCCTTCATGGGATGATCTCTGATGCCCTGGTCCCTTCATGGGATGATCTCTGATGCCCTGGTCCCTTCATGGGATGATCTCTGATGCCCTGGTCCCTTCATGGGATGATCTCTGATGCACTGGTCCCTTCATGGGATGATCTTGCATACCTCTAATCATAGTGCTGTGATGCCCTGGTCCCTTCATGGGATGATCTCAGATGCCCTGGTCCCTTCATGGGATGATCGCTGATGCCCTGGTCCCTTCATGGGATGATCGCTGATGCCCTGGTCCCTTCATGGGATGATCTTGCATACCTCTAATCATAGTGCTGTGATGCACTGGTCCCTTCATGGGATGATCTTGCATACATCTAATCATAGTGCTGAGATGCCCTGATCCCTTCATGGGATGATCTGATGCACTGGTCCCTTCATGGGATCATGTCTGATGCCCTGGTCCCTTCATGGGATCATGTCTGATGCCCTGGTCCCTTCATGGGATCATGTCTGATGCCCTGGTCCCTTCATGGGATCATGTCTGATGCCCTGGTCCCTTCATGGGATCATGTCTGATGCCCTGGTCCCTTCATGGGATCATGTCTGATGCCCTGGTCCCTTCATGGGATCATGTCTGATGCCCTGGTCCCTTCATGGGATCATGTACGATGCACTGGTCCCTTCATGGACTGATCTTGCATACCTCTAATCATAGTGCTGTGATGCCCTGGTCCCTTCATGGGATGATCGCTGATGCCCTGGTCCCTTCATGGGATGATCGCTGATGCCCTGGTCCCTTCATGGGATGATCGCTGATGCCCTGGTCCCTTCATGGGATGATCGCTGATGCACTGGTCCCTTCATGGGATGATCTTGCATACCTCTAATCATAGTGCTGTGATGCCCTGGTCCCTTCATGGGATGATCTCAGATGCCCTGGTCCCTTCATGGGATGATCTTGCATACCTCTAATCATAGTGCTGTGATGCCCTGGTCCCTTCATGGGATGATCGCTGATGCCCTGGTCCCTTCATGGGATGATCGCTGATGCACTGGTCCCTTAATGGGATGATCTTGCATACATCTAATCATAGTGCTGAGATGCCCTGATCCCTTCATGGGATGATCTGATGCACTGGTCCCTTCATGGGATGATGTCTGATGCACTGGTCCCTTCATGGGATGATCTCTGATGCCCTGGTCCCTTCATGGGATGATCTTGCATACCTCTAATCATAGTGCTGTGATGCACTGGTCCCTTCATGGGATGATCTTGCATACCTCTAATCATAGTGCTGTGATGCCCTGGTCCCTTCATGGGATGATCTCTGATGCCCTGGTCCCTTCATGGGATGATCTCTGATGCCCTGGTCCCTTCATGGGATGATGTCCGATGCCCTGGTCCCTTCATGGGATGATGTCCGATGCCCTGGTCCCTTCATGGGATGATGTCCGATGCCCTGGTCCCTTCATGGGATGATGTCCGATGCCCTGGTCCCTTCATGGGATGATGTCCGATGCCCTGGTCCCTTCATGGGATGATGTCCGATGCCCTGGTCCCTTCATGGGATGATGTCCGATGCCCTGGTCCCTTCATGGGATGATCTCTGATGCCCTGGTCCCTTCATGGGATGATCTCTGATGCCCTGGTCCCTTCATGGGATGATCTCTGATGCCCTGGTCCCTTCATGGGATGATGTCTGATGCCCTGGTCCCTTCATGGGATCATGTCTGATGCCCTGGTCCCTTCATGGGATCATGTCTGATGCCCTGGTCCCTTCATGGGATCATGTCTGATGCCCTGGTCCCTTCATGGGATCATGTCTGATGCCCTGGTCCCTTCATGGGATCATGTCTGATGCCCTGGTCCCTTCATGGGATCATGTCTGATGCCCTGGTCCCTTCATGGGATCATGTCTGATGCCCTGGTCCCTTCATGGGATCATGTCTGATGCCCTGGTCCCTTCATGGGATCATGTCTGATGCCCTGGTCCCTTCATGGGATCATGTCTGATGCCCTGGTCCCTTCATGGGATCATGTCTGATGCCCTGGTCCCTTCATGGGATCATGTCTGATGCCCTGGTCCCTTCATGGGATCATGTCTGATGCCCTGGTCCCTTCATGGGATCATGTCTGATGCCCTGGTCCCTTCATGGGATCATGTCTGATGCCCTGGTCCCTTCATGGGATCATGTACGATGCACTGGTCCCTTCATGGACTGATCTTGCATACCTCTAATCATAGTGCTGTGATGCCCTGGTCCCTTCATGGGATGATCTCTGATGCCCTGGTCCCTTGATGGGATGATGTCTGATGCCCTGGTCCCTTCATGGGATGATCTCCGATGCCCTGGTCCCTTCATGGGATGATCTCCGATGCCCTGGTCCCTTCATGGGATGATCGCCGATGCCCTGGTCCCTTCATGGGATGATCGCTGATGCCCTGGTCCCTTCATGGGATGATCGCTGATGCCCTGGTCCCTTCATGGGATGATCGCTGATGCCCTGGTCTCTTCATGGGATGATCGCTGATGCCCTGGTCCCTTCATGGGATGATCGCTGATGCCCTGGTCCCTTCATGGGATGATCTTGCATACCTCTAATCATAGTGCTGTGATGCCCTGGTCCCTTCATGGGATGATCTCTGAGGCCCTGGTCCCTTCATGGGATGATCTCTGATGCCCTGGTCCCTTCATGGGATGATCTCTGATGCCCTGGTCCCTTCATGGGATGATCTCTGATGCCCTGGTCCCTTCATGGGATGATCTCTGATGCCCTGGTCCCTTCATGGGATGATCTCTGATGCCCTGGTCCCTTCATGGGATGATCTCTGATGCCCTGGTCCCTTCATGGGATGATCTCTGATGCCCTGGTCCCTTCATGGGATGATCTCTGATGCCCTGGTCCCTTCATGGGATGATCTCTGATGCCCTGGTCCCTTCATGGGATGATCGCTGATGCCCTGGTCCCTTTATGGGATGATCGCTGATGCCCTGGTCCCTTCATGGGATGATCTTGCATACCTCTAATCATAGTGCTGTGATGCCCTGGTCCCTTCATGGGATGATCTCTGAGGCCCTGGTCCCTTCATGGGATGATCTCTGAGGCCCTGGTCCCTTCATGGGATGATCTCTGAGGCCCTGGTCCCTTCATGGGATGATCTCTGATGCCCTGGTCCCTTCATGGGATGATCTCTGATGCCCTGGTCCCTTCATGGGATGATCTCTGATGCCCTGGTCCCTTCATGGTATGATCTCTGATGCCCTGGTCCCTTCATGGGATGATCTCTGATGCCCTGGTCCCTTCATGGGATGATCTCTGATGCCCTGGTCCCTTCATGGGATGATCTCTGATGCCCTGGTCCCTTCATGGGATGATCTCTGATGCCCTGGTCCCTTCATGGGATGATCTCTGATGCCCTGGTCCCTTCATGGGATGATCTCTGATGCCCTGGTCCCTTCATGGGATGATCTCTGATGCCCTGGTCCCTTCATGGGATGATCTCTGATGCACTGGTCCCTTCATGGGATGATCTTGCATACCTCTAATCATAGTGCTGTGATGCCCTGGTCCCTTCATGGGATGATCTCAGATGCCCTGGTCCCTTCATGGGATGATGTTGCATACCTCTAATCATAGTGCTGTGATGCCCTGGTCCCTTCATGGGATGATCACTGATGCACTGGTCCCTTCATGGGATGATCTTGCATACCTCTAATCATAGTGCTGTGATGCCCTGGTCCCTTCATGGGATGATGTCTGATGCCCTGGTCCCTTCATGGGATGATGTCTGATGCCCTGGTCCCTTCATGGGATGATGTCTGATGCCCTGGTCCCTTCATGGGATGATGTCTGATGCCCTGGTCCCTTCATGGGATGATGTCTGATGCCCTGGTCCCTTCATGGGATGATGGCTGATGCCCTGGTCCCTTCATGGGATGATCGCTGATGCCCTGGTCCCTTCATGGGATGATCGCTGATGCCCTGGTCCCTTCATGGGATGATCGCTGATGCCCTGGTCCCTTCATGGGATGATCGCTGATGCCCTGGTCCCTTCATGGGATGATCGCTGATGCCCTGGTCCCTTCATGGGATGATCGCTGATGCCCTGGTCCCTTCATGGGATGATCGCTGATGCCCTGGTCCCTTCATGGGATGATCGCTGATGCCCTGGTCCCTTCATGGGATGATCGCTGATGCCCTGGTCCCTTCATGGGATGATCGCTGATGCCCTGGTCCCTTCATGGGATGATCGCTGATGCCCTGGTCCCTTCATGGGATGATCGCTGATGCCCTGGTCCCTTCATGGGATGATCGCTGATGCCCTGGTCCCTTCATGGGATGATCGCTGATGCCCTGGTCCCTTCATGGGATGATCGCTGATGCCCTGGTCCCTTCATGGGATGATCGCTGATGCCCTGGTCCCTTCATGGGATGATCGCTGATGCCCTGGTCCCTTCATGGGATGATCGCTGATGCCCTGGTCCCTTCATGGGATGATCGCTGATGCCCTGGTCCCTTCATGGGATGATCGCTGATGCCCTGGTCCCTTCATGGGATGATCGCTGATGCCCTGGTCCCTTCATGGGATGATCGCTGATGCCCTGGTCCCTTCATGGGATGATCGCTGATGCCCTGGTCCCTTCATGGGATGATCGCTGATGCCCTGGTCCCTTCATGGGATGATCGCTGATGCCCTGGTCCCTTCATGGGATGATCGCTGATGCCCTGGTCCCTTCATGGGATGATCGCTGATGCCCTGGTCCCTTCATGGGATGATCGCTGATGCCCTGGTCCCTTCATGGGATGATCGCTGATGCCCTGGTCCCTTCATGGGATGATCGCTGATGCACTGGTCCCTTAATGGGATGATCTTGCATACATCTAATCATAGTGCTGAGATGCCCTGATCCCTTCATGGGATGATCTGATGCACTGGTCCCTTCATGGGATGATGTCTGATGCACTGGTCCCTTCATGGGATGATGTCTGATGCACTAGTCCCTTCATGGGATGATCTTGCATACCTCTAATCATAGTGCTGTGATGCCCTGGTCCCTTCATGGGATGATTTCTCATGCCCTGGTCCCTTCATGGGATGATTTCTCATGCCCTGGTCCCTTCATGGGATGATTTCTCATGCCCTGGTCCCTTCATGGGATGATTTCTCATGCCCTGGTCCCTTCATGGGATGATTTCTCATGCCCTGGTCCCTTCATGGGATGATTTCTCATGCCCTGGTCCCTTCATGGGATGATTTCTCATGCCCTGGTCCCTTCATGGGATGATTTCTCATGCCCTGGTCCCTTCATGGGATGATTTCTCATGCCCTGGTCCCTTCATGGGATGATTTCTCATGCCCTGGTCCCTTCATGGGATGATTTCTCATGCCCTGGTCCCTTCATGGGATGATTTCTCATGCCCTGGTCCCTTCATGGGATGATTTCTCATGCCCTGGTCCCTTCATGGGATGATTTCTCATGCCCTGGTCCCTTCATGGGATGATTTCTCATGCCCTGGTCCCTTCATGGGATGATTTCTCATGCCCTGGTCCCTTCATGGGATGATTTCTCATGCCCTGGTCCCTTCATGGGATGATTTCTCATGCCCTGGTCCCTTCATGGGATGATTTCTCATGCCCTGGTCCCTTCATGGGATGATTTCTCATGCCCTGGTCCCTTCATGGGATGATTTCTCATGCCCTGGTCCCTTCATGGGATGATTTCTCATGCCCTGGTCCCTTCATGGGATGATTTCTCATGCCCTGGTCCCTTCATGGGATGATGTCTGATGCCCTGGTCCCTTCATGGGTTGATGTCCGATGCCCTGGTCCCTTCATGGTATGATGTCCGATGCCCTGGTCCCTTCATGGGATGATGTCCGATGCCCTGGTCCCTTCATGGGATGATGTCCGATGCCCTGGTCCCTTCATGGGATGATGTCCGATGCCCTGGTCCCTTCATGGGATGATGTCCGATGCCCTGGTCCCTTCATGGGATGATGTCCGATGCCCTGGTCCCTTCATGGGATGATGTCCGATGCCCTGGTCCCTTCATGGGATGATGTCCGATGCCCTGGTCCCTTCATGGGATGATGTCCGATGCCCTGGTCCCTTCATGGGATGATGTCCGATGCCCTGGTCCCTTCATGGGAAGATCTCCGATGTCCTGGTCCCTTCATGGGATGATGTCTGATGCCCTGGTCCCTTCATGGGATGATCTATGGGATGATCTCTGATGCCCTGGTCCCTTCATGGGATGATCTCTGATGCCCTGGTCCCTTCATGGGATGATCTTGCATACCTCTAATCATAGTGCTGTGATGCACTGGTCCCTTCATGGGATGATCTTGCATACCTCTAATCATAGTGCTGTGATGCCCTGGTCCCTTCATGGGATGATCTCTGATGCCCTGGTCCCTTCATGGGATGATCTCTGATGCCCTGGTCCCTTACTTGGGATGATCTCCGATGCACTGGTCCCTTCATGGGATGATCTCCGATGCACTGGTCCCTTCATGGGATGATCTCCGATGCACTGGTCCCTTCATGGGATGATCTCCGATGCCCTGGTCCCTTCATGGTATGATGTCTGATGCCCTGGTCCCTTCATGGTATGATGTCTGATGCCCTGGTCCCTTCATGGTATGATGTCTGATGCCCTGGTCCCTTCATGGGATGATGTCTGATGCCCTGGTCCCTTCATGGGATGATGTCTGATGCCCTGGTCCCTTTATGGGATGATGTCTGATGCCCTGGTCCCTTTATGGGATGATGTCTGATGCCCTGGTCCCTTCATGGGATGATCTCTGATGCCCTGGTCCCTTCATGGGATGATCTCAGATGCCCTGGTCCCTTCATGGGATGATGTCTGATGCACTGGTCCCTTCATGGGATGATCTTGCATACCTCTAATCATAGTGCTGTGATGCACTGGTCCCTTCATGGGATGATCTCTGATGCACTGGTCCCTTCATGGGATGATCTCTGATGCACTGGTCCCTTCATGGGATGATCTTTGATGCACTGGTCCCTTCATGGGATGATGTCTGATGCACTAGTCCCTTCATGGGATGATCTTGCATACCTCTAATCATAGTGCTCTGATGCCCTGGTCCCTTCATGGGATGATGTCTGATGCACTGGTCCCTTCATGGGATGATCTTGCATACCTCTAATCATAGTGCTGTGATGCCCTGGTCCCTTCATGGCATGATGTCTGATGCCCTGGTCCCTTCATGGCATGATGTCTGATGCCCTGGTCCCTTCATGGCATGATGTCTGATGCCCTGGTCCCTTCATGGCATGTC
This sequence comes from Triturus cristatus, assembly GCF_964204655.1. Taxonomy (NCBI): domain Eukaryota; kingdom Metazoa; phylum Chordata; class Amphibia; order Caudata; family Salamandridae; genus Triturus; species Triturus cristatus. Next base: position 174,573,366 of record NC_140592.1, on the reverse strand, counting down.
TCATGCCCTGTCTCTTCATGGGATGATGTGTCATGCCCTGGTCCCTTCATGGGATGATGTGTCATGCCCTGGTCCCTTTATGGGATGATGTGTGATGCCCTGGTCCCTTCATGGGATGATGTGATATGCCCTGGTCCCTTCATGGGATGATGTGATATGCCCTGGTCCCTTCATGGGATGATGTGATATGCCCTGGTCCCTTCATGGGATGATGTCTGATGCCCTGGTCCCTTCATGGGATGATGTCTGATGCCCTGGTCCCTTCATGGGATGATGTCTGATGCCCTGGTCCCTTCATGGGATGATGTCTGATGCCCTGGTCCCTTCATGGGATGATGTCTGATGCCCTGGTCCCTTCATGGGATGATGTCTGATGCCCTGGTCCCTTCATGGGATGATCTCTGATGCCCTGGTCCCTTCATGGGATGATCTCTGATGCCCTGGTCCCTTCATGGGATGATCTCTGATGCACTGGTCCCTTCATGGGATGATCTTGCATACCTCTAATCATAGTGCTGTGGTGCCCTGGTCCCTTCATGGGATGATGGTTGATGCACTGGTCCCTTCATGGGATGATGGTTGATGCACTGGTCCCTTCATGGGATGATCTCTGATGCACTGGTCCCTTCATGGGATGATCTCTGATGCACTGGTCCCTTCATGGGATGATCTCTGATGCACTGGTCCCTTCATGGGATGATCTCTGCACTGGTCCCTTCATGGGATGATCTTGCATACCTCTAATCATAGTGCTGTGATGCCCCGGTCCCTTAATGGGATGATCTCTGATGCCCTGGTCCCTTAATGGGATGATCTCTGATGCCCTGGTCCCTTAATGGGATGATCTCTGATGCCCTGGTCCCTTAATGGGATGATCTCTGATGCCCTGGTCCCTTCATGGGATGATCTATGGGATGATGTCTGATGCCCTGGTCCCTTCATGGGATGATGTCTGATGCCCTGGTCCCTTCATGGGATGATCTGATGCACTGGTCCCTTCATGGGATGATCTTTGATGCCCTGGTCCCTTCATGGGATGATCTTGCATACCTCTAATCATAGTGTGTGATGCCCTGGTCCCTTCATGGGATGATCTCTGATGCACTGGTCCCTTCATGGGATGATCTCTGATGCACTGGTCCCTTCATGGGATGATCTCCGATGCACTGGTCCCTTCATGGGATGATCTCCGATGCACTGGTCCCTTCATGGGATGATCTCCGATGCACTGGTCCCTTCATGGGATGATCTCCGATGCACTGGTCCCTTCATGGGATGATCTCCGATGCACTGGTCCCTTCATGGGATGATCTCCGATGCACTGGTCCCTTCATGGGATGATCTCCGATGCACTGGTCCCTTCATGGGATGATCTCCGATGCCCTGGTCCCTTCATGGGATGATCTCCGATGCCCTGGTCCCTTCATGGGATGATCTCCGATGCCCTGGTCCCTTCATGGGATGATCTCCGATGCCCTGGTCCCTTCATGGGATGATCTCCGATGCCCTGGTCCCTTCATGGGATGATCTCCGATGCCCTGGTCCCTTCATGGGATGATCTCCGATGCCCTGGTCCCTTCATGGGATGATCTCCGATGCCCTGGTCCCTTCATGGGATGATCTCCGATGCCCTGGTCCCTTCATGGGATGATCTCCGATGCCCTGGTCCCTTCATGGGATGATCTCCGATGCCCTGGTCCCTTCATGGGATGATCTCCGATGCCCTGGTCCCTTCATGGGATGATCTCCGATGCCCTGGTCCCTTCATGGGATGATCTCCGATGCCCTGGTCCCTTCATGGGATGATCTCCGATGCCCTGGTCCCTTCATGGGATGATCTCCGATGCCCTGGTCCCTTTATGGGATGATCTCCGATGCACTGGTCCCTTCATGGGATGATCTCTGATGCACTGGTCCCTTAATGGGATGATCTCTGATGCACTGGTCCCTTAATGGGATGATCTCTGATGCACTGGTCCCTTAATGGGATGATCTCTGATGCACTGGTCCCTTCATGGGATGTCTGATGCACTGGTCCCTTCATGGGATGATCTTGCATACCTCTAATCATAGTGCTGTGATGCACTGGTCCCTTCATGGGATGATCTTGCATACCTCTAATCATAGTGCTGTGATGCCCTGGTCCCTTCATGGGATGATCTCCGATGCCCTGGTCCCTTCATGGGATGATCTCTGATGCACTGGTCCCTTCATGGGATGATCTCTGATGCACTGGTCCCTTCATGGGATGATCTTGCATACCTCTAATCATAGTGCTGTGATGCACTGGTCCCTTCATTGGCTGATCTTGCATACCTCTAATCATAGTGCTGTGGTGCCCTGGTCCCTTCATGGGATGATGGTTGATGCACTGGTCCCTTCATGGGATGATGGATGATGCACTGGTCCCTTCATGGGATGATCTCTGATGCACTGGTCCCTTCATGGGATGATCTCTGATGCACTGGTCCCTTCATGGGATGATCTCTGATGCACTGGTCCCTTCATGGGATGATCTCTGATGCACTGGTCCCTTCATGGGATGATCTCTGATGCACTGGTCCCTTCATGGGATGATCTCTGATGCACTGGTCCCTTCATGGGATGATCTCTGATGCACTGGTCCCTTCATGGGATGATCTCTGCACTGGTCCCTTCATGGGATGATCTTGCATACCTCTAATCATAGTGCTGTGATGCCCTGGTCCCTTAATGGGATGATCTCTGATGCCCTGGTCCCTTAATGGGATGATCTCTGATGCCCTGGTCCCTTAATGGGATGATCTCTGATGCCCTGGTCCCTTAATGGGATGATCTCTGATGCCCTGGTCCCTTAATGGGATGATCTCTGATGCCCTGGTCCCTTAATGGGATGATCTCTGATGCCCTGGTCCCTTAATGGGATGATCTCTGATGCCCTGGTCCCTTAATGGGATGATCTCTGATGCCCTGGTCCCTTAATGGGATGATCTCTGATGCCCTGGTCCCTTAATGGGATGATCTCTGATGCCCTGGTCCCTTTATGGGATGATCTCTGATGCCCTGGTCCCTTCATGGGATGATCTCTGATGCCCTGGTCCCTTCATGGGATGATCTCTGATGCCCTGGTCCCTTCATGGGATGATCTCTGATGCCCTGGTCCCTTCATGGGATGATCTCTGATGCCCTGGTCCCTTCATGGGATGATCTCCGATGCCCTGGTCCCTTCATGGGATGATCTCCGATGCCCTGGTCCCTTCATGGGATGATCTCCGATGCCCTGGTCCCTTCATGGGATGATCTCCGATGCCCTGGTCCCTTCATGTGATGATCTCTGATGCACTGGTCCCTTCATGGGATGTCTGATGCACTGGTCCCTTCATGGGATGATCTTGCATACCTCTAATCATAGTGCTGTGATGCACTGGTCCCTTCATGGGATGATCTTGCATACCTCTAATCATAGTGCTGTGATGCCCTGGTCCCTTCATGGGATGATCTCCGATGCCCTGGTCCCTTCATGGGATGATCTCCGATGCCCTGGTCCCTTCATGGGATGATCTCCGATGCCCTGGTCCCTTCATGGGATGATCTCCGATGCCCTGGTCCCTTCATGGGATGATCTCCGATGCCCTGGTCCCTTCATGGGATGATCTCCGATGCCCTGGTCCCTTCATGGGATGATCTCCGATGCCCTGGTCCCTTCATGGGATGATCTCCGATGCCCTGGTCCCTTCATGGGATGATCTCCGATGCCCTGGTCCCTTCATGGGATGATCTCCGATGCCCTGGTCCCTTCATGGGATGATCTCCGATGCCCTGGTCCCTTCATGGGATGATCTCCGATGCCCTGGTCCCTTCATGGGATGATCTCCGATGCCCTGGTCCCTTCATGGGATGATCTCCGATGCCCTGGTCCCTTCATGGGATGATCTCCGATGCCCTGGTCCCTTCATGGGATGATCTCCGATGCCCTGGTCCCTTCATGGGATGATCTCCGATGCCCTGGTCCCTTCATGGGATGATCTCAGATGCCCTGGTCCCTTCATGGGATGATCTTGCATACCTCTAATCATAGTGCTGTGATGCCCTGATCCCTTCATGGGATGATGTCTCATGCACTAGTCCCTTCATGGGATGATCTTGCATACCTCTAATCATAGTGCTCTGATGCCCTGGTCCCTTCATGGGATGATGTCTGATGCACTGGTCCCTTCGTGGGATGATCTTGCATACCTCTAATCATAGTGCTGTGATGCACTGGTCCCTTCATGGGATGATCTTGCATACCTCTAATCATAGTGCTGTGATGCCCTGGTCCCTTCATGGGATGATCTCTGATGCCCTGGTCCCTTCATGGGATGATCTCTGATGCCCTGGTCCCTTCATGGGATGATCTCCGATGCCCTGGTCCCTTCATGGGATGATCTCCGATGCCCTGGTCCCTTCATGGGATGATCTCCGATGCCCTGGTCCCTTCATGGGATGATCTCCGATGCCCTGGTCCCTTCATGGGATGATCTCCGATGCCCTGGTCCCTTCATGGGATGATCTCCGATGCCCTGGTCCCTTCATGGGATGATCTCCGATGCCCTGGTCCCTTCATGGGATGATCTCCGATGCCCTGGTCCCTTCATGGGATGATCTCCGATGCCCTGGTCCCTTCATGGGATGATCTCCGATGCCCTGGTCCCTTCATGGGATGATCTCCGATGCCCTGGTCCCTTCATGGGATGATCTCAGATGCCCTGGTCCCTTCATGGGATGATCTCAGATGCCCTGGTCCCTTCATGGGATGATCTCAGATGCCCTGGTCCCTTCATGGGATGATCTCAGATGCCCTGGTCCCTTCATGGGATGATCTCAGATGCCCTGGTCCCTTCATGGGATGATCTCTGATGCCCTGGTCCCTTCATGGGATGATCTCTGATGCCCTGGTCCCTTCATGGGATGATCAGATGCCCTGGTCCCTTCATGGGATGATCAGATGCCCTGGTCCCTTCATGGGATGATCAGATGCCCTGGTCCCTTCATGGGATGATCAGATGTCCTGGTCCCTTCATGGGATGATCAGATGTCCTGGTCCCTTCATGGGATGATCTCAGATGTCCTGGTCCCTTCATGGGATGATGTCTGATGCACTGGTCCCTTCATGGGATGATCTTGCATACCTCTAATCATAGTGCTGTGATGCCCTGGTCCCTTCATGGGTTGATCTGATGCCCTGGTCCCTTCATGGGACGATCTCTGATGCCCTGGTCCCTTCATGGGACGATCTCTGATGCCCTGGTCCCTTCATGGGACGATCTCTGATGCCCTGGTCCCTTCATGGGACGATCTCTGATGCCCTGGTCCCTTCATGGGACGATCTCTGATGCCCTGGTCCCTTCATGGGACGATCTCTGATGCCCTGGTCCCTTCATGGGACGATCTCTGATGCCCTGGTCCCTTCATGGGACGATCTCTGATGCCCTGGTTCCTTCATGGGATGATCTCTGATGCCCTGGTTCCTTCATGGGATGATCTCTGATGCACTGGTCTCTTCATGGGATGATCTTGCATACCTCTAATCATAGTGCTCTGATGCCCTGGTCCCTTCATGGGATGATCTCTGATGCCCTGGTCCCTTCATGGGATGATCTCTGATGCCCTGGTCCCTTCATGGGATGATCTCTGATGCCCTGGTCCCTTCATGGGATGATCTCTGATGCCCTGGTCCCTTCATGGGATGATCTCTGATGCCCTGGTCCCTTCATGGGATGATCTCTGATGCCCTGGTCCCTTCATGGGATGATCTCTGATGCACTGGTCCCTTCATGGGATGATCTTGCATACCTCTAATCATAGTGCTCTGATGCCCTGGTCCCTTCATGGATGATGTCTGATGCCCTGGTCCCTTCATGGGATGATGTCTGATGCCCTGGTCCCTTCATGGGATGTCTGATGCCCTGGTCCCTTCATGGGATGATGTCTGATGCCCTGGTCCCTTCATGGGATGTCTGATGCCCTGGTCCCTTCATGGGATGATGTCTGATGCCCTGGTCCCTTCATGGGATGATGTCTGATGCCCTGGTCCCTTCATGGGATGATGTCTGATGCCCTGGTCCCTTCATGGGATGATCTCCAATGCACTGGTCCCTTCATGGGATGATCTTGCATACCTCTAATCATAGTGCTGTGATGCACTGGTCCCTTCATGGTATGATCTTGCATACCTCTAATCATAGTGCTGTGATGCACTGATCCCTTCATGGGATGATCTTGCATACCTCTAATCATAGTGCTGTGATGCCCTTGTCCCTTCATGGGATGATCTCTAATGCCCTGGTCCCTTCATGGGATGATCTCTGATGCCCTGGTCCCTTCATGGGATGATCTCTGATGCACTGCTCCCTTCATGGGATGATCTTTGATGCACTGCTCCCTTCATGGGATGATCTTTGATGCACTGCTCCCTTCATGGGATGATCTTTGATGCACTGCTCCCTTCATGGGATGATGTCTGATGCCCTGGTCCCTTCATGGGATGATGTCTGATGCCCTGGTCCCTTCATGGGATGATGTCTGATGCCCTGGTCCCTTCATGGGATGATGTCTGATGCCCTGGTCCCTTCATGGGATGATCTCTGATGCCCTGGTCCCTTCATGGGATGATCTCTGATGCCCTGGTCCCTTCATGGGATGATCTCCGATGCACTGGTCCCTTCATGGATGATCTTGCATGCCTCTAATCATAGTGCTGTGATGCCCTGGTCCCTTCATGGGATGATCTCTGATGCACTGGTCCCTTCATGGGATGATCTCTGATGCCCTGGTCCCTTCATGGGATGATCTGATGCCCTGGTCCCTTCATGGGATGATCTCAGATGTCCTGGTCCCTTCATGGGATGATCTCAGATGTCCTGGTCCCTTCATGGGATGATGTCTGATGCACTGGTCCCTTCATGGGATGATCTTGCATACCTCTAATCATAGTGCTGTGATGCCCTGGTCCCTTCATGGGACGATCTCTGATGCCCTGGTCCCTTCATGGGACGATCTCTGATGCCCTGGTCCCTTCATGGGACGATCTCTGATGCCCTGGTCCCTTCATGGGACGATCTCTGATGCCCTGGTCCCTTCATGGGACGATCTCTGATGCCCTGGTCCCTTCATGGGATGATCTCTGATGCCCTGGTCCCTTCATGGGATGATCTCTGATGCCCTGGTCCCTTCATGGGATGATCTCTGATGCCCTGGTTCCTTCATGGGATGATCTCTGATGCACTGGTCCCTTCATGGGATGATCTTGCATACCTCTAATCATAGTGCTCTGATGCCCTGGTCCCTTCATGGGATGATCTCTGATGCCCTGGTCCCTTCATGGGATGATCTCTGATGCCCTGGTCCCTTCATGGGATGATCTCTGATGCACTGGTCCCTTCATGGGATGATCTTGCATACCTCTAATCATAGTGCTCTGATGCCCTGGTCCCTTCATGGGATGATGTCTGATGCCCTGGTCCCTTCATGGGATGATGTCTGATGCCCTGGTCCCTTCATGGGATGATGTCTGATGCCCTGGTCCCTTCATGGGATGATGTCTGATGCCCTGGTCCCTTCATGGGATGATGTCTGATGCCCTGGTCCCTTCATGGGATGATGTCTGATGCCCTGGTCCCTTCATGGGATGATGTCTGATGCCCTGGTCCCTTCATGGGATGATCTCCAATGCACTGGTCCCTTCATGGGATGATCTTGCATACCTCTAATCATAGTGCTGTGATGCACTGGTCCCTTCATGGTATGATCTTGCATACCTCTAATCATAGTGCTGTGATGCACTGGTCCCTTCATGGTATGATCTTGCATACCTCTAATCATAGTGCTGTGATGCCCTGGTCCCTTCATGGGATGATCTTGCATACCTCTAATCATAGCGCTGTGATGCCCTGGTCCCTTCATGGGATGATCTGATGCACTGGTCCCTTCATGGGATGATCTGATGCACTGGTCCCTTCATGGGATGATCTGATGCACTGGTCCCTTCATGGGATGATCTGATGCACTGGTCCCTTCATGGGATGATCTCCGATGCACTGGTCCCTTCATGGGATGATGTCTGATGCCCTGGTCCCTTCATGGGATGATGTCTGATGCCCTGGTCCCTTCATGGGATGATGTCTGATGCCCTGGTCCCTTCATGGGATGATGTCTGATGCCCTGGTCCCTTCATGGGATGATGTCTGATGCCCTGGTCCCTTCATGGGATGATGTCTGATGCCCTGGTCCCTTCATGGGATGATCTCTGATGCCCTGGTCCCTTCATGGGATGATCTCTGATGCCCTGGTCCCTTCATGGGATGATCTCTGATGCCCTGGTCCCTTCATGGGATGATCTTGCATACCTCTAATCATAGTGCTGTGATGCCCTGGTCCCTTCATGGGATGATCTCTGATGCACTGGTTCCTTCATGGGATGATCTCTGATGCACTGGTTCCTTCATGGGATGATCTCTGATGCACTGGTCCCTTCATGGGATGATCTCTGATGCCCTGGTCCCTTCATGGGATGATCTCTGATGCACTGGTCCCTTCATGGGATGATCTCTGATGCACTGGTCCCTTCATGGGATGATCTCTGATGCACTGGTCCCTTCATTGGCTGATCTTGCATACCTCTAATCATAGTGCTGTGGTGCCCTGGTCCCTTCATGGGATGATGGTTGATGCACTGGTCCCTTCATGGGATGATCTTGCATACCGCTAATCATAGTGCTGTGATGCCCTGGTCCCTTCATGGGATGATCTCTGATGCCCTGGTCCCTTCATGGGATGATCTTTGATGCACTGGTCCCTTCATGGGATGATCTTTGATGCACTGGTCCCTTCATGGGATGATCTTTGATGCACTGGTCCCTTCATGGGATGATCTTTGATGCACTGGTCCCTTCATGGGATGATCTTTGATGCACTGGTCCCTTCATGGGATGATGTCTGATGCCCTGGTCCCTTCATGGGATGATCTTCCATACCTCTAATCATAGTGCTGTGATGCCCTGGTCCCTTCATGGGATGATCTCTGATGCACTGGTCCCTTCATGGGATGATCTTTGATGCACTGGTCCCTTCATGGGATGATCTTTGATGCACTGGTGCCTTCATGGGATGATGTCTGATGCACTAGTCCCTTCATGGGATGATCTTGCATACCTCTAATCATAGTGCTCTGATGCCCTGGTCCCTTCATGGGATGATCTCTGATGCCCTGGTCCCTTCATGGGATGATCTCTGATGCACTGGTCCCTTCATGGGATGATCTCTGATGCACTGGTCCCTTCATGGGATGATCTCTGATGCACTGGTCCCTTCATGGGATGATCTCTGATGCACTGGTCCCTTCATGGGATGATCTCTGATGCACTGGTCCCTTCATGGGATGATCTTTGATGCACTGCTCCCTTCATGGGATGATCTTTGATGCACTGCTCCCTTCATGGGATGATCTTTGATGCACTGGTCACTTCATGGGATGATCTCTGATGCCCTGGTCCCTTCATGGGATGATCGCTGATGCCCTGGTCCCTTCATGGGATGATCGCTGATGCCCTGGTCCCTTCATGGGATGATCGCTGATGCCCTGGTCCCTTCATGGGATGATCGCTGATGCCCTGGTCCCTTCATGGGATGATCGCTGATGCCCTGGTCCCTTCATGGGATGATCGCTGATGCCCTGGTCCCTTCATGGGATGATCGCTGATGCCCTGGTACCTTCATGGGATGATCGCTGATGCCCTGGTCCCTTCATGGGATGATCTTGCATACCTCTAATCATAGTGCTGTGATGCCCTTGTCTCTTCATGGGATGATCTATGGGATGATATCTGATACCATGATCCATTCATGGGATGATCTCTGATGCCCTGTTCCCTTCATGGGATGATCTCTGATGCCCTGTTCCCTTCATGGGATGATCTCTGATGCCCTGGTCCCTTCATGGGATGATCTCCGATGCCCTGGTCCCTTCATGGGATGATCTCCGATGCCCTGGTCCCTTCATGGGATGATCTTGCATACCTCTAATCATAGTGCTGTGATGCACTGGTCCCTTCATGGTATGATCTTGCATACCTCTAATCATAGTGCTGTGATGCACTGATCCCTTCATGGGATGATCTTGCATACCTCTAATCATAGTGCTGTGATGCCCTTGTCCCTTCATGGGATGATCTCTAATGCCCTGGTCCCTTCATGGGATGATCTCTGATGCCCTGGTCCCTTCATGGGATGATCTCTGATGCACTGCTCCCTTCATGGGATGATCTTTGATGCACTGCTCCCTTCATGGGATGATCTTTGATGCACTGCTCCCTTCATGGGATGATCTTTGATGCACTGCTCCCTTCATGGGATGATGTCTGATGCACTGGTCACTTCATGGGATGATGTCTGATGCCCTGGTCCCTTCATGGGATGATGTCTGATGCCCTGGTCCCTTCATGGGATGATGTCTGATGCCCTGGTCCCTTCATGGGATGATCTCTGATGCCCTGGTCCCTTCATGGGATGATCTCCGATGCACTGGTCCCTTCATGGATGATCTTGCATGCCTCTAATCATAGTGCTGTGATGCCCTGGTCCCTTCATGGGATGATCTCTGATGCACTGGTCCCTTCATGGGATGATCTCTGATGCACTGGTCCCTTCATGGGATGATCTCTGATGCACTGGTCCCTTCATGGGATGATCTCTGATGCACTGGTCCCTTCATGGGATGATCTCTGATGCACTGGTCCCTTCATGGGATGATCTCTGATGCACTGGTCCCTTCATGGGATGATGTCTGATGCCCTGGTCCCTTCATGGGATGATCTTGCATACCTCTAATCATAGCGCTGTGATGCCCTGGTCCCTTCATGGGATGATCTCTGATGCCCTGGTCCCTTCATGGGATGATCTCTGATGCCCTGGTCCCTTCATGGGATGATCTCTGATGCCCTGGTCCCTTCATGGGATGATCTCAGATGTCCTGGTCCCTTCATGGGATGATCTCAGATGTCCTGGTCCCTTCATGGGATGATGTCTGATGCACTGGTCCCTTCATGGGATGATCTTGCATACCTCTAATCATAGTGCTGTGATGCCCTGGTCCCTTCATGGGACGATCTCTGATGCCCTGGTCCCTTCATGGGACGATCTCTGATGCCCTGGTCCCTTCATGGGACGATCTCTGATGCCCTGGTCCCTTCATGGGATGATCTCTGATGCCCTGGTCCCTTCATGGGATGATCTCTGATGCCCTGGTTCCTTCATGGGATGATCTCTGATGCACTGGTCCCTTCATGGGATGATCTTGCATACCTCTAATCATAGTGCTCTGATGCCCTGGTCCCTTCATGGGATGATCTCTGATGCCCTGGTCCCTTCATGGGATGATCTCTGATGCCCTGGTCCCTTCATGGGATGATCTCTGATGCACTGGTCCCTTCATGGGATGATCTTGCATACCTCTAATCATAGTGCTCTGATGCCCTGGTCCCTTCATGGGATGATGTCTGATGCCCTGGTCCCTTCATGGGATGATGTCTGATGCCCTGGTCCCTTCATGGGATGATGTCTGATGCCCTGGTCCCTTCATGGGATGATGTCTGATGCCCTGGTCCCTTCATGGGATGATGTCTGATGCCCTGGTCCCTTCATGGGATGATGTCTGATGCCCTGGTCCCTTCATGGGATGATGTCTGATGCCCTGGTCCCTTCATGGGATGATCTCCAATGCACTGGTCCCTTCATGGGATGATCTTGCATACCTCTAATCATAGTGCTGTGATGCACTGGTCCCTTCATGGTATGATCTTGCATACCTCTAATCATAGTGCTGTGATGCACTGGTCCCTTCATGGTATGATCTTGCATACCTCTAATCATAGTGCTGTGATGCCCTGGTCCCTTCATGGGATGATCTTGCATACCTCTAATCATAGCGCTGTGATGCCCTGGTCCCTTCATGGGATGATCTGATGCACTGGTCCCTTCATGGGATGATCTGATGCACTGGTCCCTTCATGGGATGATCTGATGCACTGGTCCCTTCATGGGATGATCTGATGCACTGGTCCCTTCATGGGATGATCTCCGATGCACTGGTCCCTTCATGGGATGATGTCTGATGCCCTGGTCCCTTCATGGGATGATGTCTGATGCCCTGGTCCCTTCATGGGATGATGTCTGATGCCCTGGTCCCTTCATGGGATGATGTCTGATGCCCTGGTCCCTTCATGGGATGATGTCTGATGCCCTGGTCCCTTCATGGGATGATCTCTGATGCCCTGGTCCCTTCATGGGATGATCTCTGATGCCCTGGTCCCTTCATGGGATGATCCCTGATGCCCTGGTCCCTTCATGGGATGATCCCTGATGCCCTGGTCCCTTCATGGGATGATCTTGCATACCTCTAATCATAGTGCTGTGATGCCCTGGTCCCTTGATGGGATGATCTCTGATGCCCTGGTCCCATGATGGGATGATCTCTGATGCCCTGGTCCCTTCATGTGATGATGTCTGATGCCCTGGTCCCTTCATGGGATGATGTCTGATGCCCTGGTCCCTTCATGGGATGATGTCTGATGCCCTGGTCCCTTCATGGGATGATGTCTGATGCCCTGGTCCCTTCATGGGATGATCTCTGATGCCCTGGTCCCTTCATGGGATGATCTCTGATGCCCTGGTCCCTTCATGGGATGATCTCTGATGCCCTGGTCCCTTCATGGGATGATCTCTGATGCCCTGGTCCCTTCATGGGATGATCTTGCATACCTCTAATCATAGTGCTGTGATGCCCTGGTCCCTTCATGGGATGATCTCTGATGCACTGGTTCCTTCATGGGATGATCTCTGATGCACTGGTCCCTTCATGGGATGATCTCTGATGCCCTGGTCCCTTCATGGGATGATCTCTGATGCACTGGTCCCTTCATGGGATGATCTCTGATGCACTGGTCCCTTCATGGGATGATCTCTGATGCACTGGTCCCTTCATTGGCTGATCTTGCATACCTCTAATCATAGTGCTGTGGTGCCCTGGTCCCTTCATGGGATGATGGTTGATGCACTGGTCCCTTCATGGGATGATCTTGCATACCGCTAATCATAGTGCTGTGATGCCCTGGTCCCTTCATGGGATGATCTCTGATGCCCTGGTCCCTTCATGGGATGATCTTTGATGCACTGGTCCCTTCATGGGATGATCTTTGATGCACTGGTCCCTTCATGGGATGATCTTTGATGCACTGGTCCCTTCATGGGATGATCTTTGATGCACTGGTCCCTTCATGGGATGATCTTTGATGCACTGGTCCCTTCATGGGATGATCTTTGATGCACTGGTCCCTTCATGGGATGATGTCTGATGCCCTGGTCCCTTCATGGGATGATCTTCCATACCTCTAATCATAGTGCTGTGATGCCCTGGTCCCTTCATGGGATGATCTCTGATGCACTGGTCCCTTCATGGGATGATCTTTGATGCACTGGTCCCTTCATGGGATGATCTTTGATGCACTGGTCCCTTCATGGGATGATGTCTGATGCACTAGTCCCTTCATGGGATGATCTTGCATACCTCTAATCATAGTGCTCTGATGCCCTAGTCCCTTCATGGGATGATCTCTGATGCCCTGGTCCCTTCATGGGATGATCTCTGATGCACTGGTCCCTTCATGGGATGATCTCTGATGCACTGGTCCCTTCATGGGATGATCTCTGATGCACTGGTCCCTTCATGGGATGATCTCTGATGCACTGGTCCCTTCATGGGATGATCTCTGATGCACTGGTCCCTTCATGGGATGATCTCTGATGCACTGGTCCCTTCATGGGATGATCTTTGATGCACTGCTCCCTTCATGGGATGATCTTTGATGCACTGCTCCCTTCATGGGATGATCTTTGATGCACTGGTCACTTCATGGGATGATCTCTGATGCCCTGGTCCCTTCATGGGATGATCGCTGATGCCCTGGTCCCTTCATGGGATGATCGCTGATGCCCTGGTCCCTTCATGGGATGATCGCTGATGCCCTGGTCCCTTCATGGGATGATCGCTGATGCCCTGGTCCCTTCATGGGATGATCGCTGATGCCCTGGTCCCTTCATGGGATGATCGCTGATGCCCTGGTACCTTCATGGGATGATCGCTGATGCCCTGGTCCCTTCATGGGATGATCTTGCATACCTCTAATCATAGTGCTGTGATGCCCTTGTCTCTTCATGGGATGATCTATGGGATGATATCTGATACCATGATCCATTCATGGGATGATCTCTGATGCCCTGTTCCCTTCATGGGATGATCTCTGATGCCCTGTTCCCTTCATGGGATGATCTCTGATGCCCTGGTCCCTTCATGGGATGATCTCCGATGCCCTGGTCCCTTCATGGGATGATCTCCGATGCCCTGGTCCCTTCATGGGATGATCTCCGATGCACTGGTCCCTTCATGGGATGATCTTGCATGCCTCTAATCATAGTGCTGTGATGCCCTGGTCCCTTCATGGGATGATCTCTGATGCACTGGTCCCTTCATGGGATGATCTCTGATGCCCTGGTCCCTTCATGGGATGATCTCTGATGCCCTGGTCCCTTCATGGGATGATCTCTGATGCCCTGGTCCCTTCATGGGATGATCTCTGATGCCCTGGTCCCTTCATGGGATGATCTCTGATGCCCTGGTCCCTTCATGGGATGATCTCTGATGCCCTGGTCCCTTCATGGGATGATCTCTGATGCCCTGGTCCCTTCATGGGATGATCTCAGATGCCCTGGTCCCTTCATGGGATGATCTCAGATGTCCTGGTCCCTTCATGGGATGATCTCAGATGTCCTGGTCCCTTCATGGGATGATCTCAGATGTCCTGGTCCCTTCATGGGATGATGTCTGATGCACTGGTCCCTTCATGGGATGATCTTGTATACCTCTAATCATAGTGCTGTGATGCACTGGTCCCTTCATGGGATGATCTCTGATGCCCTGGTCCCTTCATGGGATGATCTCTGATGCCCTGGTCCCTTCATGGGATGATCTCTGATGCCCTGGTCCCTTCATGGGATGATCTCTGATGCCCTGGTCCCTTCATGGGATGATCTCTGATGCACTGGTCCCTTCATGGGATGATCTTGCATACCTCTAATCATAGTGCTCTGATGCCCTGGTCCCTTCATGGGATGATGTCTGATGCCCTGGTCCCTTCATGGGATGATGTCTGATGCCCGATGCCCTGGTCCCTTCATGGGATGATGTCTGATGCCCTGGTCCCTTCATGGGATGATGTCTGATGCCCTGGTCCCTTCATGGGATGATGTCTGATGCCCTGGTCCCTTCATGGGATGATGTCTGATGCCCTGGTCCCTTCATGGGATGATCTCCAATGCACTGGTCCCTTCATGGGATGATCTTGCATACCTCTAATCATAGTGCTGTGATGCACTGGTCCCTTCATGGTATGATCTTGCATACCTCTAATCATAGTGCTGTGATGCACTGGTCCCTTCATGGGATGATCTTGCATACCTCTAATCATAGTGCTGTGATGCCCTTGTCCCTTCATGGGATGATCTATGGGATGATATCTGATACCATGATCGATTCATGGGATGATCTCTGATGCCCTGTTCCCTTCATGGGATGATCTCTGATGCCCTGGTCCCTTCATGGGATGATCTCTGATGCCCTGGTCCCTTCATGGGATGATCTCTGATGCCCTGGTCCCTTCATGGGATGATCTCTGATGCCCTGGTCCCTTCATGGGATGATCTCTGATGCCCTGGTCCCTTCATGGGATGATCTCTGATGCCCTGGTCCCTTCATGGGATGATCTTGCATGCCTCTAATCATAGTGCTGTGATGCCCTGGTCCCTTCATGGGATGATCTCTGATGCACTGGTCCCTTCATGGGATGATCTCTGAAGCACTGGTCCCTTCATGGGATGATCTTGCATACCTCTAATCATAGTGCTGTGATGCACTGGTCCCTTCATGGTATGATCTTGCATACCTCTAATCATAGTGCTGTGATGCACTGGTCCCTTCATGGGATGATCTTGCATACCTCTAATCATAGTGCTGTGATGCCCTTGTCCCTTCATGGGATGATCTATGGGATGATATCTGATACCATGATCCATTCATGGGATGATCTCTGATGCCCTGTTCCCTTCATGGGATGATCTCTGATGCCCTGTTCCCTTCATGGGATGATCTCTGATGCCCTGTTCCCTTCATGGGATGATCTCTGATGCCCTGGTCCCTTCATGGGATGATCTCTGATGCCCTGGTCCCTTCATGGGATGATCTCTGATGCCCTGGTCCCTTCATGGGATGATCTCTGATGCCCTGTTCCCTTCATGGGATGATCTCTGATGCCCTGTTCCCTTCATGGGATGATCTCTGATGCCCTGTTCCCTTCATGGGATGATCTCTGATGCACTGGTCCCTTCATGGGATGATCTTGCATGCCTCTAATCATAGTGCTGTGATGCCCTGGTCCCTTCATGGGATGATCTCTGATGCACTGGTCCCTTCATGGGATGATCTCTGATGCACTGGTCCCTTCATGGGATGATCTCTGATGCACTGGTCCCTTCATGGGATGATCTCTGATGCACTGGTCCCTTCATGGGATGATCTCTGATGCACTGGTTCCTTCATGGGATGATGTCTGATGCCCTGGTCCCTTCATGGGATGATCTTGCATACCTCTAATCATAGCGCTGTGATGCCCAGGTCCCTTCATGGGATGATCTGATGCACTGGTCCCTTCATGGGATGATCTGATGCACTGGTCCCTTCATGGGATGATCTGATGCACTGGTCCCTTCATGGGATGATCTGATGCACTGGTCCCTTCATGGGATGATCTGATGCACTGGTCCCTTCATGGGATGATCTGATGCACTGGTCCCTTCATGGGATGATCTGATGCACTGGTCCCTTCATGGGATGATGTCTGATGCACTGGTCCCTTCATGGGATGATGTCTGATGCACTGGTCCCTTCATGGGATGATCTCTGATGCACTGGTCCCTTCATGGGATGATCTCTGATGCACTGGTCCCTTCATGGGATGATCTCTGATGCACTGCTCCCTTCATGGGATGATCTTTGATGCACTGCTTCCTTCATGGGATGATCTCTGATGCACTGGTCCCTTCATGGGATGATCTTGCATACCTCTAATCATAGTGCTGTGATGCACTGGTCCCTTCATGGGATGATCTTGCATACCTCTAATCATAGTGCTGTGATGCCCTGGTCCCTTCATGGGATGATCTCTGATGCACTGGTCCCTTCATGGGATGATCTCTGATGCACTGGTCCCTTCATGGGATGATCTCTGATGCACTGGTCCCTTCATGGGATGATCTCTGATGCACTGGTCCCTTCATGGGATGATCTTTGATGCACTGCTCCCTTCATGGGATGATGTCTGATGCACTGCTCCCTTCATGGGATGATGTCTGATGCCCTGCTCCCTTCATGGGATGATCTCTGATGCCCTGGTCCCTTCATGGGATGATCGCTGATGCCCTGGTCCCTTCATGGGATGATCGCTGATGCCCTGGTCCCTTCATGGGATGATCGCTGATGCCCTGGTCCCTTCATGGGATGATCGCTGATGCCCTGGTCCCTTCATGGGATGATCTCTGATGCCCTGGTCCCTTCATGGGATGATCTCTGATGCCCTGGTCCCTTCATGGGATGATCTCTGATGCCCTGGTCCCTTCATGGGATGATCTCTGATGCCCTGGTCCCTTCATGGGATGATCTCTGATGCCCTGGTCCCTTCATGGGATGATCTCTGATGCCCTGGTCCCTTCATGGGATGATCTCTGATGCCCTGGTCCCTTCATGGGATGATCTCTGATGCCCTGGTCCCTTCATGGGATGATCTCTGATGCCCTGGTCCCTTCATGGGATGATCTCTGATGCCCTGGTCCCTTCATGGGATGATCTCTGATGCCCTGGTCCCTTCATGGGATGATCTCTGATGCCCTGGTCCCTTCATGGGATGATCTCTGATGCCCTGGTCCCTTCATGGGATGATCTCTGATGCCCTGGTCCCTTCATGGGATGATCTCTGATGCCCTGGTCCCTTCATGGGATGATCTCTGATGCCCTGGTCCCTTCATGGGATGATCTCTGATGCCCTGGTCCCTTCATGGGATGATCTCTGATGCCCTGGTCCCTTCATGGGATGATCTCTGATGCCCTGGTCCCTTCATGGGATGATCTCTGATGCCCTGGTCCCTTCATGGGATGATCTCCGATGCACTGGTCCCTTCATGGGATGATCTTGCATACCTCTAATCATAGTGCTGTGATGCCCTGGTCCCTTCATGGGATGATCTCTGATGCCCTGGTCCCTTCATGGGATGATCTCTGATGCCCTGGTCCCTTCATGGGATGATCTCTGATGCCCTGGTCCCTTCATGGGATGATCTCTGATGCCCTGGTCCCTTCATGGGATGATCTCTGATGCCCTGGTCCCTTCATGGGATGATCTCTGATGCCCTGGTCCCTTCATGGGATGATCTCTGATGCCCTGGTCCCTTCATGGGATGATCTCTGATGCCCTGGTCCCTTCATGGGATGATCTCTGATGCCCTGGTCCCTTCATGGAATGATCTGATGCCCTGGTCCCTTCATGGAATGATCTCTGATGCCCTGGTCCCTTCATGGGATGATCTCTGATGCACTGGTCCCTTCATGGGATGATCTTTGATGCCCTGGTCCCTTCATGGGATGATCTTTGATGCCCTGGTCCCTTCATGGGATGATCTCTGATGCCCTGGTCCCTTCATGGGATGATCTCTGATGCACTGGTCCCTTCATGGGATGATCTCTGATGCACTGGTCCCTTCATGGGATGATGTCTGATGCACTAGTCCCTTCATTGGATGATCTTGCATACCTCTAATCATAGTGCTGTGATGCCCTGGTCCCTTCATGGGATGATGTCTGATGCACTGGTCCCTTCATGGGATGATCTCTGATGCACTGGTCCCTTCATGGGATGATCTCTGATGCACTGGTCCCTTCATGGGATGATCTCTGATGCACTGGTCACTTCATGGGATGATCTCTGATGCACTGCTCCCTTCATGGGATGATCTTTGATGCACTGGTCCCTTCATGGGATGATCTTTGATGCACTGGTCCCTTCATGGGATGATCTTTGATGCACTGGTCCCTTCATGGGATGATGTCTGATGCACTGGTCCCTTCATGGGATGATCTTGCATACCTCTAATCATAGTGCTGTGATGCACTTGTCCCTTCATGGGATGATCTCTGATGCACTGGTCCCTTCATGGGATGATCTCCGATGCCCTGGTCCCTTCATGGGATGATCTCTGATGCCCTGGTCCCTTCATGGGATGATCTCCGATGCCCTGGTCCCTTCATGGGATGATCTCCGATGCCCTGGTCCCTTCATGGGATGATCTCCGATGCCCTGGTCCCTTCATGGGATGATCTCCGATGCCCTGGTCCCTTCATGGGATGATCTCCGATGCCCTGGTCCCTTCATGGGATGATCTCCGATGCCCTGGTCCCTTCATGGGATGATCTCCGATGCCCTGGTCCCTTCATGGGATGATCTCCGATGCCCTGGTCCCTTCATGGGATGATCTCCGATGCCATGGTCCCTTCATGGGATGATCTCCGATGCCCTGGTCCCTTCATGGGATGATCTCCGATGCCCTGCTCCCTTCATGGGATGATCTCCGATGCCCTGCTCCCTTCATGGGATGATCTCCGATGCCCTGCTCCCTTCATGGGATGATCTCCGATGCCCTGCTCCCTTCATGGGATGATGTCTGATGCCCTGCTCCCTTCATGGGATGATGTCTGATGCACTGCTCCCTTCATGGGATGATGTCTGATGCACTGGTCCCTTCATGGGATGATCTTGCATACCTCTAATCATAGTGCTGTGATGCACTGGTCCCTTCATGGGATGATCTTGCATACCTCTAATCATAGTGCTGTGATGCCCTGGTCCCTTCATGGGATGATCTCTGATGCACTGGTCCCTTCATGGGATGATCTTGCATACCTCTAATCATAGAGCTGTGGTGCCCTGGTCCCTTCATGGGATGGTTGATGCACTGGTCCCTTCATCTGATGATCTCTGATGCACTGGTCCCTTCATGGGATGATCTCTGATGCACTGGTTCCTTCATGGGATGATCTCTGATGCACTGGTTCCTTATGCACTGGTTCCTTCATGGGATGATCTCTGATGCCCCGGTCCCTTCATGGGATGATCTCTGATGCCCCGGTCCCTTCATGGGATGATCTCTGATGCCCCGGTCCCTTCATGGGATGATCTCTGATGCCCCGGTCCCTTCATGGGATGATCTCTGATGCCCCGGTCCCTTCATGGGATGATCTCTGATGCCCCGGTCCCTTCATGGGATGATCTCTGATGCCCCGGTCCCTTCATGGGATGATCTCTGATGCCCCGGTCCCTTCATGGGATGATCTCTGATGCCCTGGTCCCTTCATGGGATGATCTCTGATGCCCTGGTCCCTTCATGGGATGATCTCTGATGCCCTGGTCCCTTCATGGGATGATCTCTGATGCCCTGGTCCCTTCATGGGATGATCTCTGATGCCCTGGTCCCTTCATGGGATGATCTCTGATGCCCTGGTCCCTTCATGGGATGATCTCTGATGCCCTGGTCCCTTCATGGGATGATCTTGCATACCTCTAATCATAGTGCTGTGATGCCCTGGTCCCTTCATGGGATGATCTGATGCCCTGGTCCCTTCATGGGATGATCTTGCATACCTCTAATCATAGTGCTGTGATGCCCTGCCTGGTCCCTTCATGGGATGATGTCTGATGCCCTGGTCCCTTCATGGGATGATGTCTGATGCCCTGGTCCCTTCATGGGAGGATCTCAGATGCCCTGGTCCCTTCATGGGAGGATCTCAGATGCCCTGGTCCCTTCATGGGAGGATCTCAGATGCCCTGGTCCCTTCATGGGAGGATCTCAGATGCCCTGGTCCCTTCATGGGAGGATCTCAGATGCACTGGTCCCTTCATGGGATGATGTCTGATGCACTGGTCCCTTCATGGGATGTTCTCTGATGCCCTGGTCCCTTCATGGGATGATCTCTGATGCCCTGGTCTCTTCATGGGATGATTTCTGATGCCCTGGTCCCTTCATGGGATGATCTCTGATGCCCTGGTCCCTTCATGGGAGGATCTCAGATGCCCTGGTCCCTTCATGGGAGGATCTCAGATGCCCTGGTCCCTTCATGGGAGGATCTCAGATGCACTGGTCCCTTCATGGGAGGATCTCAGATGCACTGGTCCCTTCATGGGATGATGTCTGATGCACTGGTCCCTTCATGGGATGATCTTTGATGCCCTGGTCCCTTAAAGGGATGATCTTTGATGCCCTGGTCCCTTCATGGGATGATGTCTGATGCCCTGGTCCCTTCATGGGATGATGTCTGATGCCCTGGCCCCTTCATGGGATGATCTCTGATGCCCTGGCCCCTTCATGGGATGATCTCTGATGCCCTGGTCCCTTCATGGGATGATCTCTGATGCACTGGTCCCTTAATGGGATGATCTTGCATACCTCTAATCATAGTGCTGTGATGCCCTGGTCCCTTCATGGGATGATCTCTGATGCCCTGGTCCCTTCATGGGATGATCTCTGATGCCCTGGTCCCTTCATGGGATGATCTCTGATGCCCTGGTCCCTTCATGGGATGATCTCTGATGCACTGGTCCCTTCATGGGATGATCTCTGATGCACTGGTCCCTTCATGGGATGATCTCTGATGCACTGGTCCCTTCATGGGATGATCTCTGATGCCCTGGTCCCTTCATGGGATGATTTCTGATGCCCTGGTCTCTTCATGGGATGATTTCTGATGCCCTGGTCTCTTCATGGGATGATCTCTGATGCCCTGGTCCCTTCATGGGATGATCTCTGATGCCCTGGTCCCTTCATGGGATGATCTCTGATGCCCTGGTCCCTTCATGGGATGATCTTGCATACCTCTAATCACAGTGCTGTGATGCCCTGGTCCCTTCATGGGATGATCTCTGATGCCCTGGTCCCTTCATGGGATGATCTCTGATGCCCTGGTCCCTTCATGGGATGATCTCTGATGCCCTGGTCCCTTCATGGGATGATCTCTGATGCCCTGGTCCCTTCATGGGATGATCTCTGATGCCCTGGTCCCTTCATGGGATGATCTCTGATGCCCTGGTCCCTTCATGGGATGATCTCTGATGCCCTGGTCCCTTCAAGGGATGATCTCTGCATACCTCTAATCATAGTGCTGTGATGCCCTGGTCCCTTCATGGGATGATCTCTGATGCCCTGGTCCCTTCATGGGATGATCTCCGATGCCCTGGTCCCTTCATGGGATGATCTCCGATGCCCTGGTCCCTTCATGGGATGATCTCCGATGCCCTGGTCCCTTCATGGGATGATCTCCGATGCCCTGGTCCCTTCATGGGATGATCTCCGATGCCCTGGTCCCTTCATGGGATGATCTCCGATGCCCTGGTCCCTTCATGGGATGATCTCCGATGCCCTGGTCCCTTCATGGGATGATCTCCGATGCACTGGTCCCTTCATGGGATGATCTCCGATGCACTGGTCCCTTCATGGGATGATCTCCGATGCACTGGTCCCTTCATGGGATGATCTCCGATTCCCTGGTCCCTTCATGGGATGATCTTGCATACCTCTAATCATAGTGCTGTGATGCCCTGGTCCCTTCATGGGATGATCTCTGATGCACTGGTCCCTTCATGGGATGATCTTGCATACCTCTAATCATAGTGCTGTGATGCCCTGGTCCCTTCATGGGATGATCTCCGATGCCCTGGTCCCTTCATGGGATGATCTCCGATGCACTGGACCCTTCATGGGATGATCTCCGATGCACTGGACCCTTCATGAGATGATCTTGCATACCTCTAATCATAGTGCTGTGATGCACTGGTCCCTTCATGGTATGATCTTGCATACCTCTAATCATAGTGCTGTGATGCACTGGTCCCTTCATGGGATGATCTTGCATACCTCTAATCATAGTGCTGTGATGCCCTTGTCCCTTCATGGGATGATCTATGGGATGATATCTGATACCATGGTCCCTTCATGGGATGATCTCTGATGCCCTGGTCCCTTCATGGGATGATCTCTGATGCCCTGGTCCCTTCATGGGATGATCTCTGATGTCCTGGTCCCTTCATGGGATGATCTCTGATGCCCTGGTCCCTTCATGGGATGATCTCTGATGCCCTGGTCCCTTCATGGGATGATCTCTGATGCCCTGGTCCCTTCATGGGATGATCTCTGATGCCCTGGTCCCTTCATGGGATGATCTCTGATGCCCTGGTCCCTTCATGGGATGATCTCTGATGCCCTGGTCCCTTCATGGGATGATCTCTGATGCCCTGGTCCCTTCATGGGATGATCTCTGATGCCCTGGTCCCTTCATGGGATGATCTCTGATGCCCTGGTCCCTTCATGGGATGATCTCTGATGCCCTGGTCCCTTCATGGGAGGATCTCTGATGCCCTGGTCCCTTCATGGGAGGATCTCAGATGCCCTGGTCCCTTCATGGGAGGATCTCAGATGCCCTGGTCCCTTCATGGGAGGATCTCAGATGCACTGGTCCCTTCATGGGATGATCTCTGATGCCCTGGTCCCTTCATGGGATGATCTCTGATGCCCTGGTCCCTTCATGGGATGATCTGATGCACTTGTCCCATCATGGGATGATCTTGCATACCTCTAATCATAGTACTGTGATGCACTGGTCCCTTCATGGGATGATCTCTGATGCACTGGTCCCTTCATGGGATGATCTCTGATGCACTGGTCCCTTCATGGGATGATCTCTGATGCACTGGTCCCTTCATGGGATGATCTCTAAAGCACTGGTCACTTCATGGGATGATCTCTGATGCACTGCTCCCTTCATGGGATGTCTGATGCCCTGGTCCCTTCATGGGATGATCTCTGATGCCCTGGTCCCTTCATGGGATGATCTCTGATGCCCTGGTCCCTTCATGGGATGATCTCTGATGCCCTGGTCCCTTCATGGGATGATCTCTGATGCCCTGGTCCCTTCATGGGATGATCTTGCATACCTCTAATCATAGTGCTGTGATGCCCTGCCTGGTCCCTTCATGGGATGATGTCTGATGCCCTGGTCCCTTCATGGGATGATGTCTGATGCCCTGGTCCCTTCATGGGATGATGTCTGATGCCCTGGTCCCTTCATGGGAGGATCTCAGATGCCCTGGTCCCTTCATGGGAGGATCTCAGATGCCCTGGTCCCTTCATGGGAGGATCTCAGATGCCCTGGTCCCTTCATGGGAGGATCTCAGATGCCCTGGTCCCTTCATGGGAGGATCTCAGATGCACTGGTCCCTTCATGGGATGATGTCTGATGCACTGGTCCCTTCATGGGATGATCTCTGATGCCCTGGTCCCTTCATGGGATGATCTCTGATGCCCTGGTCCCTTCATGGGATGATCTCTGATGCCCTGGTCCCTTCATGGGAGGATCTCAGATGCCCTGGTCCCTTCATGGGAGGATCTCAGATGCCCTGGTCCCTTCATGGGAGGATCTCAGATGCCCTGGTCCCTTCATGGGAGGATCTCAGATGCACTGGTCCCTTCATGGGATGATGTCTGATGCACTGGTCCCTTCATGGGATGATCTTTGATGCACTGGTCCCTTCATGGGATGATCTTTGATGCCCTGGTCCCTTAAAGGGATGATCTTTGATGCCCTGGTCCCTTCATGGGATGATGTCTGATGCCCTGGTCCCTTCATGGGATGATGTCTGATGCCCTGGCCCCTTCATGGGATGATCTCTGATGCCCTGGCCCCTTCATGGGATGATCTCTGATGCCCTGGTCCCTTCATGGGATGATCTCTGATGCACTGGTCCCTTAATGGGATGATCTTGCATACCTCTAATCATAGTGCTGTGATGCCCTGGTCCCTTCATGGGATGATCTCTGATGCCCTGGTCCCTTCATGGGATGATCTCTGATGCCCTGGTCCCTTCATGGGATGATCTCTGATGCCCTGGTCCCTTCATGGGATGATCTCTGATGCACTGGTCCCTTCATGGGATGATCTCTGATGCACTGGTCCCTTCATGGGATGATCTCTGATGCACTGGTCCCTTCATGGGATGATTTCTGATGCCCTGGTCCCTTCATGGGATGATTTCTGATGCCCTGGTCCCTTCATGGGATGATTTCTGATGCCCTGGTCTCTTCATGGGATGATTTCTGATGCCCTGGTCTCTTCATGGGATGATTTCTGATGCCCTGGTCCCTTCATGGGATGATCTCTGATGCCCTGGTCCCTTCATGGGATGATCTCTGATGCCCTGGTCCCTTCATGGGATGATCTTGCATACCTCTAATCACAGTGCTGTGATGCCCTGGTCCCTTCATGGGATGATCTCTGATGCCCTGGTCCCTTCATGGGATGATCTCTGATGCCCTGGTCCCTTCATGGGATGATCTCTGATGCCCTGGTCCCTTCATGGGATGATCTCTGATGCCCTGGTCCCTTCATGGGATGATCTCTGATGCCCTGGTCCCTTCAAGGGATGATCTCTGCATACCTCTAATCATAGTGCTGTGATGCCCTGGTCCCTTCATGGGATGATCTCTGATGCCCTGGTCCCTTCATGGGATGATCTCCGATGCCCTGGTCCCTTCATGGGATGATCTCCGATGCCCTGGTCCCTTCATGGGATGATCTCCGATGCCCTGGTCCCTTCATGGGATGATCTCCGATGCCCTGGTCCCTTCATGGGATGATCTCCGATGCACTGGTCCCTTCATGGGATGATCTCCGATGCACTGGTCCCTTCATGGGATGATCTCCGATTCCCTGGTCCCTTCATGGGATGATCTTGCATACCTCTAATCATAGTGCTGTGATGCCCTGGTCCCTTCATGGGATGATCTCTGATGCACTGGTCCCTTCATGGGATGATCTTGCATACCTCTAATCATAGTGCTGTGATGCCCTGGTCCCTTCATGGGATGATCTCCGATGCCCTGGTCCCTTCATGGGATGATCTCCGATGCACTGGACCCTTCATGGGATGATCTCCGATGCACTGGACCCTTCATGAGATGATCTTGCATACCTCTAATCATAGTGCTGTGATGCACTGGTCCCTTCATGGTATGATCTTGCATACCTCTAATCATAGTGCTGTGATGCACTGGTCCCTTCATGGGATGATCTTGCATACCTCTAATCATAGTGCTGTGATGCCCTTGTCCCTTCATGGGATGATCTATGGGATGATATCTGATACCATGGTCCATTCATGGGATGATCTCTGATGCCCTGGTCCCTTCATGGGATGATCTCTGATGCCCTGGTCCCTTCATGGGATGATCTCTGATGCCCTGGTCCCTTCATGGGATGATCTCTGATGTCCTGGTCCCTTCATGGGATGATCTCTGATGCCCTGGTCCCTTCATGGGATGATCTCTGATGCCCTGGTCCCTTCATGGGATGATCTCTGATGCCCTGGTCCCTTCATGGGATGATCTCTGATGCCCTGGTCCCTTCATGGGATGATCTCTGATGCCCTGGTCCCTTCATGGGATGATCTCTGATGCCCTGGTCCCTTCATGGGAGGATCTCTGATGCCCTGGTCCCTTCATGGGAGGATCTCAGATGCCCTGGTCCCTTCATGGGAGGATCTCAGATGCCCTGGTCCCTTCATGGGAGGATCTCAGATGCACTGGTCCCTTCATGGGATGATCTCTGATGCCCTGGTCCCTTCATGGGATGATCTCTGATGCCCTGGTCCCTTCATGGGATGATCTGATGCACTTGTCCCATCATGGGATGATCTTGCATACCTCTAATCATAGTACTGTGATGCACTGGTCCCTTCATGGGATGATCTCTGATGCACTGGTCCCTTCATGGGATGATCTCTGATGCACTGGTCCCTTCATGGGATGATCTCTGATGCACTGGTCCCTTCATGGGATGATCTCTAAAGCACTGGTCACTTCATGGGATGATCTTTGATGCACTGCTCCCTTCATGGGATGTCTGATGCACTGGTCCCTTCATGGGATGATCTTGCATACCTCTAATCATAGTGCTGTGATGCACTGGTCCCTTCATGGGATGATCTTTCATACCTCTAATCATAGTGCTGTGATGCCCTGGTCCCTTCATGGGATGATCTCCGATGACCTGGTCCCTTCATGGGATGATCTCCGATGACCTGGTCCCTTCATGGGATGATCTCTGATGCACTGGTCCCTTCATGGGATGATCTTGCATACCCCTAATCATAGTGCTGTGATGCCCTGGTCCCTTCATGGGATGATGGTTGATGCACTGGTCCCTTCATGGGATGGTTGATGCACTGGTCCCTTCATGGGATGGTTGATGCACTGGTCCCTTCATGGGATGGTTGATGCACTGGTCCCTTCATGGGATGATGGTTGATGCACTGGTCCCTTCATGGGATGATCTCTGATGCACTGGTCCCTTCATGGGATGATCTTGCATACCTCTAATCATAGTGCTGTGATGCCCTGGTCCCTTCATGGGATGATCTTGCATACCTCTAATCATAGTGCTGTGATGCACTGGTCCCTTCATGGGATGATCTCTGATGCCCTGGTCCCTTCATGGGATGATCTCTGATGCCCCGGTCCCTTCATGGGATGATCTCTGATGCCCCGGTCCCTTCATGGGATGATCTCTGATGCCCCGGTCCCTTCATGGGATGATCTCTGATGCCCTGGTCCCTTCATGGGATGATCTCTGATGCCCTGGTCCCTTCATGGGATGATCTCTGATGCCCTGGTCCCTTCATGGGATGATCTCTGATGCCCTGGTCCCTTCATGGGATGATCTCTGATGCCCTGGTCCCTTCATGGGATGATTTCTGATGCCCTGGTCCCTTCATGGGATGATTTCTGATGCCCTGGTCCCTTCATGGGATGATTTCTGATGCCCTGGTCCCTTCATGGGATGATTTCTGATGCCCTGGTCCCTTCATGGGATGATTTCTGATGCCCTGGTCCCTTCATGGGATGATTTCTGATGCCCTGGTCCCTTCATGGGATGATTTCTGATGCCCTGGTCCCTTCATGGGATGATTTCTGATGCCCTGGTCCCTTCATGGGATGATATCTGATGCCCTGGTCCCTTCATGGGATGATCTATGGGATGATATCTGATACCATGGAGCCTTCATGGGATGATATCTGATGCCCTGGTCCCTTCATGGGATGATATCTGATGCCCTGGTCCCTTCATGGGATGATCTCTGATGCCCTGGTCCCTTCATGGGATGATCTTGCATACCTCTAATCATAGTGCTGTGATGCCCTGGTCCCTTCATGGGATGATCTCTGATGCCCTGGTCCCTTCATGGGATGATCTCTGATGCCCTGGTCCCTTCATGGGATGATCTCTGATGCCCTGGTCCCTTCATGGGATGATCTCTGATGCCCTGGTCCCTTCATGGGATGGTCTCTGATGCCCTGGTCCCTTCATGGGATGATTTCTGATGCCCTGGTCCCTTCATGGGATGATTTCTGATGCCCTGGTCCCTCCATGGGATGATCTTTGATGCACTGGTCCCTTCATGGGATGATCTCTGATGCACTGGTCCCTTCATGGGATGATCTTGCATACCTCTAATCATAGTGCTGAGATGCCCTGGTCCCTTCATGGGATGATGTCTGATGCTCTGGTCCCTTCATGGGATGATGTCTGATGCTCTGGTCCCTTCATGGGATGATGTCTGATGCTCTGGTCCCTTCATGGGATGATGTCTGATGCTCTGGTCCCTTCATGGGATGATGTCTGATGCTCTGGTCCCTTCATGGGATGATGTCTGATGCTCTGGTCCCTTCATGGGATGATGTCTGATGCACTGGTCCCTTCATGGGATGATGTCTGATGCCCTGGTCCCTTCATGGGATGATCTCTGATGCACTGGTCCCTTCATGGGATGATCTCCGATGCACTGGTCCCTTCATGGGATGATCTCCGATGCACTGGTCCCTTCATGGGATGATCTCCGATGCACTGGTCCCTTCATGGGATGATCTCCGATGCACTGGTCCCTTCATGGGATGATCTCCGATGCACTGGTCCCTTCATGGGATGATCTCCGATGCACTGGTCCCTTCATGGGATGATCTCCGATGCACTGGTCCCTTCATGGGATGATCTCCGATGCACTGGTCCCTTCATGGGATGATCTCCGATGCACTGGTCCCTTCATGGGATGATCTC
Source organism: Triturus cristatus (assembly GCF_964204655.1). Taxonomy (NCBI): domain Eukaryota; kingdom Metazoa; phylum Chordata; class Amphibia; order Caudata; family Salamandridae; genus Triturus; species Triturus cristatus. The sequence continues at coordinate 174,544,040 of NC_140592.1, read as the reverse complement.
CGATGCACTGGTCCCTTCATGGGATGATCTCCGATGCACTGGTCCCTTCATGGGATGATCTCCGATGCACTGGTCCCTTCATGGGATGATCTCCGATGCACTGGTCCCTTCATGGGATGATCTCCGATGCACTGGTCCCTTCATGGGATGATCTCCGATGCACTGGTCCCTTCATGGGATGATCTCCGATGCACTGGTCCCTTCATGGGATGATCTCCGATGCACTGGTCCCTTCATGGGATGATCTCCGATGCACTGGTCCCTTCATGGGATGATCTCTGATGCACTGGTCCCTTAATGGGATGACCTTGCATACCTCTAATCATAGTGCTGTGATGCCCTGATCCCTTCATGGGAGGATTTCTGATGCACTGGTCCCTTCATGGGATGATCTTGCATACCTCTAATCATAGTGCTGTGATGCACTGGTCCCTTCATGGGATGATCTTGCATACCTCTAATCATAGTGCTGTGATGCCCTGGTCCCTTCATGGGATGATCTCTGATGCCCTGGTCCCTTCATGGGATGATCTCTGATGCCCTGGTCCCTTCATGGGATGATCTCAGATGCCCTGGTCCCTTCATGGGATGATCTCAGATGCCCTGGTCCCTTCATGGGATGATCTCAGATGCCCTGGTCCCTTCATGGGATGATCTCAGATGCCCTGGTCCCTTCATGGGATGATCTCAGATGCCCTGGTCCCTTCATGGGATGATGTCTGATGCCCTGGTCCCTTCATGGGATGATGTCTGATGCACTGATCCCTTCATGAGATGATCTTGCATACCTCTAATCATAGTGCTGTGATGCCCTGGTCCCTTCATGGGATGATGTCTGATGCACTGGTCCCTTCATGGGATGATGTCTGATGCACTGGTCCCTTCATGGGATGATGTCTGATGCACTGGTCCCTTCATGGGATGATGTCTGATGCACTGGTCCCTTCATGGGATGATCTTGCATACCTCTAATCATAGTGCTGTGATGCACTGGTCCCTTCATGGGATGATCTTGCATACCTCTAATCATAGTGCTGTGATGCCCTGGTCCCTTCATGGGATGATGTCTGATGCCCTGGTCCCTTCATGGGATGATGTCTGATGCACTGGTCCCTTCATGGGATGATGTCTGCACTGGTCCCTTCATGGGATGATCTCGCATACCTCTAATCATAGTGCTGTGATGCCCTGGTCCCTTCATGGGATGATCTCTGATGCCCTGGTCCCTTCATGGGATGATCTCTGATGCCCTGGTCCCTGCATGGGATGATCTCTGATGCCCTGGTCCCTTCATGGGATGATCTCTGATGCCCTGGTCCCTTCATGGGATGATCTCTGATGCCCTGGTCCCTTCATGGGATGATCTCTGATGCCCTGGTCCCTTCATGGGATGATCTCTGATGCCCTGGTCCCTTCATGGGATGATCTCTGATGCCCTGGTCCCTTCATGGGATGATCTCGCATGACTCTAATCATAGTGCTGTGATGCCCTGGTCCCTTCATGGGATGATTTCTGATGCCCTGGTCCCTTCATGGGATGATTTCTGATGCCCTGGTCCCTTCATGGGATGATTTCTGATGCCCTGGTCCCTTCATGGGATGATTTCTGATGCCCTGGTCCCTTCATGGGATGATTTCTGATGCCCTGGTCCCTTCATGGGATGATTTCTGATGCCCTGGTCCCTTCATGGGATGATCTCTGATGCACTGGTCCCTTCATGGGATGATCTCTGATGCACTGGTCCCTTCATGGGATGATCTCTGATGCACTGGTCCCTTCATGGGATGATCTCTGATGCACTGGTCCCTTCATGGGATGATCTCTGATGCACTGGTCCCTTCATGGGATGATCTTGCATACCTCTAATCATAGTGCTGAGATGCCCTGGTCCCTTCATGGGATGATCTCTGATGCCCTGGTCCCTTCATGGGATGATCTCTGATGCCCTGGTCCCTTCATGGGATGATCTCTGATGCCCTGGTCCCTTCATGGGATGATCTCTGATGCCCTGGTCCCTTCATGGGATGATCTTTGATGCCCTGGTCCCTTCATGGGATGATCTCTGATGCCCTGGTCCCTTCATGGGATGATCTCTGATGCCCTGGTCCCTTCATGGGATGATCTCTGATGCACTGGTCCCTTCATGGGATGATCTTGCATACCTCTAATCATAGTGCTGAGATGCCCTGGTCCCTTCATGGGATGATGTCTGATGCTCTGGTCCCTTAATGGGATGATGTCTGATGCTCTGGTCCCTTCATGGGATGATGTCTGATGCTCTGGTCCCTTCATGGGATGATGTCTGATGCACTGGTCCCTTCATGGGATGATGTCTGATGCACTGGTCCCTTCATGGGATGATGTCTGATGCACTGGTCCCTTCATGGGATGATGTCTGATGCACTGGTCCCTTCATGGGATGATGTCTGATGCACTGGTCCCTTCATGGGATGATCTCTGATGCCCTGGTCCCTTCACGGGATGATCTCTGATGCACTGGTCCCTTCACGGGATGATCTCCGATGCACTGGTCCCTTCACGGGATGATCTCCGATGCACTGGTCCCTTCATGGGATGATCTCCGATGCACTGGTCCCTTCATGGGATGATCTCCGATGCACTGGTCCCTTCATGGGATGATCTCTGATGCACTGGTCCCTTAATGGGATGACCTTGCATACCTCTAATCATAGTGCTGTGATGCCCTGATCCCTTCATGGGATGATGTCTGATGCACTGGTCCCTTCATGGGATGATCTTGCATACCTCTAATCCTAGTGATCTGATGCACTGGTCCCTTCATGGGATGATCTTTCATACCTCTAATCATAGTGCTGTGATGCCCTGGTCCCTTCATGGGATGATCTCTGATGCCCTGGTCCCTTCATGGGATGATCTCTGATGCCCTGGTCCCTTCATGGGATGATCTCTGATGCCCTGGTCCCTTCATGGGATGATCTCTGATGCCCTGGTCCCTTCATGGGATGATCTCTGATGCCCTGGTCCCTTCATGGGATGATCTCTGATGCCCTGGTCCCTTCATGGGATGATCTCTGATGCCCTGGTCCCTTCATGGGATGATCTTGCATACCTCTAATCATAGTGCTGAGATGCCCTTGTCCCTTCATGGGATGATCTATGGGATGATATCTGATACCATGGTCCATTCATGGGATGATCTCTGATACCATGGTCCCTTCATGGGATGATCTCTGATGCCCTGGTCCCTTCATGGGATGATCTCTGATGCCCTGGTCCCTTCATGGGATGATCTCTGATGCCCTGGTCCCTTCATGGGATGATCTCTGATGCCCTGGTCCCTTCATGGGATGATCTCTGATGCCCTGGTCCCTTCATGGGATGATCTCTGATGCCCTGGTCCCTTCATGGGATGATCTCTGATGCCCTGGTCCCTTCATGGGATGATCTCTGATGCCCTGGTCCCTTCATGGGATGATCTCTGATGCCCTGGTCCCTTCATGGGATGATCTCTGATGCCCTGGTCCCTTCATGGGATGATCTCTGATGCCCTGGTCCTGTCATGGGATGATCTCTGATGCCCTGGTCCCTTCATGGGATGATCTCTGATGCCCTGGTCCCTTCATGGGATGATCTCTGATGCCCTGGTCCCTTCATGAGATGATCTCTGATGCCCTGGTCCCTTCATGGGATGATCTCTGATGCCCTGGTCCCTTCATGGGATGATCTCTGATGCCCTGGTCCCTTCATGGGATGATCTCCGATGCACTGGTCCCTTCATGGGATGATTTTGCATACCTCTAATCATAGTGCTGTGATGCCCTGGTCCCTTCATGGGATGATCTCTGATGCCCTGGTCCCTTCATGGGATGATCTGATGCACTTGTCCCATCATGGGATGATCTTGCATACCTCTAATCATAGTACTGTGATGCACTGGTCCCTTCATGGGATGATCTCTGATGCACTGGTCCCTTCATGGGATGATCTCTGATGCACTGGTCCCTTCATGGGATGATCTCTAAAGCACTGGTCACTTCATGGGATGATCTTTGATGCACTGCTCCCTTCATGGGATGTCTGATGCACTGGTCCCTTCATGGGATGATCTTGCATACCTCTAATCATAGTGCTGTGATGCACTGGTCCCTTCATGGGATGATCTTTCATACCTCTAATCATAGTGCTGTGATGCCCTGGTCCCTTCATGGGATGATCTCCGATGACCTGGTCCCTTCATGGGATGATCTCCGATGACCTGGTCCCTTCATGGGATGATCTCTGATGCACTGGTCCCTTCATGGGATGATCTTGCATACCCCTAATCATAGTGCTGTGATGCCCTGGTCCCTTCATGGGATGATGGTTGATGCACTGGTCCCTTCATGGGATGGTTGATGCACTGGTCCCTTCATGGGATGATGGTTGATGCACTGGTCCCTTCATGGGATGATCTCTGATGCACTGGTCCCTTCATGGGATGATCTTGCATACCTCTAATCATAGTGCTGTGATGCCCTGGTCCCTTCATGGGATGATCTTGCATACCTCTAATCATAGTGCTGTGATGCACTGGTCCCTTCATGGGATGATCTCTGATGCCCTGGTCCCTTCATGGGATGATCTCTGATGCCCTGGTCCCTTCATGGGATGATCTCTGATGCCCCGGTCCCTTCATGGGATGATCTCTGATGCCCCGGTCCCTTCATGGGATGATCTCTGATGCCCCGGTCCCTTCATGGGATGATCTCTGATGCCCCGGTCCCTTCATGGGATGATGTCTGATGCTCTGGTCCCTTCATGGGATGATGTCTGATGCTCTGGTCCCTTCATGGGATGATGTCTGATGCCCTGGTCCCTTCATGGGATGATCTCTGTAGCCCTGGTCCCTTCATGGGATGATCTCTGATGCCCTGGTCCCTTCATGGGATGATCTCTGATGCCCTGGTCCCTTCATGGGATGATCTCTGATGCCCTGGTCCCTTCATGGGATGATCTCTGATGCCCTGGTCCCTTCATGGGATGATCTCTGATGCCCTGGTCCCTTCATGGGATGATCTCTGATGCCCTGGTCCCTTCATGGGATGATTTCTGATGCCCTGGTCCCTTCATGGGATGATTTCTGATGCCCTGGTCCCTTCATGGGATGATTTCTGATGCCCTGGTCCCTTCATGGGATGATTTCTGATGCCCTGGTCCCTTCATGGGATGATTTCTGATGCCCTGGTCCCTTCATGGGATGATTTCTGATGCCCTGGTCCCTTCATGGGATGATATCTGATGCCCTGGTCCCTTCATGGGATGATCTATGGGATGATATCGGATGCCCTGGTCCCTTCATGGGATGATATCTGATGCCCTGGTCCCTTCATGGGATGATATCTGATGCCCTGGTCCCTTCATGGGATGATATCTGATGCCCTGGTCCCTTCATGGGATGATCTTGCATACCTCTAATCATAGTGCTGTGATGCCCTGGTCCCTTCATGGGATGATCTCTGATGCCCTGGTCCCTTCATGGGATGATCTCTGATGCCCTGGTCCCTTCATGGGATGATCTCTGATGCCCTGGTCCCTTCATGGGATGGTCTCTGATGCCCTGGTCCCTTCATGGGATGATCTCTGATGCCCTGGTCCCTTCATGGGATGATTTCTGATGCCCTGGTCCCTCCATGGGATGATCTTTGATGCACTGGTCCCTTCATGGGATGATCTCTGATGCACTGGTCCCTTCATGGGATGATCTTGCATACCTCTAATCATAGTGCTGAGATGCCCTGGTCCCTTCATGGGATGATGTCTGATGCTCTGGTCCCTTCATGGGATGATGTCTGATGCTCTGGTCCCTTCATGGGATGATGTCTGATGCTCTGGTCCCTTCATGGGATGATGTCTGATGCTCTGGTCCCTTCATGGGATGTCTGATGCTCTGGTCCCTTCATGGGATGATGTATGATGCTCTGGTCCCTTCATGGGATGATGTCTGATGCACTGGTCCCTTCATGGGATGATGTCTGATGCACTGGTCCCTTCATGGGATGATGTCTGATGCACTGGTCCATTCATGGGATGATGTCTGATGCCCTGGTCCCTTCATGGGATGATGTCTGATGCCCTGGTCCCTTCATGGGATGATGTCTGATGCCCTGGTCCCTTCATGGGATGATGTCTGATGCCCTGGTCCCTTCATGGGATGATCTCTGATGCCCTGGTCCCTTCATGGGATGATCTCCGATGCACTGGTCCCTTCATGGGATGATCTCCGATGCACTGGTCCCTTCATGGGAAGATCTCCGATGCACTGGTCCCTTCATGGGATGATCTCCGATGCACTGGTCCCTTCATGGGATGATCTCCGATGCACTGGTCCCTTCATGGGATGATCTCCGATGCACTGGTCCCTTCATGGGATGATCTCCGATGCACTGGTCCCTTCATGGGATGATCTCCGATGCACTGGTCCCTTCATGGGATGATCTCCGATGCACTGGTCCCTTCATGGGATGATCTCCGATGCACTGGTCCCTTCATGGGATGATCTCCGATGCACTGGTCCCTTCATGGGATGATCTCCGATGCACTGGTCCCTTCATGGGATGATCTCTGATGCACTGGTCCCTTAATGGGATGACCTTGCATACCTCTAATCATAGTGCTGTGATGCCCTGATCCCTTCATGGGAGGATTTCTGATGCACTGGTCCCTTCATGGGATGATCTTGCATACCTCTAATCATAGTGCTGTGATGCACTGGTCCCTTCATGGGATGATCTCTGATGCCCTGGTCCCTTCATGGGATGATGTCTGATGCCCTGGTCCCTTCATGGGATGATGTCTGATGCCCTGGTCCCTTCATGGGATGATGTCTGATGCACTGATCCCTTCATGAGATGATCTTGCATACCTCTAATCATAGTGCTGTGATGCCCTGATCCCTTCATGGGATGATGTCTGATGCACTGGTCCCTTCATGGAATGATGTCTGATGCACTGGTCCCTTCATGGGATGATGTCTGATGCACTGGTCCCTTCATGGGATGATGTCTGATGCACTGGTCCCTTCATGGGATGATCTTGCATACCTCTAATCATAGTGCTGTGATGCACTGGTCCCTTCATGGGATGATCTTGCATACCTCTAATCATAGTGCTGTGATGCCCTGGTCCCTTCATGGGATGATGTCTGATGCCCTGGTCCCTTCATGGGATGATGTCTGATGCACTGGTCCCTTCATGGGATGATGTCTGATGCACTGGTCCCTTCATGGGATGATGTCTGATGCACTGGTCCCTTCATGGGATGATGTCTGATGCCCTGGTCCCTGCATGGGATGATCTCTGATGCCCTGGTCCCTGCATGGGATGATCTCTGATGCCCTGGTCCCTGCATGGGATGATCTCTGATGCCCTGGTCCCTGCATGGGATGATCTCTGATGCCCTGGTCCCTTCATGGGATGATCTCTGATGCCCTGGTCCCTTCATGGGATGATCTCTGATGCCCTGGTCCCTTCATGGGATGATCTCTGATGCCCTGGTCCCTTCATGGGATGATCTCTGATGCCCTGGTCCCTTCATGGGATGATCTCTGATGCCCTGGTCCCTTCATGGGATGATCTCTGATGCCCTGGTCCCTTCATGGGATGATCTCTGATGCCCTGGTCCCTTCATGGGATGATCTGATGCCCTGGTCCCTTCATGGGATGATCTCGCATACCTCTAATCATAGTGCTGTGATGCCCTGGTCCCTTCATGGGATGATTTCTGATGCCCTGGTCCCTTCATGGGATGATTTCTGATGCCCTGGTCCCTTCATGGGATGATTTCTGATGCCCTGGTCCCTTCATGGGATGATTTCTGATGCCCTGGTCCCTTCATGGGATGATTTCTGATGCCCTGGTCCCTTCATGGGATGATTTCTGATGCCCTGGTCCCTTCATGGGATGATTTCTGATGCCCTGGTCCCTTCATGGGATGATTTCTGATGCCCTGGTCCCTTCATGGGATGATTTCTGATGCCCTGGTCCCTTCATGGGATGATCTCTGATGCACTGGTCCCTTCATGGGATGATCTCTGATGCACTGGTCCCTTCATGGGATGATCTCTGATGCACTGGTCCCTTCATGGGATGATCTTGCATACCTCTAATCATAGTGCTGAGATGCCCTGGTCCCTTCATGGGATGATCTCTGATGCCCTTGTCCCTTCATGGGATGATCTCTGATGCCCTTGTCCCTTCATGGGATGATCTCTGATGCCCTGGTCCCTTCATGGGATGATCTCTGATGCCCTGGTCCCTTCATGGGATGATCTCTGATGCCCTGGTCCCTTCATGGGATGATCTCTGATGCCCTGGTCCCTTCATGGGATGATCTCTGATGCCCTGGTCCCTTCATGGGATGATCTTTGATGCCCTGGTCCCTTCATGGGATGATCTTTGATGCCCTGGTCCCTTCATGGGATGATCTCTGATGCCCTGGTCCCTTCATGGGATGATCTCTGATGCACTGGTCCCTTCACGGGATGATCTCTGATGCACTGGTCCCTTCACGGGATGATCTCTGATGCACTGGTCCCTTCATGGGATGATCTCTGATGCACTGGTCCCTTAATGGGATGACCTTGCATACCTCTAATCATAGTGCTGTGATGCCCTGATCCCTTCATGGGATGATGTCTGATGCACTGGTCCCTTCATGGGATGATCTTTCATACCTCTAATCATAGTGCTGTGATGCCCTGGTCCCTTCATGGGATGATCTCTGATGCCCTGGTCCCTTCATGGGATGATCTCTGATGCCCTGGTCCCTTCATGGGATGATCTCTGATGCCCTGGTCCCTTCATGGGATGATCTCTGATGCCCTGGTCCCTTCATGGGATGATCTCTGATGCCCTGGTCCCTTCATGGGATGATCTCTGATGCCCTGGTCCCTTCATGGGATGATCTTGCATACCTCTAATCATAGTGCTGAGATGCCCTGGTCCCTTCATGGGATGATGTCTGATGCTCTGGTCCCTTCATGGGATGATCTCCGATGCACTGGTCCCTTCATGGGATGATCTCCGATGCACTGGTCCCTTCATGGGATGATCTCCGATGCACTGGTCCCTTCATGGGATGATCTCCGATGCTCTGGTCCCTTCATGGGATGATCTCCGATGCACTGGTCCCTTCATGGGATGATCTCCGATGCACTGGTCCCTTCATGGGATGATCTCTGATGCACTGGTCCCTTAATGGGATGACCTTGCATGCCTCTAATCATAGTGCTGTGATGCCCTGATCCCTTCATGGGATGATGTCTGATGCACTGGTCCCTTCATGGGATGATCTTGCATACCTCTAATCATAGTGCTGTGATGCACTGGTCCCTTCATGGGATGATCTTTCATACCTCTAATCATAGTGCTGTGATGCCCTGGTCCCTTCATGGGATGATCTCCGATGCCCTGGTCCCTTCATGGGATGATCTCCGATGCCCTGGTCCCTTCATGGGATGATCTCCGATGCCCTGGTCCCTTCATGGGATGATCTCCGATGCCCTGGTCCCTTCATGGGATGATCTCCGATGCCCTGGTCCCTTCATGGGATGATCTCCGATGCCCTGGTCCCTTCATGGGATGATCTCCGATGCCCTGGTCCCTTCATGGGATGATCTCCGATGCCCTGGTCCCTTCATGGGATGATCTCCGATGCCCTGGTCCCTTCATGGGATGATCTCCGATGCCCTGGTCCCTTCATGGGATGATCTCCGATGCCCTGGTCCCTTCATGGGATGATCTCCGATGCCCTGGTCCCTTCATGGGATGATCTCCGATGCCCTGGTCCCTTCATGGGATGATCTCTGATGCCCTGGTCCCTTCATGGGATGATGTCTGATGCACTGATCCCTTCATGAGATGATCTTGCATACCTCTAATCATAGTGCTGTGATGCCCTGGTCCCTTCATGGGATGATGTCTGATGCACTGGTCCCTTCATGGAATGATGTCTGATGCACTGGTCCCTTCATGGAATGATGTCTGATGCACTGGTCCCTTCATGGGATGATGTCTGATGCACTGGTCCCTTCATGGGATGATCTTGCATACCTCTAATCATAGTGCTGTGATGCACTGGTCCCTTCATGGGATGATCTTGCATACTTCTAATCATAGTGCTGTGATGCCCTGGTCCCTTCATGGGATGATGTCTGATGCCCTGGTCCCTTCATGGGATGATGTCTGATGCACTGGTCCCTTCATGGGATGATGTCTGATGCACTGGTCCCTTCATGGGATGATCTTGCATACCTCTAATCATAGTGCTGTGATGCCCTGGTCCCTTAATGGGATGATCTCTGATGCCCTGGTCCCTTAATGGGATGATCTCTGATGCCCTGGTCCCTTCATGGGATGATCTCTGATGCCCTGGTCCCTTCATGGGATGATCTCTGATGCCCTGGTCCCTTCATGGGATGATCTCTGATGCCCTGGTCCCTTCATGGGATGATCTCTGATGCCCTGGTCCCTTCATGGGATGATCTCGCATACCTCTAATCATAGTGCTGTGATGCCCTGGTCCCTTCATGGGATGATCTCTGATGCCCTGGTCCCTTCATGGGATGATTTCTGATGCCCTGGTCCCTTCATGGGATGATTTCTGATGCCCTGGTCCCTTCATGGGATGATTTCTGATGCCCTGGTCCCTTCATGGGATGATTTCTGATGCCCTGGTCCCTTCATGGGATGCTCTCTGATGCCCTGGTCCCTTCATGGGATGATCTCTGATGCACTGGCCCCTTCATGGGATGATCTCTGATGCACTAATCCCTTCATGGGATGATCTCTGATGCACTGGTCCCTTCATGGGATGATCTTGCATACCTCTAATCATAGTGCTGAGAGGCTCTGGTCCCTTCATGGGATGATGTCGGATGCTCTGGTCCCTTCATGGGATGATGTCGGATGCTCTGGTCCCTTCATGGGATGATGTCGGATGCTCTGGTCCCTTCAGGGGTTGATGTCTGATGCACTGGTCCCTTCATGGGATGATGTCTGATGCATTGGTCCCTTCATGGGATGATGTCTGATGCACTGGTCCCTTCATGGGATGATCTTGCATACCTCTAATCATAGTGCTGTGATGCCCTGGTCCCTTCATGGGATGATCTCTGATGCCCTGGTCCCTTCATGGGATGATCTCTGATGCCCTGGTCCCTTCATGGGATGATCTCTGATGCCCTGGTCCCTTCATGGGATGATCTCTGATGCCCTGGTCCCTTCATGGGATGATTTCTGATGCCCTGGTCCCTTCATGGGATGATTTCTGATGCCCTGGTCCCTTCATGGGATGATTTCTGATGCCCTGGTCCCTTCATGGGATGATTTCTGATGCCCTGTTCCCTTCATGCGATGATCTTTGATGCACTGGTCCCTTCATGGGATGATCTGATGCACTGGTCCCTTCATGGGATGATCTTGCATACCTCTAATCATAGTGCTGAGATGCCCTGGTCCCTTCATGGGATGATCTCTGATGCCCTGGTCCCTTCATGGGATGATCTCTGATGCCCTGGTCCCTTCATGGGATGATCTCTGATGCACTGGTCCCTTCATGGGATGATCTCTGATGCACTGGTCTCTTCATGGGATGATCTTGCATACCTCTAATCATAGTGCTGAGATGCTCTGGTCCCTTCATGGGATGATCTCTGATGCACTGGTCCCTTCATGGGATGATCTCTGATGCACTGGTCCCTTCATGGGATGATCTCCGATGCACTGGTCCCTTCATGGGATGATCTCCGATGCACTGGTCCCTTCATGGGATGATCTCCGATGCACTGGTCCCTTCATGGGATGTCTGCACTGGTCCCTTCATGGGATGATCTTGCATACCTCTAATCAGTGCTGTGATGCCCTGGTCCCTTCATGGAATGATCTCTGATGCCCTGGTCCCTTCATGGGATGATCTCTGATGCACTGGTGCACTGGTCACTTCATGGGATGATCTCTGATGCACTGGTCTCTTCATGGGATGATCTTGCATACCTCTAATCATAGTGCTGAGATGCTCTGGTCCCTTCATGGGATGATGTCTGATGCTCTGGTCCCTTCATGGGATGATGTCTGATCTACTGGTCCCTTCATGGGATGATGTCTGATGCACTGGTCCCTTCATGGGATGATGTCTGATGCACTGGTCCCTTCATGGGATGATGTCTGATGCCCTGGTCCCTTCATGGGATGTCTGATGCCCTGGTCCCTTCATGGGATGATCTCCGATGCACTGGTCCCTTCATGGGATGATCTCCGATGCACTGGTCCCTTCATGGGATGATCTTGCATACCTCTAATCATAGTGCTGAGAGGCTCTGGTCCCTTCATGGGATGATGTCGGATGCTCTGGTCCCTTCATGGGATGTCGGATGCTCTGGTCCCTTCATGGGATGATGTCGGATGCTCTGGTCCCTTCATGGGATGATGTCGGATGCTCTGGTCCCTTCATGGGATGATGTCTGATGCATTGATCCCTTCATGGGATGATGTCTGATGCACTGGTCCCTTCATGGGATGATCTCGCATACCTCTAATCATAGTGCTGTGATGCCCTGGTCCCTTCATGGGATGATCTCGCATACCTCTAATCATAGTGCTGTGATGCCCTGGTCCCTTCATGGGATGATCTCTGATGCCCTGGTCCCTTCATGGGATGATCTCTGATGCCCTGGTCCCTTCATGGGATGATTTCTGATGCCCTGGTCCCTTCATGGGATGATTTCTGATGCCCTGGTCCCTTCATGGGATGATTTCTGATGCCCTGGTCCCTTCATGGGATGATTTCTGATGCCCTGGTCCCTTCATGGGATGATTTCTGATGCCCTGGTCCCTTCATGGGATGATCTTTGATGCACTGGTCCCTTCATGGGATGATCTCTGATGCACTGGTCCCTTCATGGGATGATCTTGCATACCTCTAATCATAGTGCTGAGATGCCCTGGTCCCTTCATGGGATGATGTCTGATGCCCTGGTCCCTTCATGGGATGATGTCTGATGCCCTGGTCCCTTCATGGGATGATCTCTGATGCCCTGGTCCCTTCATGGGATGATCTCTGATGCCCTGGTCCCTTCATGGGATGATCTCTGATGCCCTGGTCCCTTCATGGGATGATCTCTGATGCCCTGGTCCCTTCATGGGATGATCTCTGATGCACTGGTCTCTTCATGGGATGATCTTGCATACCTCTAATCATAGTGCTGAGATGCTCTGGTCCCTTCATGGGATGATCTCCGATGCACTGGTCCCTTCATGGGATGATCTCCGATGCACTGGTCCCTTCATGGGATGATGTCTGCACTGGTCCCTTCATGGGATGATCTTGCATACCTCTAATCATAGTGCTGTGATGCCCTGGTCCCTTCATGGGATGATCTTGCATACCTCTAATCATAGTGCTGAGATGCTCTGGTCCCTTCATGGGATGATGTCTGATGCTCTGGTCCCTTCATGGGATGATGTCTGATGCACTGGTCCCTTCATGGGATGATGTCTGATGCACTGGTCCCTTCATGGGATGATGTCTGATGCCCTGGTCCCTTCATGGGATTATCTGATGCCCTGGTCCCTTCATGGGATGATCTGATGCCCTGGTCCCTTCATGGGATGATCTGATGCCCTGGTCCCTTCATGGGATGATCTGATGCCCTGGTCCCTTCATGGGATGATCTCTGATGCACTGGTCCCTTCATGGGATGATCTCTGATGCACTGGTCCCTTCATGGGATGATCTCTGATGCACTGGTCACTTCATGGGATGATCTCTGATGCACTGGTCCCTTCATGGGATGATCTCTGATGCACTGGTCTCTTCATGGGATGATCTTGCATACCTCTAATCATAGTGCTGTGATGCCCTGGTCCCTTCATGGGATGATCTCTGATGCTCTGGTCCCTTCATGCGATGATGTCTGATGCACTGGTCCCTTCATGGGATGATGTCTGATGCACTGGTCCCTTCATGGGATGATGTCTGATGCACTGGTCCCTTCATGGGATGATGTCTGATGCACTGGTCCCTTCATGGGATGATGTCTGATGCACTGGTCCCTTCATGGGATGATGTCTGATGCACTGGTCCCTTCATGGGATGATGTCTGATGCACTGGTCCCTTCATGGGATGATGTCTGATGCACTGGTCCCTTCATGGGATGATGTCCGATGCACTGGTCCCTTCATGGGATGATCTCCGATGCCCTGGTCCCTTCATGGGATGATCTCCGATGCACTGGTCCCTTCATGGGATGATCTCCGATGCACTGGTCCCTTCATGGGATGATCCCCGATGCACTGGTCCCTTCATGGGATGATCTCCGATGCACTGGTCCCTTCATGGGATGATCTTGCATACCTCTAATCATAGTGCTGTGATGCACTGGTCCCTTCATGGGATGATCTTGCATACCTCTAATCATAGTGCTGTGATGCCCTGGTCCCTTCATGGGATGATCTCCGATGCCCTGGTCCCTTCATGGGATGATCTCCGATGCCCTGGTCCCTTCATGGGATGATCTCCGATGCCCTGGTCCCTTCATGGGATGATCTCCGATGCCCTGGTCCCTTCATGGGATGATCTCCGATGCCCTGGTCCCTTCATGGGATGATCTCCGATGCCCTGGTCCCTTCATGGGATGATCTCCGATGCCCTGGTCCCTTCATGGGATGATCTGATGCCCTGGTCCCTTCATGGGATGATCTGATGCCCTGGTCCCTTCATGGGATGATCTCTGATGCACTGGTCCCTTCATGGAATGATCTCTGATGCACTGGTCCCTTCATGGAATGATCTCTGATGCACTGGTCCCTTCATGGAATGATCTCTGATGCACTGGTCCCTTCATGGAATGATCTCTGATGCACTGGTCTCTTCATGGAATGATGTCTGATGCACTGGTCCCTTCATGGGATGATCTTGCATACCTCTAATCATAGTGCTGTGATGCACTGGTCCCTTCATGGGATGATCTTGCATACCTCTAATCATAGTGCTGTGATGCCCTGGTCCCTTCATGGGATGATCTCTGATGCCCTGGTCCCTTCATGGGATGATCTCTGATGCCCTGGTCCCTTCACGGGATGATCTCTGATGCCCTGGTCCCTTCATGGGATGATCTCTGATGCACTGGTCCCTTCATGGAATGATCTCTGATGCACTGGTCCCTTCATGGAATGATGTCTGATGCACTGGTCCCTTCATGGGATGATCTTGCATACCTCTAATCATAGTGCTGTGATGCACTGGTCCCTTCATGGGATGATCTTGCATACCTCTAATCATAGTGCTGTGATGCCCTGGTCCCTTCATGGGATGATCTCTGATGCCCTGGTCCCTTCATGGGATGATCTCTGATGCCCTGGTCCCTTCATGGGATGATCTCTGATGCCCTGGTCCCTTCATGGGATGATCTCTGATGCCCTGGTCCCTTCATGGGATGATCTCTGATGCCCTGGTCCCTTCATGGGATGATCTCTGATGCCCTGGTCCCTTCATGGGATGATCTCTGATGCCCTGGTCCCTTCATGGGATGATGTCTGATGCACTGGTCCCTTCATGGGATGATGTCTGATGCACTGGTCCCTTCATGGGATGATCTTGCATACCTCTAATCATAGTGCTGTGATGCCCTGGTCCCTTCATGGGATGATCTCTGATGCACTGGTGCACTGGTCACTTCATGGGATGATCTCTGATGCACTGGTCATTTCAGGGGATGATGTCTGATGCACTGGTCCCTTCATGGGATGATCTTGCATACCTCTAATCATAGTGCTGTGATGCACTGGTCTCCATGGGATGATCTCTGATGCCCTGGTCCCTTCATGGGATGATCTCTGATGCCCTGGTCCCTTCATGGGATGATCTCTGATGCCCTGGTCCCTTCATGGGATGATCTCTGATGCCCTGGTCCCTTCATGGGATGATCTCTGATGCCCTGGTCCCTTCATGGGATGATCTCTGATGCCCTGGTCCCTTCATGGGATGATCTCTGATGCCCTGGTCCCTTCATGGGATGATCTCTGATGCCCTGGTCCCTTCATGGGATGATCTCTGATGCACTGGTCCCTTCATGGGATGATGTCTGATGCCCTGGTCCCTTCATGGGATGATCTCTGATGCCCTGGTCCCTTAATGGGATGATCTATGGGATGATCTCTGATGCCCTGGTCCCTTAATGGGATGATCTATGGGATGATCTCTCATGCCCTGGTCCCTTCATGGGATGATCTCCGATGCCCTGGTCCCTTCATGGGATGATCTCCGATGCCCTGGTCCCTTCATGGGATGATCTCTGATGCCCTGGTCCCTTCCTGGGATGATCTCTGATGCCCTGGTCCCTTCATGGGATGATCTCTGATGCCCTGGTCCCTTCATGGGATGATCTCTGATGCCCTGGTCCCTTCATGGGATGATCTCTGATGCCCTGGTCCCTTCATGGGATGATCTCTGATGCCCTGGTCCCTTCATGGGATGATCTCTGATGCCCTGGTCCCTTCATGGGATGATCTCTGATGCCCTGGTCCCTTCATGGGATGATCTCTGATGCCCTGGTCCCTTCATGGGATGATCTCTGATGCCCTGGTCCCTTCATGGGATGATCTCTGATGCCCTGGTCCCTTCATGGGATGATCTCTGATGCCCTGGTCCCTTCATGGGATGATCTCTGATGCCCTGGTCCCTTCATGGGATGATCTCTGATGCCCTGGTCCCTTCATGGGATGATCTCTGATGCCCTGGTCCCTTCATGGGATGATCTCTGATGCCCTGGTCCCTTCATGGGATGATCTCTGATGCCCTGGTCCCTTCATGGGATGATCTCTGATGCCCTGGTCCCTTCATGGGATGATCTCTGATGCCTTGGTCCCTTCATGGGATGATCTCTGATGCCCTGGTCCCTTCATGGGATGATCTCTGATGCCCTGGTCCCTTCATGGGATGATCTCCGATGCACTGGTCCCTTCATGGGATGATCTTGCATACCTCTAATCATAGTGCTGTGATGCCCTGGTCCCTTCATGGGATGATCTTGCATACCTCTAATCATAGTGCTGTGATGCACTGGTCCCTTCATGGGATGATCTTGCATACCTCTAATCATAGTGCTGTGATGCCCTGGTCCCTTCATGGGATGATCTCCGATGCCCTGGTCCCTTCATGGGATGATCTCCGATGCCCTGGTCCCTTCATGGGATGATCTCCGATGCCCTGGTCCCTTCATGGGATGATCTCCGATGCCCTGGTCCCTTCATGGGATGATCTCCGATGCCCTGGTCCCTTCATGGGATGATCTGATGCCCTGGTCCCTTCATGGGATGATCTGATGCCCTGGTCCCTTCATGGGATGATCTCTGATGCACTGGTCCCTTCATGGAATGATCTCTGATGCACTGGTCCCTTCATGGAATGATCTCTGATGCACTGGTCCCTTCATGGAATGATCTCTGATGCACTGGTCCCTTCATGGAATGATCTCTGATGCACTGGTCTCTTCATGGAATGATGTCTGATGCACTGGTCCCTTCATGGGATGATCTTGCATACCTCTAATCATAGTGCTGTGATGCACTGGTCCCTTCATGGGATGATCTTGCATACCTCTAATCATAGTGCTGTGATGCCCTGGTCCCTTCATGGGATGATCTCTGATGCCCTGGTCCCTTCATGGGATGATCTCTGATGCCCTGGTCCCTTCACGGGATGATCTCTGATGCCCTGGTCCCTTCATGGGATGATCTCTGATGCACTGGTCCCTTCATGGAATGATCTCTGATGCACTGGTCCCTTCATGGAATGATGTCTGATGCACTGGTCCCTTCATGGGATGATCTTGCATACCTCTAATCATAGTGCTGTGATGCACTGGTCCCTTCATGGGATGATCTTGCATACCTCTAATCATAGTGCTGTGATGCCCTGGTCCCTTCATGGGATGATCTCTGATGCCCTGGTCCCTTCATGGGATGATCTCTGATGCCCTGGTCCCTTCATGGGATGATCTCTGATGCCCTGGTCCCTTCATGGGATGATCTCTGATGCCCTGGTCCCTTCATGGGATGATCTCTGATGCCCTGGTCCCTTCATGGGATGATGTCTGATGCACTGGTCCCTTCATGGGATGATGTCTGATGCACTGGTCCCTTCATGGGATGATCTTGCATACCTCTAATCATAGTGCTGTGATGCCCTGGTCCCTTCATGGGATGATCTCTGATGCACTGGTGCACTGGTCACTTCATGGGATGATCTCTGATGCACTGGTCATTTCAGGGGATGATGTCTGATGCACTGGTCCCTTCATGGGATGATCTTGCATACCTCTAATCATAGTGCTGTGATGCACTGGTCTCTTCATGGGATGATCTCTGATGCCCTGGTCCCTTCATGGGATGATCTCTGATGCCCTGGTCCCTTCATGGGATGATCTCTGATGCCCTGGTCCCTTCATGGGATGATCTCTGATGCCCTGGTCCCTTCATGGGATGATCTCTGATGCCCTGGTCCCTTCATGGGATGATCTCTGATGCCCTGGTCCCTTCATGGGATGATCTCTGATGCCCTGGTCCCTTCATGGGATGATCTCTGATGCCCTGGTCCCTTCATGGGATGATCTCTGATGCACTGGTCCCTTCATGGGATGATCTCTGATGCACTGGTCCCTTCATGGGATGATGTCTGATGCCCTGGTCCCTTCATGGGATGATCTCTGATGCCCTGGTCCCTTAATGGGATGATCTATGGGATGATCTCTGATGCCCTGGTCCCTTAATGGGATGATCTATGGGATGATCTCTCATGCCCTGGTCCCTTCATGGGATGATCTCTCATGCCCTGGTCCCTTCATGGGATGATCTCCGATGCCCTGGTCCCTTCATGGGATGATCTCTGATGCCCTGGTCCCTTCATGGGATGATCTCTGATGCCCTGGTCCCTTCATGGGATGATCTCTGATGCCCTGGTCCCTTCATGGGATGATCTCTGATGCCCTGGTCCCTTCATGGGATGATCTCTGATGCCCTGGTCCCTTCATGGGATGATCTCTGATGCCCTGGTCCCTTCATGGGATGATCTCTGATGCCCTGGTCCCTTCATGGGATGATCTCTGATGCCCTGGTCCCTTCATGGGATGATCTCTGATGCCCTGGTCCCTTCATGGGATGATCTCTGATGCCCTGGTCCCTTCATGGGATGATCTCTGATGCCCTGGTCCCTTCATGGGATGATCTCTGATGCCCTGGTCCCTTCATGGGATGATCTCTGATGCCCTGGTCCCTTCATGGGATGATCTCTGATGCCCTGGTCCCTTCATGGGATGATCTCTGATGCCCTGGTCCCTTCATGGGATGATCTCTGATGCCCTGGTCCCTTCATGGGATGATCTCTGATGCCCTGGTCCCTTCATGGGATGATCTCTGATGCCCTGGTCCCTTCATGGGATGATCTCTGATGCCTTGGTCCCTTCATGGGATGATCTCTGATGCCCTGGTCCCTTCATGGGATGATCTCTGATGCCCTGGTCCCTTCATGGGATGATCTCCGATGCACTGGTCCCTTCATGGGATGAGGTCTGCACTGGTCCCTTCATGGGATGATCTTGCATACCTCTAATCATAGTGCTGTGATGCACTGGTCCCTTCATGGGATGATCTTGCATACCTCTAATCATAGTGCCGTGATGCCCTGGTCCCTTCATGGGATGATCTCTGATGCCCTGGTCCCTTCATGGGATGATCTCTGATGCCCTGGTCCCTTCATGGGATGATCTCTGATGCCCTGGTCCCTTCATGGGATGATCTCTGATGCACTGGTGCACTGGTCACTTCATGGGATGATCTCTGATGCACTGGTCACTTCAGGGGATGATGTCTGATGCACTGGTCCCTTCATGGGATGATCTTGCATACCTCTAATCATAGTGCTGTGATGCCCTGGTCCCTTCATGGGATGATCTCTGATGCCCTGGTCCCTTCATGGGATGATCTCTGATGCCCTGGTCCCTTCATGGGATGATGTCTGATGCCCTGGTCCCTTCATGGGATGATGTCTGATGCCCTGGTCCCTTCATGGGATGATGTCTGATGCCCTGGGCCCTTCATGGGATGATGTCTGATGCCCTGGTCCCTTCATGGGATGATGTCTGATGCCCTGGTCCCTTCATGGGATGATGTCTGATGCCCTGGTCCCTTCATGGGATGATGTCTGATGCACTGGTCCCTTCATGTGATGATCTTGCATACCTCTAATCATAGTGCTCTGATGCCCTGGTCCCTTCATGGGATGATCTCTGATGCCCTGGTCCCTTCATGGGATGATCTCTGATGCCCTGGTCCCTTCATGGGATGATCTCTGATGCCCTGGTCCCTTCATGGGATGATCTCTGATGCCCTGGTCCCTTCATGGGATGATCTCTGATGCCCTGGTCCCTTCATGGGATGATCTCTGATGCCCTGGTCCCTTCATGGGATGATCTCTGATGCCCTGGTCCCTTCATGGGATGATCTCTGATGCCCTGGTCCCTTCATGGGATGAGGTCTGATGCACTGGTCCCTTCATGGGATGATCTTGCATACCTCTAATCAGAGTGCTGTGATGCACTGGTCCCCTCATGGGATGATCTTGCATACCTCTAATCAGAGTGCTGTGATGCCCTGGTCCCTTCATGGGATGATCTCTGATGCCCTGGTCCCTTCATAGGATGATCTCTGATGCCCTGGTCCCTTCATAGGATGATCTCTGATGCCCTGGTCCCTTCATAGGATGATCTCTGATGCCCTGGTCCCTTCATGGGATGATCTTTGATGCACTGGTCCCTTCATGGGATGATCTTTGATGCCCTGGTCCCTTCATGGGATGATCTTGCATACCTCTAATCATAGTGCTCTGATGCCCTGGTCCCTTCATGGGATGATCTTTGATGCCCTGGTCCCTTCATGGGATGATCTTTGATGCCCTGGTCCCTTCATGGGATGATCTTTGATGCCCTGGTCCCTTCATGGGATGATCTTTGATGCCCTGGTCCCTTCATGGGATGATCTTTGATGCCCTGGTCCCTTCATGGGATGATCTTTGATGCCCTGGTCCCTTCATGGGATGATCTTTGATGCCCTGGTCCCTTCATGGGATGATCTGTGATGCCCTGGTCCCTTCATGGGATGATCTCTGATGTACTGGTCCCTTCATGGAATGATCTCTGATGTACTGGTCCCTTCATGGGATGATCTCTGATGCACTGGTCCCTTAATGGGATTATCTTGCATACCTCTAATCATAGTGCTGTGATGCCCTGGTCCCTTCATGGGATGATCTCTGATGCACTGGTCCCTTCATGGGATGATCTCTGATGCACTGGTCCCTTCATGGGATGATCTCTGATGCACTGGTCCCTTCATGGGATGATCTCTGATGCCCTGGTCCCTTCATGGGATGATCTCTGATGCCCTGGTCCCTTCATGGGATGATCTCTGATGCCCTGGTCCCTTCATGGGATGATCTCTGATGCCCTGGTCCCTTCATGGGATGATGTCTGATGCATTGGTCCCTTCATGGGATGATGTCTGATGCACTGGTCCCTTCATGGGATGATCTTGCATACCTCTAATCATAGTGCTGAGATGCCCTGGTCCCTTCATGGGATGATCTCTGATGCCCTGGTCCCTTCATGGGATGATCTCTGATGCCCTGGTCCCTTCATGGGATGATCTCTGATGCCCTGGTCCCTTCATGGGATGATCTGATGCCCTGGTCCCTTCATGGGATGATCTCTGATGCCCTGGTCCCTTCATGGAATGATCTCTGATGCCCTGGTCCCTTCATGGGATGATCTCTGATGCCCTGGTCCCTTCATGGGATGATCTCTGATGCCCTGGTCCCTTCATGGGATGATCTCTGATGCCCTGGTCCCTTCATGGGATGATCTCTGATGCCCTGGTCCCTTCATGGGATGATCTCTGATGCCCTGGTCCCTTCATGGGATGATCTCTGATGCCCTGGTCCCTTCATGGGATGATCTCTGATGCCCTGGTCCCTTCATGGGATCTATGGGATGATGTCTGATGCCCTGGTCCCGTCATGGGATGATGTCCGATGCCCTGGTCCCGTCATGGGATGATGTCTGATGCCCTGGTCCCGTCATGGGATGATGTCTGATGCCCTGGTCCCGTCATGGGATGATGTCTGATGCCCTGGTCCCGTCATGGGATGATGTCTGATGCCCTGGTCCCGTCATGGGATGATGTCTGATGCCCTGGTCCCGTCATGGGATGATGTCTGATGCCCTGGTCCCGTCATGGGATGATGTCTGATGCCCTGGTCCCGTCATGGGATGATGTCTGATGCCCTGGTCCCTTCATGGGATGATGTCTGATGCCCTGGTCCCTTCATGGGATGATGTCTGATGCACTGGTCCCTTCATGGGATGATGTCTGATGCACTGGTCCCTTCATGGGATGATGTCTGATGCACTGGTCCCTTCATGGGATGATCTCTGATGCACTGGTCCCATAATGGGATTATCTTGCATACCTCTAATCATAGTGCTGTGATGCCCTGGTCCCTTCATGGGATGCTCTCTGATGCCCTGGTCCCTTCATGGGATGCTCTCTGATGCCCTGGTCCCTTCATGGGATGATCTCTGATGCCCTGGTCCCTTCATGGGATGATCTCTGATGCCCTGGTCCCTTCATGGGATGATCTCTGATGCCCTGGTCCCTTCATGGGACGATCTCTGATGCCCTGGTCCCTTCATGGGATGATCTATGGGATGATATCTGATACCATGGTCCCTTCATGGGATGATCTTTGATGCCCTGGTCCCTTCATGGGATGATCTTTGATGCCCTGGTCCCTTCATGGGATCTATGGGATGATGTCTGATGCCCTGGTCCCTTCATGGGATGATGTCTGATGCCCTGGTCCCTTCATGGGATGATGTCTGATGCCCTGGTCCCTTCATGGGATGATGTCTGATGCCCTGGTCCCTTCATGGGATGATGTCTGATGCCCTGGTCCCTTCATGGGATGATGTCTGATGCCCTGGTCCCTTCATGGGATGATGTCTGATGCCCTGGTCCCTTCATGGGATGATGTCTGATGCCCTGGTCCCTTCATGGGATGATGTCTGATGCCCTGGTCCCTTCATGGGATGTCTGATGCCCTGGTCCCTTCATGGGATGATCTCTGATGCACTGGTCCCATAATGGGATTATCTTGCATACCTCTAATCATAGTGCTGTGATGCCCTGGTCCCTTCATGGGATGCTCTCTGATGCCCTGGTCCCTTCATGGGATGCTCTGATGCCCTGGTCCCTTCATGGGATGCTCTGATGCCCTGGTCCCTTCATGGGATGATCTCTGATGCCCTGGTCCCTTCATGGGACGATCTCTGATGCCCTGGTCCCTTCATGGGATGATCTCTGATGCCCTGGTCCCTTCATGGGATCTATGGGATGATGTCTGATGCCCTGGTCCCTTCATGGGATGATGTCTGATGCCCTGGTCCCTTCATGGGATGATGTCTGATGCCCTGGTCCCTTCATGGGATGATGTCTGATGCCCTGGTCCCTTCATGGGATGATGTCTGATGCCCTGGTCCCTTCATGGGATGATGTCTGATGCCCTGGTCCCTTCATGGGATGATGTCTGATGCCCTGGTCCCTTCATGGGATGATGTCTGATGCCCTGGTCCCTTCATGGGATGATGTCTGATGCCCTGGTCCCTTCATGGGATGATGTCTGATGCCCTGGTCCCTTCATGGGATGATGTCTGATGCCCTGGTCCCTTCATGGGATGATGTCTGATGCCCTGGTCCCTTCATGGGATGATGTCTGATGCCCTGGTCCCTTCATGGGATGATGTCTGATGCCCTGGTCCCTTCATGGGATGATGTCTGATGCCCTGGTCCCTTCATGGGATGATGTCTGATGCCCTGGTCCCTTCATGGGATGATGTCTGATGCCCTGGTCCCTTCATGGGATGATGTCTGATGCCCTGGTACCTTCATGGGATGATGTCTGATGCCCTGGTACCTTCATGGGATGATGTCTGATGCCCTGGTCCCTTCATGGGATGATGTCTGATGCCCTGGTCCCTTCATGGGATGATGTCTGATGCCCTGGTCCCTTCATGGGATGATGTCTGATGCCCTGGTCCCTTCATGGGATGATGTCTGATGCCCTGGTCCCTTCATGGGATGATGTCTGATGCCCTGGTCCCTTCATGGGATGATCTCGGATGCCCTGGTCCCTTCATGGGATGATCTCGGATGCACTGGTCCCTTCATGGGATGATGTCTGCACTGGTCCCTTCATGGGATGATCTTGCATACCTATAATCATAGTGCTGAGATGCCCTGGTCCCTTCATGGGATGATCTCCGATGCCCTGGTCCCTTCATGGGATGATCTCTGATGCACTGGTCCCTTCACAGGCTGATCTTGCATACCTCTAATGTACATGCTGTGGTGTACTGGTCCCTTCATGGGATGATCTTTGATGCACTGGTCCCTTCATGGGATGATCTCTGATGCACTGGTCCCTTCATGGGATGTCTGATGCACTGGTCCCTTCATGGGATGATGTCTGATGCACTGGTCCCTTCATGGGATGATGTCTGATGCACTGGTCCCTTCATGGGATGATGTCTGATGCACTGGTCCCTTCATGGGATGATGTCTGATGCACTGGTCCCTTCATGGGATGATCTTGCATACCTCTAATTATAGTGCTGTGATGCCCTGGTCCCTTCATGGGATGATCTCCGATGCCCTGGTCCCTTCATGGGATGATCTCCGATGCCCTGGTCCCTTCATGGGATGATCTCCGATGCCCTGGTCCCTTCATGGGATGATCTCCGATGCCCTGGTCCCTTCATGGGATGATCTCCGATGCCCTGGTCCCTTCATGGGATGATCTCCGATGCCCTGGTCCCTTCATGGGATGATCTCCGATGCCCTGGTCCCTTCATGGGATGATCTCCGATGCCCTGGTCCCATCATGGGATGATCTCCGATGCCCTGGTCCCTTCATGGGATGATCTCCGATGCCCTGGTCCCTTCATGGGATGATCTCCGATGCCCTGGTCCCTTCATGGGATGATCTCCGATGCCCTGGTCCCTTCATGGGATGATCTCCGATGCCCTGGTCCCTTCATGGGATGATCTCTGATGCCCTGGTCCCTTCATGGGATGATCTCTGATGCCCTGGTCCCTTCATGGGATGATCTCTGATGCCCTGGTCCCTTCATGGGATGATCTCTGATGCCCTGGTCCCTTCATGGGATGATCTCTGATGCCCTGGTCCCTTCATGGGATGATCTCTGATGCCCTGGTCCCTTCATGGGATGATCTCTGATGCCCTGGTCCCTTCATGGGATGATCTCTGATGCCCTGGTCCCTTCATGGGATGATCTCTGATGCCCTGGTCCCTTCATGGGATGATCTCTGATGCCCTGGTCCCTTCATGGGATGATCTCTGATGCCCTGGTCCCTTCATGGGATGATCTCTGATGCCCTGGTCCCTTCATGGGATGATCTCTGATGCCCTGGTCCCTTCATGGGATGATCTCTGATGCCTTGGTCCCTTCATGGGATGATCTCTGATGCCTTGGTCCCTTCATGGGATGATCTCTGATGCCCTGGTCCCTTCATGGGATGATCTCTGATGCCCTGGTCCCTTCATGGGATGATCTCCGATGCACTGGTCCCTTCATGGGATGAGGTCTGCACTGGTCCCTTCATGGGATGATCTTGCATACCTCTAATCATAGTGCTGTGATGCACTGGTCCCTTCATGGGATGATCTTGCATACCTCTAATCATAGTGCCGTGATGCCCTGGTCCCTTCATGGGATGATCTCTGATGCCCTGGTCCCTTCATGGGATGATCTCTGATGCCCTGGTCCCTTCATGGGATGATCTCTGATGCCCTGGTCCCTTCATGGGATGATCTCTGATGCACTGGTGCACTGGTCACTTCATGGGATGATCTCTGATGCACTGGTCACTTCAGGGGATGATGTCTGATGCACTGGTCCCTTCATGGGATGATCTTGCATACCTCTAATCATAGTGCTGTGATGCCCTGGTCCCTTCATGGGATGATCTCTGATGCCCTGGTCCCTTCATGGGATGATCTCTGATGCCCTGGTCCCTTCATGGGATGATGTCTGATGCCCTGGTCCCTTCATGGGATGATGTCTGATGCCCTGGTCCCTTCATGGGATGATGTCTGATGCCCTGGGCCCTTCATGGGATGATGTCTGATGCCCTGGTCCCTTCATGGGATGATGTCTGATGCCCTGGTCCCTTCATGGGATGATGTCTGATGCCCTGGTCCCTTCATGGGATGATGTCTGATGCACTGGTCCCTTCATGTGATGATCTTGCATACCTCTAATCATAGTGCTCTGATGCCCTGGTCCCTTCATGGGATGATCTCTGATGCCCTGGTCCCTTCATGGGATGATCTCTGATGCCCTGGTCCCTTCATGGGATGATCTCTGATGCCCTGGTCCCTTCATGGGATGATCTCTGATGCCCTGGTCCCTTCATGGGATGATCTCTGATGCCCTGGTCCCTTCATGGGATGATCTCTGATGCCCTGGTCCCTTCATGGGATGATCTCTGATGCCCTGGTCCCTTCATGGGATGAGGTCTGATGCACTGGTCCCTTCATGGGATGATCTTGCATACCTCTAATCAGAGTGCTGTGATGCACTGGTCCCCTCATGGGATGATCTTGCATACCTCTAATCAGAGTGCTGTGATGCCCTGGTCCCTTCATGGGATGATCTCTGATGCCCTGGTCCCTTCATAGGATGATCTCTGATGCCCTGGTCCCTTCATAGGATGATCTCTGATGCCCTGGTCCCTTCATAGGATGATCTCTGATGCCCTGGTCCCTTCATGGGATGATCTTTGATGCACTGGTCCCTTCATGGGATGATCTTTGATGCCCTGGTCCCTTCATGGGATGATCTTGCATACCTCTAATCATAGTGCTCTGATGCCCTGGTCCCTTCATGGGATGATCTTTGATGCCCTGGTCCCTTCATGGGATGATCTTTGATGCCCTGGTCCCTTCATGGGATGATCTTTGATGCCCTGGTCCCTTCATGGGATGATCTTTGATGCCCTGGTCCCTTCATGGGATGATCTTTGATGCCCTGGTCCCTTCATGGGATGATCTTTGATGCCCTGGTCCCTTCATGGGATGATCTTTGATGCCCTGGTCCCTTCATGGGATGATCTTTGATGCCCTGGTCCCTTCATGGGATGATCTGTGATGCCCTGGTCCCTTCATGGGATGATCTCTGATGTACTGGTCCCTTCATGGAATGATCTCTGATGTACTGGTCCCTTCATGGGATGATCTCTGATGCACTGGTCCCTTAATGGGATTATCTTGCATACCTCTAATCATAGTGCTGTGATGCCCTGGTCCCTTCATGGGATGATCTCTGATGCACTGGTCCCTTCATGGGATGATCTCTGATGCACTGGTCCCTTCATGGGATGATCTCTGATGCCCTGGTCCCTTCATGGGATGATCTCTGATGCCCTGGTCCCTTCATGGGATGATCTCTGATGCCCTGGTCCCTTCATGGGATGATCTCTGATGCCCTGGTCCCTTCATGGGATGATGTCTGATGCATTGGTCCCTTCATGGGATGATGTCTGATGCACTGGTCCCTTCATGGGATGATCTTGCATACCTCTAATCATAGTGCTGAGATGCCCTGGTCCCTTCATGGGATGATCTCTGATGCCCTGGTCCCTTCATGGGATGATCTCTGATGCCCTGGTCCCTTCATGGGATGATCTCTGATGCCCTGGTCCCTTCATGGGATGATCTGATGCCCTGGTCCCTTCATGGGATGATCTCTGATGCCCTGGTCCCTTCATGGAATGATCTCTGATGCCCTGGTCCCTTCATGGGATGATCTCTGATGCCCTGGTCCCTTCATGGGATGATCTCTGATGCCCTGGTCCCTTCATGGGATGATCTCTGATGCCCTGGTCCCTTCATGGGATGATCTCTGATGCCCTGGTCCCTTCATGGGATGATCTCTGATGCCCTGGTCCCTTCATGGGATGATCTCTGATGCCCTGGTCCCTTCATGGGATGATCTCTGATGCCCTGGTCCCTTCATGGGATCTATGGGATGATGTCCGATGCCCTGGTCCCGTCATGGGATGATGTCCGATGCCCTGGTCCCGTCATGGGATGATGTCCGATGCCCTGGTCCCGTCATGGGATGATGTCTGATGCCCTGGTCCCGTCATGGGATGATGTCTGATGCCCTGGTCCCGTCATGGGATGATGTCTGATGCCCTGGTCCCGTCATGGGATGATGTCTGATGCCCTGGTCCCGTCATGGGATGATGTCTGATGCCCTGGTCCCGTCATGGGATGATGTCTGATGCACTGGTCCCGTCATGGGATGATGTCTGATGCACTGGTCCCGTCATGGGATGATGTCTGATGCACTGGTCCCTTCATGGGATGATGTCTGATGCACTGGTCCCTTCATGGGATGATGTCTGATGCACTGGTCCCTTCATGGGATGATGTCTGATGCACTGGTCCCTTCATGGGATGATGTCTGATGCACTGGTCCCTTCATGGGATGATCTCTGATGCACTGGTCCCATAATGGGATTATCTTGCATACCTCTAATCATAGTGCTGTGATGCCCTGGTCCCTTCATGGGATGCTCTCTGATGCCCTGGTCCCTTCATGGGATGCTCTCTGATGCCCTGGTCCCTTCATGGGATGATCTCTGATGCCCTGGTCCCTTCATGGGATGATCTCTGATGCCCTGGTCCCTTCATGGGATGATCTCTGATGCCCTGGTCCCTTCATGGGACGATCTCTGATGCCCTGGTCCCTTCATGGGATGATCTATGGGATGATATCTGATACCATGGTCCCTTCATGGGATGATCTTTGATGCCCTGGTCCCTTCATGGGATGATCTTTGATGCCCTGGTCCCTTCATGGGATCTATGGGATGATGTCTGATGCCCTGGTCCCTTCATGGGATGATGTCTGATGCCCTGGTCCCTTCATGGGATGATGTCTGATGCCCTGGTCCCTTCATGGGATGATGTCTGATGCCCTGGTCCCTTCATGGGATGATGTCTGATGCCCTGGTCCCTTCATGGGATGATGTCTGATGCCCTGGTCCCTTCATGGAATGATGTCTGATGCCCTGGTCCCTTCATGGGATGATGTCTGATGCCCTGGTCCCTTCATGGGATGATGTCTGATGCCCTGGTCCCTTCATGGGATGTCTGATGCCCTGGTCCCTTCATGGGATGATCTCTGATGCACTGGTCCCATAATGGGATTATCTTGCATACCTCTAATCATAGTGCTGTGATGCCCTGGTCCCTTCATGGGATGCTCTCTGATGCCCTGGTCCCTTCATGGGATGCTCTGATGCCCTGGTCCCTTCATGGGATGCTCTGATGCCCTGGTCCCTTCATGGGATGATCTCTGATGCCCTGGTCCCTTCATGGGACGATCTCTGATGCCCTGGTCCCTTCATGGGATGATCTCTGATGCCCTGGTCCCTTCATGGGATCTATGGGATGATGTCTGATGCCCTGGTCCCTTCATGGGATGATGTCTGATGCCCTGGTCCCTTCATGGGATGATGTCTGATGCCCTGGTCCCTTCATGGGATGATGTCTGATGCCCTGGTCCCTTCATGGGATGATGTCTGATGCCCTGGTCCCTTCATGGGATGATGTCTGATGCCCTGGTCCCTTCATGGGATGATGTCTGATGCCCTGGTCCCTTCATGGGATGATGTCTGATGCCCTGGTCCCTTCATGGGATGATGTCTGATGCCCTGGTCCCTTCATGGGATGATGTCTGATGCCCTGGTCCCTTCATGGGATGATGTCTGATGCCCTGGTCCCTTCATGGGATGATGTCTGATGCCCTGGTCCCTTCATGGGATGATGTCTGATGCCCTGGTCCCTTCATGGGATGATGTCTGATGCCCTGGTCCCTTCATGGGATGATGTCTGATGCCCTGGTCCCTTCATGGGATGATGTCTGATGCCCTGGTACCTTCATGGGATGATGTCTGATGCCCTGGTACCTTCATGGGATGATGTCTGATGCCCTGGTCCCTTCATGGGATGATGTCTGATGCCCTGGTCCCTTCATGGGATGATGTCTGATGCCCTGGTCCCTTCATGGGATGATGTCTGATGCCCTGGTCCCTTCATGGGATGATGTCTGATGCCCTGGTCCCTTCATGGGATGATGTCTGATGCCCTGGTCCCTTCATGGGATGATCTCGGATGCCCTGGTCCCTTCATGGGATGATCTCGGATGCACTGGTCCCTTCATGGGATGATCTCGGATGCACTGGTCCCTTCATGGGATGATCTCTGATGCACTGGTCCCTTCATGGGATGATGTCTGCACTGGTCCCTTCATGGGATGATCTTGCATACCTATAATCATAGTGCTGAGATGCCCTGGTCCCTTCATGGGATGATCTCCGATGCCCTGGTCCCTTCATGGGATGATCTCTGATGCACTGGTCCCTTCACAGGCTGATCTTGCATACCTCTAATGTACATGCTGTGGTGTACTGGTCCCTTCATGGGATGATCTTTGATGCACTGGTCCCTTCATGGGATGATCTCTGATGCACTGGTCCCTTCATGGGATGTCTGATGCACTGGTCCCTTCATGGGATGATGTCTGATGCACTGGTCCCTTCATGGGATGATGTCTGATGCACTGGTCCCTTCATGGGATGATGTCTGATGCACTGGTCCCTTCATGGGATGATGTCTGATGCACTGGTCCCTTCATGGGATGATCTTGCATACCTCTAATTATAGTGCTGTGATGCCCTGGTCCCTTCATGGGATGATCTCCGATGCCCTGGTCCCTTCATGGGATGATCTCCGATGCCCTGGTCCCTTCATGGGATGATCTCCGATGCCCTGGTCCCTTCATGGGATGATCTCCGATGCCCTGGTCCCTTCATGGGATGATCTCCGATGCCCTGGTCCCTTCATGGGATGATCTCCGATGCCCTGGTCCCTTCATGGGATGATCTCCGATGCCCTGGTCCCTTCATGGGATGATCTCCGATGCCCTGGTCCCTTCATGGGATGATCTCCGATGCCCTGGTCCCTTCATGGGATGATCTCCGATGCCCTGGTCCCTTCATGGGATGATCTCCGATGCCCTGGTCCCTTCATGGGATGATCTCCGATGCCCTGGTCCCTTCATGGGATGATCTCCGATGCCCTGGTCCCTTCATGGGATGATCTCCGATGCCCTGGTCCCTTCATGGGATGATCTCCGATGCCCTGGTCCCTTCATGGGATGATCTCCGATGCACTGGTCCCTTCATGGGATGATCTTGGATGCACTGGTCCCTTCATGGGATGATCTTGGATGCACTGGTCCCTTCATGGGATGATCTTGGATGCACTGGTCCCTTCATGGGATGATCTTGGATGCCCTGGTCCCTTCATGGGATTATCTCTGATGCCCTGGTCCCTTCATGGGATTATCTCTGATGCCCTGGTCCCTTCATGGGATTATCTCTGATGCCCTGGTCCCTTCATGGGATGATCTCCGATGCCCTGGTCCCTTCATGGGATGATCTCCGATGCCCTGGTCCCGTCATGGGATGATCTCCGATGCCCTGGTCCCGTCATGGGATGATCTCCGATGCCCTGGTCCCGTCATGGGATGATCTCCGATGCCCTGGTCCCGTCATGGGATGATCTCCGATGCCCTGGTCCCGTCATGGGATGATCTCCGATGCCCTGGTCCCGTCATGGGATGATCTCCGATGCCCTGGTCCCGTCATGGGATGATCTCCGATGCCCTGGTCCCGTCATGGGATGATCTCCGATGCCCTGGTCCCGTCATGGGATGATCTCCGATGCCCTGGTCCCGTCATGGGATGATCTCCGATGCCCTGGTCCCGTCATGGGATGATCTCCGATGCCCTGGTCCCGTCATGGGATGATCTCCGATGCCCTGGTCCCGTCATGGGATGATCTCCGATGCCCTGGTCCCGTCATGGGATGATCTCCGATGCCCTGGTCCCTTCATGGGATGCTCTGATGCCCTGGTCCCTTCATGGGATGCTCTCTGATGCCCTGGTCCCTTCATGGGATGCTCTCTGATGCCCTGGTCCCTTCATGGGATGCTCTGATGCCCTGGTCCCTTCATGGGATGATCTGATGCCCTGGTCCCTTCATGGGACGATCTCTGATGCCCTGGTCCCTTCATGGGATGATCTATGGGATGATATCTGATACCATGGTCCCTTCATGGGATGATGTCTGATGCCCTGGTCCCTTCATGGGATGATGTCTGATGCCCTGGTCCCTTCATGGGATGATGTCTGATGCCCTGGTCCCTTCATGGGATGATGTCTGATGCCCTGGTCCCTTCATGGGATGATGTCTGATGCCCTGGTCCCTTCATGGGATGATGTCTGATGCCCTGGTCCCTTCATGGGATGATGTCTGATGCCCTGGTCCCTTCATGGGATGATGTCTGATGCCCTGGTCCCTTCATGGGATGATGTCTGATGCCCTGGTCCCTTCATGGGATGATGTCTGATGCCCTGGTCCCTTCATGGGATGATGTCTGATGCCCTGGTCCCTTCATGGGATGATGTCTGATGCCCTGGTCCCTTCATGGGATGATGTCTGATGCCCTGGTCCCTTCATGGGATGATGTCTGATGCCCTGGTCCCTTCATGGGATGATGTCTGATGCCCTGGTCCCTTCATGGGATGATTTCTGATGCACTGGTCCCATAATGGGATTATCTCTGATGCACTGGTCCCATAATGGGATTATCTTGCATACCTCTAATCATAGTGCTGTGATGCCCTGGTCCCTTCATGGGATGCTCTGATGCCCTGGTCCCTTCATGGGATGATCTCTGATGCCCTGGTCCCTTCATGGGACGATCTCTGATGCCCTGGTCCCTTCATGGGATGATCTATGGGATGATATCTGATACCATGGTCCCTTCATGGGATGATCTCTGATGCCCTGGTCCCTTCATGGGATCTATGGGATGATGTCTGATGCCCTGGTCCCTTCATGGGATGATGTCTGATGCCCTGGTCCCTTCATGGGATGATGTCTGATGCCCTGGTCCCTTCATGGGATGATGTCTGATGCCCTGGTCCCTTCATGGGATGATGTCTGATGCCCTGGTCCCTTCATGGGATGTCTGATGCCCTGGTCCCTTCATTGGATGATGTCTGATGCCCTGGTCCCTTCATTGGATGATGTCTGATGCCCTGGTCCCTTCATTGGATGATGTCTGATGCCCTGGTCCCTTCATTGGATGATGTCTGATGCCCTGGTCCCTTCATGGGATGATGTCTGATGCCCTGGTCCCTTCATGGGATGATGTCTGATGCCCTGGTCCCTTCATGGGATGATGTCTGATGCCCTGGTCCCTTCATGGGATGATGTCTGATGCCCTGGTCCCTTCATGGGATGATGTCTGATGCCCTGGTCCCTTCATGGGATGATGTCTGATGCCCTGGTCCCTTCATGGGATGATCTCGGATGCACTCGTCCCTTCATGGGATGATCTCGGATGCGCTGGTCCCTTCATGGGATGATCTCTGATGCGCTGGTCCCTTCATGGGATGATGTCTGCACTGGTCCCTTCATGGGATGATCTTGCATACCTCTAATCATAGTGCTGTGATGCACTGGTCCATTCATGGGATGATCTTGCATACCTCTAATCATAGTGCTGTGATGCCCTGGTCCCTTCATGGGATGATCTCCGATGCCCTGGTCCCTTCATGGGATGATCTCTGATGCACTGGTCCCTTCACAGGCTGATCTTGCATACCTCTAATGTACATGCTGTGGTGTACTGGTCCCTTCATGGGATGATCTTTGATGCACTGGTCCCTTCATGGGATGATCTCTGATGCACTCGTCCCTTCATGGGATGATCTCTGATGCACTGGTCCCTTCATGGGATGATGTCTGATGCACTGGTCCCTTCATGGGATGATGTCTGATGCACTGGTCCCTTCATGGGATGATCTCTGATGCCCTGGTCCCTTCATGGGATGATCTCTGATGCCCTGGTCCCTTCATGGGATGATCTCTGATGCCCTGGTCCCTTCATGGGATGATCTTGCATACCTCTAATCATAGTGCTGTGATGCCCTGGTCCCTTCATGGGATGATGTCTGATGCCCTGGTCCCTTCATGGGATGATGTCTGATGCCCTGGTCCCTTCATGGGATGATGTCTGATGCCCTGGTCCCTTCATGGGATGATGTCTGATGCCCTGGTCCCTTCATGGGATGATGTCTGATGCCCTGGTCCCTTCATGGGATGATCTCTGATGCCCTGGTCCCTTCATGGGATGATCTCTGATGCCCTGGTCCCTTCATGGGATGATCTCTGATGCCCTGGTCCCTTCATGGGATGATCTCTGATGCCCTGGTCCCTGCATGGGATGATCTCTGATGCCCTGGTCCCTTCATGGGATGATGTCTGATGCACTGGTCCCTTCATGGGATGATGTCTGATGCACTGGTCCCTTCATGGGATGATGTCTGATGCACTGGTCCCTTCATGGGATGATGTCTGATGCACTGGTCCCTTCATGGGATGATCTCTGATGCACTGGTCCCTTCATGGGATGATCTTGCATACCTCTAATTATAGTGCTGTGATGCCCTGGTCCCTTCATGGGATGATCTCCGATGCCCTGGTCCGTTCATGGGATGATCTCCGATGCCCTGGTCCCTTCATGGGATGATCTTGGATGCACTGGCTCGTCATGGGATGATCTTGGATGCACTGGTCCCTTCATGGGATGATCTTGGATGCACTGGTCCCTTCATGGGATGATCTTGGATGCACTGGTCCCTTCATGGGATGATCTTGGATGCACTGGTCCCTTCATGGGATGATCTCGGATGCACCGGTCCCTTCATGGGATGATCTCGGATGCACCGGTCCCTTCATGGGATGATCTCGGATGCACCGGTCCCTTCATGGGATGATCTCGGATGCACCGGTCCCTTCATGGGATGATCTCGGATGCACCGGTCCCTTCATGGGATGATCTCGGATGCACTGGTCCCTTCGTGGGATGATCTCGGATGCACCGGTCCCTTCATGGGATGATCTCTGATGCACCGGTCCCTTCATGGGATGATCTCGGATGCACCGGTCCCTTCATGGGATGATCTCGGATGCACCGGTCCCTTCATGGGATGATCTCGGATGCACCGGTCCCTTCATGGGATGATCTCGGATGCACCGGTCCCTTCATGGGATGATCTCGGATGCCCTGGTCCCTTCATGGGATGATCTCGGATGCCCTGGTCCCTTCATGGGATGATCTCGGATGCCCTGGTCCCTTCATGGGATGATCTCGGATGCCCTGGTCCCTTCATGGGATGATCTCGGATGCCCTGGTCCCTTCATGGGATGATCTCCGATGCCCTGGTCCCTTCATGGGATGATCTCCGATGCCCTGGTCCCTTCATGGGATGATGTCTGATGCCCTGGTCCCTTCATGGGATGATGTCTGATGCCTGATGCCCTGGTCCCTTCATGGGATGATGTCTGATGCACTGGTCCCTTCATGGGATGATGTCTGATGCCTGATGCCCTGGTCCCTTCATGGGATGATGTCTGATGCCCTGGTCCCTTCATGGGATGATGTCTGATGCCTGATGCCCTGGTCCCTTCATGGGATGATGTCTGATGCACTGGTCCCTTCATGGGATGATCTTGCATACCTCTAATCATAGTGCTGTGATGCCCTGGTCCCTTCATGGGATGATATCTGATGCCCTGGTCCCTTCAAGGGATGATCTCCGATGCCCTTTCATGGGATGATCTCTGATGCCCTGGTCCCTTCATGGGATGATCTCCGATGCCCTGGTCCCTTCATGGGATGATCTCCGATGCCCTGGTCCCTTCATGGGATGATCTCCGATGCCCTGGTCCCTTCATGGGATGATGTCTGATGCACTGGTCCCTTCATGGGATGATGTCTGATGCACTGGTCCCTTCATGGGATGATCTTGCATACCTCTAATCATAGTGCTGAGAGGCTCTGGTCCCTTCATGGGATGATGTCGGATGCTCTGGTCCCTTCATGGGATGATGTCTGATGCACTGGTCCCTTCATGGGTTTATGTCTGATGCACTGGTCCCTTCATGGGATGATGTCTGATGCATTGGTCCCTTCATGGGATGATGTCTGATGCACTGGTCCCTTCATGGGATGATCTCGCATACCTCTAATCATAGTGCTGTGATGCCCTGGTCCCTTCATGGGATGATCTCTGATGCCCTGGTCCCTTCATGGGATGATTTCTGATGCCCTGGTCCCTTCATGGGATGATTTCTGATGCCCTGGTCCCTTCATGGGATGATCTCTGATGCCCTGGTCCCTTCATGGGATGATCTCTGATGCCCTGGTCCCTTCATGGGATGATCTTTGATGCCCTGGTCCCTTCATGGGATGATCTTTGATGCCCTGGTCCCTTCATGGGATGATCTTTGATGCCCTGGTCCCTTCATGCGATGATCTTTGATGCACTGGTCCCTTCATGGAATGATCTCTGATGCACTGGTCCCTTCATGGGATGATCTTGCATACCTCTAATCATAGTGCTGAGATGCCCTGGTCCCTTCATGGGATGATGTCTGATGCCCTGGTCCCTTCATGGGATGATGTCTGATGCCCTGGTCCCTTCATGGGATGATGTCTGATGCCCTGGTCCCTTCATGGGATGATGTCTGATGCCCTGGTCCCTTCATGGGATGATGTCTGATGCCCTGGTCCCTTCATGGGATGATGTCTGATGCCCTGGTCCCTTCATGGGATGATGTCTGATGCCCTGGTCCCTTCATGGGATGATGTCTGATGCCCTGGTCCCTTCATGGGATGATCTATGGGATGATCTCTGATGCCCTGGTCCCTTAATGGGATGATCTATGGGATGATCTCTGATGCCCTGGTCCCTTCATGGGATGATCTCTGATGCCCTGGTCCCTTCATGGGATGATCTCTGATGCCCTGGTCCCTTCATGGGATGATCTCTGATGCCCTGGTCCCTTCATGGGATGATCTCTGATGCCCTGGTCCCTTCATGGGATGATCTCTGATGCCCTGGTCCCTTCATGGGATGATCTCTGATGCCCTGGTCCCTTCATGGGATGATCTCTGATGCCCTGGTCCCTTCATGGGATGATCTCTGATGCCTTCATGGGATGATCTCCGATGCCCTGGTCCCTTCATGGGATGATCTCCGATGCCCTGGTCCCTTCATGGGATGATCTCCGATGCACTGGTCCCTTCGTGGGATGATCTCTGATGCACTGGTCCCTTCGTGGGATGATCTCTGATGCACTGGTCCCTTCGTGGGATGATCTCTGATGCACTGGTCCCTTCATGGAATGATCTCCGATGCACTGGTCCCTTCATGGAATGATGTCTGATGCACTGGTCCCTTCATGGGATGATCTTGCATACCTCTAATCAGTGCTGTGATGCACTGGTCCCTTCATGGGATGATCTTGCATACCTCTAATCATAGTACTGTGATGCACTGGTCCCTTCATGGGATGATCTCTGATGCACTGGTCCCTTCATGGGATGATCTCTGATGCACTGGTCCCTTCATGGGATGATCTCTAAAGCACTGGTCACTTCATGGGATGATCTTTGATGCACTGCTCCCTTCATGGGATGTCTGCACTGGTCCCTTCATGGGATGATCTTGCATACCTCTAATCATAGTGCTGTGATGCACTGGTCCCTTCATGGGATGATCTTTCATACCTCTAATCATAGTGCTGTGATGCCCTGGTCCCTTCATGGGATGATCTCCGATGACCTGGTCCCTTCATGGGATGATCTCCGATGACCTGGTCCCTTCATGGGATGATCTCTGATGCACTGGTCCCTTCATGGGATGATCTTGCATACCCCTAATCATAGTGCTGTGATGCCCTGGTCCCTTCATGGGATGATGGTTGATGCACTGGTCCCTTCATGGGATGGTTGATGCACTGGTCCCTTCATGGGATGATGGTTGATGCACTGGTCCCTTCATGGGATGATCTCTGATGCACTGGTCCCTTCATGGGATGATCTTGCATACCTCTAATCATAGTGCTGTGATGCCCTGGTCCCTTCATGGGATGATCTTGCATACCTCTAATCATAGTGCTGTGATGCCCTGGTCCCTTCATGGGATGATGTCTGATGCACTGGTCCCTTCATGGAATGATGTCTGATGCACTGGTCCCTTCATGGGATGATCTTGCATACCTCTAATTCATAGTGCTGTGATGCCCTGGTCCCTTCATGGGATGATCTCTGATGCCCTGGTCCCTTCATGGGATGATCTCTGATGCACTGGTCCCTTCATGGAATGATGTCTGATGCACTGGTCCCTTCATGGGATGATCTTGCATACCTCTAATCATAGTGCTGTGATGCCCTGGTCCCTTCATGGGATAATCTCTGATGCCCTGGTCCCTTCATGGGATGATCTGATGCCCTGGTCCCTTCATGGGATGATCTCCGATGCACTGGTCCCTTCTTGGGCTGATCTTGCATACCTCTAATGTAAGTGCTGTGGTGTACTGGTCCCTTCATGGGATGATCTCTGATCCCTTCATGGGATGATCTTCGATGCTCTGGTCCCTTCATGGGATGATCTTTGATGCCCTGGTCCCTTCTTGGGATGATCTCTGATGCCCTGGTCCCTTCATGGGATGATCTCTGATGCCCTGGTCCCTTCATGGGATGATCTCTGATGCACTGGCCCCTTCATGGGATGATCTCTGATGCACTGGCCCCTTCATGGGCTGATCTTGCATACCTCTAATGTAAGTGCTGTGGTGTACTGGTCCCTTCATGGGATGATCTCTGATGCACTGGTCCCTTCATGGGATGATCTTGCATACCTCTAATCATAGTGCTGTGATGCCCTGGTCCCTTCATGGGATGATCTCGGATGCCCTGGTCCCTTCATGGGATGATCTCGGATGCCCTGGTCCCTTCATGGGATGATCTCGGATGCCCTGGTCCCTTCATGGGATGATCTCGGATGCCCTGGTCCCTTCATGGGATGATCTCGGATGCCCTGGTCCCTTCATGGGATGATCTCGGATGCCCTAGTCCCTTCATGGGATGATCTCGGATTCCCTGGTGTCGTACTTTGATATTTGGGACCGCGTAGGAGACAGGGCCCTACCCCTGTTTATTCATGTATTAGCAAACCGCGATTGGTCAATGCGGTATTTACAAGCGCTTTGCATAACGTCCCATTGCCAAATGCACTATGTATACGTTATTATACATTGACTCCGTGGGTTCCATCTTGGAGCGGTGGCCATCTTAATAGTTGCCCTCACATAGACAAACACATTATAAGCAAGTACGGGCCTTTAGAATACATGTACTTTCTGCTTGACTTCTCCATGACCTGGGCAGCTGGTCTCCGCTGCCCCAGGTCAGTCCGATCTCACGAGCTCCCCATCCTCCGGCCACCTGTGATTAGCATCAGGGCATGACACACCATAAAACCTTTTTCATCCCACACAAGCCTCCGGCTAATCTTTCACACCTGACTGTTCCTGCTTTATGGCCTGTTTTTCTAAACAGGAGATGCCCGTGTTCAACTAGGGCCTGTTGATATCTGATCTGGGATCTGAGCCTTGCTGGGTAAATAATTGCGGGCTGGCTTAACTGGAATGTGGGATGGTCATCATGACTCTGCTCTTTCGTTTGTAATATATACTTTTGAATGACCATACCATAAACTGAAGAATGTGTGCCTGAAGCACAAGAATGTGTATATAAGGGAAGACTGTTTTTTGTTCTGTAGACTGCCTCATTCAGTTGCTAAGGCTTCTGTGCGACATAGTCTCACTGATTTGAGTTTAATAAAGATTTATTTTCATATTTCAGCTTCTGTTGCCAAGTTCTTTGTGATATTATCAAGATATGCAGAATCTTAAAATACCACATCAGGAAGTACTCGAAGTCATAGGGTGCTACCCCTAGCACCTCTGGGGTCTCAAAAATTGGAGTACTTCACTGGTCCCTTCATGGGATGATCTCGGATGCCCTGGTCCCTTCAGGGGATGATCTCTGATGCCCTGGTCCCTTCAGGGGATGATCTCTGATGCCCTGGTCCCTTCAGGGGATGATTTCTGATGCCCTGGTCCCTTCAGGGGATGATTTCTGATGCCCTGGTCCCTTCAGGGGATCATTTCTGATGCCCTGGTCCCTTCAGGGGATGATGTCTGATGCCCTGGTCCCTTCATGGGATGATCTCTGATGCCCTGGTCCCTTCATGGGATGATCTCTGATGCCCTGGTCCCTTCATGGGATGATGTCTGATGCCCTGGTCCCTTCATGGGATGATCTCTGTTGATCTCTGATGCACTGGTCCCTTCATGGGCTGATCTTGCATACCTCTAATGTAAGTGCTGTGGTGTACTGGTCCCTTCATGGGATGATCTCTGATCCCTTCATGGGATGATGTCTGATGCCCTGGTCCCTTCATGGGATGATGTCTGATGCCCTGGTCCCTTCATGGGATGATGTCTGATGCCCTGGTCCCTTCATGGGATGATCTCTGATGCACTGGTCCCTTCATGGGATGATCTCTGATGCCCTGGTCCCTTCATGGGATGATCTCTGATGCCCTGGTCCCTTTATGGGATGATCTCTGATGCCCTGGTCCCTTCATGGGATGATCTCTGATGCCCTGGTCCCTTCATGGGATGATCTCTGATGCCCTGGTCCCTTCATGGGATGATCTCTGATGCCCTGGTCCCTTCATGGGATGATCTCCGATGCACTGGTCCCTTCTTGGGATGATCTTGCATACCTCTAATCATAGTGCTGTGGTGCCCTGGTCCCTTCATGGGATGATCTCTGATGCCCTGGCCCCTTCATGGGATGATCTCGGATGCCCTGGTCCCTTCATGGGATGATCTCTGATGCACTGGTCCCTTCATGGGCTGATCCTGCATACCTCTAATGTAAGTGCTGTGGTGTACTGGTCCCTTCATGGGATGATCTCTGATCCCTTCATGGGATGATCTTTGATGCTCTGGTCCCTTCATGGGATGATCTCTGATGCACTGGTCCCTTCATGGGATGATCTGATGCACTGGTCCCTTCATGGGATGATCTGATGCACTGGTCCCTTCATGGGATGATCTCTGATGCACTGGTCCCTTCATGGGATCATGTTGCATACCTCTAATCATAGTGCTGTGATGCCCTGGTCCCTTCAGGGGATGATCTTTGATGCCCTGGTCCCTTCAGGGGATGATCTTTGATGCCCTGGTCCCTTCAGGGGATGATCTCTGATGCCCTGGTCCCTTCAGGGGATGATCTCTGATGCCCTGGTCCCTTCATGGAATGATGTCTGATGCACTGGTCCCTTCATGGGATGATCTTGCATACCTCTAATCATAGTGCTGTGATGCCCTGGTCCCTTCATGGGATAATCTCTGATGCCCTGGTCCCTTCATGGGATGATCTGATGCCCTGGTCCCTTCATGGGATGATCTGATGCCCTGGTCCCTTCATGGGATGATCTGATGCCCTGGTCCCTTCATGGGATGATCTCTGATGCCCTGGCCCCTTCATGGGATAATCTGATGCCCTGGCCCCTTCATGGGATGATCTCTGATGCCCTTGTCCCTTCATGGGATGATTTCTGATGCACTGGTCCCTTCATGGGCTGATCTTGCATACCTCTAATGTAAGTGCTGTGGTGTACTGGTCCCTTCATGGGATGATCTCTGATCCCTTCATGGGATGATCTTTGATGCTCTGGTCCCTTCATGGGATGATCTTTGATGCCCTGGTCCCTTCTTGGGATGATCTCTGATGCCCTGGTCCCTTCATGGGATGATCTCTGATGCACTGGTCCCTTCATGGGATGATCTCTGATGCACTGGTCCCTTCATGGGATGATCTCTGATGCACTGGTCCCTTCATGGGATGATCTCTTCATGGGATGATCTCAGATGCTCTGGTCCCTTCATGGGATGATCTCTGATGCCCTGGTCCCTTCATGGGATGATGTCTGATGCCCTGGTCCCTTCATGGGATGATCTGATGCCCTGGTCCCTTCATGGGATGATCTCCGATGCACTGGTCCCTTCATGGGATGATCTCCGATGCCCTGGTCCCTTCATGGGATGATCTCTGATGCCCTGGCCCCTTCATGGGATGATCTCTGATGCCCTGGCCCCTTCATGGGATGATCTGATGCACTGGTCCCTTCATGGGCTGATCTTGCATACCTCTAATGTAAGTGCTGTGGTGTACTGGTCCCTTCATGGGATGATCTCTGATGCACTGGTCCCTTCATGGGATGATCTCTGATCCCTTCATGGGATGATCTCTGATGCACTGGTCCCTTCATGGGATGATCTCTGATGCACTGGTCCCTTCATGGGATGATCTCTGATGCACTGGTCCCTTCATGGGATGATCTCTGATGCACTGGTCCCTTCATGGGATGATGTTGCAT
This sequence comes from Triturus cristatus, assembly GCF_964204655.1. Classification (NCBI taxonomy): domain Eukaryota; kingdom Metazoa; phylum Chordata; class Amphibia; order Caudata; family Salamandridae; genus Triturus; species Triturus cristatus. Next base: position 174,501,441 of record NC_140592.1, on the reverse strand, counting down.
ACCTCTAATCATAGTGCTGTGATGCCCTGGTCCCTTCATGGGATGATCTCTGATGCCCTGGTCCCTTCATGGGATGATCTCTGATGCCCTGGTCCCTTCATGGGATGATCTCTGATGCCCTGGTCCCTTCATGGGATGATCTCTGATGCACTGGTCCCTTCATGGGATTATGTCTGATGCCCTGGTCCCTTCATGGGATGATGTCTGATGCCCTGGTCCCTTCATGAGATGATGTCTGATGCCCTGGTCCCTTCATGAGATGATGTCTGATGCCCTGGTCCCTTCATGAGATGTCTGATGCCCTGGTCCCTTCATGAGATGATCTCTGATGCACTGGTCACTTCATGGGATGAGCTCTGATGCACTGGTCCCTTCATTGAATGATCTCTGATGCACTGGTTCCTTCATGGGATTATGTCTGATGCACTGGTCCCTTCATGGGATGATCTTGCATACCTCTAATCATAGTGCTGTGGTGCCCTGGTCCCTTCATGGGATGATCTCTGATGCCCTGTTCCCTTCATGGGATGATCTCTGATGCACTGGTCCCTTCATGGGATGATCTTGCATACCTCTAATCATAGTGCTGTGATGCTCTGGTCCCTTCATGGGATGATCTTGCATACCTCTAATCATAGTGCTGTGATGCCCTGGTCCCTTCATGGCATAATCTCTGATGCCCTGGTCCCTTCATGGGATGATCTGATGCCCTGGTCCCTTCATGGGATGATCTGATGCCCTGGTCCCTTCATGGGATGATCTCCGATGCATTGGTCCCTTCATGGGATGATCTTGCATACCTCTAATCATAGTGCTGTGGTGCCCTGGTCCCTTCATGGGATGATCTCTGATGCCCTGGTCCCTTCATAGGATGATCTCTGATGCCCTGGTCCCTTCATGGGATGATCTCTGATGCACTGGCCCCTTCATGGGCTGATCTTGCATACCTCTAATGTAAGTGCTGTGGTGTACTGGTCCCTTCATGGGATGATCTCTGATGCACTGGTCCCTTCATGGGATGATCTCTGATCCCTTCATGGGATGATCTTTGATGCTCTGGTCCCTTCATGGGATGATCTTTGATGCTCTGGTCCCTTCATGGGATGATCTCTGATGCCCTGGTCCCTTCATGGGATGATCTCTGATGCCCTGGTCCCTTCATGGGATGATCTCTGATGCCCTGGTCCCTTCATGGGATGATCTCTGATGCCCTGGTCCCTTCATGGGATGATCTCAGATGCACTGGTCCCTTCATGGGATGATCTCTGATGCACTGGTCCCTTCATGGGATGATCTTGCATACCTCTAACCATAGTGCTGTGATGCCCTGGTCCCTTCATGGGATGATCTCTGATGCACTGTTCCCTTCATGGGATGATCTTTGATGCACTGGTCCCTTCATGGGATGATCTTTGATGCACTGGTCCCTTCATGGGATGATCTTTGATGCCCTGGTCCCTTCATGGGATGATCTCTGATGCCCTGGTCCCTTAATGGGATGATCTCCGATGCCCTGGTCCCTTCATGGGATGATCTCCGATGCCCTGGTCCCTTCATGGGATGATCTCCGATGCCCTGGTCCCTTCATGGGATGATCTCCGATGCCCTGGTCCCTTCATGGGATGATCTCCGATGCCCTGGTCCCTTCATGGGATGATCTCCGATGCCCTGGTCCCTTCATGGGATGATCTCCGATGCCCTGGTCCCTTCATGGGATGATCTCCGATGCCCTGGTCCCTTCATGGGATGATGTCTGATGCCCTGGTCCCTTCATGGGATGATGTCTGATGCCCTGGTCCCTTCATGGGATGATGTCTGATGCCCTGGTCCCTTCATGGGATGATCTTGCATACCTCTAATCATAGTGCTGTGGTGCCCTGGTCCCTTCATGGGATGATCTCTGATGCCCTGGCCCCTTCATGGGATGATCTCTGATGCCCTGGTCCCTTCATGGGATGATCTCTGATGCACTGGTCCCTTCATGGGCTTATCTTGCATACCTCTAATGTAAGTGCTGTGGTGTACTGGTCTCTTCATGGGATGATCTCTGATGCACTGGTCCCTTCATGGGATGATCTTGCATACCTCTAATCATAGTGCTCTGATGCCCTGGTCCCTTCATGGGATGATCTCTGATGCCCTGGTCCCTTCATGGGATGATCTCTGATGCCCTGGTCCCTTCATGGGATGATGTTGCATACCTCTAATCATAGTGCTGTGATGCCCTGGTCCCTTCATGGGATGATCTTTGATGCCCTGGTCCCTTCATGGGATGATCTCTGATGCCCTGGTCCCTTCATGGGATGATCTCTGGTGCCCTGGTCCCTTCATGGGATGATCTCTGATGCCCTGGTCCCTTCATGGGATGATCTCTGATGCCCTGGTCCCTTCATGGGATGATCTCTGATGCCCTGGTCCCTTCATGGGATGATCTCTGATGCCCTGGTCCCTTCATGGGATGATCTCTGATGCACTGGTCCCTTCATGGGATGATCTCTGATGCACTGGTCCCTTCATGGGATGATCTCTGATGCACTGGTCCCTTCATGGCATGATCTCTGATGCCCTGGTCCCTTCATGGGATGATCTCTGATGCCCTGGTCCCTTCATGGGATGATCTTGCATACCTCTAATCATAGTGCTGTGATGCCCTGGTCCCTTCATGGGATGATCTGTGATGCCCTGTTCCCTTCATGGGATGATGTCTGATGCCCTGGTCTCTTCATGGGATGATGTCTGATGCCCTGGTCCCTTCATGGGATGATGTCTGATGCCCTGGTCCCTTCATGGGATGATGTCTGATGCTCTGGTCCCTTCATGGGATGATGTCTGATGCCCTGGTCCCTTCATGGGATGATGTCTGATGCCCTGGTCCCTTCATGGGATGATGTCTGATGCCCTGGTCCCTTCATGGGATGATCTTTGATGTCCTGGTCCCTTCATGGGATGATCTCCGATGCCCTGGTGCCTTCATGGGATGATCTCCGATGCCCTGGTGCCTTCATGGGATGATCTCCGATGCCCTGGTGCCTTCATGGGATGATCTCCGATGCCCTGGTGCCTTCATGGGATGATCTCCGATGCCCTGGTGCCTTCATGGGATGATCTCTGATGCACTGGTCCCTTCATGGGATGATCTCTGATGCACTGGTCCCTTCATGGGATGATCTCTGATGCACTGGTCCCTTCATGGGATGATCTCTGATCCCTTCATGGGATGATCTTTGATGCTCTGGTCCCTTCATGGGATGATCTGATGCTCTGGTCCCTTCATGGGATGATCTGATGCTCTGGTCCCTTCATGGGATGATCTCTGATGCACTGGTCCCTTAATGGGATGATCTTGCAAACCTCTAATCATAGCGCTGTGATGCACTGGTCCCTTCATGGGATGATGTCTGATGCACTGGTCCCTTCATGGGATGATGTCTGATGCCCTGGTCCCTTCTTGGGATGATCTCTGATGCCCTGGTCCCTTCTTGGGATGATCTGATGCCCTGGTCCCTTCTTGGGATGATCTCTGATGCCCTGGTCCCTTCTTGGGATGATCTCTGATGCCCTGGTCCCTTCATGGGATGATGTCTGATGCACTGGTTCCCTTCATGGGATGATCTTGCATACCTCTAATCATAGTGCTGTGATGCCGTGGTCCCTTCATGGGATGATGTCTGATCCTCTGGTCCCTTCATGGGATGATGTCTGATCCTCTGGTCCCTTCATGGGATGATGTCTGATGCACTGGTCCCTTCATGGGATGATATCTGATGCACTGGTCCCTTCATGGGATGATCTTTGATGCACTGGTCCCTTCATGGGATGATCTTGCATACCTCTAATCATAGTGCTGTGATGCACTGGTCCATTCATGGGATGATCTCTGATCCACTGGTCACTTCATGGGATGATCTTTGATGCACTGGTCCCTTCATTGGATGATCTCTGCACTGGTCCCTTCATGGGATGATCTTGTATACTTCTAATCATAGTGCTGTGATGCCCTGGTCCCTTCATGGGATGATCTCTGATGCCCTGGTCCCTTCATGGGATGATCTCTGATGCCTGGTCCCTTCATGGGATGATCTCTGATGCCCTTGTCCCTTCATGGGATGATCTCTGATGCCCTGGTCCCTTCATGGGATGATATTGCATACCTCTAATCATAGTGCTGTGATGCCCTGGTACCTTCATGGGATGATCTTGCATACCTCTAATCATAGTTCTGTGATGCCCTGGTCCCTTCATGGGATGATCTCTGATGCCCTGGTCCCTTCATGGGATGATCTCTGATGCCCTGGTCCCTTCATGGGATCATCTCTGATGCCCTGCTCCCTTTTTGGGATGATGTCTGATGCCCTGGTCCCTTCATGGGATGATGTCTGATGCCCTGGTCCCTTCATGGGATGATGTCTGATGCCCTGGTCCCTTCATGGGATGATGTCTGATGCCCTCGTCCCTTCATGGGATGATGTCTGATGCCCTGGTCCCTTCATGGGATGATGTCTGATGCCCTGAATGATGTCTGATGCCCTGGTCCCTTCATGGAATGATGTCTGATGCCCTGGTCCCTTCATGGAATGATCTCTGATGCACTGGTTCCTTCATGGGATTATGTCTGATGCACTGGTCCCTTCATGGGATGATCTTGCATACCTCTAATCATAGTGCTGTGGTGCCCTGGTCCCTTCATGGGATGATCTCTGATGCCCTGGTCCCTTCATGGGATGATGTCTGATGCCCTGGTCCCTTCATGGGATGATCTCTGATGCCCTGGTCCCTTCATGGGATGATCTCAGATGCACTGGTCCCTTCATGGGATGATCTCAGATGCCCTGGTCCCTTTATGGCATGATCTCTGATGCACTGGTCCCTTCATGGGATGATCTCTGATGCACTGGTCCCTTCATGGGATGATCTTGCATACCTCTAATCATAGTGCTGTGATGCCTTGGTCCCTTCATGGGATGATCTCTGATGCCTTGGTCCCTTCATGGGATGATCTCTGATGCCTTGGTCCCTTCATGGGATGATCTCTGATGCCTTGGTCCCTTCATGGGATGATCTCTGATGCCCTGGTCCCTTCATGGGAGGATCTCTGATGCACTGGTCCCTTCATGGGATGATCTCTGATGCCCTGGTCCCTTCATGGGATGATCTCTGATGCCCTGTTCCCTTCATGGGATGATCTCTGATGCCCTGTTCCCTTCATGGAATGATCTCTGATGCCCTGGTCCCTTCATGGGATGATCTCTGATGCCCTGGTCCCTTCATGGGATGATCTCTGATGCCCTGGTCCCTTCATGGGATGATCTCTGATGCACTGGTCCCTTCATGGGATGATCTTGCATACCTCTAATCATAGTGCTGTGATGCCCTGGTCCCTTCATGGGATGATCTCTGATGCACTGGTCCCTTCGTGGGATGATCTCTGATGTCCTGGTCCCTTCGTGGGATGATCTCTGATGTCCTGGTCCCTTCGTGGGATGATCTCTGATGTCCTGGTCCCTTCGTGGGATGATCTCTGATGTCCTGGTCCCTTCGTGGGATGATCTCTGATGCCCTGGTCCCTTCATGGGATGATGTCTGATGCCCTGGTCCCTTCATGGGATGATGTCTGATGCCCTGGTCCCTTCATGGGATGATGTCTGATGCCCTGGTCCCTTCATGGGATGATGTCTGATGCCCTGGTCCCTTCATGGGATGATGTCTGATGCCCTGGTCCCTTCATGGGATGATGTCTGATGCCCTGGTCCCTTCATGGGATGATGTCTGATGCACTGCTGCCTTCATGGGATGATGTCTGATGCACTGCTGCCTTCATGGGATGATGTCTGATGCACTGCTGCCTTCATGGGATGATCTCTGATGCACTGGTCCCTTCATGGGATGATCTCTGATGCACTGGTCCCTTCATGGGATGATCTCTGATGCACTGGTCCCTTCATGGGATGATCTCTGATGCACTGGTCCCTTCATGGGATGATCTCTGGTCCCTTCATGGGATTATCTTTGATGCACTGGTCCCTTCATGGGATGATCTCTGATGCACTGGTCCCTTCATGGGATGATCTCTGATGCACTGGTCCCTTCATGGGATGATCTTGCATACCTCTAATCATAGTGCTGTGATGCCCTGGTCCCTTCATGGGATGATCTTTGATGCACTGGTCCCTTCATGGGATGATCGTTGATGCCCTGGTCCCTTCATGGGATGACGTCTGATGCCCTGGTCCCTTCATGGGATGACGTCTGATGCCCTGGTCCCTTCATGGGATGACGTCTGATGCCCTGGTCCCTTCATGGGATGACGTCTGATGCCCTGGTCCCTTCATGGGATGATGTCTGATGCCCTGGTCCCTTCATGGAATGATCTCTGATGCACTGGTTCCTTCATGGGATTATGTCTGATGCACTGGTCCCTTCATGGGATGATCTTGCATAACTCTAATCATAGTGCTGTGGTGCCCTGGTCCCTTCATGGGATGATCTCTGATGCCCTGGTCCCTTCATGGGATGATCTCAGATGCACTGGTCCCTTCATGGGATGATCTCTGATGCACTGGTACCTTCATGGGATGATCTTGCATACCTCTAATCATAGTGCTGTGATGCCCTGGTCCCTTCATGGGATGATGTCTGATGCACTGGTCCCTTCATGGGATGATCTTGCATACCTCTAATCATAGTGCTGTGATGCCCTGGTCCCTTCATGGGATGATCTCCGATGCCCTGGTCCCTTCATGGGATGATCTCCGATGCCCTGGTCCCTTCATGGGATGATCTCCGATGCCCTGGTCCCTTCATGGGATGATCTCTGATGCCCTGGTCCCTTCATGGGATGATCTCTGATGCCCTGCTCCCTTTTTGGGATGATGTCTGATGCCCTGGTCCCTTCATGGGATGATGTCTGATGCCCTGGTCCCTTCATGGGATGATGTCTGATGCCCTGGTCCCTTCATGGGATGATGTCTGATGCCCTGGTCCCTTCATGGGATGATGTCTGATGCCCTGGTCCCTTCATGGGATGATGTCTGATGCCCTGGTCCCTTCATGGGATGATGTCTGATGCCCTGGTCCCTTCATGGGATGATGTCTGATGCCCTGAATGATGTCTGATGCCCTGGTCCCTTCATGGAATGATGTCTGATGCCCTGGTCCCTTCATGGAATGATCTCTGATGCACTGGTTCCTTCATGGGATTATGTCTGATGCACTGGTCCCTTCATGGGATGATCTTGCATACCTCTAATCATAGTGCTGTGGTGCCCCGGTCCCTTCATGGGATGATCTCTGATGCCCTGGTCCCTTCATGGGATGATCTCTGATGCCCTGGTCCCTTCATGGGATGATCTCAGATGCACTGGTCCCTTCATGGGATGATCTCCGATGTCCTGGTCCCTTCATGGGATGATCTGTGATGCCCTGGTCCCTTCATGGGATGATGTCTGATGCCCTGGTCCCTTCATGGGATGATGTCTGATGCCCTGGTCCCTTCATGGGATGATGTCTGATGCCCTGGTCCCTTCATGGGATGATGTCTGATGCCCTGGTCCCTTCATGGGATGATGTCTGATGCCCTGGTCCCTTCATGGGATGATGTCTGATGCCCTGGTCCCTTCATGGGATGATGTCTGATGCCCTGGTCCCTTCATGGGATGATGTCTGATGCCCTGGTCCCTTCATGGGATGATGTCTGATGCCCTGGTGCCTTCATGGGATGATGTCTGATGCCCTGGTGCCTTCATGGGATGATCTCCGATGCCCTGGTGCCTTCATGGGATGATCTCCGATGCCCTGGTGCCTTCATGGGATGATCTCCGATGCCCTGGTGCCTTCATGGGATGATCTCCGATGCCCTGGTGCCTTCATGGGATGATCTCTGATGCACTGGTCCCTTCATGGGATGATCTCTGATGCACTGGTCCCTTCATGGGATGATCTCTGATGCACTGGTCCCTTCATGGGATGATCTCTGATCCCTTCATGGGATGATCTTTGATGCTCTGGTCCCTTCATGGGATGATCTGATGCTCTGGTCCCTTCATGGGATGATCTGATGCTCTGGTCCCTTCATGGGATGATCTCTGATGCACTGGTCCCTTAATGGGATGATCTTGCAAACCTCTAATCATAGCGCTGTGATGCACTGGTCCCTTCATGGGATGATGTCTGATGCACTGGTCCCTTCATGGGATGATGTCTGATGCCCTGGTCCCTTCTTGGGATGATCTCTGATGCCCTGGTCCCTTCTTGGGATGATCTCTGATGCCCTGGTCCCTTCTTGGGATGATCTCTGATGCCCTGGTCCCTTCTTGGGATGATCTCTGATGCCCTGGTCCCTTCATGGGATGATGTCTGATGCACTGGTTCCCTTCATGGGATGATCTTGCATACCTCTAATCATAGTGCTGTGATGCCCTGGTCCCTTCATGGGATGATGTCTGATCCTCTGGTCCCTTCATGGGATGATGTCTGATCCTCTGGTCCCTTCATGGGATGATGTCTGATGCACTGGTCCCTTCATGGGATGATATCTGATGCACTGGTCCCTTCATGGGATGATCTTTGATGCACTGGTCCCTTCATGGGATGATCTTGCATACCTCTAATCATAGTGCTGTGATGCACTGGTCCATTCATGGGATGATCTCTGATCCACTGGTCACTTCATGGGATGATCTTTGATGCACTGGTCCCTTCATTGGATGATCTCTGCACTGGTCCCTTCATGGGATGATCTTGTATACTTCTAATCATAGTGCTGTGATGCCCTGGTCCCTTCATGGGATGATCTCTGATGCCCTGGTCCCTTCATGGGATGATCTCTGATGCCCTGGTCCCTTCATGGGATGATCTCTGATGCCCTTGTCCCTTCATGGGATGATCTCTGATGCCCTGGTCCCTTCATGGGATGATATTGCATACCTCTAATCATAGTGCTGTGATGCCCTGGTACCTTCATGGGATGATCTTGCATACCTCTAATCATAGTTCTGTGATGCCCTGGTCCCTTCATGGGACGATCTCTGATGCCCTGGTCCCTTCATGGGATGATCTCTGATGCCCTGGTCCCTTCATGGGATGATCTCTGATGCCCTGGTCCCTTCATGGGATGATCTCTGATGCCCTGCTCCCTTTTTGGGATGATGTCTGATGCCCTGGTCCCTTCATGGGATGATGTCTGATGCCCTGGTCCCTTCATGGGATGATGTCTGATGCCCTCGTCCCTTCATGGGATGATGTCTGATGCCCTGGTCCCTTCATGGGATGATGTCTGATGCCCTGAATGATGTCTGATGCCCTGGTCCCTTCATGGAATGATGTCTGATGCCCTGGTCCCTTCATGGAATGATCTCTGATGCACTGGTTCCTTCATGGGATTATGTCTGATGCACTGGTCCCTTCATGGGATGATCTTGCATACCTCTAATCATAGTGCTGTGGTGCCCTGGTCCCTTCATGGGATGATCTCTGATGCCCTGGTCCCTTCATGGGATGATCTCTGATGCCCTGGTCCCTTCATGGGATGATCTCTGATGCCCTGGTCCCTTCATGGGATGATCTCTGATGCCCTGGTCCCTTCATGGGATGATCTCTGATGCCCTGGTCCCTTCATGGGATGATCTCTGATGCCCTGGTCCCTTCATGGGATGATCTCAGATGCACTGGTCCCTTCATGGGATGATCTCAGATGCCCTGGTCCCTTCATGGGATGATCTCTGATCCCTTCATGGGATGATCTTTGATGCTCTGGTCCCTTCATGGGATGATCTGATGCCCTGGTCCCTTCATGGGATGATGTCTGATGCCCTGGTCCCTTCATGGGATGATGTCTGATGCCCTGGTCCCTTCATGGGATGATGTCTGATGCCCTGGTCCCTTCATGGGATGATGTCTGATGCCCTGGTCCCTTCATGGGATGATGTCTGATGCCCTGGTCCCTTCATGGGATGATGTCTGATGCCCTGGTCCCTTCATGGGATGATCTCTGATGCACTGGTCCCTTTATGGCATGATCTCTGATGCACTGGTCCCTTCATGGGATGATCTCTGATGCACTGGTCCCTTCATGGGATGATCTTGCATACCTCTAATCATAGTGCTGTGATGCCTTGGTCCCTTCATGGGATGATCTCTGATGCCTTGGTCCCTTCATGGGATGATCTCTGATGCCTTGGTCCCTTCATGGGATGATCTCTGATGCCTTGGTCCCTTCATGGGATGATCTCTGATGCCCTGGTCCCTTCATGGGAGGATCTCTGATGCACTGGTCCCTTCATGGGATGATCTCTGATGCCCTGTTCCCTTCATGGGATGATCTCTGATGCCCTGTTCCCTTCATGGGATGATCTCTGATGCCCTGTTCCCTTCATGGAATGATCTCTGATGCCCTGTTCCCTTCATGGGATGATCTCTGATGCCCTGGTCCCTTCATGGGATGATCTCTGATGCCCTGGTCCCTTCATGGGATGATCTCTGATGCCCTGGTCCCTTCATGGGATGATCTCTGATGCACTGGTCCCTTCATGGGATGATCTTGCATACCTCTAATCATAGTGCTGTGATGCCCTGGTCCCTTCATGGGATGATCTCTGATGCACTGGTCCCTTCATGGGATGATCTCTGATGCACTGGTCCCTTCATGGGATGATCTCTGATGCACTGGTCCCTTCGTGGGATGATCTCTGATGTCCTGGTCCCTTCGTGGGATGATCTCTGATGTCCTGGTCCCTTCGTGGGATGATCTCTGATGTCCTGGTCCCTTCGTGGGATGATGTCTGATGCCCTGGTCCCTTCATGGGATGATGTCTGATGCCCTGGTCCCTTCATGGGATGATGTCTGATGCCCTGGTCCCTTCATGGGATGATGTCTGATGCCCTGGTCCCTTCATGGGATGATGTCTGATGCCCTGGTCCCTTCATGGGATGATGTCTGATGCCCTGGTCCCTTCATGGGATGATGTCTGATGCACTGCTGCCTTCATGGGATGATGTCTGATGCACTGCTGCCTTCATGGGATGATGTCTGATGCACTGCTGCCTTCATGGGATGATGTCTGATGCACTGCTGCCTTCATGGGATGATGTCTGATGCACTGGTCCCTTCATGGGATGATCTCTGATGCACTGGTCCCTTCATGGGATGATCTCTGATGCACTGGTCCCTTCATGGGATGATTTCTGATGCACTGGTCCCTTCATGGGATGATCTCTGATGCACTGGTCCCTTCATGGGATGATCTCTGGTCCCTTCATGGGATGATCTCTGATGCACTGGTCCCTTCATGGGATGATCTCTGATGCACTGGTCCCTTCATGGGATGATCTTGCATACCTCTAATCATAGTGCTGTGATGCCCTGGTCCCTTCATGGGATGATCTTTGATGCACTGGTCCCTTCATGGGATGATCGTTGATGCCCTGGTCCCTTCATGGGATGATCGTTGATGCCCTGGTCCCTTCATGGGATGACGTCTGATGCCCTGGTCCCTTCATGGGATGACGTCTGATGCCCTGGTCCCTTCATGGGATGACGTCTGATGCCCTGGTCCCTTCATGGGATGACGTCTGATGCCCTGGTCCCTTCATGGGATGACGTCTGATGCCCTGGTCCCTTCATGGGATGATGTCTGATGCCCTGGTCCCTTCATGGAATGATCTCTGATGCACTGGTTCCTTCATGGGATTATGTCTGATGCACTGGTCCCTTCATGGGATGATCTTGCATAACTCTAATCATAGTGCTGTGGTGCCCTGGTCCCTTCATGGGATGATCTCTGATGCCCTGGTCCCTTCATGGGATGATCTCTGATGCCCTGGTCCCTTCATGGGATGATCTCTGATGCCCTGGTCCCTTCATGGGATGATCTCAGATGCACTGGTCCCTTCATGGGATGATCTCTGATGCACTGGTACCTTCATGGGATGATCTTGCATACCTCTAATCATAGTGCTGTGATGCCCTGGTCCCTTCATGGGATGATGTCTGATGCACTGGTCCCTTCATGGGATGATCTTGCATACCTCTAATCATAGTGCTGTGATGCCCTGGTCCCTTCATGGGATGATCTCCGATGCCCTGGTCCCTTCATGGGATGATCTCCGATGCCCTGGTCCCTTCATGGGATGATCTCCGATGCCCTGGTCCCTTCATGGGATGATCTCTGATGCCCTGCTCCCTTCATGGGATGATGTCTGATGCCCTGCTCCCTTTTTGGGATGATGTCTGATGCCCTGGTCCCTTTTTGGGATGATGTCTGATGCCCTGGTACCTTCATGGGATGATGTCTGATGCCCTGGTCCCTTCATGGGATGATGTCTGATGCCCTGGTCCCTTCATGGGATGATGTCTGATGCCCTGGTCCCTTCATGGGATGATGTCTGATGCCCTGGTCCCTTCATGGGATGATGTCTGATGCCCTGAATGATGTCTGATGCCCTGGTCCCTTCATGGAATGATCTCTGATGCACTGGTTCCTTCATGGGATTATGTCTGATGCCCTGGTCCCTTCATGGAATGATCTCTGATGCACTGGTTCCTTCATGGGATTATGTCTGATGCACTGGTCCCTTCATGGGATGATCTTGCATACCTCTAATCATAGTGCTGTGGTGCCCTGGTCCCTTCATGGGATGATCTCTGATGCCCTGGTCCCTTCATGGGATGATCTCTGATGCCCTGGTCCCTTCATGGGATGATCTCAGATACACTGGTCCCTTCATGGGATGATCTCCGATGTCCTGGTCCCTTCATGGGATGATCTCCGATGTCCTGGTCCCTTCATGGGATGATGTCTGACGCCCTGGTCCCTTCATGGGATGATGTCTGACGCCCTGGTCCCTTCATGGGATGATGTCTGACGCCCTGGTCCCTTCATGGGATGATGTCTGATGCCCTGGTCCCTTCATGGGATGATGTCTGATGCCCGGGTCCCTTCATGGGATGATGTCTGATGCCCTGGTCCCTTCATGGGATGATCTTTGATGCCCTGGTCCCTTCATGGGATGATCTCTGATGCCCTGGTCCCTTCATGGGATGATCTCTGATGCCCTGGTCCCTTCATGGGATGATCTCTGATGCCCTGGTCCCTTCATGGGATGATCTCTGATGCACTGGTCCCTTTATTGCATGATCTCTGATGCACTGGTCCCTTCATGGCATGATCTCTGATGCACTGGTCCCTTCATGGGATGATCTCTGATGCACTGGTCCCTTCATGGGATGATCTTGCATACCTCTAATCATAGTGCTGTGATGCCTTGGTCCCTTCATGGGATGATCTCTGATGCCTTGGTCCCTTCATGGGATGATCTCTGATGCCTTGGTCCCTTCATGGGATGATCTCTGATGCCTTGGTCCCTTCATGGGATGATCTCTGATGCCTTGGTCCCTTCATGGGATGATCTCTGATGCCCTGGTCCCTTCATGGGAGGATCTCTGATGCACTGGTCCCTTCATGGGATGATCTCTGATGCCCTGTTCCCTTCATGGGATGATCTCTGATGCCCTGTTCCCTTCATGGGATGATCTCTGATGCCCTGTTCCCTTCATGGAATGATCTCTGATGCCCTGTTCCCTTCATGGTATGATCTCTGATGCCCTGTTCCCTTCATGGGATGATCTCTGATGCCCTGGTCCCTTCATGGGATGATCTCTGATGCACTGGTCCCTTCATGGGATGATCTTGCATACCTCTAATCATAGTGCTGTGATGCCCTGGTCCCTTCATGGGATGATCTCTGATGCACTGGTCCCTTCGTGGGATGATCTCTGATGCCCTGGTCCCTTTATGGGATGATGTCTGATGCCCTGGTCCCTTCATGGGATGATGTCTGATGCCCTGGTCCCTTCATGGGATGATGTCTGATGCCCTGGTCCCTTCATGGGATGATGTCTGATGCCCTGGTCCCTTCATGGGATGATGTCTGATGCCCTGGTCCCTTCATGGGATGATGTCTGATGCCCTGGTCCCTTCATGGGATGATGTCTGATGCCCTGGTCCCTTCATGGGATGATGTCTGATGCCCTGGTCCCTTCATGGGATGATCTCTGATGCCCTGGTCCCTTCATGGGATGATCTCTGATGCCCTGGTCCCTTCATGGGATGATCTCTGATGCCCTGGTCCCTTCATGGGATGATCTCTGATGCACTGCTGCCTTCATGGGATGATCTCTGATGCACTGCTGCCTTCATGGGATGATCTCTGATGCACTGGTCCCTTCATGGGATGATCTCTGATGCACTGGTCCCTTCATGGGATGATCTCTGATGCACTGGTCCCTTCATGGGATGATCTCTGATGCACTGGTCCCTTCATGGGATGATCTCTGGTCCCTTCATGGGATGATCTTTGATGCTCTGGTCCCTTCATGGGATTATCTTTGATGCACTGGTCCCTTCATGGGATGATCTCTGATGCACTGGTCCCTTCATGGGATGATCTCTGATGCACAGGTCCCTTCATGGGATGATCTTGCATACCTCTAATCATAGTGCTGTGATGCCCTGGTCCCTTCATGGGATGATCTTTGATGCACTGGTCCCTTCATGGGATGATCGTTGATGCCCTGGTCCCTTCATGGGATGACGTCTGATGCCCTGGTCCCTTCATGGGATGACGTCTGATGCCCTGGTCCCTTCATGGGATGACGTCTGATGCCCTGGTCCCTTCATGGGATGACGTCTGATGCCCTGGTCCCTTCATGGGATGACGTCTGATGCCCTGGTCCCTTCATGGGATGACGTCTGATGCCCTGGTCCCTTCATGGGATGACGTCTGATGCCCTGGTCCCTTCATGGAATGATGTCTGATGCCCTGGTCCCTTCATGGAATGATCTCTGATGCACTGGTTCCTTCATGGGATTATGTCTGATGCACTGATCCCTTCATGGGATGATCTTGCATACCTCTAATCATAATGCTGGGATGCCCTGGTCCCTTCATGGGATGATCTCTGATGCACTGGTCCCTTCATGGGATGATCTCTGATGCACTGGTCCCTTCATGGGATGATCTCTGATGCACTGGCCCCTTCATGGGCTGATCTTGCATACCTCTAATGTAAGTGCTGTGGTGTACTGGTCCCTTCATGGGATGATCTCTGATGCACTGGTCCCTTCATGGGATGATCTTGCATACCTCTAATCATAGTGCTGGGATGCCCTGGTCCCTTCATGGGATGATCTCGGATGCCCTGGTCTCTTCATGGGATGATCTCTGATGCACTGGTCCCTTCATGGGATGATCTCTGATGCACTGGTCCCTTCATGGGATGATCTTGCATACCTCTAATCATAGTGCTGTGATGCCCTGATCCCTTCATGGGATGATCTCTGATGCACTGATCCCTTCATGGGATGATCTTGCATACCTCTAATCATAGTGCTGTGATGCCCTGGTCCCTTCATGGGATGATCTCTGATGCCCTGCTCCCTTCATGGGATGATGTCTGATGCCCTGCTCCCTTCATGGGATGATGTCTGATGCCCTGCTCCCTTCATGGGATGATGTCTGATGCCCTGCTCCCTTCATGGGATGATGTCTGATGCCCTGCTCCCTTCATGGGATGATGTCTGATGCCCTGCTCCCTTCATGGGATGATGTCTGATGCCCTGGTCCCTTCAAGGAATGATGTCTGATGCCCTGGTCCCTTCATGGGATTATGTCTGATGCCCTGGTCCCTTCATGGGATGACGTCTGATGCCCTGGTCCCTTCATGGGATGACGTCTGATGCCCTGGTCCCTTCATGGAATGATCTTGCATACCTCTAATCATAATGCTGGGATGCCCTGGTCCCTTCATGGGATGATCTCTGATGCACTGGTCCCTTCATGGGATGATCTCTGATGCACTGGTCCCTTCATGGGATGATCTCTGATGCACTGGCCCCTTCATGGGCTGATCTTGCATACCTCTAATGTAAGTGCTGTGGTGTACTGGTCCCTTCATGGGATGATCTCTGATGCACTGGTCCCTTCATGGGATGATCTTGCATACCTCTAATCATAGTGCTGGGATGCCCTGGTCTCTTCATGGGATGATCTCGGATGCCCTGGTCTCTTCATGGGATGATCTCTGATGCACTGGTCCCTTCATGGGATGATCTCTGATGCACTGGTCCCTTCATGGGATGATCTTGCATACCTCTAATCATAGTGCTGTGATGCCCTGATCCCTTCATGGGATGATCTCTGATGCACTGATCCCTTCATGGGATGATCTTGCATACCTCTAATCATAGTGCTGTGATGCCCTGGTCCCTTCATGGGATGATCTATGATGCCCTGCTCCCTTCATGGGATGATCTATGATGCCCTGCTCCCTTCATGGGATGATGTCTGATGCCCTGCTCCCTTCATGGGATGATGTCTGATGCCCTGCTCCCTTCATGGGATGATGTCTGATGCCCTGCTCCCTTCATGGGATGATGTCTGATGCCCTGCTCCCTTCATGGGATGATGTCTGATGCCCTGCTCCCTTCATGGGATGATGTCTGATGCCCTGCTCCCTTCATGGGATGATGTCTGATGCCCTGCTCCCTTCATGGGATGATGTCTGATGCCCTGCTCCCTTCACGGGATGATGTCTGATGCCCTGGTCCCTTCACGGGATGATGTCTGATGCCCTGGTCCCTTCATGGGATGATGTCTGATGCCCTGGTCCCTTCATGGGATGATGTCTGATGCCCTGGTCCCTTCATGGGATGATGTCTGATGCCCTGGTCCCTTCATGGGATGATGTCTGATGCCCTGGTCCCTTCATGGGATGATGTCTGATGCCCTGGTCCCTTCATGGGATGATGTCTGATGCCCTGGTCCCTTCATGGGATGATCTCTGATTCCCTGGTCCCTTCATGGGATGATCTCCGATGCCCTGGTCCCTTCATGGGATGATCTCCGATGTCCTGGTCCCTTCATGGGATGATCTCTGATGCCCTGGTCCCTTCATGGGATGATCTCCGATGCCCTGGTCCCTTCATGGGATGACGTCTGATGCCCTGGTCCCTTCATGGGATGACGTCTGATGCCCTGGTCCCTTCATGGGATGATGTCTGATGCCCTGGTCCCTTCATGGGATGATCTCTGATGCCCTGGTCCCTTCATGGGATGATCTCTGATGCACTGGTCCCTTCATGGGATGATCTTTGATGCACTGGTCCCTTCATGGGATGATCTTTGATGCACTGGTCCCTTCATGGGATGATCTCTGATGCACTGGTCCCTTCATGGGATGATCTCTGATGCACTGGTCCCTTCATGGGATGATCTCTGATGCACTGGTCCCTTCATGGGATGATCTCTGATGCACTGGT
Organism: Triturus cristatus; assembly: GCF_964204655.1. Taxonomy (NCBI): domain Eukaryota; kingdom Metazoa; phylum Chordata; class Amphibia; order Caudata; family Salamandridae; genus Triturus; species Triturus cristatus. The sequence goes on along the minus strand of NC_140592.1, from coordinate 174,484,129 downwards.
CCCTTCATGGGATGATCTTGCATACCTCTAATCATAGTGCTGTGATGCCTTGGTCCCTTCATGGGATGATCTCTGATGCCCTGGTCCCTTCATGGGATGATCTCTGATGCCCTGTTCCCTTCATGGGATGATCTCTGATGCCCTGTTCCCTTCATGGAATGATCTCTGATGCCCTGTTCCCTTCATGGTATGATCTCTGATGCCCTGGTCCCTTCATGGGATGATCTCTGATGCACTGGTCCCTTCATGGGATGATCTTGCATACCTCTAATCATAGTGCTGTGATGCCCTGGTCCCTTCATGGGATGATCTGATGCACTGGTCCCTTCATGGGATGATCTCTGATGTCCTTTTCCCTTCATGGGATGATCTCTGATGTCCTGGTCCCTTCATGGGATGATTTCTGATGCCCTGGTCCCTTCATGGGATGATTTCTGATGCCCTGGTCCCTTAATGGCATGATCTCTGATGCACTGGTCCCTTCATGGGATGATCTCTGATGCCCTGGTCCCTTCATGGGATGATTTCTGATGCCCTGGTCCCTTAATGGCATGATCTCTGATGCCCTGGTCCCTTCATGGGATGATCTCTGATGCCCTGGTCCCTTCATGGGATGATCTCTGATGCCCTGGTCCCTTCATGGGATGATCTCTGATGCCCTGGTCCCTTCATGGGATGATCTCTGATGCACTGGTCCCTTCATGGGATGATGTCTGATGCACTGGTCCCTTCATGGGATGATGTTGCATACCTCTAATCATAGTGCTCTGGTGCCCTGGTCCCTTCATGGGATGATCTCTGATGCCCTGGTCCCTTCATGGGATGATGTCTGATGCCCTGGTCCCTTCATGGGATGATGTCTGATGCCCTGGTCCCTTCATGGGATGATGTCTGATGCCCTGGTCCCTTCATGGGATGATGTCTGATGCCCTGGTCCCTTCATGGGATGATGTCTGATGCCCTGGTCCCTTCATGGGATGATGTCTGATGCCCTGGTCCCTTCATGGGATGATGTCTGATGCCCTGGTCCCTTCATGGAATGATCTCTGATGCACTGGTCCCTTCATTGGATGATCTCTGCACTGGTCCCTTCATGGGATGATCTTGTATACCTCTAATCATAGTGCTGTGATGCCCTGGTCCCTTCATGGGATGATCTCTGATGCCCTGGTCCCTTCATGGGATGATCTCTGATGCCCTGGTCCCTTCATGGGATGATCTCTGATGCCCTGGTCCCTTCATGGGATGATCTCTGATGCCCTGGTCCCTTCATGGGATGATATTGCATACCTCTAATCATAGTGCTGTGATGCCCTGGTACCTTCATGGGATGATCTTGCATACCTCTAATCATAGTGCTGTGATGCCCTGGTCCCTTCATGGGATGATCTCTGATGCCCTGCTCCCTTCATGGGATGATCTCTGATGCCCTGGTCCCTTCATGGGATGATGTCTGATGCCCTGCTCCCTTCATGGGATGATGTCTGATGCCCTGCTCCCTTCATGGGATGATGTCTGATGCCCTGCTCCCTTCATGGGATGATGTCTGATGCCCTGCTCCCTTCATGGGATGATCTCTGATGCCCTGTTCCCTTCATGGATGATCTCTGATGCCCTGTTCCCTTCATGGTATGATCTCTGATGCCCTGTTCCCTTCATGGTATGATCTCTGATGCCCTGGTCCCTTCATGGGATGATCTCTGATGCACTGGTCCCTTCATGGGATGATCTTGCATACCTCTAATCATAGTGCTGTGATGCCCTGGTCCCTTCATGGGATGATCTGATGCACTGGTCCCTTCATGGGATGATCTCTGATGTCCTTTTCCCTTCATGGGATGATCTCTGATGTCCTGGTCCCTTCATGGGATGATTTCTGATGCCCTGGTCCCTTCATGGGATGATTTCTGATGCCCTGGTCCCTTAATGGCATGATCTCTGATGCACTGGTCCCTTAATGGCATGATCTCTGATGCACTGGTCCCTTCATGGGATGATCTCTGATGCCCTGGTCCCTTCATGGGATGATTTCTGATGCCCTGGTCCCTTAATGGCATGATCTCTGATGCCCTGGTCCCTTCATGGGATGATCTCTGATGCCCTGGTCCCTTCATGGGATGATCTCTGATGCCCTGGTCCCTTCATGGGATGATCTCTGATGCCCTGGTCCCTTCATGGGATGATCTCTGATGCACTGGTCCCTTCATGGGATGATGTCTGATGCACTGGTCCCTTCATGGGATGATGTTGCATACCTCTAATCATAGTGCTCTGGTGCCCTGGTCCCTTCATGGGATGATCTCTGATGCCCTGGTCCCTTCATGGGATGATGTCTGATGCCCTGGTCCCTTCATGGGATGATGTCTGATGCCCTGGTCCCTTCATGGGATGATGTCTGATGCCCTGGTCCCTTCATGGGATGATGTCTGATGCCCTGGTCCCTTCATGGGATGATGTCTGATGCCCTGGTCCCTTCATGGGATGATGTCTGATGCCCTGGTCCCTTCATGGGATGATGTCTGATGCCCTGGTCCCTTCATGGGATGATGTCTGATGCCCTGGTCCCTTCATGGGATGATGTCTGATGCCCTGGTCCCTTCATGGAATGATCTCTGATGCACTGGTCCCTTCATTGGATGATCTCTGCACTGGTCCCTTCATGGGATGATCTTGTATACCTCTAATCATAGTGCTGTGATGCCCTGGTCCCTTCATGGGATGATCTCTGATGCCCTGGTCCCTTCATGGGATGATCTCTGATGCCCTGGTCCCTTCATGGGATGATCTCTGATGCCCTGGTCCCTTCATGGGATGATCTCTGATGCCCTGGTCCCTTCATGGGATTATCTTGCATACCTCTAATCATAGTGCTGTGATGCCCTGGTCCCTTCATGGGATGATCTCTGATGCCCTGCTCCCTTCATGGGATGATGTCTGATGCCCTGCTCCCTTCATGGGATGATGTCTGATGCCCTGCTCCCTTCATGGGATGATGTCTGATGCCCTGCTCCCTTCATGGGATGATGTCTGATGCCCTGCTCCCTTCATGGGATGATGTCTGATGCCCTGCTCCCTTCATGGGATGATGTCTGATGCCCTGCTCCCTTCATGGGATGATGTCTGATGCCCTGCTCCCTTCATGGGATGATGTCTGATGCCCTGCTCCCTTCATGGGATGATGTCTGATGCCCTGCTCCCTTCATGGGATGATGTCTGATGCCCTGCTCCCTTCATGGGATGATGTCTGATGCCCTGGTCCCTTCATGGGATGATGTCTGATGCCCTGGTCCCTTCAAGGAATGATGTCTGATGCCCTGGTCCCTTCATGGGATTATGTCTGATGCACTGGTCCCTTCATGGGATGATCTTGCATACCTCTAATCATAGTGCTGTGGTGCCCTGGTCCCTTCATGGGATGATCTCTGATGCCCTGGTCCCTTCATGGGATGATCTCCGATGCCCTGGTCCCTTCATGGGATGATCTCCGATGCCCTGGTCCCTTCATGGGATGATCTCCGATGCCCTGGTCCCTTCATTGGATGATCTCCGATGTCCTGGTCCCTTCATGGGATGATCTCTGATGCACTGGTCCCTTCATGGGATGATCTCTGATGCACTGGTCCCTTCATGGGATGAACTCTGATGCACTGGTCCCTTCATGGGATGATCTTGCATACCTCTAATCATAGTGCTGTGATGCCCTGGTCCCTTCATGGGATGATCTCTGATGCCTTGGTCCCTTCATGGGATGATCTCTGATGCCCTGGTCCCTTCATGGGAGGATCTCTGATGCACTGGTCCCTTCATGGGATGATCTTGCATACCTCTAATCATAGTGCTGTGATGCCCTGTTCCCTTCATGGGATGATCTCTGATGCCCTGTTCCCTTCATGGGATGATCTCTGATGCCCTGTTCCCTTCATGGTATGATCTCTGATGCCCTGTTCCCTTCATGGTATGATCTCTGATGCCCTGGTCCCTTCATGGGATGATCTCTGATGCACTGGTCCCTTCATGGGATGATCTTGCATACCTCTAATCATAGTGCTGTGATGCCCTGGTCCCTTCATGGGATGATCTCTGATGCACTGGTCCCTTCATGGGATGATCTCTGATGCACTGGTCCCTTCATGGGATGATCTCTGATGTCCTGGTCCCTTCATGGGATGATCTCTGATGCCCTGGTCCCTTCATGGGATGATCTCTGATGCCCTGGTCCCTTCATGGGATGATCTCTGATGCCCTGGTCCCTTCATGGGATGATCTCTGATGCCCTGGTCCCTTCATGGGATGATCTCTGATGCCCTGGTCCCTTCATGGGATGATCTCTGATGCCCTGGTCCCTTCATGGGATGATCTCTGATGCCCTGGTCCCTTCATGGGATGATCTCTGATGCCCTGGTCCCTTCATGGGATGATCTCTGATGCCCTGGTCCCTTCATGGGATGATCTCTGATGCCCTGGTCCCTTCATGGGATGATCTTTGATGCACTGGTCCCTTCATGGGATTATGTCTGATGCCCTGGTCCCTTCATGGGATGATGTCTGATGCCCTGGTCCCTTCATGGGATGATGTCTGATGCCCTGGTCCCTTCATGGAATGATCTCTGATGCACTGGTTCCTTCATGGTTAGTCTGATGCACTGGTCCCTTCATGGGATGATCTTGCATACCTCTAATCATAGTGCTGTGGTGCCCTGGTCCCTTCATGGGATGATCTCTGATGCCCTGGTCCCTTCATGGGATGATCTCAGATGCACTGGTCCCTTCATGGGATGATCTCTGATGCACTGGTCCCTTCATGAAATGATCTTGCATACCTCTAATCATAGTGCTGTGATGCCCTGGTCCCTTCATGGGATGATCTTGCATACCTCTAATCATAGTGCTGTGATGCCCTGGTCCCTTCATGGGATGATCTCCGATGCCCTGGTCCCTTCATGGGATGATCTCCGATGCCCTGGTCCCTTCATGGGATGATCTCCGATGCCCTGGTCCCTTCATGGGATGATCTCCGATGCCCTGGTCCCTTCATGGGATGATCTCCGATGCCCTGGTCCCTTCATGGGATGATCTCCGATGCCCTGGTCCCTTCATGGGATGATCTCCGATGCCCTGGTCCCTTCATGGGATGATCTCCGATGCCCTGGTCCCTTCATGGGATGATCTCCGATGCCCTGGTCCCTTCATGGGATGATCTCCGATGCCCTGGTCCCTTCATGGGATGATCTCCGATGCCCTGGTCCCTTCATGGGATGATCTCCGATGCCCTGGTCCCTTCATGGGATGATCTCCGATGCCCTGGTCCCTTCATGGGATGATCTCCGATGCCCTGGTCCCTTCATGGGATGATCTCCGATGCCCTGGTCCCTTCATGGGATGATCTCCGATGCCCTGGTCCCTTCATGGGATGATCTCCGATGCCCTGGTCCCTTCATGGGATGATCTCCGATGCCCTGGTCCCTTCATGGGATGATCTCCGATGCCCTGGTCCCTTCATGGGATGATCTCCGATGCCCTGGTCCCTTCATGGGATGATCTCCGATGCCCTGGTCCCTTCATGGGATGATGTCTGATGCACTGGTCCCTTCATGGAATGATCTCTGATGCCCTGGTCCCTTCATGGGATGATGTCTGATGCACTGGTCCCTTCATGGAATGATGTCTGATGCACTGGTCCCTTCATGGGATGATCTTTCATACCTCTAATCACAGTGCTGTGATGCCCTGGTCCCTTCATGGGATGATCTCGGATGCCCTGGTCCCTTCATGGGATGATTTCTGATGCACTGGTCCCTTCATGGGATGATCTTTGATGCCCTGGTCCCTTCATGGGATGATCTTTGATGCCCTGGTCCCTTCATGGGATGATCTTTGATGCCCTGGTCCCTTCATGGGATGATCTTTGATGCCCTGGTCCCTTCATGGGATGATCTTTGATGCCCTGGTCCCTTCATGGGATGATCTCTGATGCACTGGTCCCTTCATGGGATGATCTCTGCTGCACAGGTCCCTTAATGGGATGATCTCTGATGCACTGGTCCCTTAATGGCATGATCTCTGATGCACTGGTCCCTTCATGGGATGATCTCTGATGCACTGGTCCCTTCATGGGATGATCTTGCATACCTCTAATCATATTGCTGTGATGCCCTGGTCCCTTCATGGGATGATCTCTGATGCCTTGGTCCCTTTATGGGATGATCTCTGATGCCCTGGTCCCTTCATGGGATGATCTCTGATGCACTGGTCCCTTCATGGGATGATCTTGCATACCTCTAATCATAGTGCTGTGATGCACTGTTCCCTTCATGGGATGATCTCTGATGCCCTGGTCCCTTCATGGGATGATCTCTGATGCCCTGGTCCCTTCATGGGATGATCTCTGATGCCCTGGTCCCTTCATGGGATGATCTCTGATGCACTGGTCCCTTCATGGGATGATCTCTGATGCACTGGTCCCTTCATGGGATGATCTCTGATGCACTGGTCCCTTCATGGGATGATCTCTGATGCCCTGGTCCCTTCATGGGATGATTTCTGATGCCCTGGTCCCTTCATGGGATGATTTCTGATGCCCTGGTCCCTTCATGGGATGATGTCTGATGCCCTGGTCCCTTCAAGGAATGATGTCTGATGCCCTGGTCCCTTCATGGAATGATGTCTGATGCCCTGGTCCCTTCATGGGATTATGTCTGATGCACTGGTCCCTTCATGGGATGATCTTGCATACCTCTAATCATAGTGCTGTGGTGCCCTGGTCCCTTCATGGGATGATCTCTGATGCCCTGGTCCCTTCATGGGATGCTCTCTGATGCCCTGGTCCCTTCATGGGATGCTCTCTGATGCCCTGGTCCCTTCATGGGATGCTCTCTGATGCCCTGGTCCCTTCATGGGATGCTCTCTGATGCCCTGGTCCCTTCATGGGATGATCTCTGATGCCCTGGTCCCTTCATGGGATGATCTCTGATGCCCTGGTCCCTTCATGGGATGATCTCTGATGCCCTGGTCCCTTCATGGGATGATCTCCGATGTCCTGGTCCCTTCATGGGATGATCTCTGATGCCCTGGTCCCTTCATGGGATGATCTCTGATGCCCTGGTCCCTTCATGGGATGATCTCTGATGCCCTGGTCCCTTCATGGGATGATCTCTGATGCCCTGGTCCCTTCATGGGATGATCTTTGATGCCCTGGTCCCTTCATGGCATGATCTCTGATGCACTGGTCCCTTCATGGCATGATCTCTGATGCACTGGTCCCTTCATGGCATGATCTCTGATGCACTGTTCCCTTCATGGGATGATCTTGCATACCTCTAATCATAGTGCTGTGATGCCCTGGTCCCTTCATGGGATGATCTCTGATGCCTTGGTCCCTTCATGGGATGATCTCTGATGCCCTGGTCCCTTCATGGGAGGATCTCTGATGCACTGGTCCCTTCATGGGATGATCTTGCATACCTCTAATCATAGTGCTTTGATGCCCTGTTCCCTTCATGGGATGATCTCTGATGCCCTGTTCCCTTCATGGGATGATCTCTGATGCCCTGTTCCCTTCATGGTATGATCTCTGATGCCCTGTTCCCTTCATGGTATGATCTCTGATGCCCTGGTCCCTTCATGGTATGATCTCTGATGCCCTGGTCCCTTCATGGGATGATCTCTGATGTTCTGGTCCCTTCATGGGATGATCTTGCATACCTCTAATCATAGTGCTGTGATGCCCTGGTCCCTTCATGGGATGATCTCTGATGCACTGGTCCCTTCATGGGATGATCTCTGATGTCCTGGTCCCTTCATGGGATGATCTCTGATGTCCTGGTCCCTTCATGGGATGATTTCTGATGCCCTGGTCCCTTCATGGGATGATTTCTGATGCCCTGGTCCCTTCATGGGATGATCTCTGATGCCCTGGTCCCTTCATGGGATGATCTCCGATGCCCTGGTCCCTTCATTGGATGATCTCTGATGCCCTGGTCCCTTCATGGGATGATCTTTGATGCCCTGGTCCCTTCATGGGATGATCTTTGATGCCCTGGTCCCTTCATGGGATGATCTCTGATGCACTGGTCCCTTCATGGGATGATCTTGCATACCACTAATCATAGTGCTGTGGTGCCCTGGTCCCTTCATGGGATGATCTCCGATGCACTGGTCCCTTCATGGGATGATCTCCGATGCACTGGTCCCTTCATGGGATGATGTCTGATGCACTGGTCCCTTCATGGGATGATGTCTGATGCCCTGGTCCCTTCATGGGATGATGTCTGATGCCCTGGTCCCTTCATGGGATGATCTCTGATGCCCTGGTCCCTTCATGGGATGATGTCTGATGCACTGGTCCCTTCATGGGATGATCTTTCATACCTCTAATCATAGTGCTGTGATGCCCTGGTCCCTTCATGGGATGATCTCTGATGCACTGGTCCCTTCATGGGATGATCTCTGATGCACTGGTCCCTTCATGGGATGATCTCTGATGTCCTGGTCCCTTCATGGGATGATTTCTGATGCCCTGGTCCCTTCATGGGATGATTTCTGATGCCCTGGTCCCTTCATGGGATGATTTCTGATGCCCTGGTCCCTTCATGGGATGATCTCTGATGCACTGGCCCCTTCATGGGCTGATCTTGCATACCTCTAATGTAAGTGCTGTGGTGTACTGGTCCCTTCATGGGATGATCTCTGATGCACTGGTCCCTTCATGGGATGATGTCTGATGCCCCGGTCCCTTCATGGGATGATGTCTGATGCCCCGGTCCCTTCATGGGATGATCTCGGATGCCCTGGTCCCTTCATGGGATGATCTCGGATGCCCTGGTCCCTTCATGGGATGATCTCGGATGCCCTGGTCCCTTCATGGGTTGATCTCTGATGCCCTGGTCCCTTCATGGGTTGATCTCTGATGCCCTGGTCCCTTCATGGGATGATTTCTGATGCCCTGTTCCCTTCATGGGATGATCTCTGATGCCCTGTTCCCTTCATGGGATGATCTCTGATGCCCTGGTCCCTTCATGGGATGATCTCTGATGCCCTGGTCCCTTCATGGGATGATCTCTGATGCCCTGGTCCCTTCATGGGATGATCTCTGATGCACTGGTCCCTTCATGGGATGATCTTGCATACCTCTAATCATAGTGCTGTGATGCCCTGATCCCTTCATGGGATGATCTCTGATGCACTGATCCCTTCATGGGATGATCTTGCATACCTCTAATCGTAGTGCTGTGATGCCCTGGTCCCTTCATGGGATGATCTCTGATGCCCTGGTCCCTTCATGGGATGATCTCTGATGCTCTGGTCCCTTCATGGGATGATCTCTGATGCTCTGGTCCCTTCATGGGATGATTTCTGATGCACTGGTCCCTTCATGGGATGATTTCTGATTCACTGGTCCCTTCATGGGATGATCTCTGATGCCCTGGTCCCTTCATGGGATGATCTCTGATGCACTGGTCTCTTCATGGGATGATCTCTGATGCACTGGTCCCTTCATGGGATGATCTCTGATGCACTGGTCCCTTCATGGGATGATCTCTGATGCACTGGTCCCTTCATGGGATGATCTCTGATGCACTGGTCCCTTCATGGGATGATCTTGCATACCTCTAATCATAGTGCTGTGATACCCTGGTCCCTTCATGGGATGATCTCTGATGCCTTGGTCCCTTCATGGGATGATCTCTGATGCCCTGGTCCCTTCATGGGATGATCTCTGATGCACTGGTCCCTTCATGGGATGATCTTGCATACCTCTAATCATAGTGCTGTGATGCTCTGTTCCCTTCATGGGATGATCTCTGATGCCCTGGTCCCTTCATGGGATGATCTCTGATGCCCTGGTCCCTTCATGGGATGATCTCTGATGCCCTGGTCCCTTCATGGGATGATCTCTGATGCCGTGGTCCCTTCATGGGATGATCTCTGATGCCGTGGTCCCTTCATGGGATGATCTCTGATGCACTGGTCCCTTCATGGGATGATCTTGCATACCTCTAATCATAGTGCTGTGATGCCCTGGTCCCTTCATGGGATGATGTCTGATGCACTGGTCCCTTCATGGGATGATCTCTGATGCACTGGTCCCTTCATGGGATGATCTCTGATGCACTGGTCCCTTCATGGGATGATCTCTGATGCACTGGTCCCTTCATGGGATGATCTTTGATGCACTGGTCCCTTCATGGGATGATCTCTGATGCCCCGGTCCCTTCATGGGATGATGTCTGATGCCCTGTTCCCTTCATGGGATGATGTCTGATGCCCCGGTCCCGCCCCGGTCCCTTCATGGGATGATGTCTGATGCCCCGGTCCCTTCATGGGATGATGTCTGATGCCCCGGTCCCTTCATGGGATGATGTCTGATGCCCTGGTCCCTTCATGGGATGATCTCTGATGCACTGGTCCCTTCATGGGATGATCTCTGATGCACTGGTCCCTTCATGGGATGATCTTTGATGCACTGGTCCCTTCATGGGATGATCTCTGATGCCCCGGTCCCTTCATGGCATGATGTCTGATGCCCCGTTCCCTTCATGGGATGATGTCTGATGCCCCGGTCCCGCCCCGGTCCCTTCATGGGATGATGTCTGATGCCCCGGTCCTTTCATGGGATGATGTCTGATGCCCCGGTCCTTTCATGGGATGATGTCTGATGCCCTGGTCCCTTCATGGGATGATGTCTGATGCCCTGGTCCCTTCATGGGATGATGTCTGATGCCCTGGTCCCTTCATGGGATGATGTCTGATGCCCTGGTCCCTTCATGGAATGATCTCTGATGCACTGGTTCCTTCATGGGATTATGTCTGATGCACTGGTCCCTTCATGGGATGATCTTGCATACCTCTAATTATAGTGCTCTGGTGCCCTGGTCCCTTCATGGGATTATCTCTGATGCACTGGTCCCTTCATGGGATGATCTCTGATGCACTGGTCCCTTCATGGGATGATGTCTGATGCACTGGTCCCTTCATGGGATGATCTTGCATACCTCTAATCATAGTGCTGTGATGCCCTGGTCCCTTCATGGGATGATCTCCGATGCCCTGGTCCCTTCATGGGATGATCTCCGATGCCCTGGTCCCTTCATGGGATGATCTCCGGTGCCCTGGTCCCTTCATGGGATGATCTCCGGTGCCCTGGTCCCTTCATGGGATGATCTCCGGTGCCCTGGTCCCTTCATGGGATGTCTGATGCACTGGTCCCTTCATGGGATGATGTCTGATGCACTGGTCCCTTCATGGAATGATGTCTGATGCACTGGTCCCTTCATGGGATGATCTTGCATACCTCTAATTCATAGTGCTGTGATGCCCTGGTCCCTTCATGGGATGATCTCTGATGCCCTGGTCCCTTCATGGGATGATCTCTGATGCACTGGTCCCTTCATGGGAGGATCTCTGATGCACTGGTTCTTTCATGGGATGATCTCTGATGCACTGGCCCCTTCATGGGCTGATCTTGCATACCTCTAATGTAAGTGCTGTGGTGTACTGGTCCCTTCATGGGATGATCTCTGATGCACTGGTCCCTGCATGGGATGATCTTGCATACCTCTAATCATAGTGCTGTGATGCCCTGGTCCCTTCATGGGATGATCTCTGATGCCCTGGTCCCTTCATGGGATGATCTCTGATGCACTGGTCCCTTCATGGGATGATCTTGCATACCTCTAATCATAGTGCTGTGATGCCCTGGTCCCTTCATGGGATGATCTGATGCCCTGGTCCCTTCATGGGATGATCTCCGATGCACTGGTCCCTTCATGGGATGATCTTGCATACCTCTAATCATAGTGCTGTGGTGCCCTGGTCCCTTCATGGGATGATCTCTGATGCCCTGGTCCCTTCATGGGATGATCTCTGATCCCTTCATGGGATGATCTTTGATGCTCTGGTCCCTTCATGGGATGATCTGATGCACTGGTCCCTTCATGGGATGATCTCTGATGCACTGGTCCCTTGATGTTGCATACCTCTAATCATAGTGCTGTGATGCACTGTTCCCTTCATGGGATGATCTCTGATGCCCTGGTCCCTTCATGGGATGATCTCTGATGCCCTGGTCCCTTCATGGGATGATCTCTGATGCCCTGGTCCCTTCATGGGATGATCTCTGATGCCCTGGTCCCTTCATGGGATGATCTCTGATGCCCTGGTCCCTTCATGGGATGATCTCTGATGCACTGGTCCCTTCATGGGATGATGTCTGATGCCCTGGTCCCTTCATGGGATGATGTCTGATGCCCTGGTCCCTTCATGGGATGATGTCTGATGCCCTGGTCCCTTCATGAGATGATCTCTGATGCCCTGGTCCCTTCATGGGATGATCTCTGATGCACTGGTCCCTTCATTGAATGATCTCTGATGCACTGGTTCCTTCATGGGATTATGTCTGATGCACTGGTCCCTTCATGGGATGATCTTGCATACCTCTAATCATAGTGCTGTGGTGCCCTGGTCCCTTCACGGGATGATCTCTGATGCCCTGGTCCCTTCATGGGATGATCTCTGATGCCCTGGTCCCTTCATGGGATGATCTCTGATGCCCTGGTCCCTTCATGGGATGATCTCTGATGCCCTGGTCCCTTCATGGGATGATCTCTGATGCTCTGGTACCTTCTTGGGATGATCTCTGATGCCCTGGTCCCTTCATGGGATGATCTTGCATACCTCTAATCATAGTGGTGTGATGCCCTGGTCCCTTCATGGGATGATCTCTGATGCACTGGTCCCTTCATGGGATGATGTCTGATGCACTGGTCCCTTCATGGGATGATCTTGCATACCTCTAATCATGGTGCTGTGATGCCCTGGTCCCTTCATGGGATGATCTCTGATGCACTGGTCCCTTCATGGGATGATGTCTGATGCACTGGTCCCTTCATGGGATGATGTTGCATACCTCTAATCATAGTGCTGTGGTGCCCTGGTCCCTTCATGGGATGATCTCTGATGCCGTGGTCCCTTCATGGGATGATCTCTGATGCACTGGTCCCTTCATGGGATGATCTCTGATCCCTTCATGGGAAGATCTCTGATGCCCTGGTCCCTTCATGGAATGATCTCTGATGCCCTGGTCCCTTCATGGGATGATCTCTGATGCACTGGTCCCTTCATTGAATGATCTCTGATGCACTGGTTCCTTCATGGGATTATGTCTGATGCACTGGTCCCTTCATGGGATGATCTTGCATACCTCTAATCATAGTGCTGTGATGCACTGGTCTCTTCATGGGATGATCTGATGCCCTGGTCCCTTCATGGGATGATGTCTGATGCACTGGTCCCTTCATGGGATGATCTGGCATACCTCTAATCGTAGTGCTGTGATGCCCTGGTCCCTTCATGGGATGATCTCTGATGCACTGGTCCCTTCATGGGCTGATCTTGCATACCTCTAATGTAAGTGCTGTGGTGTACTGGTCCCTTCATGGGATGATCTCTGATGCACTGGTCCCTTCATGGGATGATCTTGCATACCTCTAATCATAGTGCTGTGATGCCCTAGTCCCTTCATGGGATGATGTCTGATGCCCTGGTCCCTTCATGGGATGATGTCTGATGCCCTGGTCCCTTCATGGGATGATGTCTGATGCCCTGGTCCCTTCATGGGATGATGTCTGATGCCCTGGTCCCTTCATGGGATGATGTCTGATGCCCTGGTCCCTTCATGGGATGATGTCTGATGCCCTGGTCCCTTCATGGGATGATGTCTGATGCCCTGGTCCCTTCATGGGATGATGTCTGATGCCCTGGTCCCTTCATGGGATGATGTCTGATGCCCTGGTCCCTTCATGGGATGATCTCTGATGCCCTGGTCCCTTCATGGGATGATCTCTGATGCCCTGGTCCCTTCATGGGATGATCTCTGATGCACTGGTCCCTTCATGGGATGATCTTGCATACCTCTAACCATAGTGCTGTGATGCCCTGGCCCCTTCATGGGATGATCTCTGATGCACTGTTCCCTTCATGGGATTATGTCTGATGCCCTGGTCCCTTCATGGGATGATCTCCGATGCACTGGTCCCTTCATGGGATGATCTTGCATACCTCTAATCATAGTGCTGTGGTGCCCTGGTCCCTTCATGGGATGATCTCTGATGCCCTGGCCCCTTCATGGGATGATCTCTGATGCACTGGTCCCTTCATGGGATGATGTTGCATACCTCTAATCATAGTGCTGATATGCCCTGGTCCCTTCATGGGATGATCTCTGGTCCCTTCATGGGATGATCTTTGATGCTCTGGTCCCTTCATGGGATGATCTCTGATGCACTGGTCCCTTCATGGGATGATCTTGCATACCTCTAATCATAGTGCTCTGATGCCCTGGTCCCTTCATGGGATGATCTCTGATGCCCTGGTCCCTTCATGGGATGATCTGATGCCCTGGTCCCTTCATGGGATGATCTCTGATGCCCTGGTCCCTTCATGGGATGATCTGATGCACTGGTCCCTTCATGGGCTGATCTTGCATACCTCTAATGTAAGTGCTGTGGTGTACTGGTCCCTTCATGGGATGATCTCTGAAGCACTGGTCCCTTCATGGGATGATCTCTGGTCCCTTCATGGGATGATCTCTGATGCCCTGGTCCCTTCATGGGATGATCTCTGATGCCCTGGTCCCTTCATGGGATGATCTCTGATGCCCTCGTCCCTTCATGGGATGTTCTCTGATGTCCTGGTCCCTTCATGAGATGTCTGATGCCCTGGTCCCTTCATGGGATAATCTCTGATGCCCTGGTCCCTTCATGGGATGATCTGATGCCCTGGTCCCTTCATGGGATGATCTCCGATGCACTGGTCCCTTCATGGGATGATCTTGCATACCTCTAATCATAGTGCTGTGGTGCCCTGGTCCCTTCATGGGATGATCTCTGATGCCCTGGCCCCTTCATGGGATGATCCCTGATGCCCTGGTCCCTTCATGGGATGATCTCTGATGCACTGGTCCCTTCATGGGCTGATCTTGCATACCTCTAATGTAAGTGCTGTGGTGTACTGGTCCCTTCATGGGATGATCTCTGATGCACTGGTCCCTTCATGGGATGATCTCTGGTCCCTTCATGGGATGATCTTTGATGCTCTGGTCCCTTCATGGGATGATCTCTGATGCACTGGTCCCTTCATGGGATGATCTCTGATGCCCTGGTCCCTTCATGGGATGATCTCTGATGCCCTGGTCCCTTCATGGGATGATCTCTGATGCCCTGGTCCCTTCATGGGATGATGTCTGATGCCCTGGTCCCTTCATGGGATGATGGCTGATGCCCTGGTCCCTTCATGGGATGATGGCTGATGCCCTGGTCCCTTCATGGGATGATGTCTGATGCCCTGGTCCCTTCATGGGATTATCTCTGATGCACTGGTCCCTTCATGGGATGATCTTGCATACCTCTAATCATAGTGCTCTGATGCACTGGTCCCTTCATGGGATGATCTCTGATGCACTGGTCCCTTCATGGGATGATGTCTGATGCACTGGTCCCTTCATGGGATGATCTTGCATACCTCTAATCATAGTGCTGTGATGCCCTGGTCCCTTCATGGGATGATCTCCGATGCCCTGGTCCCTTCATGGGATGATCTCCGATGCCCTGGTCCCTTCATGGGATGATCTCCGATGCCCTGGTCCCTTCATGGGATGATCTCCGATGCCCTGGTCCCTTCATGGGATGATCTCCGATGCCCTGGTCCCTTCATGGGATGATCTCCGATGCCCTGGTCCCTTCATGGGATGATCTCCGATGCCCTGGTCCCTTCATGGGATGATCTCCGATGCCCTGGTCCCTTCATGGGATGATCTCCGATGCCCTGGTCCCTTCATGGGATGATCTCCGATGCCCTGGTCCCTTCATGGGATGATCTCCGATGCCCTGGTCCCTTCATGGGATGATCTCCGATGCCCTGGTCCCTTCATGGGATGATCTCCGATGCCCTGGTCCCTTCATGGGATGATCTCCGATGCCCTGGTCCCTTCATGGGATGATCTCCGATGCCCTGGTCCCTTCATGGGATGATCTCCGATGCCCTGGTCCCTTCATGGGATGATCTCCGATGCCCTGGTCCCTTCATGGGATGATCTCCGATGCCCTGGTCCCTTCATGGGATGATCTCCGATGCCCTGGTCCCTTCATGGGATGATCTCCGATGCCCTGGTCCCTTCATGGGTTGATCTCCGATGCCCTGGTCCCTTCATGGGATGATCTCTGATGCCCTGGTCCCTTCATGGGATGATCTCTGATGTCCTGGTCCCTTCATGGGATGATCTCTGATGCCCTGGTCCCTTCATGGGATGATGTCTGATGCACTGGTCCCTTCATGGGATGATCTTGCATACCTCTAATTCATAGTGCTGTGTTGTACTGGTCCCTTCATGGGATGATCTCCGATGCACTGGTCCCTTCATGGAATGATGTCTGATGCACTGGTCCATTCATGGGATGATCTTGCATACCTCTAATCATAGTGCTGTGATGCCCTGGTCCCTTCATGGGATAAGATCTGATGCCCTGGTCCCTTCATGGGATGATCTGATGCCCTGGTCCCTTCATGGGATGATCTCCGATGCACTGGTCCCTTCATGGGATGATCTTGCATACCTCTAATCATAGTGCTGTGGTGCCCTGGCCCCTTCATGGGATGATCTCTGATGCCCTGGCCCCTTCATGGGATGATCTCTGATGCCCTGGCCCCTTCATGGGATGATCTCTGATGCCCTGGCCCCTTCATGGGATGATCTCTGATGCCCTGGTCCCTTCATGGGATGATCTGATGCACTGGTCCCTTCATGGGCTGATCTTGCATACCTCTAATGTAAGTGCTGTGGTGTACTGGTCCCTTCATGGGATCTCTGATGCACTGGTCCCTTCATGGGATGATCTCTGATCCCTTCATGGGATGATCTTTGATGCACTGGTCCCTTCATGGGATGATCTTTGATGCACTGGTCCCTTCATGGGATGATCTTTGATGCACTGGTCCCTTCATGGGATGATCTTTGATGCACTGGTCCCTTCATGGGATGATCTTTGATGCACTGGTCCCTTCATGGGATGATCTTTGATGCACTGGTCCCTTCATGGGATGATCTTTGATGCTCTGGTCTCTTCATGGGATGATCTCTGATGCACTGGTCCCTTCATGGGATGATCTCTGATGCACTGGTCCCTTCATGGGTTTATGTTGCATACCTCTAATCATAGTGCTGTGATGCCCTGGTCCCTTCATGGGATGATCTCTGATGCCCTGGTCCCTTCATGGGATGATCTCTGATGCCCTGGTCCCTTCATGGGATGATCTGATGCCCTGGTCCCTTCATGGGATGATGTCTGATGCCCTGGTCCCTTCATGGGATGATCTGATGCCCTGGTCCCTTCATGGGATGATCTCCGATGCACTGGTCCCTTCATGGGATGATCTTGCGTACCTCTAATCATAGTGCTGTGGTGCCCTGGCCCCTTCATGGGATGATCTCGGATGCCCTGGCCCCTTCATGGGATGATCTCGGATGCCCTGGCCCCTTCATGGGATGATCTCTGATGCCCTGGCCCCTTCATGGGATGATCTCTGATGCCCTGGCCCCTTCATGGGATGATCTCTGATGCCCTGGTCCCTTCATAGGATGATCTCTGATGCACTGGTCCCTTCATGGGCTGATTTTGCATACCTCTAATGTAAGTGCTGTGGTGTACTGGTCCCTTCATGGGATGATCTCTGATGCACTGGTCCCTTCATGGGATGATCTCTGATCCCTTCATGGGATGATCTCTGATGCACTGGTCCCTTCATGGGATGATCTCTGATGCACTGGTCCCTTCATGGGATGATCTGATGCACTGGTCCCTTCATGGGATGATGTTGCATACCTCTAATCATAGTGCTGTGATGCCCTGGTCCCTTCATGGGATGATCTCTGATGCCCTGGTCCCTTCATGGGATGATGTCTGATGCCCTGGTCCCTTCATGGGATGATGTCTGATGCCCTGGTCCCTTCATGGGATGATGTCTGATGCCCTGGTCCCTTCATGGGATGATGTCTGATGCCCTGGTCCCTTCATGGGATGATGTCTGATGCCCTGGTCCCTTCATGGGATGATGTCTGATGCCCTGGTCCCTTCATGGGATGATGTCTGATGCCCTGGTCCCTTCATGGGATGATGTCTGATGCCCTGGTCCCTTCATGGGATGATGTCTGATGCCCTGGTCCCTTCATGGGATGATGTCTGATGCCCTGGTCCCTTCATGGGATGATGTCTGATGCCCTGGTCCCTTCATGGGATGATCTCTGATGCACTGGTCCCTTCATGGGATGATCTCTGATGCACTGGTCCCTTCATTGAATGATCTCTGATGCACTGGTTCCTTCATGGGATTATGTCTGATGCACTGGTCCCTTCATGGGATGATCTTGCATACCTCTAATCATAGTGCTGTGGGGCCCTGGTCCCTTCATGGGATGATCTCTGATGCCCTGGTCCCTTCATGGGATGATCTCTGATGCACTGCTCCCTTAATGGGATGATCTTGCATACCTCTAATCATAGTGCTGTGATGCCCTGGTCCCTTCATGGGATGATCTTGCATACCTCTAATCATAGTGCTGTGGTGCCCTGGCCCCTTCATGGGATGATCTCTGATGCCCTGGCCCCTTCATGGGATGATCTGATGCCCTGGCCCCTTCATGGGATGATCTCTGATGCCCTGGCCCCTTCATGGGATGATCTCTTATGCCCTGGTCCCTTCATGGGATGATCTCTTATGCCCTGGTCCCTTCATGGGATGATGTCTGATGCCCTGGTCCCTTCATGGGATGATGTCTGATGCCCTGGTCCCTTCATGGGATGTCTGATGCCCTGGTCCCTTCATGGGATGATGTCTGATGCCCTGGTCCCTTCATGGGATGATGTCTGATGCCCTGGTCCCTTCATGGGATGATGTCTGATGCCCTGGTCCCTTCATGGGATGATCTCTGATGCACTGGTCCCTTCATTGAATGATCTCTGATGCACTGGTCCCTTCATGGGATTATGTCTGATGCACTGGTCCCTTCATGGGATTATGTCTGATGCACTGGTCCCTTCATGGGATGATCTTGCATACCTCTAATCATAGTGCTGTGGTGCCCTGGTCCCTTCATGGGATGATCTCTGATGCCCTGGTCCCTTCATGGGATGATCTCTGATGTCCTGGTCCCTTCATGGGATGATCTCTGATGCCCTGGTCCCTTCATGGGATGATCTCTGATGCCCTGGTCCCTTCATGGGATGATCTCCGATGCCCTGGTCCCTTCATGGGATGATCTCCGATGCCCTGGTCCCTTCATGGGATGATCTCCGATGCCCTGGTCCCTTCATGGGATGATCTCCGATGCCCTGGTCCCTTCATGGGATGATCTCCGATGCCCTGGTCCCTTCATGGGATGATCTCCGATGCCCTGGTCCCTTCATGGGATGATCTCCGATGCCCTGGTCCCTTCATGGGATGATCTCCGATGCCCTGGTCCCTTCATGGGGTGATCTCCGATGCCCTGGCCCCTTCGTGGGATGATCTCTGATGCCCTGGTCCCTTCGTGGGAGGATCTCTGATGCCCTGGTCCCTTCGTGGGAGGATCTCTGATGCCCTGGTCCCTTCGTGGGATGATCTCTGATGCCCTGGTCCCTTCGTGGGATGATCTCTGATGCCCTGGTCCCTTCGTGGGATGATCTCTGATGCCCTGGTCCCTTCGTGGGATGATCTCTGATGCCCTGGTCCCTTCATGGAATGATCTCTGATGCACTGGTCCCTTCATGGGATGATCTTGCATACCTCTAATCATAGTGCTGTGGTGCCCTGGTCCCTTCATGGGATGATCTTGCATACCTCTAATCATAGTGCTGTGATGCCCTGGTCCCTTCATGGGATGATCTCTGATGCCCTGGTCCCTTCATGGGATGATCTGATGCCCTGGTCCCTTCATGGGATGATCTGATGCCCTGGTCCCTTCATGGGATGATCTCTGATGCCCTGGTCCCTTCATGGGATGTTCTCTGATGCCCTGGTCCCTTCATGGGATGATGTCTGATGCCCTGGTCCCTTCATGGGATGATCTCTGATGCCCTGGTCCCTTCATGGGATGATCTCTGATAACCTGGTCCCTTCATGGGATGATCTTGCATTCCTCTAATCATAGTGCTGTGATGCCCTGGTCCCTTCATGGGATGATCTCCGATGCCCTGGTCCCTTCATGGGATGATCTCCGATGCCCTGGTCCCTTCATGGGATGATCTCCGATGCCCTGGTCCCTTCATGGGATGATCTCCGATGCCCTGGTCCCTTCATGGGATGATCTCCGATGCCCTGGTCCCTTCATGGGATGATCTCTGATGCCCTGGTCCCTTCATGGGATGATCTCTGATGCCCTGGTCCCTTCATGGGATGATCTCTGATGCCCTGGTCCCTTCATGGGATGATCTCTGATGCCCTGGTCCCTTCATGGGATGATCTCTGATGCCCTGGTCCCTTCATGGGATGATCTCTGATGCACTGGTCCCTTCATGGGATGATCTCTGATCCCTTCATGGGATGATCTTTGATGCTCTGGTCCCTTCATGGGATGATCTCTGATGCACTGGTCCCTTCATGGGATGATCTCTGATCCCTTCATGGGATGATCTCTGATGCACTGGTCCCTTCATGGGATGATCTTGCATACCTCTAATCATTGTGCTCTGATGCCCTGGTCCCTTCATGGGATGATCTCTGATGCCCTGGTCCCTTCATGGGATGATCTCTGATGCCCTGGTCCCTTCATGGGATGATCTCTGATGCCCTGGTCCCTTCATGGGATGATCTCTGATGCCCTGGTCCCTTCATGGGATGATCTGATGCCCTGGTCCCTTCATGGGATGATCTCTGATGCCCTGGTCCCTTCATGGGATGATCTCTGATAACCTGGTCCCTTCATGGGATGATCTTGCATACCTCTAATCATAGTGCTGTGATGCCCTGGTCCCTTCATGGGATGATCTTGCATACCTCTAATCTTAGTGCTGTGATGGCCTGGTCCCTTCATGGGATGATGTCTGATGCCCTGGTCCCTTCATGGGATGATCTCTGATGCACTGGTCCCTTCATGGGATGATCTCTGATGCACTGGTCCCTTCATGGGATGATCTCTGATCCCTTCATGGGATGATCTTTGATGCACTGGTCCCTTCATGGGATGATCTCTGATGCACTGGTCCCTTCATGGGATGATCTCTGATGCACTGGTCCCTTCATGGGATGATCTGAGATGCACTGGTCCCTTCATGGGATGATCTTGCATACCTCTAATCATAGTGCTGTGATTCCCTGGTCCCTTCATGGGATGATCTGATGCCCTGGTCCCTCCATGGGATGATCTGATGCCCTGGTCCCTCCATGGGATGATCTGTGATGCCCTGGTCCCTTCATGGGATGATGTCTGATGCCCTGGTCCCTTCATGGGATGATGTCTGATGCCCTGGTCCCTTCATGGGATGATGTCTGATGCCCTGGTCCCTTCATGGGATGATGTCTGATGCCCTGGTCCCTTCATGGGATGATGTCTGATGCCCTGGTCCCTTCATGGGATGATGTCTGATGCCCTGGTCCCTTCATGGGATGTCTGATGCCCTGGTCCCTTCATGGGATGATCTTTGATGCCCTGGTCCCTTCATGGGATGATATTGGATGCCCTGGTCCCTTCATGGGATGATCTTTGATGCCCTGGTCCCTTCATGGGATGATGTCTGATGCCTTGGTGCCTTCATGGGATGATCTCTGATGCCCTGGTCCCTTCATGGGATGATCTCTGATGCACTGGTCCCTTCATGGGATGATCTCTGATCCCTTCATGGGATGATCTTTGATGAAATGGTCCCTTCATGGGATGATCTTTGATGCACTGGTCCCTTCATGGGATGATCTTTGATGCACTGGTCCCTTCATGGGATGATCTTTGATGCCCTGGTCCCTTCATGGGATGATCTCTGATGCCCTGGCCCCTTCATGGGATGATCTCTGATGCCCTGGCCCCTTCATGGGATGATCTCTGATGCCCTGGCCCCTTCATGGGATGATCTCTGATGCCCTGGTCCCTTCATAGGATGATCTCTGATGCACTGGTCCCTTCATGGGCTGATCTTGCATACCTCTAATGTAAGTGCTGTGGTGTACTGGTCCCTTCATGGGATGATCTCTGATGCCCTGGCCCCTTCATGGGATGATCTCTGATGCCCTGGCCCCTTCATGGGATGATCTCTGATGCCCTGGTCCCTTCATGGGATGATCTCTGATGCCCTGGCCCCTTCATGGGATGATCTCTGATGCCCTGGTCCCTTCATAGGATGATCTCTGATGCACTGGTCCCTTCATGGGCTGATCTTGCATACCTCTAATGTAAGTGCTGTGGTGTACTGGTCCCTTCATGGGATGATCTCTGATGCACTGGTCCCTTCATGGGATGATCTCTGATCCCTTCATGGGATGATCTCTGATGCACTGGTCCCTTCATGGGATGATCTCTGATGCACTGGTCCCTTCATGGGATGATCTCTGATGCACTGGTCCCTTCATGGGATGATGTTGCATACCTCTAATCATAGTGCTGTGATGCCCTGGTCCCTTCATGGGATGATGTCTGATGCCCTGGTCCCTTCATGGGATGATGTCTGATGCCCTGGTCCCTTCATGGGATGATGTCTGATGCCCTGGTCCCTTCATGGGATGATGTCTGATGCCCTGGTCCCTTCATGGGATGATGTCTGATGCCCTGGTCCCTTCATGGGATGATGTCTGATGCCCTGGTCCCTTCATGGGATGATGTCTGATGCCCTGGTCCCTTCATGGGATGATGTCTGATGCCCTGGTCCCTTCATGGGATGATGTCTGATGCCCTGGTCCCTTCATGGGATGATGTCTGATGCCCTGGTCCCTTCATGGGATGATGTCTGATGCCCTGGTCCCTTCATGGGATGATGTCTGATGCCCTGGTCCCTTCATGGGATGATGTCTGATGCCCTGGTCCCTTCATGGGATGATGTCTGATGCACTGGTCCCTTCATGGGATGATCTCTGATGCACTGGTCCCTTCATTGAATGATCTCTGATGCACTGGTTCCTTCATGGGATTATGTCTGATGCACTGGTCCCTTCATGGGATGATCTTGCATACCTCTAATCATAGTGCTGTGGTGCCCTGGTCCCTTCATGGGATGATCTCTGATGCCCTGGTCCCTTCATGGGATGATCTCTGATGCACTGCTCCCTTCATGGGATGATCTTGCATACCTCTAATCATAGTGCTGTGATGCCCTGGTCCCTTCATGGGATGATCTTGCATACCTCTAATCATAGTGCTGTGGTGCCCTGGTCCCTTCATGGGATGATCTCTGATGCCCTGGCCCCTTCATGGGATGATCTCTGATGCCCTGGCCCCTTCATGGGATGATCTCTGATGGCCTGGCCCCTTCATGGGATGATCTCTGATGGCCTGGCCCCTTCATGGGATGATCTCTGATGGCCTGGCCCCTTCATGGGATGATCTCTGATGGCCTGGCCCCTTCATGGGATGATCTCTGATGCCCTGGTCCCTTCATGGGATGATGTCTGATGCCCTGGTCCCTTCATGGGATGATGTCTGATGCCCTGGTCCCTTCATGGGATGATCTCTGATGCACTGGTCCCTTCATTGAATGATCTCTGATGCACTGGTCCCTTCATGGGATTATGTCTGATGCACTGGTCCCTTCATGGGATTATGTCTGATGCACTGGTCCCTTCATGGGATGATCTTGCATACCTCTAATCATAGTGCTGTGGTGCCCTGGTCCCTTCATGGGATGATCTCTGATGCCCTGGTCCCTTCATGGGATGATCTCTGATGTCCTGGTCCCTTCATGGGATGATCTCTGATGCCCTGGTCCCTTCATGGGATGATCTCTGATGCCCTGGTCCCTTCATGGGATGATCTCTGATGCCCTGGTCCCTTCATGGGATGATCTCCGATGCCCTGGTCCCTTCATGGGATGATCTCCGATGCCCTGGACCCTTCATGGGATGATCTCCGATGCCCTGGTCCCTTCATGGGATGATCTCCGATGCCCTGGTCCCTTCATGGGATGATCTCCGATGCCCTGGTCCCTTCATGGGATGATCTCCGATGCCCTGGTCCCTTCATGGGATGATCTCCGATGCCCTGGCCCCTTCATGGGATGATCTCCGATGCCCTGGCCCCTTCATGGGATGATCTCCGATGCCCTGGCCCCTTCATGGGATGATCTCCGATGCCCTGGCCCCTTCATGGGATGATCTCCGATGCCCTGGCCCCTTCATGGGATGATCTCCGATGCCCTGGCCCCTTCATGGGATGATCTCCGATGCCCTGGCCCCTTCATGGGATGATCTCCGATGCCCTGGCCCCTTCATGGGAGGATCTGATGCCCTGGTCCCTTCATGGGATGATCTCTGATGCCCTGGTCCCTTCATGGGATGTTCTCTGATGCCCTGGTCCCTTCATGGGATGATGTCTGATGCCCTGGTCCCTTCATGGGATGATCTCTGATGCCCTGGTCCCTTCATGGGATGATCTCTGATAACCTGGTCCCTTCATGGGATGATCTTGCATACCTCTAATCATAGTGCTGTGATGCCCTGGTCCCTTCATGGGATGATCTCTGATCCCTTCATGGGATGATCTGTGATGCCCTGGTCCCTTCATGGGATGATCTGTGATGCCCTGGTCCCTTCATGGGATGATCTGTGATGCCCTGGTCCCTTCATGGGATGATCTCTGATGCCCTGGTCCCTTCATGGGATGATCTCTGATGCCCTGGTCCCTTCATGGGATGATCTCTGATGCCCTGGTCCCTTCATGGGATGATCTCTGATGCCCTGGTCCCTTCATGGGATGATCTCTGATGCCCTGGTCCCTTCATGGGATGATCTCTGATGCCCTGGTCCCTTCATGGGATGATCTCTGATGCACTGGTCCCTTCATGGGATGATCTCTGATCCCTTCATGGGATGATCTTTGATGCTCTGGTCCCTTCATGGGATGATCTCTGATGCACTGGTCCCTTCATGGGATGATCTCTGATCCCTTCATGGGATGATCTCTGATGCACTGGTCCCTTCATGGGATGATCTTGCATACCTCTAATCATAGTGCTGTGATGCCCTGGTCCGTTCATGGGATGATCTCTGATGCCCTGGTCCCTTCATGGGATGATCTCTGATGCCCTGGTCCCTTCATGGGATGATCTCTGATGCCCTGGTCCCTTCATGGGATGATCTCTGATGCCCTGGTCCCTTCATGGGATGATCTCTGATGCCCTGGTCCCTTCATGGGATGATCTCTGATAACCTGGTCCCTTCATGGGATGATCTTGCATACCTCTAATCATAGTGCTGTGATGCCCTGGTCCCTTCATGGGATGATCTTGCATACCTCTAATCTTAGTGCTGTGATGGCCTGGTCCCTTCATGGGATGATGTCTGATGCCCTGGTGCCTTCATGGGATGATCTCTGATGCCCTGGTGCCTTCATGGGATGATCTCTGATGCACTGGTCCCTTCATGGGATGATCTCTGATGCACTGGTCCCTTCATGGGATGATCTCTGATGCACTGGTCCCTTCATGGGATGATCTCTGATCCCTTCATGGGATGATCTTTGATGCACTGGTCCCTTCATGGGATGATCTCTGATGCACTGGTCCCTTCATGGGATGATCTCTGATGCCCTTCATGGGATGATCTCTGATGCCCTGGTCCCTTCATGGGATGATCTCTGATGCCCTGGTCCCTTCATGGGATGATCTCTGATGCACTGGTCCCTTCATGGAATGATCTCTGATGCACTGGTCCCTTCATGGGATGATCTGTGATGCACTGGTCCCTTCATGGGATGATCTCTGATGCCCTGGTCCCTCCATGGGATGATCTCTGATGCCCTGGTCCCTCCATGGGATGATCTGTGATGCCCTGGTCCCTTCATGGGATGATCTGTGATGCCCTGGTCCCTTCATGGGATGATCTGTGATGCCCTGGTCCCTTCATGGGATGATGTCTGATGCCCTGGTCCCTTCATGGGATGATGTCTGATGCCCTGGTCCCTTCATGGGATGATGTCTGATGCCCTGGTCCCTCCATGGGATGATCTGTGATGCCCTGGTCCCTTCATGGGATGATCTGTGATGCCCTGGTCCCTTCATGGGATGATCTGTGATGCCCTGGTCCCTTCATGGGATGATGTCTGATGCCCTGGTCCCTTCATGGGATGATGTCTGATGCCCTGGTCCCTTCATGGGATGATGTCTGATGCCCTGGTCCCTTCATGGGATGATCTTTGATGCCCTGGTCCCTTCATGGGATGATCTTTGATGTCCTGGTCCCTTCATGGGATGATCTTTGATGCCCTGGTCCCTTCATGGGATGATGTCTGATGCCTTGGTGCCTTCATGGGATGATCTCTGATGCCCTGGTCCCTTCATGGGATGATCTCTGATGCACTGGTCCCTTCATGGGATGATCTCTGATCCCTTCATGGGATGATCTTTGATGCACTGGTCCCTTCATGGGATGATCTTTGATGCACTGGTCCCTTCATGGGATGATCTTTGATGCCCTGGTCCCTTCATGGGATGATCTCTGATGCCCTGGTCCCTTCATGGGATGATCTCTGATGCCCTGGTCCCTTCATGGGATGATCTCTGATGCCCTGGTCCCTTCATGGGATGATCTCTGATGCCCTGGTCCCTTCATGGGATGATCTCTGATGCCCTGGTCCCTTCATGGGATGATCTCTGATGCCCTGGTCCCTTCATGGGATGATCTCCTATGCCCTGGTCCCTTCATGGGATGATATCCTATGCCCTGGTCCCTTCATGGGATGATATCCTATGCCCTGGTCCCTTCATGGGATGATATCCTATGCCCTGGTCCCTTCATGGGATGATATCCTATGCCCTGGTCCCTTCATGGGATGATATCCGATGCCCTGGTCCCTTCATGGGATGATATCCGATGCCCTGGTCCCTTCATGGGATGATATCCGATGCCCTGGTCCCTTCATGGGATGATATCCGATGCCCTGGTCCCTTCATGGGATGATATCCGATGCCCTGGTCCCTTCATGGGATGATATCCGATGCCCTGGTCCCTTCATGGGATGATATCCGATGCCCTGGTCCCTTCATGGGATGATATCCGATGCCCTGGTCCCTTCATGGGATGATATCCGATGCCCTGGTCCCTTCATGGGATGATATCCGATGCCCTGGTCCCTTCATGGGATGATATCCGATGCCCTGGTCCCTTCATGGGATGATATCCGATGCCCTGGTCCCTTCATGGGATGATATCCGATGCCCTGGTCCCTTCATGGGATGATATCCGATGCCCTGGTCCCTTCATGGGATGATATCCGATGCCCTGGTCCCTTCATGGGATGATATCCGATGCCCTGGTCCCTTCATGGGATGATATCCGATGCCCTGGTCCCTTCATGGGATGATATCCGATGCCCTGGTCCCTTCATGGGATGATATCCGATGCCCTGGTCCCTTCATGGGATGATCTCTGATGCCCTGGTCCCTTCATGGAATGATCTCTGATGCCCTGGTCCCTTCATGGAATGATCTCTGATGCCCTGGTCCCTTCATGGAATGATCTCAGATGCACTGGTCCCTTCATGGGATGATCTTGCATACCTCTAATCATAGTGCTGTGGTGCCCTGGTCCCTTCATGGGATGATCTCCGATGCACTGGTCCCTTCATGGGATGATCTTGCATACCTCTAATCATAGTGCTGTGATTCCCTGGTCCCTTCATGGGATGATCTCTGATGCCCTGGTCCCTCCATGGGATGATCTCTGATGCCCTGGTCCCTCCATGGGATGATCTCTGATGCCCTGGTCCCTTCATGGGATGATCTGTGATGCCCTGGTCCCTTCATGGGATGATCTGTGATGCCCTGGTCCCTTCATGGGATGATGTCTGATGCCCTGGTCCCTTCATGGGATGATGTCTGATGCCCTGGTCCCTTCATGGGATGATGTCTGATGCCCTGGTCCCTTCATGGGATGATGTCTGATGCCCTGGTCCCTTCATGGGATGATGTCTGATGCCCTGGTCCCTTCATGGGATGATCTTTGATGTCCTGGTCCCTTCATGGGATGATCTTTGATGCCCTGGTCCCTTCATGGGATGATGTCTGATGCCTTGGTGCCTTCATGGGATGATCTCTGATGCCCTGGTCCCTTCATGGGATGATCTCTGATGCACTGGTCCCTTCATGGGATGATCTTTGATGCCCTGGTCCCTTCATGGGATGATCTCTGATGCCCTGGTCCCTTCATGGGATGATCTCTGATGCCCTGGTCCCTTCATGGGATGATCTCTGATGCACTGGTCCCTTCATGGGATGATCTTTGATGCTCTGATCCCTTCATAGGATGATCTTTGATGCTCTGGTCCCTTCATGGGATGATCTCTGATGCACTGGTCCCTTCATGGGATGATCTCTGATCCCTTCATGGGATGATCTCTGATGCACTGGTCCCTTCATGGGATGATCTTGCATACCTCTAATCATAGTGCTGTGATGCACTGATCCCTTCATGGGATGATCTTGCATACCTCTAATCATAGTGCTGTGATGCCCTGGTCCCTTCATGGGATGATCTCTGATGCCCTGGTCCCTTCATGGGATGATCTCTGATGCCCTGGTCCCTTCATGGGATGATCTCTGATGCCCTGGTCCCTTCATGGGATGATCTCTGATGCCCTGGTCCCTTCATGGGATGATCTCTGATGCCCTGGTCCCTTCATGGGATGATCTCTGATGCCCTGGTCCCTTCATGGGATGATCTCTGATGCCCTGGTCCCTTCATGGGATGATCTCTGATGCCCTGGTCCCTTCATGGGATGATCTCTGATGCCCTGGTCCCTTCATGGGATGATCTCTGATGCCCTGGTCCCTTCATGGGATGATCTCTGATGCCCTGGTCCCTTCATGGGATGATCTCTGATAACCTGGTCCCTTCATGGGATGATCTTGCATACCTCTAATCATAGTGCTGTGATGCCCTGGTCCCTTCATGAGATGATCTTGCATACCTCTAATCTTAGTGCTGTGATGGCCTGGTCCCTTCATGGGATGATGTCTGATGCCCTGGTGCCTTCATGGGATGATCTCTGATGCACTGGTCCCTTCATGGGATGATCTCTGATGCACTGGTCCCTTCATGGGATGATCTCTGATCCCTTCATGGGATGATCTTTGATGCTCTGGTCCCTTCATGGGATGATCTTTGATGCACTGGTCCCTTCATGGGATGATCTCTGATGCCCTGGTCCCTTCATGGGATGATCTCTGATGCCCTGCTCCCTTCATGGGATGATCTGATACCCTGGTCCCTTCATGGGATGATCTCTGATGCCCTGGTCCCTTCATGGGATGATCTCTGATGCCCTGGTCCCTTCATGGGATGATCTCTGATGCCCTGGTCCCTTCATGGGATGATCTCTGATGCCCTGGTCCCTTCATGGGATGATCTCCGATGCACTGGTCCCTTCATGGGATGATCTTGCATACCTCTAATTATAGTGCTGTGGTGCCCTGGTCCCTTCATGGGATGATCTCTGATGCCCTGCTCCCTTCATGGGATGATCTCTGATGCCCTGGTCCCTTCATGGGATGATCTCTGATGCCCTGGTCCCTTCATGGGATGATCTCTGATGCCCTGGTCCCTTCATGGGATGATCTCTGATGCCCTGGTCCCTTCATGGGATGATCTCTGATGCTCTGGTCCCTTCATGGGATGATCTCTGATGCTCTAGTCTCTTCATGGGATGATCTCTGATGCACTGGTCCCTTCATGGGATGATTTCTAATGCCCTGGTCCCTTCATGGGATGATCTCTGATGCCCTGGTCCCTTCATGGGATGATCTCTGATGCCCTGGTCCCTTCATGGGATGATCTCTGATGCCCTGGTCCCTTCATGGGATGATCTCTGATGCCCTGGTCCCTTCATGGGATGATCTCTGATGCCCTGGTCCCTTCATGGGATGATCTCTGATGCCCTGGTCCCTTCATGGGATGATCTCTGATGCTCTGGTCCCTTCATGGGATGATCTCTGATGCTCTAGTCTCTTCATGGGATGATCTCTGATGCACTGGTCCCTTCATGGGATGATTTCTGATCCACTGGTCCCTTCATGGGATGATTTCTGATGCACTGGTCCCTTCATGGGATGATCTTTGATGCCCTGGTCCCTTCATGGGATGATCTTTGATGCCCTGGTCCCTTCATGGGATGATCTTTGATGCCCTGGTCCCTTCATGGGAAGATCTTTGATGCCCTGGTCCCTTCATGGGATGAAATCTGATGCGCCCTGGTCCCTTCATGGGATGATCTCTGATGCCCTGGTCCCTTCATGGGATGATCTCTGATGCACTGGTCCCGGGATGATCTCTGATGCACTGGTCCCTTCATGGGATGATCTGTGATGCACTGGTCCCTTCATGGGATGATCTTGCATACCTCTAATCATAGTGCTGTGATGCCCTGGTCCCTCCATGGGATGATCTCTGATGCCCTGGTCCCTCCATGGGATGATCTCTGATGCCCTGGTCCCTCCATGGGATGATCTCTGATGCCCTGGTCCCTCCATGGGATGATCTGTGATGCCCTGGTCCCTCCATGGGATGATCTGTGATGCCCTGGTCCCTCCATGGGATGATCTGTGATGCCCTGGTCCCTTCATGGGATGATCTTTGATGCCCTGGTCCCTTCATGGGATGATCTTTGATGCCCTGGTCCCTTCATGGGATGATCTTTGATGTCCTGGTCCCTTCATGGGATGATCTTTGATGCCCTGGTCCCTTCATGGGATGATGTCTGATGCCTTGGTGCCTTCATGGGATGATCTCTGATGCCCTGGTCCCTTCATGGGATGATCTCTGATGCACTGGTCCCTTCATGGGATGATCTTTGATGCACTGGTCCCTTCATGGGATGATCTTTGATGCACTGGTCCCTTCATGGGATGATCTTTGATGCACTGGTCCCTTCATGGGATGATCTCTGATGCCCTGGTCCCTTCATGGGATGATCTCTGATGCCCTGGTCCCTTCATGGGATGATCTCTGATGCCCTGGTCCCTTCATGGGATGATCTCTGATGCCCTGGTCCCTTCATGGGATGATCTCTGATGCCCTGGTCCCTTCATGGGATGATCTCTGATGCCCTGGTCCCTTCATGGGATGATCTCTGATGCCCTTGTCCCTTCATGGGATGATCTCTGATGCCCTGGTCCCTTCATGGGATGATATCCGATGCCCTGGTCCCTTCATGGGATGATCTCCGATGCCCTGGTCCCTTCATGGGATGATCTCCGATGCCCTGGTCCCTTCATGGGATGATCTCCGATGCCCTGGTCCCTTCATGGGATGATCTCCGATGCCCTGGTCCCTTCATGGGATGATCTCCGATGCCCTGGTGCCTTCATGGGATGATCTCCGATGCCCTGGTGCCTTCATGGGATGATCTCCGATGCCCTGGTGCCTTCATGGGATGATCTCTGATGCCCTGGTGCCTTCATGGGATGATCTCTGATGCACTGGTCCCTTCATGGGATGATCTCTGGTCCCTTCATGGGATGATCTTTGATGCACTGGTCCCTTCATGGGATGATCTCTGATGCACTGGTCCCTTCATGGGATGATCTCTGATGCACTGGTCCCTTCATGGGATGATCTTGCATACCTCTAATCATAGTGCTGTGATGCCCTGGTCCCTTCATGGGATGATCTCTGATGCCCTGGTCCCTTCATGGGATGATCTCTGATGCCCTGGTCCCTTCATGGGATGATCTCTGATGCCCTGGTCCCTTCATGGGATGATCTGATGCACTGGTCCCTTCATGGGATGATCTTGCATACCTCTAATCATAGTGCTGTGATGCCCTGGTCCCTTCATGGGATGATCTCTGATGCACTGGTCCCTTCATGGGATGATCTCTGATGCACTGGTCCCTTCATGGAATGATGTCTGATGCACTGGTCTCTTCATGGGATGATCTTGCATACCTCTAATCATAGTGCTGTGATGCCCTGGTCCCTTCATGGGATGATCTCTGATGCCCTGGTCCCTTCATGGGATGATCTCTGATGCCCTGGTCCCTTCATGGGATGATCTGATGCACTGGTCCCTTCATGGGATGATCTTGCATACCTCTAATCATAGTGCTGTGATGCCCTGGTCCCTTCATGGGATGATCTCTGATGCACTGGTCCCTTCATGGGATGATCTCTGATGCACTGGTCCCTTCATGGGATGATCTCTGATGCCC
Source organism: Triturus cristatus (assembly GCF_964204655.1). Lineage (NCBI taxonomy): Eukaryota > Metazoa > Chordata > Amphibia > Caudata > Salamandridae > Triturus > Triturus cristatus. Next base: position 174,451,763 of record NC_140592.1, on the reverse strand, counting down.
TGGTCCCTTCATGGGATGATGTCTGATGCCCTGGTCCCTTCATGGGATGATGTCTGATGCCCTGGTCCCTTCATGGGATGATGTCTGATGCCCTGGTCCCTTCATGGGATGATGTCTGATGCACTGGTCCCTTCATGGGATGATCTCTGATGCACTGGTCCCTTCATGGGATGATCTCTGATGCACTGGTCCCTTCATTGAATGATCTCTGATGCACTGGTTCCTTCATGGGATTATGTCTGATGCACTGGTCCCTTCATGGGATGATCTTGCATACCTCTAATCATAGTGCTGTGGTGCCCTGGTCCCTTCATGGGATGATCTCTGATGCCCTGGTCCCTTCATGGGATGATCTCTGATGCACTGCTCCCTTCATGGGATGATCTTGCATACCTCTAATCATAGTGCTGTGATGCCCTGGTCCCTTCATGGGATGATCTTGCATACCTCTAATCATAGTGCTGTGGTGCCCTGGTCCCTTCATGGGATGATCTCTGATGCCCTGGCCCCTTCATGGGATGATCTCTGATGCCCTGGCCCCTTCATGTGATGATCTCTGATGGCCTGGCCCCTTCATGGGATGATCTCTGATGCCCTGGCCCCTTCATGGGATGATCTCTTATGCCCTGGTCCCTTCATGGGATGATGTCTGATGCCCTGGTCCCTTCATGGGATGATGTCTGATGCCCTGGTCCCTTCATGGGATGATGTCTGATGCCCTGGTCCCTTCATGGGATGATCTCTGATGCACTGGTCCCTTCATTGAATGATCTCTGATGCACTGGTCCCTTCATGGGATTATGTCTGATGCACTGGTCCCTTCATGGGATTATGTCTGATGCACTGGTCCCTTCATGGGATGATCTTGCATACCTCTAATCATAGTGCTGTGGTGCCCTGGTCCCTTCATGGGATGATCTCTGATGCCCTGGTCCCTTCATGGGATGATCTCTGATGCCCTGGTCCCTTCATGGGATGATCTCTGATGCCCTGGTCCCTTCATGGGATGATCTCCGATGCCCTGGTCCCTTCATGGGATGATCTCCGATGCCCTGGTCCCTTCATGGGATGATCTCCGATGCCCTGGTCCCTTCATGGGATGATCTCCGATGCCCTGGTCCCTTCATGGGATGATCTCCGATGCCCTGGTCCCTTCATGGGATGATCTCCGATGCCCTGGCCCCTTCATGGGATGATCTCCGATGCCCTGGCCCCTTCATGGGATGATCTCCGATGCCCTGGCCCCTTCATGGGATGATCTCCGATGCCCTGGCCCCTTCATAGGATGATCTCCGATGCCCTGGCCCCTTCATGGGAGGATCTCCGATGCCCTGGCCCCTTCGTGGGAGGATCTCTGATGCCCTGGTCCCTTCGTGGGATGATCTCTGATGCCCTGGTCCCTTCGTGGGATGATCTCTGATGCCCTGGTCCCTTCGTGGGATGATCTCCGATGCCCTGGTCCCTTCGTGGGATGATCTCTGATGCCCTGGTCCCTTCATGGAATGATCTCTGATGCCCTGGTCCCTTCATGGAATGATCTCTGATGCCCTGGTCCCTTCATGGAATGATCTCAGATGCACTGGTCCCTTCATGGGATGATCTTGCATACCTCTAATCATAGTGCTGTGGTGCCCTGGTCCCTTCATGGGATGATCTCCGATGCACTGGTCCCTTCATGGGATGATCTTGCATACCTCTAATCATAGTGCTGTGATGCCCTGGTCCCTTCATGGGATGATCTCTGATGCCCTGGTCCCTTCATGGGATGATCTGATGCCCTGGTCCCTTCATGGGATGATCTCTGATGCCCTGGTCCCTTCATGGGATGTTCTCTGATGCCCTGGTCCCTTCATGGGATGATGTCTGATGCCCTGGTCCCTTCATGGGATGATGTCTGATGCCCTGGTCCCTTCATGGGATGATCTCTGATGCCCTGGTCCCTTCATGGGATGATCTCTGATAACCTGGTCCCTTCATGGGATGATCTTGCATACCTCTAATCATAGTGCTGTGATGCCCTGGTCCCTTCATGGGATGATCTCTGATGCCCTGGTCCCTTCATGGGATGGTCTCTGATGCCCTGGTCCCTTCATGGGATGATCTCTGATGCCCTGGTCCCTTCATGGGATGATCTCTGATGCCCTGGTCCCTTCATGGGATGATCTCTGATGCCCTGGTCCCTTCATGGGATGATCTCTGATGCCCTGGTCCCTTCATGGGATGATCTCTGATGCCCTGGTCCCTTCATGGGATGATCTGATGCCCTGGTCCCTTCATGGGATGATCTCTGATGCACTGGTCCCTTCATGGGATGATCTCTGATCCCTTCATGGGATGATCTTTGATGCTCTGGTCCCTTCATGGGATGATCTCTGATGCACTGGTCCTTTCATGGGATGATCTCTGATCCCTTCATGGGATGATCTCTGATGCACTGGTCCCTTCATGGGATGATCTTGCATACCTCTAATCATAGTGCTGTGATGCCCTGGTCCGTTCATGGGATGATCTCTGATGCCCTGGTCCCTTCATGGGATGATCTCTGATGCCCTGGTCCCTTCATGGGATGATCTCTGATGCCCTGGTCCCTTCATGGGATGATCTCTGATGCCCTGGTCCCTTCATGGGATGATCTCTGATAACCTGGTCCCTTCATGGGATGATCTTGCATACCTCTAATCATAGTGCTGTGATGCCCTGGTCCCTTCATGGGATGATCTTGCATACCTCTAATCTTAGTGCTGTGATGGCCTGGTCCCTTCATGGGATGATGTCTGATGCCCTGGTGCCTTCATGGGATGATCTCTGATGCCCTGGTGCCTTCATGGGATGATCTCTGATGCACTGGTCCCTTCATGGGATGATCTCTGATGCACTGGTCCCTTCATGGGATGATCTCTGATCCCTTCATGGGATGATCTTTGATGCACTGGTCCCTTCATGGGATGATCTCTGATGCACTGGTCCCTTCATGGGATGATCTCTGATGCCCTTCATGGGATGATCTCTGATGCCCTGGTCCCTTCATGGGATGATCTCTGATGCCCTGGTCCCTTCATGGGATGATCTCTGATGCACTGGTCCCTTCATGGGATGATCTCTGATGCACTGGTCCCTTCATGGGATGATCTGTGATGCACTGGTCCCTTCATGGGATGATCTTGCATACCTCTAATCATAGTGCTGTGATTCCCTGGTCCCTTCATGGGATGATCTCTGATGCCCTGGTCCCTCCATGGGATGATCTCTGATGCCCTGCTCCCTCCATGGGATGATCTGTGATGCCCTGGTCCCTTCATGGGATGATCTGTGATGCCCTGGTCCCTTCATGGGATGATCTGTGATGCCCTGGTCCCTTCATGGGATGATCTGTGATGCCCTGGTCCCTTCATGGGATGATGTCTGATGCCCTGGTCCCTTCATGGGATGATGTCTGATGCCCTGGTCCCTTCATGGGATGATGTCTGATGCCCTGGTCCCTTCATGGGATGATGTCTGATGCCCTGGTCCCTTCATGGGATGATGTCTGATGCCCTGGTCCCTTCATGGGATGATCTTTGATGCCCTGGTCCCTTCATGGGATGATCTTTGATGTCCTGGTCCCTTCATGGGATGATCTTTGATGCCCTGGTCCCTTCATGGGATGATCTTTGATGCCTTGGTGCCTTCATGGGATGATCTCTGATGCCCTGGTCCCTTCATGGGATGATCTCTGATGCCCTGGTCCCTTCATGGGATGATCTCTGATGCACTGGTCCCTTCATGGGATGATCTCTGATCCCTTCATGGGATGATCTTTGATGCACTGGTCCCTTCATGGGATGATCTTTGATGCACTGGTCCCTTCATGGGATGATCTTTGATGCCCTGGTCCCTTCATGGGATGATCTCTGATGCCCTGGTCCCTTCATGGGATGATCTCTGATGCCCTGGTCCCTTCATGGGATGATCTCTGATGCCCTGGTCCCTTCATGGGATGATCTCTGATGCCCTGGTCCCTTCATGGGATGATCTCTGATGCCCTGTTCCCTTCATGGGATGATCTCTGATGCCCTGGTCCCTTCATGGGATGATCTCTGATGCCCTGGTCCCTTCATGGGATGATATCCTATGCCCTGGTCCCTTCATGGGATGATCTTGCGTACCTCTAATCATAGTGCTGTGGTGCCCTGGTCCCTTCATGGGATGATCTCCGATGCACTGGTCCCTTCATGGGATGATCTTGCATACCTCTAATCATAGTGCTGTGATTCCCTGGTCCCTTCATGGGATGATCTCTGATGCCCTGGTCCCTCCATGGGATGATCTCTGATGCCCTGGTCCCTCCATGGGATGATCTGTGATGCCCTGGTCCCTTCATGGGATGATCTGTGATGCCCTGGTCCCTTCATGGGATGATCTGTGATGCCCTGGTCCCTTCATGGGATGATGTCTGATGCCCTGGTCCCTTCATGGGATGATGTCTGATGCCCTGGTCCCTTCATGGGATGATGTCTGATGCCCTGGTCCCTTCATGGGATGATGTCTGATGCCCTGGTCCCTTCATGGGATGATGTTTGATGCCCTGGTCCCTTCATGGGATGATCTTTGATGTCCTGGTCCCTTCATGGGATGATCTTTGATGCCCTGGTCCCTTCATGGGATGATGTCTGATGCCTTGGTGCCTTCATGGGATGATCTCTGATGCCCTGGTCCCTTCATGGGATGATCTCTGATGCACTGGTCCCTTCATGGGATGATCTTTGATGCCCTGGTCCCTTCATGGGATGATCTCTGATGCCCTGGTCCCTTCATGGGATGATCTCTGATGCCCTGGTCCCTTCATGGGATGATCTCTGATGCACTGGTCCCTTCATGGGATGATCTTTGATGCTCTGGTCCCTTCATGGGATGATCTTTGATGCTCTGGTCCCTTCATGGGATGATCTCTGATGCACTGGTCCCTTCATGGGATGATCTCTGATCCCTTCATGGGATGATCTCTGATGCACTGGTCCCTTCATGGGATGATCTTGCATACCTCTAATCATAGTGCTGTGATGCACTGATCCCTTCATGGGATGATCTTGCATACCTCTAATCATAGTGCTGTGATGCCCTGGTCCCTCCATGGGATGATCTCTGATGCCCTGGTCCCTCCATGGGATGATCTCTGATGCCCTGGTCCCTCCATGGGATGATCTCTGATGCCCTGGTCCCTTCATGGGATGATCTCTGATGCCCTGGTCCCTTCATGGGATGATCTCTGATGCCCTGGTCCCTTCATGGGATGATCTCTGATGCCCTGGTCCCTTCATGGGATGATCTCTGATGCCCTGGTCCCTTCATGGGATGATCTCTGATGCCCTGGTCCCTTCATGGGATGATCTCTGATGCCCTGGTCCCTTCATGGGATGATCTCTGATGCCCTGGTCCCTTCATGGGATGATCTCTGATGCCCTGGTCCCTTCATGGGATGATCTCTGATGCCCTGGTCCCTTCATGGGATGATCTCTGATGCCCTGGTCCCTTCATGGGATGATCTCTGATGCCCTGGTCCCTTCATGGGATGATCTCTGATGCCCTGGTCCCTTCATGGGATGATCTCTGATAACCTGGTCCCTTCATGGGATGATCTTGCATACCTCTAATCATAGTGCTGTGATGCCCTGGTCCCTTCATGAGATGATCTTGCATACCTCTAATCTTAGTGCTGTGATGGCCTGGTCCCTTCATGGGATGATGTCTGATGCCCTGGTGCCTTCATGGGATGATCTCTGATGCACTGGTCCCTTCATGGGATGATCTCTGATGCACTGGTCCCTTCATGGGATGATCTCTGATCCCTTCATGGGATGATCTTTGATGCTCTGGTCCCTTCATGGGATGATCTTTGATGCACTGGTCCCTTCATGGGATGATCTCTGATGCCCTGGTCCCTTCATGGGATGATCTCTGATGCCCTGGTCCCTTCATGGGATGATCTCTGATGCCCTGGTCCCTTCATGGGATGATCTCTGATGCCCTGCTCCCTTCATGGGATGATCTCTGATGCCCTGGTCCCTTCATGGGATGATCTCTGATGCCCTGGTCCCTTCATGGGATGATCTCTGATGCCCTGGTCCCTTCATGGGATGATCTCTGATGCCCTGGTCCCTTCATGGGATGATCTCCGATGCACTGGTCCCTTCAGGGGATGATCTTGCATACCTATAATTATAGTGCTGTGGTGCCCTGGTCCCTTCATGGGATGATCTCTGATGCCCTGCTCCCTTCATGGGATGATCTCTGATGCCCTGGTCCCTTCATGGGATGATCTCTGATGCCCTGGTCCCTTCATGGGATGATCTCTGATGCCCTGGTCCCTTCATGGGATGATCTCTGATGCCCTGGTCCCTTCATGGGATGATCTCTGATGCTCTGGTCCCTTCATGGGATGATCTCTGATGCTCTAGTCTCTTCATGGGATGATCTCTGATGCACTGGTCCCTTCATGGGATGATTTCTGATCCACTGGTCCCTTCATGGGATGATTTCTGATGCACTGGTCCCTTCATGGGATGATCTTTGATGCCCTGGTCCCTTCATGGGATGATCTTTGATGCCCTGGTCCCTTCATGGGATGATCTTTGATGCCCTGGTCCCTTCATGGGATGATCTTTGATGCCCTGGTCCCTTCATGGGATGAAATCTGATGCGCCCTGGTCCCTTCATGGGATGATCTCTGATGCCCTAGTCCCTTCATGGGATGATCTCTGATGCACTGGTCCCGGGATGATCTCTGATGCACTGGTCCCTTCATGGGATGATCTGTGATGCACTGGTCCCTTCATGGGATGATCTTGCATACCTCTAATCATAGTGCTGTGATGCCCTGGTCCCTCCATGGGATGATCTCTGATGCCCTGGTCCCTCCATGGGATGATCTCTGATGCCCTGGTCCCTCCATGGGATGATCTGTGATGCCCTGGTCCCTCCATGGGATGATCTGTGATGCCCTGGTCCCTTCATGGGATGATCTTTGATGCCCTGGTCCCTTCATGGGATGATCTTTGATGCCCTGGTCCCTTCATGGGATGATCTTTGATGTCCTGGTCCCTTCATGGGATGATCTTTGATGCCCTGGTCCCTTCATGGGATGATGTCTGATGCCTTGGTGCCTTCATGGGATGATCTCTGATGCCCTGGTCCCTTCATGGGATGATCTCTGATGCACTGGTCCCTTCATGGGATGATCTCTGATGCACTGGTCCCTTCATGGGATGATCTTTGATGCACTGGTCCCTTCATGGGATGATCTTTGATGCACTGGTCCCTTCATGGGATGATCTCTGATGCACTGGTCCCTTCATGGGGTGATCTCTGATGCCCTGGTCCCTTCATGGGATGATCTCTGATGCCCTGGTCCCTTCATGGGATGATCTCTGATGCCCTGGTCCCTTCATGGGATGATCTCTGATGCCCTGGTCCCTTCATGGGATGATCTCTGATGCCCTGGTCCCTTCATGGGATGATCTCTGATGCCCTGGTCCCTTCATGGGATGATCTCTGATGCCCTGGTCCCTTCATGGGATGATCTCTGATGCCCTGGTCCCTTCATGGGATGATATCCGATGCCCTGGTCCCTTCATGGGATGATCTCCGATGCCCTGGTCCCTTCATGGGATGATCTCCGATGCCCTGGTCCCTTCATGGGATGATCTCCGATGCCCTGGTCCCTTCATGGGATGATCTCCGATGCCCTGGTCCCTTCATGGGATGATCTCCGATGCCCTGGTGCCTTCATGGGATGATCTCCGATGCCCTGGTGCCTTCATGGGATGATCTCCGATGCCCTGGTGCCTTCATGGGATGATCTCTGATGCCCTGGTGCCTTCATGGGATGATCTCTGATGCCCTGGTGCCTTCATGGGATGATCTCTGATGCACTGGTCCCTTCATGGGATGATCTCTGGTCCCTTCATGGGATGGTCTTTGATGCACTGGTCCCTTCATGGGATGATCTTTGATGCACTGGTCCCTTCATGGGATGATCTCTGATGCACTGGTCCCTTCATGGGATGATCTTGCATACCTCTAATCATAGTGCTGTGATGCCCTGGTCCCTTCATGGGATGATCTCTGATGCCCTGGTCCCTTCATGGGATGATCTCTGATGCCCTGGTCCCTTCATGGGATGATCTGATGCACTGGTCCCTTCATGGGATGATCTTGCATACCTCTAATCATAGTGCTGTGATGCCCTGGTCCCTTCATGGGATGATCTCTGATGCACTGGTCCCTTCATGGGATGATCTCTGATGCACTGGTCCCTTCATGGAATGATGTCTGATGCACTGGTCTCTTCATGGGATGATCTTGCATACCTCTAATCATAGTGCTGTGAGTCCCTGGTCCCTTCTTGGGATGATCTCTGATGCCCTGGTCCCTTCATGGGATGATCTCTGATGCCCTGGTCCCTTCATGGGATGATCTCTGATGCCCTGGTCCCTTCATGGGATGATCTCTGATGCACTGGTCCCTTCATGGGATGATCTGATGCACTGGTCCCTTCATGGGATGATCTCTGATGCACTGGTCCCTTCATGGGATGATCTTGCATACCTCTAATCATAGTGCTGTGATGCCCTGGTCCCTTCATGGGATGATCTTTGATGCCCTGGTCCCTTCATGGGATGATCTTTGATGCCCTGGTCCCTTCATGGGATGATCTTTGATGCACTGGTCCCTTCATGGGATGATCTCTGATACCCTGGTCCCTTCATGGGATGATCTCTGATGCCCTGGTCCCTTCATGGGATGATCATTGATGCACTGGTCCCTTCATGGGATGATCTTTGATGCACTGGTCCCTTCATGGGATGATCTTTGATGCACTGGTCCCTTCATGGGATGATCTTTGATGCACTGGTCCCTTCATGGGATGATCTCTGATGCCCTGGTCCCTTCATGGGATGATCTTGCATACTTCTAATCATAGTGCTGTGATGCCCTGGTCCCTTCATGTGATGATCTGATGCCCTGGTCCCTTCATGGGATTATCTCTGATGCACTGGTCCCTTCATGGGATGATCTGATACCCTGGTCCCTTCATGGGATGATCTCTGATGCCCTGGTCCCTTCATGGGATGATCTCTGATGCCCTGGTCCCTTCATGGGATGATCTCTGATGCCCTGGTCCCTTCATGGGATGATCTCTGATGCCCTGGTCCCTTCATGGGATGATCTCTGATGCACTGGTCCCTTCATGGGATGATCTTGCATACCTCTAATCATAGTGCTGTGATGCCCTGGTCCCTTCTTGGGATGATCTCTGATGCCCTGGTCCCTTCATGGGATGATCTCTGATGCACTGGTCCCTTCATGGGCTGATCTTGCATACCTCTAATGTAAGTGCTGTGGTGTACTGGTCCCTTCATGGGATGATCTGATGCCCTGGTCCCTTCATGGGATGATCTGATGCCCTGGTCCCTTCATGGATGATCTCTGATGCCCTGGTCCCTTCATGGGATGATGTCTGATGCACTGGTCCCTTCATGGGATGATCTTGCATACCTCTAATCATAGTGCTGTGATGCACTGTTCCCTTCATGGGATGATCTCTGATGCCCTGGTCCCTTCATGTGATGATCTCTGATGCCCTGCTCCCTTCATGGGATGATCTCTGATACCCTGGTCCCTTCATGGGATGATCTCTGATGCACTGGTCCCTTCATGGGCTGATCTTGCATACCTCTAATGTAAGTGCTATGGTGTACTGGTCCCTTCATGGGATGATCTGATGCCCTGGTCCCTTCATGGATGATCTCTGATGCCCTGGTCCCTTCATGGATGATCTCTGATGCCCTGGTCCCTTCATGGGATGTCTGATGCACTGGTCCCTTCATGGGATGATCTTGCATATCTCTAATCATAGTGCTGTGATGCACTGTTCCCTTCATGGGATGATCTCTGATGCCCTGCTCCCTTCATGGGATGATCTCTGATGCCCTGCTCCCTTCATGGGATGATCTGATACCCTGGTCCCTTCATGGGATGATCTCTGATACCCTGGTCCCTTCATGGGATGATCTCTGATGCCCTGGTCCCTTCATGGGATGATCTGATGCACTGGTCCCTTCATGGGATGATCTTGCATACCTCTTATCATAGTGCTGTGATGCCCTGGTCCCTTCATGGGATGATCTCTGATGCACTGGTCCCTTCATGGGATGATCTCTGATGCACTGGTCCCTTCATGGGATGATCTTGCATACCTCTAATCATAGTGCTGTGATGCACTGATCCCTTCATGGGATGATCTTGCATACCTCTAATCATAGTGCTGTGATGCCCTGGTCCCTTCATGGGATGATCTCTGATGCCCTGGTCCCTTCATGGGATGATCTCTGATGCCCTGGTCCCTTCATGGGATGATCTCTGATGCCCTGGTCCCTTCATGGGATGATATCCGATGCCCTGGTCCCTTCATGGGATGATATCCGATGCCCTGGTCCCTTCATGGGATGATCTCCGATGCCCTGGTCCCTTCATGGGATGATCTCCGATGCCCTGGTCCCTTCATGGGATGATCTCCGATGCCCTGGTCCCTTTATGGGATGATCTCTGATGCCCTGGTCCCTTCATGGGATGATCTCTGATGCCCTGGTCCCTTCATGGGATGATGTCTGATGCACTGGTCCCTTCATGGGATGATCTTGCATATCTCTAATCATAGTGCTGTGATGCACTGTTCCCTTCATGGGATGATCTCTGATGCCCTGCTCCCTTCATGGGATGATCTCTGATGCCCTGCTCCCTTCATGGGATGATCTCTGATACCCTGGTCCCTTCATGGGATGATCTCTGATGCACTGGTCCCTTCATGGGATGATCTTGCATACCTCTAATCATAGTGCTGTGATGCACTGATCCCTTCATGGGATGATCTTGCATACCTCTAATCATAGTGCTGTGATGCCCTGGTCCCTTCATGGGATGATCTCCGATGCCCTGGTCCCTTCATGGGATGATCTCCGATGCCCTGGTCCCTTCATGGGATGATCTTTGATGCCCTGATCCCTTCATGGGATGAAATCTGATGCGCCCTGGTCCCTTCATGGGATGATCTCTGATGCCCTGGTCCCTTCATGGGATGATCTCTGATGCACTGGTCCCGGGATGATCTCTGATGCACTGGTCCCTTCATGGGATGATCTGTGATGCACTGGTCCCTTCATGGGATGATCTTGCATACCTCTAATCATAGTGCTGTGATTCCCTGGTCCCTTCATGGGATGATCTCTGATGCCCTGGTCCCTCCATGGGATGATCTGTGATGCCCTGGTCCCTCCATGGGATGATCTGTGATGCCCTGGTCCCTCCATGGGATGATCTGTGATGCCCTGGTCCCTCCATGGGATGATCTGTGATGCCCTGGTCCCTCCATGGGATGATCTGTGATGCCCTGGTCCCTCCATGGGATGATCTCTGATGCACTGGTCCCTTCATGGGATGATCTGATGCACTGGTCCCTTCATGGGATGATCTCTGATGCACTGGTCCCTTCATGGGATGATCTTGCATACCTCTAATCATAGTGCTGTGATGCCCTGGTCCCTTCATGGGATGATCTTTGATGCCCTGGTCCCTTCATGGGATGATCTTTGATGCCCTGGTCCCTTCATGGGATGATCTTTGATGCCCTGGTCCCTTCATGGGATGATCTTTGATGCACTGGTCCCTTCATGGGATGATCTCTGATACCCTGGTCCCTTCATGGGATGATCTCTGATGCCCTGGTCCCTTCATGGGATGATCTCTGATGCCCTGGTCCCTTCATGGGATGATCATTGATGCACTGGTCCCTTCATGGGATGATCTTTGATGCACTGGTCCCTTCATGGGATGATCTCTGATGCACTGGTCCCTTCATGGGATGATCTCTGATGCACTGGTCCCTTCATGGGATGATCTCTGATGCACTGGTCCCTTCATGGGATGATCTCTGATGCACTGGTCCCTTCATGGGATGATCTCTGATGCACTGGTCCCTTCATGGGATGATCTCTGATGCACTGGTCCCTTCATGGGATGATCTTGCATACCTCTAATCATAGTGCTGTGATGCCCTGGTCCCTTCATGGGATGATCTTTGATGCACTGGTCCCTTCATGGGATGATCTTTGATGCACTGGTCCCTTCATGGGATGATCTCTGATGCCCTGGTCCCTTCATGGGATGATCTCTGATGCCCTGGTCCCTTCATGGGATGATCTTTGATGCCCTGGTCCCTTCATGGGATGATCTTTGATGCCCTGGTCCCTTCATGGGATGATCTCTGATGCCCTGGTCCCTTCATGGGATGATCTCTGATGCCCTGGTCCCTTCATGGGATGATCTCTGATGCCCTGGTCCCTTCATGGGATGATCTCTGATGCCCTGGTCCCTTCATGGGATGATCTCTGATGCCCTGGTCCCTTCATGGGATGATCTCTGATGCCCTGGTCCCTTCATGGGATGATCTCTGATGCCCTGGTCCCTTCATGGGATGATCTCTGATGCCCTGGTCCCTTCATGGGATGATATCCGATGCCCTGGTCCCTTCATGGGATGATATCCGATGCCCTGGTCCCTTCATGGGATGATCTCCGATGCCCTGGTCCCTTCATGGGATGATCTCCGATGCCCTGGTCCCTTCATGGGATGATCTCCGATGCCCTGGTCCCTTCATGGGATGATCTCCGATGCCCTGGTCCCTTCATGGGATGATCTCCGATGCCCTGGTGCCTTCATGGGATGATCTCTGATGCACTGGTGCCTTCATGGGATGATCTCTGATGCACTGGTCCCTTCATGGGATGATCTCTGGTCCCTTCATGGGATGATTTTTGATGCACTGGTCGCTTCGTGGGATGATCTTTGATGCACTGGTCCCTTCATGGGATGATCTCTGATGCACTGGTCCCTTCATGGGATGATCTCTGATGCACTGGTCCCTTCATGGGATGATCTTGCATACCTCTAATCATAGTGCTGTGATGCCCTGGTCCCTTCATGGGATGATCTTTGATGCACTGGTCCCTTCATGGGATGATCTTTGATGCACTGGTCCCTTCATGGGATGATCTCTGATGCCCTGGTCCCTTCATGGGATGATCTCTGATGCCCTGGTCCCTTCATGGGATGATCTGATGCACTGGTCCCTTCATGGGATGATCTTGCATACCTCTAATCATAGTGCTGTGATGCCCTGGTCCCTTCATGGGATGATCTCTGATGCACTGGTCCCTTCATGGGATGATCTCTGATGCACTGGTCCCTTCATGGAATGATGTCTGATGCACTGGTCTCTTCATGGGATGATCTTGCATACCTCTAATCATAGTGCTGTGATGCCCTGGTCCCTTCATGGGATGATCTCTGATGCCCTGGTCCCTTCATGGGATGATCTCTGATGCCCTGGTCCCTTCATGGGATGATCTCTGATGCCCTGGTCCCTTCATGGGATGATCTCTGATGCCCTGGTCCCTTCATGGGATGATCTCTGATGCCCTGGTCCCTTCATGGGATGATCTCTGATGCCCTGGTCCCTTCATGGGATGATCTCTGATGCCCTGGTCCCTTCATGGGATGATCTCTGATGCACTGGTCCCTTCATGGGATGATCTGATGCACTGGTCCCTTCATGGGATGATCTGATGCACTGGTCCCTTCATGGGATGATCTGATGCACTGGTCCCTTCATGGGATGATCTTGCATACCTCTAATCATAGTGCTGTGATGCCCTGGTCCCTTCATGGGATGATCTCTGATGCCCTGGTCCCTTCATGGGATGATCTCTGATGCCCTGGTCCCTTCATGGGATGATCTCTGATGCCCTGGTCCCTTCATGGGATGATCTCTGATGCCCTGGTCCCTTCATGGGATGATCTCTGATGCCCTGGTCCCTTCATGGGATGATCTCTGATGCCCTGGTCCCTTCATGGGATGATCTCTGATGCCCTGGTCCCTTCATGGGATGATCTGATGCACTGGTCCCTTCATGGGATGATCTCTGATGCACTGGTCCCTTCATGGGATGATCTTGCATACCTCTAATCATAGTGCTGTGATGCCCTGGTCCCTTCATGGGATGATCTTTGATGCCCTGGTCCCTTCATGGGATGATCTTTGATGCCCTGGTCCCTTCATGGGATGATCTTTGATGCACTGGTCCCTTCATGGGATGATCTCTGATACCCTGGTCCCTTCATGGGATGATCTCTGATGCCCTGGTCCCTTCATGGGATGATCATTGATGCCCTGGTCCCTTCATGGGATGATCATTGATGCCCTGGTCCCTTCATGGGATGATCTTTGATGCACTGGTCCCTTCATGGGATGATCTTTGATGCACTGGTCCCTTCATGGGATGATCTTTGATGCACTGGTCCCTTCATGGGATGATCTCTGATGCCCTGGTCCCTTCATGGGATGATCTTGCATACTTCTAATCATAGTGCTGTGATGCACTGTTCCCTTCATGTGATGATCGGATGCCCTGGTCCCTTCATGGGATTATCTCTGATGCACTGGTCCCTTCATGGGATGATCTGATACCCTGGTCCCTTCATGGGATGATCTCTGATGCCCTGGTCCCTTCATGGGATGATCTCTGATGCCCTGGTCCCTTCATTGGATGATCTCTGATGCCCTGGTCCCTTCATGGGATGATCTCTGATGCCCTGGTCCCTTCATGGGATGATCTCTGATGCACTGGTCCCTTCATGGGATGATCTTGCATACCTCTAATCATAGTGCTGTGATGCCCTGGTCCCTTCTTGGGATGATCTCTGATGCCCTGGTCCCTTCATGGGATGATCTCTGATGCACTGGTCCCTTCATGGGCTGATCTTGCATACCTCTAATGTAAGTGCTGTGGTGTACTGGTCCCTTCATGGGATGATCTGATGCCCTGGTCCCTTCATGGGATGATCTGATGCCCTGGTCCCTTCATGGATGATCTCTGATGCCCTGGTCCCTTCATGGGATGATGTCTGATGCACTGGTCCCTTCATGGGATGATCTTGCATACCTCTAATCATAGTGCTGTGATGCACTGTTCCCTTCATGGGATGATCTCTGATGCCCTGCTCCCTTCATGGGATGATCTCTGATGCCCTGCTCCCTTCATGGGATGATCTCTGATGCCCTGCTCCCTTCATGGGATGATCTCTGATACCCTGGTCCCTTCATGGGATGATCTCTGATGCACTGGTCCCTTCATGGGCTGATCTTGCATACCTCTAATGTAAGTGCTGTGGTGTACTGGTCCCTTCATGGGATGATCTGATGCCCTGGTCCCTTCATGGATGATCTCTGATGCCCTGGTCCCTTCATGGGATGTCTGATGCACTGGTCCCTTCATGGGATGATCTTGCATATCTCTAATCATAGTGCTGTGATGCACTGTTCCCTTCATGGGATGATCTCTGATGCCCTGCTCCCTTCATGGGATGATCTCTGATGCCCTGCTCCCTTCATGGGATGATCTCTGATGCCCTGGTCCCTTCATGGGATGATCTCTGATACCCTGGTCCCTTCATGGGATGATCTCTGATACCCTGGTCCCTTCATGGGATGATCTCTGATGCCCTGGTCCCTTCATGGGATGATCTGATGCACTGGTCCCTTCATGGGATGATCTTGCATACCTCTTATCATAGTGCTTTGATGCCCTGGTCCCTTCATGGGATGATCTCTGATGCACTGGTCCCTTCATGGGATGATCTCTGATGCACTGGTCCCTTCATGGGATGATCTTGCATACCTCTAATCATAGTGCTGTGATGCACTGATCCCTTCATGGGATGATCTTGCATACCTCTAATCATAGTGCTGTGATGCCCTGGTCCCTTCATGGGATGATCTCCGATGCCCTGGTCCCTTCATGGGATGATCTCCGATGCCCTGGTCCCTTCATGGGATGATCTCCGATGCCCTGGTCCCTTCATGGGATGATCTCTGATGCCCTGCTCCCTTCATGGGATGATCTCTGATGCCCTGCTCCCTTCATGGGATGATCTCTGATAGCTGATAGCTGATCTGTGCAGGTTGTCAATGCACTGTAGGAACCGAGCTGCTGCTCGTTTTTAACACTGCCTTGTTTCTGTCTTTTATTTTATTATTTTTATTTGTTATACCCTGTTTTTAACTTGCGCTCAGTGTACCTGGCCCCTACTTGCACTTAAATTGGGACACTCACCGCTGTTTGGCGGGTCCGCTTCCCGGCGCAGGTTCGTTTTCAGCGCCATCTTGGATAGGGATGGTTCAGCGCTAACGCTGATTGGCTGGTATCGCGCTCTAGTCGCCAGGAGGACGCTAGGCGGATACTTAAGAGAGGTAAATGCTCTGCTCTCTCTCTATAGCTGATAGCTGATCTGTGCAGGTTGTCAATGCACTGTAGGAACCGAGCTGCTGCTCGTTTTTAACACTGCCTTGTTTCTGTCTTTTATTTTATTATTTTTATTTGTTATACCCTGTTTTTAACTTGCGCTCAGTGTACCTGGCCCCTACTTGCACTTAAATTGGGACACTCACCGCTGTTTGGCGGGTCCGCTTCCCGGCGCAGGTTCGTTTTCAGCGCCATCTTGGATAGGGATGGTTCAGCGCTAACGCTGATTGGCTGGTATCGCGCTCTAGTCGCCAGGAGGACGCTAGGCGGATACTTAAGAGAGGTAAATGCTCTGCTCTCTCTCTATAGCTGATAGCTGATCTGTGCAGGTTGTCAATGCACTGTAGGAACCGAGCTGCTGCTCGTTTTTAACACTGCCTTGTTTCTGTCTTTTATTTTATTATTTTTATTTGTTATACCCTGTTTTTAACTTGCGCTCAGTGTACCTGGCCCCTACTTGCACTTAAATTGGGACACTCACCGCTGTTTGGCGGGTCCGCTTCCCGGCGCAGGTTCGTTTTCAGCGCCATCATGGATAGGGATGGTTCAGCGCTAACGCTGATTGGCTGGTATCGCGCTCTAGTCGCCAGGAGGACGCTAGGCGGATACTTAAGAGAATCATGCATCCGCGTTGCGGATACGCGCTGCGGGGACGCCAGATTGACGCCGGAGTTACGCCAGAGTTCAGCCCGTCTGCGCCCGTCCGCGTTGAGGACGCGCTGCAGGACGGGCTGGACCCTGGGTCCCCCGACGTTCATTCTCCCTCTCTATTAGAGAATCTGTATGATACTCTTCTTTCTTTGAGACCTAGTGCACTTTGTTGCCATCACCGGCTTAGACCTGAAGTTCTGAGCTGGGCCCGTTTATGTCCCTCTTGCAACAGCTGTTTTACCAGTCCTACTCAATCTGGTACTCGTACTACCCCTCCTCAGTCCACTAGCCACATTAGTCAATCCAAACAGGGTTTTTTGGTTAATGCTCGTTCCTTGATTAAACATGGGATCGAATTTCATGACTTCGTCAGTTTGAGGAATCCAGACTGGGTCTTCATTACTGAAACGTGGGCCTCTGAGTCCGCTGGTCATGATCTGCTTTTGGCTATACCTAAAGGATACACCTTTTTAAGATTAGACAGAGAACGTTGTAGAGGAGGTGGCATAGCCATTCTTTTTAAATCTACTCTCTCTTGCACAATAAAACCTGTTTCAGTTTCTACAGATCCTTTTGAAGCGCTTTATTTTTGTATTACGCACACTCCGATGAGTTCTTTTTCTGGCATATTACTCTATAGACCCCCTGGGTCTAGAGTCAATTTCTGCCCAGAGCTTTTTAGAATTTTAGAACCCTATTTTGGTAGGCCTTACTTTACCATTTTGGGCGACATTAATTTCCATTTAGAGGATTCTACATCAAAAGACACCTCCTCTCTTATTAATTCCTTGGAGGCATGTGATTTTGTCCAACTTGTTCTTCATCCGACTCACCTGGCGGGGCACACCCTTGACGGGATCTTTACCAACGATTCCAGACTGAAAGTCGGTTTGCCGGTACCAATTACATGGTCTGATCATTTAGCAGTCCCGCTGTCCCTAGACATTTCCGGTCCTGATGTCACGGCTGACACCGGTAAAAAACAATTCAAAAGGAGCTTCAAAAACTTTACTAAGGAGACACTTGCTCCTTTTATCCGTAACATCAGTATCTCAACTAAACAGAAGGTTGATGACTCGGCTCAGGATTTAACTGATGCCATTATCAAAGCTGCTGATGCACTAGCCCCTCCTTCCCTTAAACCTGCAGCTAGACAGAAGCCATCCGCCCCTTGGTTCTCTGCCGATCTGCGGTTGCTCAGACAAAAATGTAGACAGAAGGAACGTGGCTGGCGTAAATCCTGGGATTTAAAAGATAGAGAAGATTATAAGAGCCTATTACGGGAGTATAGAAAGCGAATCATTAAGGAAAAACAGGACTATTTTTCTAACTTAACCTGTTCGTTAACATCTTCTAGAGAGCTTTTTAAAATTGTAGACTCCCTCTGCTCCCTTCAGATTCCTGATCCAGTAGTTGCCTCCCAGGAGCTATGCGATGATATATCGAATTTTTTCTATACAAAGATAGACGATATTTACATAGCCCTAAAGACGCAGAGGAACTTACTCAGTCTGGAGGATTCCGTGCAAATCACACGATTAGAGGCCTGGAATGTAGATTCCTCTCAGTCCCTTGCACACTTTCCGGCTCTTACGCTAGAAGATCTCAATAGTTTGCTGGATAAAACTAAATCCTCATCTCCCCTTGACCCACTGCCCCTCAAGGTGCTTAAAAACTGCAGAGAAATCATTCTCCCTCCGATGCTTGAGGTAATGAATGGAGCCTTGGAACAGGGCATTTTTCCATCACTTTGGAAGAGAGCCATCGTGAAGCCGCTTTTGAAAAAGACCACCCTGGACCCTGGAGTGCTGAAAAATTTTAGACCCATCTCTCTGCTGCCTGCCCCTGCTAAGATGTTGGAGACCCACTTGAACTTCCATCTTTCGAACTTCCTCGACGCTTCTGGCTTCTTGGATGGGTCCCAACACGGCTTTAGAAAGCTACATAGCACGGAGTCTGCATTGACAAAAGTCATGGATAACATCCGCAGAAAAGTAGATTTGGGTCTTACTTCCGTATTGGTGCTGCTTGATCTTTCAGCAGCTTTCGACACCCTGTCTCCCCTGACTTTAACATCTAGGTTAAGGGAGGCAGGGGTAGTCGGATCAGCGCTCAGTCTCATTAGCTCCTTTTTACAACACCGAGAGCAACGTGTCATGCTAGGTGAATACCTCTCCCCTGTCAAGTCGTTGCAATGTGGGGTGCCACAAGGGTCGGCATTGAGTCCGACCCTGTTTAACATCTATGTGGCCCCCCTTGCAAGACTTGTAAGATCTCAGGGGATGGAGGTAGTGTCGTATGCGGACGACACGCAGATTATGGTATCCCTGACCCACTCTGTCAGTAAAACTGCCTCTAACTTTAGGGCCTGTATGCAACTTGTTGCAGATTGGATGGTTTCCAACTCCCTAAAGTTGAATGGGGACAAGACAGAGGTCCTGGTCTTTGGCAAGGACCAGGATATATGGTCAGATGATTGGTGGCCCCCCTCTTTAGGCAGCTGCCCTATACCTACCAAATCTGCTAGAAACCTAGGTGTCATCTTCGACACACAGCTCTCCATGGAGCTACAGGTGAATAGAACGGTGGCGACCTGCTGGGGTGTCATTAAGACCCTAAAAAGGATTGTGAACTATCTGTCCCCACAGGCGCGGAAACAGGTGGTGATTGCCCTTGTTGGCTCAAGGCTTGATTACTGTAACTCCGTGTACGCCGGGGCTAACAAGGGCCTGCTCCAGCGTCTACAGGTCATACAGAACGCTGCAGCGCGGTTCGCCCTTGCCTTGCCCTGG
Organism: Triturus cristatus; assembly: GCF_964204655.1. Taxonomy (NCBI): domain Eukaryota; kingdom Metazoa; phylum Chordata; class Amphibia; order Caudata; family Salamandridae; genus Triturus; species Triturus cristatus. Next base: position 174,431,926 of record NC_140592.1, on the reverse strand, counting down.
TTGTCATCAATGACCGTAGCGAGGAAGAACCTCCATTGGCTCCCCATTCCGTCAAGGATCACTTTTAAACTTCTTTGCCTTACATTTAAGGCTCTAACTGCAGGCTCAGCTGATGCTCTTGGTTCATTATTTACCAGATATGTTCCAAGTAGACATTTACGCTCCAGTGAACAATACCAACTGGTAATCCCTAGAGCCAAGAAGGCTAGATGGGGCTCTAAAGCCTTTTCCATATTAGCACCTCTTATGTGGAATTCACTCCCCCTTGAAATCAAGCGACTTCCTTCCCTTGACCTCTTTAGGAAGTCCTTGAAAACATGGCTCTTCGTTAAGGCATACCAGTAGGCTCTGTTTCTGTCTGCTATCAGCTACACATTTGGTTTAGGCGCCTTGACGCCCACTGGGCATAGCTGCGCATTACAAATAATATTTCATTCATTCATTCATTCATCTCCGATGCCCTGGTCCCTTCATGGGATGATCTCCGATGCCCTGGTCCCTTCATGGGATGATCTCCGATGCCCTGGTCCCTTCATGGGATGATCTCCGATGCCCTGGTCCCTTCATGGGATGATCTCCGATGCCCTGGTCCCTTCATGGGATGATCTCCGTTGCCCTGGTCCCTTCATGGGATGATCTCCGATGCCCTGGTCCCTTCATGGGATGATCTCCGATGCCCTGGTCCCTTCATGGGATGATCTCCGATGCCCTGGTCCCTTCATGGGATGATCTCCGATGCCCTGGTCCCTTCATGGGATGATCTCCGATGCACTGGTCCCTTCATGGGATGATCTCCGATGCACTGGTCCCTTTATGGGATGATCTCTGATGCACTGGTCCCTTTATGGGATGATCTCTGATGCACTGGTCCCTTCATGGGATGATCTCTGATGCCCTGGTCCCTTCATGGGATGATCTCTGATGCCCTGGTCCCTTCATGGGATGATCTCTGATGCCCTGGTCCCTTCATGGGATGATCTCTGATGCCCTGGTCCCTTCATGGGATGATCTCTGATGCCCTGGTCCCTTCATGGGATGATCTCTGATGCCCTGGTCCCTTCATGGGATGATGTCTGATGCCCTGGTCCCTTCATGGAATGATGTCTGATGCCCTGGTCCCTTCATGGGATGATGTCTGATGCACTGGTCCCTTCATGGGATGATGTCTGATGCACTGGTCCCTTCATGGGATGATCTCTGATGCACTGGTCCCTTCATGGGATGATGTCTGATGCACTGGTCCCTTCATGGGATGATCTTGCATACCTCTAATCATAGTGCTGTGATGCCCTGGTCCCTTCATGGGATGATCTCTGATGCCCTGGCCCCTTCATGGGATGATCTGATGCCCTGGTCCCTTCATGGGATGATCTCTGATGCCCTGGTCCCTTCATGAGATGATCTCTGATGCCCTGGTCCCTTCATGAGATGATCTCTGATGCACTGGTCCCTTCATGGGATGATCTCTGATGCACTGGTCCCTTCATGGGATTATGTCTGATGCACTGGTCCCTTCATGGGATGATCTTGCATACCTCTAATCATAGTGCTGTGGTGCCCTGGTCCCTTCATGGCATGATCTCTGATGCCCTGGTCCCTTCATGGGATGATCTCTGGTCCCTTCATGGGATGCTCTTTGATGCACTGGTCCCTTCATGGGATGATCTCTGATGCACTGGTCCCTTCATGGGATGATCTTGCATACCTCTAACCATAGTGCTGTGATGCCCTGGTCCCTTCATGGGATGATGTCTGATGCACTGGTCCCTTCATGGGATGATGTCTGATGTACTGGTCCCTTCATGGGATGATCTTGCATACCTCTAATCATAGTGCTGTGATGCCTGGGTCCCTTCATGGGATGATCTCTGATGCCCTGGTCCCTTCATGGGATGATCTCTGATGCCCTGGTCCCTTCATGGGATGATCTCTGATGCCCTGGTCCCTTCATGGGATGATCTCTGATGCCCTGGTCCCTTCATGGGATGATCTCTGATGCCCTGGTCCCTTCATGGGATGATCTCCGATGCCCTGGTCCCTTCATGGGATGATCTCCGATGCCCTGGTCCCTTCATGGGATGATCTCCGATGCCCTGGTCCCTTCATGGGATGATCTCCGATGCCCTGGTCCCTTCATGGGATGATCTCCGATGCCCTGGTCCCTTCATGGGATGACCTCCGATGCCCTGGTCCCTTCATGGGATGACCTCCGATGCCCTGGTCCCTTCATGGAATGATGTCTGATGCACTGGTCCCTTCATGGGATGATCTTGCATACCTCTAATCATAGTGCTGTGATGCCCTGGTCCCTTCATGGGATGATCTTGCATACTTCTAATCTTAGTGCTGTGATGCACTGTTCCCTTCATGGGATGATCTGATGCCCTGGTCCCTTCATGGGATTATCTCTGATGCACTGGTCCCTTCTTGGGATGATCTCTGATGCACTGGTCCCTTCTTGGGATGATCTCTGATGCACTGGTCCCTTCATGGGATGATCTCTGATGCACTGGTCCCTTCATGGGATGATCTTGCATACCTCTAATCATAGTGCTGTGATGCACTGATCCCTTCATGGGATGATCTTGCATACCTCTAATCATAGTGCTGTGATGCCCTGGTCCCTTCATGGGATGATCTCTGATGCCCTGGTCCGTTCATGGGATGATCTCCGATGCCCTGGTCCCTTCGTGGGATGATCTCCGATGCCCTGGTCCCTTCATGGGATGATCTCTTATGCCCTGGTCCCTTCATGGGATGATCTCTTATGCCCTGGTCCCTTCATGGGATGATCTGATGCACTGGTCCCTTCATGGGATGATCTTGCATACCTCTAATCATAGTGCTGTGATGCCATGGTACCTTCATTGTATGATCTTGCATACCTCTAATCTTAGTGCTGTGATGCCCTGGTCCCTTCATGGGAGGATCTCTGATGCCCTGGCCCCTTCATGGGATGATCTCTGATGCCCTGGTCCCTTCATGGGATGATTTCTGATGCCCTGGTCCCTTCATGGGATGATTTCTGATGCCCTGGTCCCTTCATGGGATGATTTCTGATGCACTGGTCCCTTCATGGGATGATCTCTGATCCCTTCATGGGATGATCTTTGATGCTCTGGTCCCTTCATGTGATGATCTCTGATGTACTGGTCCCTTCATGGGATGATCTCTGATGCACTGGTCCCTTCATGGGATGATCTCTGATGCACTGGTCCCTTCATGGGATGATCTTGCATACCTCTAATCATAGTGCTGTGATCCCCTGGTCCCTTCATGGGATGTTCTCTGATGCCCTGGTCCCTTCATGGGATGTTCTCTGATGCCCTGGTCCCTTCATGGGATGTTCTCTGATGCCCTGGTCCCTTCATGGGATGTTCTCTGATGCCCTGGTCCCTTCATGGGATGATCTCTGATGCCCTGGTCCCTTCATGGGATGATCTCTGATGCCCTGGTCCCTTCATGGGATGATCTCTGATGCCCTGGTCCCTTCATGGGATGATCTCTGATGCCCTGGTCCCTTCATGGGATGATTTCTGATGCCCTGGTCCCTTCATGGGATGATCTCTGATGCCCTGGTCCCTTCATGGGATGATCTCTGATGCCCTGGTCCCTTCATGGGATGATCTCTGATGCCCTGGTCCCTTCATGGGATGATCTCTGATGCCCTGGTCCCTTCATGGGATGATCTCTGATGCCCTGGTCCCTTCATGGGATGATCTCTGATGCACTGGTTCCTTCATGGGATTGTCTCTGATGCCCTGGTCCCTTCATGGGATGATCTCTGATGCCCTGGTGCCTTCATGGGATGATCTCCGATGCCCTGGTGCCTTCATGGGATGATCTCCGATGCCCTGGTGCCTTCATGGGATGATCTCCGATGCCCTGGTGCCTTCATGGGATGATCTCCGATGCCCTGGTGCCTTCATGGGATGATCTCCGATGCCCTGGTGCCTTCATGGGATGATCTCCGATGCCCTGGTGCCTTCATGGGATGATCTCCGATGCCCTGGTGCCTTCATGGGATGATCTCCGATGCCCTGGTGCCTTCATGGGATGATCTCAGATGCCCTGGTGCCTTCATGGGATGATCTCAGATGCCCTGGTGCCTTCATGGGATGATCTCAGATGCCCTGGTGCCTTCATGGGATGATCTCAGATGCCCTGGTGCCTTCATGGGATGATCTCAGATGCCCTGGTGCCTTCATGGGATGATCTCCGATGCCCTGGTGCCTTCATGGGATGATCTCCGATGCCCTGGTGCCTTCATGGGATGATCTCCGATGCCCTGGTGCCTTCATGGGATGATCTCCGATGCCCTGGTGCCTTCATGGGATGATCTCTGATGCCCCGGTCCCTTCATGGGATGAACTCTGATCCCTTCATGGGATGATCTTTGATGCTCTGGTCCCTTCATGGGATGAACTCTGATCCCTTCATGGGATGATCTTTGATGCTCTGGTCCCTTCATGGGATGATCTTTGATGTACTGGTCCCTTCATGGAATGATCTCTGATGCACTGGTCCCTTCATGGGATGATCTTGCATACCTCTAATCATAGTGCTGTGATGCCCTGGTCCCTTCATGGGATGATCTTTGATGTACTGGTCCCTTCATGGGATGATCTCTGATGCCCCGGTCCCTTCATGGGATGAACTCTGATCCCTTCATGGGATGATCTTTGATGCTCTGGTCCCTTCATGGGATGAACTCTGATCCCTTCATGGGATGATCTTTGATGCTCTGGTCCCTTCATGGGATGATCTTTGATGTACTGGTCCCTTCATGGAATGATCTCTGATGCACTGGTCCCTTCATGGGATGATCTTGCATACCTCTAATCATAGTGCTGTGATGCCCTGGTCCCTTCATGGGATGATCTCTGATGCCCTGGTCCCTTCATGGGATGATCTCTGATGCCCTGGTCCCTTCATGGGATGATGTCTGATGCCCTGGTCCCTTCATGGGATGATGTCTGATGCCCTGGTCCCTTCATGGGATGATGTCTGATGCCCTGGTCCCTTCATGGGATGATGTCTGATGCACTGGTCCCTTCATGGGATGATCTCTGATGCACTGGTCCCTTCATGGGATGATCTCTGATGCACTGGTCCCTTCATGGGATGATCTCTGATGTCCTGGTCCCTTCATGGGATGATATCTGATGCCCTCTTCCCTTCAAGGGATGATGTCTGATGCACCGCTGCCTTCATGGGATGATCTCTGATGCACTGGTCCCTTCATGGGATGATCTCTGATGCACTGGTCCCTTCATGGGATGATCTCTGATGCCCTGGTCCCTTCATGGGATGATCTGATGCACTGGTCCCTTCATGGGATGATCTGATGCACTGGTCCCTTCATGGGATGATCTTGCATACCTCTAATCATAGTGCTGTGATGCCCTGGTCCCTTCATGGGATGATCTCTGATGCACTGGTCCCTTCATGGGATGATCTATGATGCACTGGTCCCTTCATGGAATGATGTCTGATGCACTGGTCTCTTCATGGGATGATCTTGCATACCTCTAATCATAGTGCTGTGATGCCCTGGTCCCTTCATGGGATGATCTCTGATGCCCTGGTCCCTTCATGGGATGATCTGATGCACTGGTCCCTTCATGGGATGATCTGATGCACTGGTCCCTTCATGGGATGATCTCTGATGCCCTGGTCCCTTCATGGGATGATCTCTGATGCCCTGGTCCCTTCATGGGATGATCTGATGCACTGGTCCCTTCATGGGATGATCTTGCATACCTCTTATCATAGTGCTGTGATGCCCTGGTCCCTTCATGGGATGATCTTGCATACCTCTAATCATAGTGCTGTGATGTCCTGGTCCCTTCATGGGATGATCTCTGATGCCCTGGTCCCTTCATGGGATGATCTCTGATGCCCTGGTCCCTTCATGGGATGATCTCTGATGCCCTGGTCCCTTCATGGGATGATCTCTGATGCACTGGTCCCTTCATGGAATGATCTCTGCACTGGTCCCTTCATGGGATGATCTTGCACACCTCTAATCATAGTGCTCTGATGCCCTGGTCCCTTCATGAGATGTCTTATGCCCTGGTGCCTTCATGGGATGATCTCTGATGCACTGGTCCCTTCATGGGATGATCTCTGATTCACTGGTCCCTTCATGGGATGATCTCTGATCCCTTCATGGGATGATCTTTGATGCTCTGGTCGCTTCATGGGATGATCTTTGATGCACTGGTCCCTTCATGGGATGATCTCTGATGCCCTGGTCCCTTCATGGGATGATGTCTGATGCACTGGTCCCATCATGGGATGATCTTGCATACCTCTAATCATAGTGCTGTGATGCACTGTTCCCTTCATGGGATGATCTCTGATACCCTGTTCCCTTCATGGGATGATCTCTGATACCCTGTTCCCTTCATGGGATGATTTCTGATGCCCTGGTCCCTTCATGGGATGATCTCTGATGCACTGGTCCCTTCATGGGATGATCTTGCATACCTCTAATCATAGTGCTGTGATGCCCTGGTCCCTTCATGGGATGATTTCTGATGCCCTGGTCCCTTCATGGGATGATTTCTGATGCCCTGGTCCCTTCATGGGATGATCTCTGATGCCCTGGTCCCTTCATGGGATGATCTCTGATGCCCTGGTCCCTTCATGGGATGATGTCTGATGCCCTGGTCCCTTCATGGGATGATGTCTGATGCCCTGGTCCCTTCATGGGATGATGTCTGATGCACTGGTCCCTTCATGGGATGATCTGATGTCCTGGTCCCTTCATGGGATGATCTCTGATGTCCTGGTCCCTTCATGGGATGATATCTGATGCCCTCTTCCCTTCAAGGGATGATGTCTGATGCACCGCTGCCTTCATGGGATGATCTCTGATGCACTGGTCCCTTCATGGGATGATCTCTGATGCACTGGTCCCTTCATGGGATGATCTCTGATGCACTGGTCCCTTCATGGGATGATCTCTGATGCACTGGTCCCTTCATGGGATGATCTCTGATGCACTGGTCCCTTCATGGGATGATCTTGCATACCTCTAATCATAGTGCTGTGATGCCCTGGTCCCTTCATGGGAAGATCCTTGATGCCCCGGTCCCTTCATGGGATGATCTCTGATGCCCCAGTCCCTTCATGGGATGATGTCTGATGCCCCGGTCCCTTCATGGGGTGTCTGATGCCCCGGTCCCTTCATGGAATGATGTCTGATGCCCTGGTCCCTTCATGGGATGATGTCTGATGCCCTGGTCCCTTCATGGGATGATGTCTGATGCCCTGGTCCCTTCATGGGATGATGTCTGATGCCCTGGTCCCTTCATGGGATGATGTCTGATGCCCTGGTCCCTTCATGGGATGATGTCTGATGCCCTGGTCCCTTCATGGGATGATGTCTGATGCCCTGGTCCCTTCATGGATAATGTCTGATGCCCTGGTCCCTTCATGGAATGATCTCTGATGCACTGGTTCCTTCATGGGATTATGTCTGATGCACTGGTCCCTTCATGGGATGATCTTGCATACCTCTAATCATAGTGCTGTGGTGCCCTGGTCCCTTCATGGGATGATCTGATGCCCTGGTCCCTTCATGGGATGATCTGATGCCCTGGTCCGTTCATGGGATGATCTCTGATGCACTGGTCCCTTCATGGGATGATCTCTGATGCACTGGTCCCTTCATGGGATGATCTTGCATACCTCTAATCATAGTGCTGTGATGCCCTGGTCCCTTCATGGGATGATCTCTGATGCACTGGTCCCTTCATGGGATGATGTATGATGCCCTGGTCCCTTCATGGGATGATCTCCGATGCCCTGGTCCCTTCATGGGATGATCTCCGATGCCCTGGTCCCTTCATGGGATGATCTCCGATGCCCTGGTCCCTTCATGGGATGATCTCCGATGCCCTGGTCCCTTCATGGGATGATCTCCGATGCCCTGGTCCCTTCATGGGATGATCTCCGATGCCCTGGTCCCTTCATGGGATGATCTCCGATGCCCTGGTCCCTTCATGGGATGATCTCCGATGCCCTGGTCCCTTCATGGGATGATCTCCGATGCCCTGGTCCCTTCATGGGATGATCTCCGATGCCCTGGTCCCTTCATGGGATGATCTCCGATGCCCTGGTCCCTTCATGGGATGATGTCTGATGCACTGGTCCCTTCATGAAATGATGTCTGATGCACTGGCCCCTTCATGGGATGATCTTGCATACCTCTAATCATAGTGCTGTGATGCCCTGGTCCCTTCATGGGATGATCTCTGATGCCCTGGTCCCTTCATGGGATGATCTCTGATGCACTGGTTCTTTCATGGGATGATCTCTGATGCACTGGCCCCTTCATGGGCTGATCTTGCATACCTCTAATGTAAGTGCTGTGGTGTACTGGTCCCTTCATGGGATGATCTCTGATGCACTGGTCCCTTCATGGGATGATCTTGCATACCGCTAATCATAGTGCTGTGATGCCCTGGTCCCTTCATGGGATGATCTCGGATGCCCTGGTCCCTTCATGGGATGATCTCGGATGCCCTGGTCCCTTCATGGGATGATCTCGGATGCCCTGGTCCCTTCATGGGATGATCTCTGATGCCCTGGTCCCTTCATGGGATGATCTCTGATGCACTGGTCCCTTCATGGGATGATCTCTGATGCACTGGTCCCTTCATGGGATGATCTCTGATGCACTGGTCCCTTCATTGGATGATCTTTGATGCTCTGATCCCTTCATTGGATGATCTTTGATGCTCTGGTCCCTTCATGGGATGATCTTTGATGCTCTGGTCCCTTCATGGGATGATCTCTGATGCACTGGTCCCTTCATGGGATGATCTCTGATGCACTGGTCCCTTCATGGGATGATCTTGCATACCTCTAATCATAGTGCTGTGATGCCCTGGTCCCTTCATGGGATGGTCTTTGATGCACTGGTCCCTTCATGGGATGATCTGATGCCCCAGTCCCTTCATGGGATGATGTCTGATGCCCCGGTCCCTTCATGGGATGATGTCTGATGCCCTGGTCCCTTCATGGGATGATGTCTGATGCCCCGGTCCCTTCATGGGATGATGTCCGATGCCCTGGTCCCTTCATGGAATGATGTCTGATGCCCTGGTCCCTTCATGGAATGATCTTTGATGCCCTGGTCCCTTCATGGAATGATCTTTGATGCACTGGTCCCTTCATGGGATGATCTCTGATGCACTGGTCCCTTCATGGGATGATCTTGCATACCTCTAATCATAGTGCTGTGATGCCCTGGTCCCTTCATCGGATGATCTTGCATACCTCTAATCATAGTGCTGTGATGCCCTGGTCCCTTCATGGGATGATCTCTGATGCCCTGGTCCCTTCATGGGATGATCTCTGATGCCCTGGTCCATCCATGGGATGATCTCTGATTCCCTGGTCCCTTCATGGGATGATCTCTGATGCCCTGGTCCCTTCATGGGATGATCTCTGATGCCCTGGTCCCTTCATGGGATGATGTCTGATGCACTGGTCCCATCATGGGATGATCTTGCATACCTCTAATCATAGTGCTGTGATGCACTGTTCCCTTCATGGGATGATCTCTGATACCCTGTTCCCTTCATGGGATGATCTCTGATGCCCTGGTCCCTTCATGGGATGATCTCTGATGCACTGGTCCCTTCATGGGATGATCTTGCATACCTCTAATCATAGTGCTGTGATGCCCTGGTCCCTTCATGGGATGATTTCTGATGCCCTGGTCCCTTCATGGGATGATTTCTGATGCCCTGGTCCCTTCATGGGATTATCTCTGATGCCCTGGTCCCTTCATGGGATGATCTCTGATGCCCTGGTCCCTTCATGGGATGATCTCTGATGCCCTGGTCCCTTCATGGAATGATGTCTGATGCCCTGGTCCCTTCATGGGATGATGTCTGGTGCACTGGTCCCTTCATGGGATGATCTCTGATGCACTGGTCCCTTCATGGGATGATCTCTGATGTCCTGGTCCCTTCATGGGATGATATCTGATGCCCTCTTCCCTTCAAGGGATGATGTCTGATGCACCGCTGCCTTCATGGGATGATCTCTGATGCACTGGTCCCTTCATGGGATGATCTCTGATGCACTGGTCCCTTCATGGGATGATCTCTGATGCACTGGTCCCTTCATGGGATGATCTCTGATCCCTTCATTGGATGATCTTTGATGCTCTGGTCCCTTCATGGGATGATCTCTGATGCACTGGTCCCTTCATGGGATGATCTCTGATGCACTGGTCCCTTCATGGGATGATCTTGCATACCTCTAATCATAGTGCTGTGATGCCCTGGTCCCTTCATGGGAAGATCTTTGATGCCCCGGTCCCTTCATGGGATGATCTCTGATGCCCCAGTCCCTTCATGGGATGATGTCTGATGCCCCGGTCCCTTCATGGGGTGTCTGATGCCCCGGTCCCTTCATGGAATGATGTCTGATGCCCTGGTCCCTTCATGGGATGATGTCTGATGCCCTGGTCCCTTCATGGGATGATGTCTGATGCCCTGGTCCCTTCATGGGATGATGTCTGATGCCCTGGTCCCTTCATGGGATGATGTCTGATGCCCTGGTCCCTTCATGGGATGATGTCTGATGCCCTGGTCCCTTCATGGAATGATCTCTGATGCACTGGTTCCTTCATGGGATTATGTCTGATGCACTGGTCCCTTCATGGGATGATCTTGCATACCTCTAATCATAGTGCTGTGGTGCCCTGGTCCCTTCATGGGATGATCTGATGCCCTGGTCCCTTCATGGGATGATCTGATGCCCTGGTCCCTTCATGGGATGATCTGATGCCCTGGTCCCTTCATGGGATGATCTGATGCCCTGGTCCCTTCATGGGATGATCTCTGATGCACTGGTCCCTTCATGGGATGATCTTGCATACCTCTAATCATAGTGCTGTGATGCCCTGGTCCCTTCATGGGATGATCTCTGATGCACTGGTCCCTTCATGGGATGATGTATGATGCCCTGGTCCCTTCATGGGATGATCTCCGATGCCCTGGTCCCTTCATGGGATGATCTCCGATGCCCTGGTCCCTTCATGGGATGATCTCCGATGCCCTGGTCCCTTCATGGGATGATCTCCGATGCCCTGGTCCCTTCATGGGATGATCTCCGATGCCCTGGTCCCTTCATGGGATGATCTCCGATGCCCTGGTCCCTTCATGGGATGATCTCCGATGCCCTGGTCCCTTCATGGGATGATCTCCGATGCCCTGGTCCCTTCATGGGATGATCTCCGATGCCCTGGTCCCTTCATGGGATGATCTCCGATGCCCTGGTCCCTTCATGGGATGATCTCCGATGCCCTGGTCCCTTCATGGGATGATCTCCGATGCCCTGGTCCCTTCATGGGATGATCTCCGATGCCCTGGTCCCTTCATGGGATGATCTCTGATGCCCTGGTCCCTTCATGGGATGATATCTGATGCCCTGGTCCCTTCATGGGATGATGTCTGATGCACTGGTCCCTTCATGAAATGATGTCTGATGCACTGGTCCCTTCATGGGATGATCTTGCATACCTCTAATCATAGTGCTGTGATGCCCTGGTCCCTTCATGGGATGATCTCTGATGCCCTGGTCCCTTCATGGGATGATCTCTGATGCACTGGTTCTTTCATGGGATGATCTCTGATGCACTGGCCCCTTCATGGGCTGATCTTGCATACCTCTAATGTAAGTGCTGTGGTGTACTGGTCCCTTCATGGGATGATCTCTGATGCACTGGTCCCTTCATGGGATGATCTTGCATACCTCTAATCATAGTGCTGTGATGCCCTGGTCCCTTCATGGGATGATCTCGGATGCCCTGGTCCCTTCATGGGATGATCTCGGATGCCCTGGTCCCTTCATGGGATGATCTCGGATGCCCTGGTCCCTTCATGGGATGATCTCGGATGCACTGGTCCCTTCATGGGATGATCTCTGATTCACTGGTCCCTTCATGGGATGATCTCTGATGCACTGGTCCCTTCATGGGATGATCTCTGATCCCTTCATTGGATGATCTTTGATGCTCTGGTCCCTTCATGGGACGATCTTTGATGCTCTGGTCCCTTCATGGGATGATCTCTGATGCACTGGTCCCTTCATGGGATGATCTCTGATGCACTGGTCCCTTCATGGGATGATCTTGCATACCTCTAATCATAGTGCTGTGATGCCCTGGTCCCTTCATGGGATGGTCTTTGATGCACTGGTCCCTTCATGGGATGATCTCTGATGCCCCAGTCCCTTCATGGGATGATGTCTGATGCCCCGGTCCCTTCATGGGATGATGTCTGATGCCCCGGTCCCTTCATGGGATGATGTCTGATGCCCCGGTCCCTTCATGGGATGATGTCTGATGCCCCGGTCCCTTCATGGGATGATGTCTGATGCCCTGGTCCCTTCATGGAATCATGTCTGATGCCCTGGTCCCTTCATGGAATCATGTCTGATGCCCTGGTCCCTTCATGGAATGATGTCTGATGCCCTGGTCCCTTCATGGAATGATCTCTGATGCACTGGTTCCTTCATGGGATTATGTCTGATGCACTGGTCCCTTCATGGGATGATCTTGCATACCTCTAATCATAGTGCTGTGGTGCCTTGGTCCCTTCATGGGATGATCTGATGCCCTGGTCCCTTCATGGGATGATCTCAGATGCACTGGTCCCTTCATGGGATGATCTCTGATGCACTGGTCCCTTCATGGGATGATCTTGCATACCTCTAATCATAGTGCTGTGATGCCCTGGTCCCTTTCATGGGATGATCTCTGATGCACTGGTCCCTTCATGGGATGATCTCTGATGCCCTGGTCCCTTCATGGGATGATGTCTGATGCCCTGGTCCCTTCATGGGATGATGTCTGATGCCCTGGTCCCTTCATGGGATGATCTCCGATGCCCTGGTCCCTTCATGGGATGATCTCCGATGCCCTGGTCCCTTCATGGGATGATCTCCGATGCCCTGGTCCCTTCATGGGATGATCTCCGATGCCCTGGTCCCTTCATGGGATGATCTCCGATGCCCTGGTCCCTTCATGGGATGATCTCCGATGCCCTGGTCCCTTCATGGGATGATCTCCGATGCCCTGGTCCCTTCATGGGATGATCTCCGATGCCCTGGTCCCTTCATGGGATGATCTCCGATGCCCTGGTCCCTTCATGGGATGATCTTGCATACCTCTAATCATAGTGCTGTGATGCCCTGGTCCCTTCATGGGATGATCTCTGATGCCCTGGTCCCTTCATGGGATGATCTCTGATGCACTGGTTCTTTCATGGGATGATCTCTGATGCACTGGCCCCTTCATGGGCTGATCTTGCATACCTCTAATGTAAGTGCTGTGGTGTACTGGTCCCTTCATGGGATGATCTCTGATGCACTGGTCCCTTCATGGGATGATCTTGCATACCTCTAATCATAGTGCTGTGATGCCCTGGTCCCTTCATGGGATGATCTCGGATGCCCTGGTCCCTTCATGGGATGATCTCGGATGCCCTGGTCCCTTCATGGGATGATCTCGGATGCCCTGGTCCCTTCATGGGATGATCTCGGATGCCCTGGTCCCTTCATGGGATGATCTCGGATGCCCTGGTCCCTTCATGGGATGATCTCGGATGCCCTGGTCCCTTCATGGGATGATCTCGGATGCCCTGGTCCCTTCATGGGATGATCTCGGATGCCCTGGTCCCTTCATGGGATGATCTCGGATGCCCTGGTCCCTTCATGGGATGATCTCGGATGCCCTGGTCCCTTCATGGGATGATCTCGGATGCCCTGGTCCCTTCATGGGATGATCTCGGATGCCCTGGTCCCTTCATGGGATGATCTCTGATGCCCTGGTCCCTTCATGGGATGATCTCTGATGCACTGGTCCCTTCATGGGATGATCTTGCATACCTCTAATCATAGTGCTGTGATGCCCTGGTCCCTTCATGGGATGATCTCTGATGCACTGGTCCCTTCATGGGATGATCTTGCATACCTCTAATCATAGTGCTGTGATGCACTGATCCCTTCATGGGATGATCTTGCATACCTCTAATCATAGTGCTGTGATGCCCTGGTCCCTTCATGGGATGATCTTTGATGCACTGGTCCCTTCATGGGATGATCTCTGATGCACTGGTCCCTTCATGGGATGATCTCTGATGCACTGGTCCCTTCATGGGATGATCTCTGGTGCACTGGTCCCTTCATGGGATGATTTCTGATGCACTGGTCCCTTCATGGGATGATCTTGCATACCTCTAATCATAGTGCTGTGATGCCCTGGTCCCTTCATGGGATGATCTCTGATGCCCTGGTCCCTTCATGGGATGATCTCTGATGCCCTGGTCCCTTCATGGGATGATCTCCGATGCCCTGGTCCCTTCATGGGATGATCTCCGATGCCCTGGTCCCTTCATGGGATGATCTCCGATGCCCTGGTCCCTTCATGGGATGATCTCTGATGCCCTGGTCCCTTCATGGGATGATCTCTGATGCCCTGGTCCCTTCATGGGATGATCTCCGATGCCCTGGTCCCTTCATGGGATGATCTCCGATGCCCTGGTCCCTTCATGGGATGATCTCCGATGCCCTGGTCCCTTCATGGGATGATCTCCGATGCCCTGGTCCCTTCATGGGATGATCTCCGATGCCCTGGTCCCTTCATGGAATGATCTCTGATGCCCTGGTCCCTTCATGGAATGATGTCTGATGCACTGGTCCCTTCATGGGATGATCTTGCATACCTCTAATCATAGGGCTGTGATGCCCTGGTCCCTTCATGGGATGATCTTGCATACCTCTAATCATAGTGCTGTGATGCCCTGGTCCCTTCATGGGATGATCTCTGATGCCCTGGTCCCTTCATGGGATGATCTCTGATGCCCTGGTCCCTTCATGGGATGATCTCTGATGCACTGGTCCCTTCATGGGATGATCTTGCATACCTCTAATCATAGTGCTGTGATGCCCTGGTCCCTTCATGGGATGATTTCTGATGCCCTGGTCCCTTCATGGGATGATTTCTGATGCCCTGGTCCCTTCATGGGATGATTTCTGATGCCCTGGTCCCTTCATGGGATGATTTCTGATGCCCTGGTCCCTTCATGGGATGATTTCTGATGCCCTGGTCCCTTCATGGGATGATCTTTGATGCCCTGGTCCCTTCATGGGATGATCTCTGATGCCCTGGTCCCTTCATGGGATGATCTCTGATGCACTGGTCCCTTCATGGGATGATCTCTGATGCACTGGTCCCTTCATGGGATGATCTCTGATGCACTGGTCCCTTCATGGGATAATCTTGCATACCTCTTATCATAGTGCTGTGATCCCCTGGTCCCTTCATGGGATGATCTCTGATGCCCTGGTCCCTTCATGGGATGATCTCTGATGCCCTGGTCCCTTCATGGGATGATGTCTGATGCCCTGGTCCCTTCATGGGATGATGTCTGATGCCCTGGTCCCTTCATGGGATGATGTCTGATGCCCTGGTCCCTTCATGGGATGATGTCTGATGCCCTGGTCCCTTCATGGGATGATGTCTGATGCCCTGGTCCCTTCATGGGATGATGTCTGATGCCCTGGTCCCTTCATGGGATGATGTCTGATGCCCTGGTCCCTTCATGGGATGATGTCTGATGCCCTGGTCCCTTCATGGGATGATGTCTGATGCCCTGGTCCCTTCATGGGATGATGTCTGATGCCCTGGTCCCTTCATGGGATGATCTTTGATGCCCTGGTCCCTTCATGGGATGATCTTTGATGCCCTGGTCCCTTCATGGGATGATCTTTGATGCCCTGGTGCCTTCATGGGATGATCTCCGATGCCCTGGTCCCTTCATGGGATGATCTCCGATGCCCTGGTCCCTTCATGGGATGATCTCCGATGCCCTGGTCCCTTCATGGGATGATCTCTGATGCCCTGGTCCCTTCATGGGATGATCTCTGATGCCCTGGTCCCTTCATGGGATGATCTTTGATGCCCTGGTCCCTTCATGGGATGATCTTTGATGCCCTGGTCCCTTCATGGGATGATCTCTGATGCCCTGGTCCCTTCATGGGATGATCTCCGATGCCCTGGTCCCTTCATGGGATGATCTCCGATGCCCTGGTCCCTTCATGGGATGATCTCCGATGCCCTGGTGCCTTCATGGGATGATCTCCGATGCCCTGGTGCCTTCATGGGATGATCTCTGATGCCCTGGTCCCTTCATGGGATGATCTCTGATGCCCTGGTCCCTTCATGGGATGATCTCTGATGCCCTGGTCCCTTCATGGGATGATCTCTGATGCCCTGGTCCCTTCATGGGATGATCTCTGATGCCCTGGTCCCTTCATGGGATGATCTCTGATGCCCTGGTCCCGTCATGGGATGATCTCTGATGCCCTGGTCCCTTCATGGGATGATCTTTGATGCCCTGGTCCCTTCATGGGATGATCTCTGATGCACTGGTCCCTTCATGGGATGATCTCTGCTGCACTGGTCCCTTCATGGGATGATCTCTGATCCCTTCATGGGATGATCTTTGATGCACTGGTCCCTTCATGGGATGATCTTTGATGCACTGGTCCCTTCATGACATGATCTCTGATGCACTGGTCCCTTCATGGGATGATCTCTGATGCACTGGTCCCTTCATGGGATGATCTTGCATACCTCTAATCATAGTGCTGTGATGCCCTGGTCCCTTCATGGGATGATGTCTGATGCCCTGGTCCCTTCATGGGATGATGTCTGATGCACTGGTTCCTTCATGGGATGATGTCTGATGCACTGGTTCCTTCATGGGATGATGTCTGATGCACTGGTTCCTTCATGGGATTGTCTGATGCCCTGGTCCCTTCATGGGATGATCTCTGATGCCCTGGTCCCTTCATGGGATGATCTCTGATGCCCTGGTCCCTTCATGGGATGATCTCTGATGCCCTGGTCCCTTCATGGGATGATCTCTGATGCCCTGGTCCCTTCATGGGATGATCTCTGATGCCCTGGTCCCTTCATGGGATGATCTCTGATGCCCTGGTCCCTTCATGGGATGATCTCTGATGCCCTGGTCCCTTCATGGGATGATCTCCGATGCCCTGGTCCCTTCATGGGATGATCTCCGATGCCCTGGTGCCTTCATGGGATGATCTCCGATGCCCTGGTGCCTTCATGGGATGATCTCCGATGCCCTGGTGCCTTCATGGGATGATCTCCGATGCCCTGGTGCCTTCATGGGATGATCTCCGATGCCCTGGTGCCTTCATGGGATGATCTCCGATGCCCTGGTGCCTTCATGGGATGATCTCTGATGCCCTGGTCCCTTCATGGGATGATCTCTGATGCCCTGGTCCCTTCATGGGATGATCTCTGATGCCCTGGTCCCTTCATGGGATGATCTCTGATGCCCTGGTCCCTTCATGGGATGATGTCTGATGCACTGGTCCCTTCATGGGATGATCTTGCATACCTCTAATCATAGTGCTGTGATGCACTGATCCCTTCATGGGATGATCTTGCATACCTCTAATCTTAGTGCTGTGATGCCCTGGTCCCTTCATGGGAGGATCTCTGATGCCCTGGTCCCTTCATGGGATGATCTCTGATGCCCTGGTCCCTTCATGGGAGGATCTCTGATGCCCTGTTCCCTTCATGGGATGATCTCTGATGCCCTGGTCCCTTCATGGGATGATTTCTGATGCCCTGGTCCCTTCATGGGATGATCTCCGATGCCCTGGTCCCTTCATGGGATGATCTCCGATGCCCTGGTCCCTTCATGGGATGATCTCCGATGCCCTGGTCCCTTCATGGGATGATCTCCGATGCCCTGGTCCCTTCATGGAATGATCTCCGATGCCCTGGTCCCTTCATGGAATGATCTCCGATGCCCTGGTCCCTTCATGGGATGATCTCCGATGCCCTGGTCCCTTCATGGGATGATCTCTGATGCCCTGGTCCCTTCATGGGATGATCTCTGATGCCCTGGTCCCTTCATGGGATGATCTCTGATGCCCTGGTCCCTTCATGGGATGATCTCTGATGCACTGGTCCCTTCATGGGATGATCTCTGATCTCTGATGCACTGGTCCCTTCATGGGATGATCTCTGATGCCCTGGTCCCTTCATGGGATGATCTCTGATGCCCTGGTGCCTTCATGGGATGATCTCTGATGCCCTGGTGCCTTCATTTTTTTCCTTCATGGGATGATCTCTGATGCACTGGTCCCTTCATGGGATGATCTCTGATGCCCTGGTCCCTTCATGGGATGATCTCTGATGCCCTGGTCCCTTCATGGGATGATCTCTGATGCCCTGGTCCCTTCATGGGATGATCTCTGATGCCCTGGTCCCTTCATGGGATGATCTCTGATGCCCTGGTCCCTTCATGGGATGATCTCTGATGCACTGGTCCCTTCATGGGATGATCTTGCATACCTCTGATCATAGTGCTGTGATGCCCTGGTCCCTTCATGGGATGATCTCTGATGCCCTGGTCCCTTCATGGGATGATCTCTGATGCCCTGGTCCCTTCATGGGATGATCTCTGATGCCCTGGTCCCTTCATGGGATGATCTCTGATGCCCTGGTCCCTTCATGGGATGATCTCTGATGCCCTGGTCCCTTCATGGGATGATCTCTGATGCCCTGGTCCCTTCATGGGCTGATCTTGCATACCTCTAATGAAAGTGCTGTGGTGTACTGGTCCCTTCATGGGATGATCTCTGATGCCCTGGTCCCTTCATGGGATGATCTCTGATGCCCTGGTCCCTTCATGGGATGATGTCTGATGCCCTGGTCCCTTCATGGGATGATCTTGCATACCTCTAATCATAGTGCTGTGATGCCCTGGTCCCTTGATGGGATGATCTCTGATGCCCTGGTCCCTTGATGGGATGATCTCTGATGCCCTGGTCCCTTGATGGGATGATCTCTGATGCCCTGGTCCCTTGATGGGATGATCTCTGATGCCCTGGTCCCTTGATGGGATGATCTCTGATGCCCTGGTCCCTTGATGGGATGATCTCTGATGCCCTGGTCCCTTGATGGGATGATCTCTGATGCCCTGGTCCCTTCATGGGATGATCTCTGATGCCCTGGTCCCTTCATGGTATGATCTCTGATGCACTCGTCCCTTCATGGGATGATCTCTGATGCACTGGTCCCTTCGTGGGATGATCTCTGATGCACTGGTCCCTTCGTGGGATGATCTTGCATACCTCTAATCATAGTGCTCTGATGCCCTGGTGCCTTCATGGGATGATCTTGTATACCTCTAATCATAGTGCTCTGATGCCCTGGTGCCTTCATGGGATGATCTCTGATGCCCTGGTGCCTTCATGGGATGATCTCTGATGCCCTGGTCCCTTCATGGGATGATCTCTGATGCCCTGGTCCCTTCATGGGATGATCTCTGATGCCCTGGTCCCTTCATGGGATGATCTCTGATGCCCTGGTCCCTTCATGGGATGATCTCTGATGCCCTGGTCCCTTCATGGGATGATCTCTGATGCCCTGGTCCCTTCATGGGATGATCTCTGATGCCCTGGTCCCTTCATGGGATGATCTCTGATGCACTGGTCCCTTCATGGGATGATCTTGCATACCTCTAATCATAGTGCTGTGATGCCCTGGTCCCTTCATGGGATGATCTCTGATGCCCTGGTCCCTTCATGGGATGATCTCTGATGCCCTGGTCCCTTCATGGGATGATCTCTGATGCCCTGGTCCCTTCATGGGATGATCTCTGATGCCCTGGTCCCTTCATGGGATGATCTCTGATGCCCTGGTCCCTTCATGGGATGATCTCTGATGCCCTGGTCCCTTCATGGGATGATCTGATGCACTGGTCCCTTCATTGGATGATCTTGCATACCTCTAATCATAGTGCTGTGATGCACTGGTCCCTTCATGGGATGATCTCTGATGCACTGGTCCCTTCATGGGATGATCTCTGATGCACTGGTCCCTTCATGGGATGATCTTGCATACCTCTAATCATAGTGCTGTGATGCCCTGGTCCCTTCATGGGATGATATCCGATGCCCTGGTCCCTTCATGGGATGATATCCGATGCCCTGGTCCCTTCATGGGATGATATCCGATGCCCTGGTCCCTTCATGGGATGATATCCGATGCCCTGGTCCCTTCATGGGATGATATCCGATGCCCTGGTCCCTTCATGGGATGATATCCGATGCCCTGGTCCCTTCATGGGATGATATCCGATGCCCTGGTCCCTTCATGGGATGATATCCGATGCCCTGGTCCCTTCATGGGATGATATCCGATGCCCTGGTCCCTTCATGGGATGATATCCGATGCCCTGGTCCCTTCATGGGATGATATCCGATGCCCTGGTCCCTTCATGGGATGATATCCGATGCCCTGGTCCCTTCATGGGATGATATCCGATGCCCTGGTCCCTTCATGGGATGATATCCGATGCCCTGGTCCCTTCATGGGATGATATCCGATGCCCTGGTCCCTTCATGGGATGATATCCGATGCCCTGGTCCCTTCATGGGATGATATCCGATGCCCTGGTCCCTTCATGGGATGATATCCGATGCACTGGTCCCTTCATGGGATGATCTCTGATGCACTGGTCCCTTCATGGGATGATCTTTGATGCACTGGTCCCTTCATGGGATGATCTTTGATGCACTGGTCCCTTCATGGGATGATCTCTGCACTGGTCCCTTCTTGGGATGATCTTGCATACCTCTAATCATAGTGCTCTGATGCTCTGGTCCCTTCATGAGATGATCTTGCATACCTCTAATCATAGTGCTGTGATGCACTGGTCCCTTCATGGGATGATCTTGCATACCTCTAATCATAGTGCTGTGATGCCCTGGTGCCTTCATGGGATGATCTCTGATGGCCTGGTGCCTTCATGGGATGATCTCTGATGCACTGGTCCCTTCATGGGATGATCTCTGATGCACTGGTCCCTTCATGGCATGATGTCTGATGCACTGGTCCCTTCATGGGATGATCTTGCATACCTCTAATCATAGTGCTGTGATGCCCTGGTCCCTTGATGGGATGATCTCTGATGCCCTGGTCCCTTGATGGGATGATCTCTGATGCCCTGGTCCCTTGATGGGATGATCTCTGATGCCCTGGTCCCTTGATGGGATGATCTCTGATGCCCTGGTCCCTTGATGGGATGATCTCTGATGCACTGGTCCCTTCATGGGGTGATCTTGCATACCTCTAATCATAGTGCTGTGATGCCCTGGTCCCTTCATGGGATGATCTCTGATGCACTGGTCCCTTCATGGGGTGATCTCTGATGCCCTGGTCCCTTCATGGGATGATGTCTGATGCACTGGTCCCTTCATGGGATGATCTCCGATGCCCTGGTCCCTTCATGGTATGATCTCTGCACTGGTCCCTTCATGGGTTGATCTGGCATACCTCTAATCATAGTGCTGTGATGCCCCGGTCCCTTCATGGGATGATCTCCGATGCCCTGGTCCCTTCATGGGATGATCTCTGATGCCCTGGTCCCTTCATGGGATGATCTCTGATGCCCTGGTCCCTTCATGGGATGATCTCTGATGCCCTGGTCCCTTCATGGGATGATCTCTGATGCCCTGGTCCCTTCATGGGATGATCTCTGATGCCCTGGTCCCTTCATGGGATGATCTCTGATGCCCTGGTCCCTTCATGGGATGATCTCTGATGCCCTGGTCCCTTCATGGGATGATCTCTGATGCCCTGGTCCCTTCATGGGATGATGTCTGATGCACTGGTCCCTTCATGGGATGATCTTGCATACCTCTAATCATAGTGCTGTGATGCCCTGGTCCCTTCATGGGATGATCTCTGATGCACTGGTCCCTTCATGGGATGATCTTGCATACCTCTAATCATAGTGATGTGATGCCCTGGTCCCTTCATGGGATGCTCTGGTGCCCTGGTCCCTTCATGGGATGCTCTGGTGCCCTGGTCCCTTCATGGGATGCTCTGATGCCCTGGTCCGTTCATGGGATGATCTCTGATGCTCTGGTCCCATCATGGGATGATCTTGCATACCTCTAATCATAGTGCTGTGATGCACTGGTCCCTTCATGGGATGATCTTGCATACCTCTAATAATAGTGCTGTGATGCCCTGGTCCCTTCATGGGATGATCTCTGATGCCCTGGTCCCTTCGTGGGATGATCTCTGATGCCCTGGTCCCTTCATGGGATGATCTCCGATGCCCTGGTCCCTTCATGGGATGATCTCCGATGCCCTGGTCCCTTCATGGGATGATCTCCGATGCCCTGGTCCCTTCATGGGATGATCTCCGATGCCCTGGTCCCTTCATGGGATGATCTCCGATGCCCTGGTCCCTTCATGGGATGATCTCCGATGCCCTGGTCCCTTCATGGGATGATCTCCGATGCCCTGGTCCCTTCATGGGATGATCTCCGATGCCCTGGTCCCTTCATGGGATGATCTCCGATGCCCTGGTCCCTTCATGGGATGATCTCCGATGCCCTGGTCCCTTCATGGAATGATCTCCGATGCCCTGGTCCCTTCATGGAATGATCTCCGATGCACTGGTCCCTTCATGGGATGATCTTGCATACCTCTAATCATAGTGGTGTGATGCCCTGGTCCCTTCATGGGATGATCTCCGA
Source organism: Triturus cristatus (assembly GCF_964204655.1). NCBI lineage: Eukaryota > Metazoa > Chordata > Amphibia > Caudata > Salamandridae > Triturus > Triturus cristatus. The sequence continues at coordinate 174,409,297 of NC_140592.1, read as the reverse complement.
TGCCCTGGTCCCTTCATGGGATGATCTCCGATGCCCTGGTCCCTTCATGGGATGATCTCCGATGCCCTGGTCCTTTCATGGGATGATCTCCGATGCCCTGGTCCCTTCATGGAATGATCTCTGCACTGGTCCATTCATGGGATGATCTTGCACACCTCTAATCCTAGTGTTCTGATGCCCTGGTCCCTTCAAGAGATGTCTTATGCCCTGGTGCCTTCATGGGATGATCTCTGATGCACTGGTCCCTTCATGGGATGATCTCTGATGCACTGGTCCCTTCATGGGATGATCTCTGATTCACTGGTCCCTTCATGGGATGATCTCTGATCCCTTCATGGGATGATCTTTGATGCACTGGTCCCTTCATGGGACGATCTTTGATGCACTGGTCCCTTCATGGGATGATCTCTGATGCACTGGTCCCTTCATGGGATGATCTCTGACGCACTGGTCCCTTCATGGGATGATCTTGCATACCTCTAATCATAGTGCTGTGATGCCCTGGTCCCTTCATGGGATGATCTCTGATGCACTGGTCCCTTCATGGGGTGATCTCTGATGCCCTGGTCCCTTCATGGGATGATCTCCGATGCCCTGGTCCCTTCATGGGATGATCTCCGATGCCCTGGTCCCTTCATGGGATGATATCTGATGCCCTGGTCCCTTCATGGGATGATATCTGATGCCCTGGTCCCTTCATGGGATGATCTCTGATGCCCTGGTCCCTTCATGGGATGATCTCTGATGCACTGGTCCCTTCATGGGATGATCTCTGATGCACTGGTCCCTTCATGGGATGATTTCTGATGCACTGGTCCCTTCATGGGATGATCTCTGATGCACTGGTCCCTTCATGGGATGATCTCTGATGCACTGGTCCCTTCATGGGATGATCTTGCATGCCTCTAATCATAGTGCTGTGATGCACTGATTCCTTCATGGGATGATCTTGCATACCTCTAATCATAGTGCTGTGATGCCCTGGTCCCTTCATGGGATGATCTCTGATGCCCTGGTCCCTTCATGGGATGATCTTTGATGCACTGGTCCCTTCATGGGATGATCTCTGATGCACTGGTCCCTTCATGGGATGATCTCTGATGCACTTGTCCCTTCATGGGATGATCTCTGATGCACTGGTCCCTTCACGGGATGGTCTCTGATGCACTGGTCCCTTCATGGGACGATCTCTGATGCACTGGTCCCTTCATGGGATGATCTTTGATGCACTGGTCCCTTAATGGGATGATCTTGCATACCTCTAATCATAGTGCTGTGATGCCCTGGTCCCTTCATGGGATGATCTGATGCCCTGGTCCCTTCATGGGATGATCTCTGATGCCCTGGTCCCTTCATGGGATGATCTCTGATGCCCTGGTCCCTTCATGGGATGATCTCTGATGCACTGGTCCCTTCATGGGATGATCTTGCATACCTCTAATCATAGTGCTGTGATGCCCTGGTCCCTTCATGGGATGATCTCTGGTGCCCTGGTCCCTTCATGGGATGCTCTGATGCCCTGGTCCGTTCATGGGATGATCTCTGATGCACTGGTCCCATTATGGGATGATCTTGCATACCTCTAATCATAGTGCTGTGATGCACTGGTCCCTTCATGGGATGATCTTGCATACCTCTAATCATAGTGCTGTGATGCCCTGGTCCCTTCATGGGATGATCTCTGATGCCCTGGTCCCTTCGTGGGATGATCTCCGATGCCCTGGTCCCTTCGTGGGATGATCTCCGATGCCCTGGTCCCTTCATGGGATGATCTCCGATGCCCTGGTCCCTTCATGGGATGATCTCCGATGCCCTGGTCCCTTCATGGGATGATCTCTGATGCCCTGGTCCCTTCATGGGATGATCTCTGATGCCCTGGTCCCTTCATGGGATGATCTGATGCCCTGGTCCCTTCATGGGATGATCTCTGATGCCCTGGTCCCTTCATGGGATGATCTCTGATGCCCTGGTCCCTTCATGGGATGATCTCTGATGCCCTGGTCCCTTCATGGGATGATCTCTGATGCCCTGGTCCCTTCATGGCATGATCTCTGATGCACTGGTCCCTTCATGGCATGATGTCTGCTGCACTGGTCCCTTCATGGGATGATCTTGCATACCTCTAATCATAGTGCTGTGATGCACTGGTCCCTTCATGGGATGATCTTGCATACCTCTAATCATAGTGCTGTGATGCCCTGGTCCCTTCATGGGATTATCTCGGATGCCCTGGTCCCTTCATGGGATGATCTCCGATGCCCTGGTCCCTTCATGGGATGATCTCCGATGCCCTGGTCCCTTCATGGGATGATCTCCGATGCCCTGGTCCCTTCATGGGATGATCTCTGATGCCCTGGTCCCTTCATGGGATGATCTCTGATGCCCTGGTCCCTTCATGGGATGATCTCTGATGCCCTGGTCCCTTCATGGGATGATCTCTGATGCACTGGTCCCTTCATGGGATGATCACTGATGCACTGGTCCCTTCATGGAATGATCTCTGATGCACTGGTTCCTTCATGGGATTATGTCTGATGCACTGGTCCCTTCATGGGATTATCTTGCATAACTCTAATCATAGTGCTGTGGTGCCCTGGTCCCTTCATGGGATGATCTCAGATGCACTGGTCCCTTCATGGGATGATCTCTGATGCACTGGTCCCTTCATGGGATGATCTTGCATACCACTAATCATAGTGCTGTGGTGCCCTGGTCCCTTCATGGGATGATCTCTGATGCACTGGTCCCTTCATGGGATGATGTCTGATGCACTGGTCCCTTCATGGGATGATCTTGCATACCTCTAATCATAGTGCTGTGATGCCCTGGTCCCTTCATGGGATGATCTCCCATGCCCTGGTCCCTTCATGGGATGATCTCCCATGCCCTGGTCCCTTCATGGGATGATCTCCCATGCCCTGGTCCCTTCATGGGATGATCTCCCATGCCCTGGTCCCTTCATGGGATGATCTCCCATGCCCTGGTCCCTTCATGGGATGATCTCCCATGCCCTGGTCCCTTCATGGGATGATCTCCCATGCCCTGGTCCCTTCATGGGATGATCTCCCATGCCCTGGTCCCTTCATGGGATGATCTCCCATGCCCTGGTCCCTTCATGGGATGATCTCCCATGCCCTGGTCCCTTCATGGGATGATCTCCCATGCCCTGGTCCCTTCATGGGATGATCTCCCATGCCCTGGTCCCTTCATGGGATGATCTCCCATGCCCTGGTCCCTTCATGGGATGATCTCCCATGCCCTGGTCCCTTCATGGGATGATCTCCCATGCCCTGGTCCCTTCATGGGATGATCTCCCATGCCCTGGTCCCTTCATGGGATGATCTCCCATGCCCTGGTCCCTTCATGGGATGATCTCCCATGCCCTGGTCCCTTCATGGGATGATCTCCCATGCCCTGGTCCCTTCATGGGATGATCTCCCATGCCCTGGTCCCTTCATGGGATGATCTCCCATGCCCTGGTCCCTTCATGGGATGATCTCCCATGCCCTGGTCCCTTCATGGGATGATCTCCCATGCCCTGGTCCCTTCATGGGATGATCTCCCATGCCCTGGTCCCTTCATGGGATGATCTCCCATGCCCTGGTCCCTTCATGGGATGATCTCCCATGCCCTGGTCCCTTCATGGGATGATCTCCCATGCCCTGGTCCCTTCATGGGATGATCTCCCATGCCCTGGTCCCTTCATGGGATGATCTCCCATGCCCTGGTCCCTTCATGGGATGGTCTGATGCCCTGGTCCCTTCACGGGATGATGTCTGATGCCCTGGTCCCTTCATGGGCTGATCTTGCATACCTCTAATCATAGTGCTGTGGTGCCCTGGTCCCTTCATGGGATGATCTCTGATGCCCTGGCCCCTTCATGGGATGATCTCTGATGCCCTGGTCCCTTCATGGGATGATCTCTGATGCACTGGTCCCTTCATGGGCTGATCTTGCATACCTCTAATGTAAGTGCTGTGATGCCCTGGTCCCTTCATGGGATGATCTCTGATGCCCTGGTCCCTTCATGGGATGATCTCTGATGCCCTGGTCCTTTCATGGGATGATGTCTGATGCACTGGTCCCTTCATGGGATGATCTTGCACACCTCTAATCATAGTGCTGTGATGCACTGTTCCCTTCATGGGATGATCTCTGATGCCCTGGTCCCTTCATGGGATGATCTCTGATGCCCTGGTCCCTTCATGGGATGATCTCTGATGCCCTGGTCCCTTCATGGGATGATCTCTGATGCCCTGGTCCCTTCATGGGATGATCTCTGATGCACTGGTCCCTTCATGGGATGATCTTGCATACCTCTAATCATAGTGCTGTGATGCACTGGTCCCTTCATGGGATGATCTTGCATACCTCTAATCATAGTGCTGTGATGCCCTGGTCCCTTCATGGGATGATCTTGCATACCTCTAATCATAGTGCTGTGATGCACTGGTCCCTTCATGGGATGATCTCTGAAGCACTGGTCCCTTCATGGGATGATCTCTGATGCACTGGTCCCTTCATGGGATGATCTTGCATACCTCTAATCATAGTGCTGTGATGCACTGGTCCCTTCATGGGATGATCTTGCATACCTCTAATCATAGTGCTGTGATGCCCTGGTCCCTTCATGGGATGATGTCTGATGCCCTGGTCCCTTCATGGGATGATGTCTGATGCCCTGGTCCCTTCATGGGATGTCGTCTGATGCCCTGGTCCCTTCATGGGATGATGTCCGATGCCCTGGTCCCTTCATGGGATGATGTCTGATGCCCTGGTCCCTTCATGGGATGATGTCTGATGCACTGGTCCCTTCATGGGATGATGTCTGATGCACTGGTCCCTTCATGGGATGATGTCTGATGCACTGGTCCCTTCATGGGATGATGTCTGATGCACTGGTCCCTTCATGGGATGATGTCTGATGCCCTGGTCCCTTCATGGGATGATGTCTGATGCCCTGGTCCCTTCATGGGATGATGTCTGATGCCCTGGTCCCTTCATGGGATGATGTCTGATGCCCTGGTCCCTTCATGGGATGATGTCTGATGCCCTGGTCCCTTCATGGGATGATGTCTGATGCCCTGGTCCCTTCATGGGATGATCTCTGATGCACTGGTCCCTTCATGGGATGATCTTGCATACCTCTAATCATAGTGCTGTGATGCCCTGGTCCCTTCATGGGATATTCTCTGATGCACTGGTCCCTTCATGGGATGATCACTGATGCACTGGTCCCTTCATGGAATGATCTCTGATGCACTGGTTCCTTCATGGGATTATGTCTGATGCACTGGTCCCTTCATGGGATTATCTTGCATACCTCTAATCATAGTGCTGTGGTGCCCTGGTCCCTTCATGGGATGATCTCTGATGCCCTGGTCCCTTCATGGGATGATCTCTGATGCCCTGGTCCCTTCATGGGATGATCTCTGATGCCCTGGTCCCTTCATGGGATGATCTCTGATGCCCTGGTCCCTTCATGAGATGATCTCTGATGCCCTGGTCCCTTCATGGGATGATCTCAGATGCACTGGTCCCTTCATGGGATGATCTCTGATGCACTGGTCCCTTCATGGGATGATCTTGCATACCTCTAATCATAGTGCTGTGATGCCCTGGTCCCTTCATGGGATGATCTCTGATGCACTGGTCCCTTCATGGGATGATGTCTGATGCATTGGTCCCTTCATGGGATGATCTTGCATACCTCTAATCATAGTGCTGTGATGCCCTGGTCCCTTCATGGGATGATCTCTGATGCCCTGGTCCCTTCATGGGATGATCTTCTGATGCCCTGGTCCCTTCATGGGATGATCTCCCATGCCCTGGTCCCTTCATGGGATGATCTCCCATGCCCTGGTCCCTTCATGGGATGATCTCCCATGCCCTGGTCCCTTCATGGGATGATCTCCCATGCCCTGGTCCCTTCATGGGATGATCTCCCATGCCCTGGTCCCTTCATGGGATGATCTCCCATGCCCTGGTCCCTTCATGGGATGATCTCCCATGCCCTGGTCCCTTCATGGGATGATCTCCCATGCCCTGGTCCCTTCATGGGATGATCTCCCATGCCCTGGTCCCTTCATGGGATGATCTCCCATGCCCTGGTCCCTTCATGGGATGATCTCCCATGCCCTGGTCCCTTCATGGGATGATCTCCCATGCCCTGGTCCCTTCATGGGATGATCTCCCATGCCCTGGTCCCTTCATGGGATGATCTCCCATGCCCTGGTCCCTTCATGGGATGATGTCTGATGCCCTGGTCCCTTCTTGGGATGATCTTGCATACCTCTAATCATAGTGCTGTGATGCCCTGGTCCCTTCATGGGATGATCTCTGATGCCCTGGTCCCTTCACGGGATGATCTGATGCACTGGTCCCTTCATGGGATGATGTCTGATGCACTGGTACCTTCATGGGATGATCTTGCATACCTCTAATCATAGTGCTTTGGTGCCCTGGCCCCTTCATGGGATGATCTCTGATGCCCTGGCCCCTTCATGGGATGATCTCTGATGCCCTGGCCCCTTCATGGGATGATCTCTGATGCCCTGGCCCCTTCATGGGATGATCTCTGATGCCCTGGTCCCTTCATGGGATGATCTCTGATGCACTGGTCCCTTCATGGGCTGATCTTGCATACCTCTAATCATAGTGCTGTGATGCACTGTTCCCTTCATGGGATGATTTCTGATGCCCTGGTCCCTTCATGGGATGATTTCTGATGCCCTGGTCCCTTCATGGGATGATCTCTGATGCCCTGGTCCCTTCATGGGATGATCTCTGATGCACTGGTCCCTTCATGGGATGATCTTGCATACCTCTAATCATAGTGCTGTGATGCCCTGGTCCCTTCATGGGATGATCTCTGATGCACTGGTCCCTTCATGGGCTGATCTTGCATACCTCTAATCATAGTGCTGTGATGCACTGATCCCTTCATGGGATGATCTTGCATACCTCTAATCATAGTGCTGTGATGCCCTGGTCCCTTCATGGGATGATCTCTGATGCCCTGGTCCCTTCATGGGATGATCTCTGATCCCCTGGTCCCTTCATGGGATGATCTCTGATGCACTGGTCCCTTCATGGGATGATCTCTGATGCACTGGTCCCTTCATGGGATGATCTTGCATACCTCTAATCATAGTGCTGTGATGCTCTGATCCCTTCATGGCATGATCTTGCATACCTTTAATCATAGTGCTGTGATGCCCTGGTCCCTTCATGGGATGATATTGCATACCTCTAATCATAGTGCTGTGATGCCCTGGTCTCTTCATGGGATGATCTCTGATGCTCTGGTCCCTTCATGGGATGATCTCTGATGCACTGGTCCCTTCATGTGATGATTTCTGATGCACTGGTCCCTTCATGGGATTTTCTTTGATGCCCTGGTTCCTTCATGGGATGATCTTTGATGCCCTGGTTCCTTCATGGGATGAGCTTTGATGCCCTGGTCCCTTCATGGGATGATCTCTGATGCACTGGTACCTTCATGGGATGATCTCTGATGCACTGGTCCCTTCATGGGATGATCTTGCATACCTCTTATCATAGTGCTGTGATGCCCTGGTCCCTTCATGGGATGATCTTGCATACCTCTAATCATAGTGTTGTGATGCCCTGGTCCCTTCATGGGATGATCTCTGATGCCCTGGTCCCTTCATGGGATGATCTCTGATGCCCTGGTCCCTTCATGGGATTATCTCTGATGCCCTGGTCCCTTCATGGGATTATCTCTGATGCCCTGGTCCCTTCATGGGATGATCTCTGATGCCCTGGTCCCTTCATGGGATGATCTCTGATGCCCTGGTCCCTTCATGGATGATCTCTGATACCCTGGTCCCTTCATGGGATGATCTCTGATACCCTGGTCCCTTCATGGGATGATCTCTGATGCACTGGTCCTTTCATGGTCTGATCTGATGCACTGGTCCCTTCATGGGATGATCTTGCATACCTCTAAACATAGTGCTGTGATGCCCTGTTCCCTTCATGGGATGATCTCTGATGCACTGGTCCCTTCATGGGATGATCTCTGATGCACTGGTCCCTTCATGGGATGATCTTGCATACCTCTAATCATAGTGCTGTGATGCCCTGGTCCCTTCATGGGATGATCTTGCATACCTCTAATCATAGTGCTGTGATGCCCTGGTCCCTTCATGGGATGATCTCCGATGCACTGGTCCCTTCATGGGATGATCTCCGATGCCCTGGTCCCTTCATGGGATGATCTCCGATGCCCTGGTCCCTTCATGGGATGATCTCCGATGCCCTGGTCCCTTCATGGGATGATCTTTGCACTGGTCCCTTCATGGGATGATCTCTGATGCCCTGGTCCCTTCATGGGATGATCTCTGATGCCCTGGTCCCTTCATGGGATGATCTCTGATGCCCTGGTCCCTTCATGGGATGATCTCTGATGCCCTGGTCCCTTCATGGGATGATGTCTGATGCACTGGTCCCTTCATGGGATGATCTTGCATACCTCTAATCATAGTGCTGTGATGCCCTGGTCCCTTCATGGGATGATCTCTGATGCCCTGGTCCCTTCATGGGATGATCTCTGATGCACTGGTCCCTTCATGGGATGATCTTGCATACCTCTAATCATAGTGCTGTGATGCCCTGGTCCCTTCATGGGATGATCTCTGGTGCCCCGGTCCCTTCATGGGATGCTCTGATGCCCTGGTCCCTTCATGGGATGATCTCTGATGCACTGGTCCCTTCATGGGATGAGCTTGCATACCTCTAATCATAGAGCTGTGATGCCCTGGTCCCTTCATGGGATGATCTCCGATGCCCTGGTCCCTTCATGGGATGATCTCCGATGCCCTGGTCCCTTCATGGGATGATCTCCGATGCACTGGTCCCTTCATGGGATGATCTCCGATGCACTGGTCCCTTCATGGGATGATCTCCGATGCACTGGTCCCTTCATGGGATGATCTCTGATGCACTGGTCCCTTCATGGGATGATCTTGCATACCTAATCATAGTGCTGTGATGCCCTGGTCCCTTCATGGGGTGATCTCGGATGCCCTGGTCCCTTAATGGGATGATCTCTGATGCCCTGGTCCCTTCATGGGATCCTTGATGCCCTGGTCCCTTCATGGGATGATCTCTGATTTCCTGGTCCCTTCATGGGATGATCTCTGATGCACTGGTCCCTTCATGGGATGATCTCTGATGCCCTGGTCCCTTCATGGGATGATCTCTGATGCCCTGGTCCCTTCATGGGATGATCTCTGCACTGGTCCCTTCATGGGATGATCTTGCATACCTCTAATCATAGTGCTGTGATGCCCTGGTCCCTTCATGGGATGATCTCAGGTGCCCTGGTCCCTTCATGGGACGATCTTGCATACCTCTAATCATAGTGCTGTGATGCCCTGGTCCCTTCATGGGATGATCTCTGATGCCCTGGTCCCTTCATGGGATGATCTCTGATGCCCTGGTCCCTTCATGGGATGATCTCTGATGCCCTGGTCCCTTCATGGGATGATCTCTGATGCCCTGGTCCCTTCATGGGATGATCTCTGATGCCCTGGTCGCTTCATGGGATGATCTCCGATGCACTGGTCCCTTCACGGGATGATCTCCGATGCACTGGTCCCTTCATGGGATGATCTCCGATGCACTGGTCCCTTCATGGGATGATCTCTGATGCACTGGTCCCTTCATGGGATGATCTTGCATACCTCTAATCATAGTGCTGTGATGCCCTGGTCCCTTCATGTGATGATCTCTGATGCACTGGTCCCTTCATGGGATGATCTTGCATACCTCTAATCATAGTGCTGTGATGCACTGGTCCCTTCATGGGATGATCTTGCATACCTCTAATCATAGTGCTGTGATGCCCTGGTCCCTTCATGGGATGATCTCCGATGCCCTGGTCCCTTCATGGGATGATCTCCGATGCCCTGGTCCCTTCATGGGATGATCTCCGATGTCCTGGTCCCTTCATGGGATGATCTCCGATGTCCTGGTCCCTTCATGGGATGATCTCCGATGTCCTGGTCCCTTCATGGGATGATCTCCGATGCCCTGGTCCCTTCAAGGAATGATCTCCGATGCACTGGTCCCTTCATGGAATGATCTCCGATGCACTGGTCCCTTCATGGAATGATGTATGATGCACTGGTCCCTTCATGGGATGATCTTGCATACCTCTAATCATAGTGCTGTGATGCACTGGTCCCTTCATGGGATGATCTTGCATATCTCTAATCATAGTGCTGTGATGCCCTGGTCCCTTCATGGGATGATCTCTGATGCCCTGGTCCCTTCATGGGATGATCTTGCATACCTCTAATCATAGTGTTGTGATGCCCTGGTCCCTTCATGGGATGATGTCTGATGCCCTGGTCCCTTCATGGAATGATCTCTGATGCCCTGGTCCCTTCATGGGATGATCTCTGATGCCCTGGTCCCTTCATGGGATGATCTCTGATGCCCTGGTCCCTTCATGGGATGATGTCTAATGCACTGGTCCCTTCATGGGATGATCTTGCATACCTCTAATCATAGTGCTGTGATGCCCTGGTCCCTTCATGGGATGATCTCTGATGCACTGGTCCCTTCATGGGATGATCTTGCATACCTCTAATCATAGTGCTGTGATGCCCTGGTCCCTTCATGGGATGATCTCTGATGCCCTGGTCCCTTCATGGGATGATCTCTGATGCCCTGGTCCCTTCATGGGATGATCTCTGATGCCCTGGTCCCTTCATGGGATGATCTCTGATGCCCTGGTCCCTTCATGGGATGATGTCTGATGCACTGGTCCCTTCATGGGATGATCTTGCATACCTCTAATCATAGTGCTGTGATGCCCTGGTCCCTTCATGGGATGATCTCTGATGCCCTGGTCCCTTCATGGGATGATCTCTGATGCCCTGGTCCCTTCATGGGGTGATCTCTGATGCCCTGGTTCCTTCATGGGGTGATGTCTGATGCACTGGTCCCTTCATGGGATGATCTTGCATACCTCTAATCATAGTGCTGTGATGCCCTGGTCCCTTCATGGGATGATCTCTGATGCACTGGTCCCTTCATGGGATGATCTTGCATACCTCTAATCATAGTGTTGTGATGCCCTGGTCCCTTCATGGGACGATCTCTGATGCCCTGGTCCCTTCATGGGATGATCTTTGATGCCCTGGTCCCTTCATGGGATGATCTTTGATGCACTGGTCCCTTCATGGGATGATCTTGCATACCTCTAATCATAGTGCTGTGATGCACTGGTCCCTTCATGGGATGATCTCTGATGCCCTGGTCCCTTCATGAGATGATCTCTGATGCCCTGGTCCCTTCATGGGATGATCTCTGATGCCCTCGTCCCTTCATGGGATGATCTCTGATGCCCTGGTCCCTTCATGGGATGATGTCTGATGCCCTGGTCCCTTCACGGGATGATGTCTGATGCCCTGGTCCCTTCACGGGATGATGTCTGATGCCCTGGTCCCTTCACGGGATGATGTCTGATGCCCTGGTCCCTTCACGGGATGATGTCTGATGCCCTGGTCCCTTCACGGGATGATGTCTGATGCCCTGGTCCCTTCACGGGATGATGTCTGATGCCCTGGTCCCTTCACGGGATGATGTCTGATGCCCTGGTCCCTTCACGGGATGATGTCTGATGCCCTGGTCCCTTCACGGGATGATGTCTGATGCCCTGGTCCCTTCACGGGATGATGTCTGATGCCCTGGTCCCTTCACGGGATGATGTCTGATGCCCTGGTCCCTTCACGGGATGATGTCTGATGCCCTGGTCCCTTCACGGGATGATGTCTGATGCCCTGGTCCCTTCACGGGATGATGTCTGATGCCCTGGTCCCTTCACGGGATGGTCTCTGATGCACTGGTTCCTTCATGGGACGGTCTCTGATGCACTGGTTCCTTCATGGGACGGTCTCTGATGCACTGGTCCCTTCATGGGATGATCTTTGATGCACTGGTCCCTTAATGGGATGATCTTGCATACCTCTAATCATAGTGCTGTGATGCCCTGGTCCCTTCCTGGGATGATCTCTGATGCACTGGTCCCTTCCTGGGATGATCTCTGATGCACTGGTCCCTTCATGGGATGATCTCTGATGCCCTGGTCCCTTCATGGGATGATCTCTGATGCCCTGGTCCCTTCATGGGATGATCTCTGATGCCCTGGTCCCTTCATGGGATGATCTCTGATGCCCTGGTCCCTTCATGGGATGATCTCTGATGCCCTGGTCCCTTCATAGGATGATCTCTGATGCCCTGGTCCCTTCATGGGATGATCTCTGATGCCCTGGTCCCTTCATGGGATGATCTCTGATGCCCTGGTCCCTTCATGGGACGATCTCTGATGCCCTGGTCCCTTCATGGGATGATCTCTGATGCCCTGGTCCCTTCATGGGACGATCTCTGATGCCCTGGTCCCTTCATGGGATGATCTCTGATGCCCTGGTCCCTTCATGGGATGATCTCTGATACCCTGGTCCCTTCATGGGATGATGTCTGATGCACTGGTGCCTTCATGGGATGATCTTGCATACCTCTAATCATAGTGCTGTGATGCACTGGTCCCTTCATGGGAAGATCTTGCATACCTCTAATCATAGTGCTGTGATGCCCTGGTCCCTTCATGGGATGATCTCCGATGCCCTGGTCCCTTCATGGGATGATCTCCGATGCCCTGGTCCCTTCATGGGATGATCTCCGATGCCCTGGTCCCTTCATGGGATGATCTCCGATGCCCTGGTCCCTTCATGGGATGATCTGATACCCTGTTCCCTTCATGGGATGATCTGATGCCCTGGTTCCTTCATGGGATGAACTCTGATGCCCTGGTCCCTTCATGGGATGATCTCTGATGCACTGATCCCTTCATGGGATGATCTCCGATGCCCTGGTCCCTTCATGGGATGATCTCCGATGCCCTGGTCCCTTCATGGGATGATCTCCGATGCCCTGGTCCCTTCATGGGATGATCTCCGATGCCCTGGTCCCTTCATGGGATGATCTCCGATGCCCTGGTCCCTTCATGGGATGATCTCCGATGCCCTGGTCCCTTCATGGGATGATCTCTGATGCCCTGGTCCCTTAATGGGATGATCTCTGATGCCCTGGTCCCTTCATGGGATGATCTCTGATGCACTGGTCCCTTCATGGGATGATCTCTGATGCCCTGGTCCCTTCATGGGATGATCTCTGATGCCCTGGTCCCTTCATGGGATGATCTCTGATGCCCTGGTCCCTTCATGGGATGATCTCTGATGCCCTGGTCCCTTCATGGGATGATCTCTGATGCCCTGGTCCCTTCATGGGATGATCTCTGATGCCCTGGTCCCTTCATGGGATGATCTCTGATGCCCTGGTCCCTTCATGGGATGATCTCTGATGCCCTGGTCCCTTCATGGGATGATCTCTGATGCCCTGGTCCCTTCATGGGATGATGTCTGATGCACTGGTCCCTTCATGGGATGATCTTGCATACCTCTAATCATAGTGCTGTGATGCCCTGGTCCCTTCATGGGATGATCTGATGCACTGGTCCCTTCATGGGATGATCTTGCATACCTCTAATCATAGTGCTGTGATGCCCTGGTCCCTTCATGGGATGATCTCTGGTGCCCTGGTCCCTTCATGGGATGCTCTGATGCCCTGGTCCCTTCATGGAATGATCTCTGATGCACTGGTCCCTTAATGGGATGATCTTGCATACCTCTAATCATAGTGCTGTGATGCACTGGTCCCTTCATGGGATGATCTTGCATACCTCTAATCATAGTGCTGTGATGCCCTGGTCCCTTCGTGGGATGATCTCCGATGCCCTGGTCCCTTCGTGGGATGATCTCCGATGCCCTGGTCCCTTCGTGGGATGATCTCCGATGCCCTGGTCCCTTCGTGGGATGATCTCCGATGCCCTGGTCCCTTCGTGGGATGATCTCCGATGCCCTGGTCCCTTCGTGGGATGATCTCCGATGCCCTGGTCCCTTCGTGGGATGATCTCCGATGCCCTGGTCCCTTCGTGGGATGATCTCCGATGCCCTGGTCCCTTCGTGGGATGATCTCCGATGCCCTGGTCCCTTCGTGGGATGATCTCCGATGCCCTGGTCCCTTCGTGGGATGATCTCCGATGCCCTGGTCCCTTCGTGGGATGATCTCCGATGCCCTGGTCCCTTCGTGGGATGATCTCCGATGCCCTGGTCCCTTCATGGGATGATCTCCGATGCCCTGGTCCCTTCATGGGATGATCTCCGATGCACTGGTCCCTTCATGGGATGATCTCCGATGCACTGGTCCCTTCATGGGATGATCTCTGATGCACTGGTCCCTTCATGGAATGATCTCCGATACACTGGTCCCTTCATGGGATGATCTCTGATGCACTGGTCCCTTCATGGGATGATCTTGCATACCTCTAATCATAGTGCTGTGATGCTCTGGTCCCTTCATGGGATGATCTTGCATACCTTTAATCATAGTGCTGTGATGCCCTGGTCCCTTCATGGGATGGTATTGCATACCTCTAATCATAGTGCTGTGATGCCCTGGTCTCTTCATGGGATGATCTCTGATGCTCTGGTCCCTTCATGGGATGATCTCTGATGCTCTGGTCCCTTCATGGGATGATCTTTGATGCCCTGGTCCCTTCATGGGATGATCTTTGATGCCCTGGTTCCTTCATGGGATGAGCTTCGATGCCCTGGTTCCTTCATGGGATGATCTTTGATGCACTGGTCCCTTCATGGGATGACCTCTGATGCACTGGTCCCTTCATGGGATGATCTCTGATGCACTGGTCCCTTCATGGGATGATCTCTGATGCACTGGTCCCTTCATGGGATGATCTCTGATGCACTGGTCCCTTCATGGGATGATCTTGCATACCTCTAATCATAGTGCTGTGATGCCCTGGTCCCTTCATGGGATGATCTTGCATACCTCTAATCATAGTGCTGTGATGCCCTGGTCCCTTCATGGGATGATCTCTGATACCCTGGTCCCTTCATGGGATGATCTGATACCCTGGTCCCTTCATGGGATGATCTGATACCCTGGTCCCTTCATGGGATGATCTGATACCCTGGTCCCTTCATGGGATGATCTCTGATGCACTGGTCCCTTCATGGTCTGATCTGATGCACTGGTCCCTTCATGGGATGATCTTGCATACCTCTAAACATAGTGCTGTGATGTCCTGGTCCCTTCATGGGATGATCTCTGATGCCCTGGTCCCTTCATGGGATGATCTCTGATGCCCTGGTCCCTTCATGGGATGATCTCTGATGCCCTGGTCCCTTCATGGGATGATGTCTGATGCACTGGTCCCTTCATGGGATGATCTTGCATACCTCTAATCATAGTGCTGTGATGCCCTGGTCCCTTCATGGGATGATCTCTGGTGCCCTGGTCCCTTCATGGGATGCTCTGATGCCCTGGTCCCTTCATGGGATGATCTCTGATGCACTGGTCCCTTCATGGGATGATCTTGCATACCTCTAATCATAGTGCTGTGATGCACTGGTCCCTTCATGGGATGATCTTGCATACCTCTAATCATAGTGCTGTGATGCCCTGGTCCATTCATGGGATGATCTCTGATGCCCTGGTCCCTTCGTGGGATGATCTCTGATGCCCTGGTCCCTTCGTGGGATGATCTCTGATGCCCTGGTCCCTTCGTGGGATGATCTCTGATGCCCTGGTCCCTTCGTGGGATGATCTCTGATGCCCTGGTCCCTTCGTGGGATGATCTCTGATGCCCTGGTCCCTTCATGGGATGATCTCTGATGCCCTGGTCCCTTCATGGGATGATCTCCGATGCCCTGGTCCCTTCATGGGATGATCTCCGATGCCCTGGTCCCTTCATGGGAATATCTCCGATGCACTGGTCCCTTCATGGGATGATCTTGCATACCTCTAATCATAGTGCTGTGATGCACTGGTCCCTTCATGGGATGATCTCTGATGCCCTGGTCTCTTCATGGGATGATCTCTGATGCACTGGTCCCTTTTCATGGGATGATGTCTGATGCACTGGTCCCTTCATGGGATGATCTTGCATACTTTTAATCATAGTGCTGTGATGCCCTGGTCCCTTCATGGGATGATCTCTGATGCACTGGTCCCTTCATGGGATGATCTTGCATACCTCTAATCATAGTGTTGTGATGCCCTGGTCCCTTCATGGGATGATCTCTGATGCCCTGGTCCCTTCATGGGATGATCTCTGATGCCCTGGTCCCTTCATGGGATGATCTCTGATGCCCTGGTCCCTTCATGGGATGATCTCTGATGCCCTGGTCCCTTCATGGGATGATCTCTGATGCCCTGGTCCCTTCTTGGGATGATCTCTGATGCCCTGGTCCCTTCATGGGATGATCTGATGCCCTGGTCCCTTCATGGAATGATCTCCGATGCACTGGTCCCTTCATGGAATGATGTCTGATGCACTGGTCCCTTCATGGGATGATCTTGTATGCCTCTAATCATAGTGCTGTGATGCCCTGGTCCCTTCATGGGATGATCTCTGATGCCCTGGTCCCTTCATGGGATGATCTTGCATACCTCTAATCATAGTGTTGTGATGCCCTGGTCCCTTCATGGGATGATGTCTGATGCCCTGGTCCCTTCATGGGATGATGTCTGATGCCCTGGTCCCTTCATGGGATGATCTCTGATGCCCTGGTTCCTTCATGGGATGATGTCTGATGCACTGGTCCCTTCATGGGATGATCTTGCATACCTCTAATCATAGTGCTGTGATGCCCTGGTCCCTTCATGGGATGATCTCTGATGCACTGGTCCCTTCATGGGATGATCGTGCATACCTCTAATCATAGTGCTGTGATGCCCTGGTCCCTTCATGGGATGATCTCTGATGCCCTGGTCCCTTCATGGGATGATCTCTGATGCCCTGGTCCCTTCATGGGATGATCTCTGATGCCCTGGTCCCTTCATGGGATGATCTCTGATGCCCTGGTCCCTTCATGGGATGATGACTGATGCACTCTTCCCTTCATGGGATGACCTTGCATACTTCTAATCATAGTGCTGTGATGCCCTGGTCCCTTCATGGGATGATCTCTGATGCCCTGGTCCCTTCATGGGATGATCTCTGATGCCCTGGTCCCTTCATGGGGATGATGTCTGATGCACTGGTCCCTTCATGGGATGATCTTGCATTCCTCTAATCATAGTGCTGTGATGCCCTGGTCCCTTCATGGGATGATCTCTGATGCACTGGTCCCTTCATGGGATGATCTTGCATACCTCTAATCATAGTGTTGTGATGCCCTGGTCCCTTCATGGGATGATCTTTGATGCCCTGGTCCCTTCATGGGATGATCTTGCATACCTCTAATCATAGTGCTGTGATGCACTGGTCCCTTCATGGGATGATCTCTGATGCCCTGGTCCCTTCACGGGATGATGTCTGATGCCCTGGTCCCTTCACGGGATGATGTCTGATGCCCTGGTCCCTTCACGGGATGATGTCTGATGCCCTGGTCCCTTCACGGGATGATGTCTGATGCCCTGGTCCCTTCACGGGATGATGTCTGATGCCCTGGTCCCTTCAGGGGATGATGTCTGATGCCCTGGTCCCTTCACGGGATGATGTCTGATGCCCTGGTCCCTTCACAGGATGGTCTCTGATGCACTGGTCCCTTCACTGGATGGTCTCTGATGCACTGGTCCCTTCACGGGACGGTCTCTGATGCACTGGTTCCTACATGGGACGGTCTCTGATGCACTGGTCCCTTCATGGGATGATCTCTGATGCACTGGTCCCTTCATGGGATGATCTTGCATACCTTTAATCATAGTGCTGTGATGCCCTGGTCCCTTCATGGGATGATATTGCATACCTCTAATCATAGTGCTGTGATGCCCTGGTCTCTTCATGGGATGATCTCTGATGCTCTGGTCCCTTCATGGGATGATCTCTGATACACTGGTCCCTTCATGGGATGATCTCTGATGCACTGGTCCCTTCATGGGATGATTTCTGATGCACTGGTCCCTTCATGGGATTTTCTTTGATGCCCTGGTTCCTTCATGGGATGAGCTTTGATGCCCTGGTTCCTTCATGGGATGATCTCTGATGCACTGGTCCCTTCATGGGATGATCTCTGATGCACTGGTCCCTTCATGGGATGATCTCTGATGCACTGGTCCCTTCATGGGATGATCTTGCATACCTCTAATCATAGTGCTGTGATGCCCTGGTCCCTTCATGGGATGATCTTGCATACCTCTAATCATAGTGCTGTGATGCCCTGGTCCCTTCATGGGATGATCTCTGATGCTCTGGTCCCTTCATGGATGATCTCTGATACCCTGGTCCCTTCATGGGATGATCTGATACCCTGGTCCCTTCATGGGATGATCTCTGATGCACTGGTCCCTTCATGGTCTGATCTGATGCACTGGTCCCTTCATGGGATGATCTTGCATACCTCTAAACATAGTGCTGTGATGTCCTGGTCCTTTCATGGGAGGATCTCTGATGCCCTGGTCCCTTCATGGGATGATCTCTGATGCACTGGTCCCTTCATGGGATGATCTCTGGTGCCCTGGTCCCTTCATGGGATGATCTCTGGTGCCCTGGTCCCTTCATGGGATGCTCTGATGCCCTGGTCCCTTCATGGGATGATCTCTGATGCACTGGTCCCTTCATGGGATGATCTTGCATACCTCTAATCATAGTGCTGTGATGCACTGGTCCCTTCATGGGATGATCTTGCATACCTCTAATCATAGTGCTGTGATGCCCTGGTCCATTCATGGGATGATCTCCGATGCCCTGGTCCCTTCGTGGGATGATCTCTGATGCCCTGGTCCCTTCGTGGGATGATCTCTGATGCCCTGGTCCCTTCATGGGATGATCTCCGATGCCCTGGTCCCTTCATGGGATGATCTCCGATGCCCTGGTCCCTTCATGGGATGATCTCCGATGCCCTGGTCCCTTCATGGGATGATCTCCGATGCCCTGGTCCCTTCATGGGATGATCTCCGATGCCCTGGTCCCTTCATGGGATGATCTCCGATGCCCTGGTCCCTTCATGGAATGATCTCCGATGCACTGGTCCCTTCATGGAATGATGTCTGAGGCACTGGTCCCTTCATGGGATGATCTTGCATACCTCTAATCATAGTGCTGTGATGCACTGGTCCCTTCATGGGATGATCTTGCATATCTCTAATCATAGTGCTGTGATGCCCTGGTCTCTTCATGGGATGATCTCTGATGCCCTGGTCTCTTCATGGGATGATCTCTGATGCACTGGTCCCTTCATGGGATGATCTTGCATACTTTTAATCATAGTGCTGTGATGCCCTGGTCCCTTCATGGGATGATCTCTGATGCCCTGGTTCCTTCATGGGATGATCTCTGATGCCCTGGTTCCTTCATGGGATGATCTCTGATGCCCTGGTCCTTTCATGGGATGATCTCTGATGCCCTGGTCCCTTCATGGGATGATCTCTGATGCCCTGGTCCCTTCATGGGATGATCTCTGATGCCCTGGTCCCTTCATGGGATGATCTCTGATGCCCTGGTCCCTTCATGGGATGATGTCTGATGCACTGGTCCCTTCATAGGATGATGTCTGATGCACTGGTCCCTTCATGGGATGATCTTGCATACCTCTAATCGTAGTGCTGTGATGCACTGGTCCCTTCATGGGATGATCTTGCATACCTCTAATCATAGTGCTGTGATGCCCTGGTCCCTTCATGGGATGATCTCCGATGCCATGGTCCCTTCATGGGATGATCTCCGATGCCCTGGTCCCTTCGTGGGATGATCTCTGATGCCCTGGTCCCTTCGTGGGATGATCTCTGATGCCCTGGTCCCTTCATGGGATGATCTCCGATGTCCTGGTCCCTTCATGGGATGATCTCCGATGCCCTGGTCCCTTCATGGGATGATCTCCGATGCCCTGGTCCCTTCATGGAATGATCTCCGATGCCCTGGTCCCTTCATGGAATGATCTCCGATGCACTGGTCCCTTCATGGAATGATCTCCGATGCACTGGTCCCTTCATGGAATGATCTCCGATGCACTGGTCCCTTCATGGAATGATGTCTGAGGCACTGTTCCCTTCATGGGATGATCTTGCATACCTCTAATCATAGTGCTGTGATGCACTGGTCCCTTCATGGGATGATCTTGCATATCTCTAATCATAGTGCTGTGATGCCCTGGTCCCTTCATGGGATGATCTCTGATGCCCTGGTCCCTTCATGGGATGATCTTGCATACCTCTAATCATAGTGTTGTGATGCCCTGGTCCCTTCATGGGATGATGTCTGGTGCCCTGGTCCCTTCATGGGATGATGTCTGATGCCCTGGTCCCTTCATGGGATGATATCTGATGCCCTGGTCCCTTCATGGGATGATGTCTGATGCACTGGTCCCTTCATGGGATGATCTTGCATACCTCTAATCATAGTGCTGTGATGCCCTGGTCCCTTCATGGGATGATCTCTGATGCACTGGTCCCTTCATGGGATGATCTTGCATACCTCTAATCATAGTGCTGTGATGCCCTGGTCCCTTCATGGGATGATCTCTGATGCCCTGGTCCCTTCATGGGATGATCTCTGATGCCCTGGTCCCTTCATGGGATGATCTCTGATGCCCTGGTCCCTTCATGGGATGATCTCTGATGCCCTGGTCCCTTCATGGGATGATCTCTGATGCCCTGGTCCCTTCATGGGATGATGTCTGATGCACTCGTCCCTTCATGGGATGATCTTGCATACTTCTAATCATAGTGCTGTGATGCCCTGGTCCCTTCATGGGATGATCTCTGATTCCCTGGTCCCTTCATGGGATGATCTCTGATGCCCTGGTCCCTTCATGGGATGATCTCTGATGCCCTGGTCCCTTCATGGGATGATGTCTGATGCACTGGTCCCTTCATGGGATGATCTTGCATACCTCTAATCATAGTGCTGTGATGCCCTGGTCCCTTCATGGGATGATCTCTGATGCACTGGTCCCTTCATGGGATGATCTTTGATGCACTGGTCCCTTCATGGGATGATCTTGCATACCTCTAATCATAGTGCTGTGATGCACTGGTCCCTTCATGGGATGATCTCTGATGCCCTGGTCCCTTCATGGGATGATCTCTGATGCCCTGGTCCCTTCATGGGATGATCTTGCATACCTCTAATCATAGTGCTGTGATGCCCTGGTCCATTCATGGGATGATCTCCGATGCCCTGGTCCCTTCGTGGGATGATCTCTGATGCCCTGGTCCCTTCGTGGGATGATCTCTGATGCCCTGGTCCCTTCATGGGATGATCTCCGATGCCCTGGTCCCTTCATGGGATGATCTCCGATGCCCTGGTCCCTTCATGGGATGATCTCCGATGCCCTGGTCCCTTCATGGGATGATCTCCGATGCCCTGGTCCCTTCATGGGATGATCTCCGATGCCCTGGTCCCTTCATGGGATGATCTCCGATGCCCTGGTCCCTTCATGGGATGATCTCCGATGCACTGGTCCCTTCATGGAATGATGTCTGAGGCACTGGTCCCTTCATGGGATGATCTTGCATACCTCTAATCATAGTGCTGTGATGCACTGGTCCCTTCATGGGATGATCTTGCATATCTCTAATCATAGTGCTGTGATGCCCTGGTCTCTTCATGGGATGATCTCTGATGCCCTGGTCTCTTCATGGGATGATCTCTGATGCACTGGTCCCTTCATGGGATGATCTTGCATACTTTTAATCATAGTGCTGTGATGCCCTGGTCCCTTCATGGGATGATCTCTGATGCACTGGTCCCTTCATGGGATGATCTTGCATACCTCTAATCATAGTGTTGTGATGCCCTGGTCCCTTCATGGGATGATCTCTGATGCCCTGGTTCCTTCATGGGATGATCTCTGATGCCCTGGTTCCTTCATGGGATGATCTCTGATGCCCTGGTCCCTTCATGGGATGATGTCTGATGCCCTGGTCCCTTCATGGGATGATGTCTGATGCCCTGGTCCCTTCATGGGATGATGTCTGATGCCCTGGTCCCTTCATGGGATGATGTCTGATGCCCTGGTCCCTTCATGGGATGATGTCTGATGCACTGGTCCTTCATAGGATGATGTCTGATGCACTGGTCCCTTCATGGGATGATCTTGCATACCTCTAATCATAGTGCTGTGATGCACTGGTCCCTTCATGGGATGATCTTGCATACCTCTAATCATAGTGCTGTGATGCCTTGGTCCCTTCATGGGATGATCTCCGATGCCATGGTCCCTTCATGGGATGATCTCCGATGCCATGGTCCCTTCATGGGATGATCTCCGATGCCCTGGTCCCTTCGTGGGATGATCTCCGATGCCCTGGTCCCTTCGTGGGATGATCTCCGATGCCCTGGTCCCTTCATGGGATGATCTCCGATGCCCTGGTCCCTTCATGGGATGATCTCCGATGCCCTGGTCCCTTCATGGAATGATCTCCGATGCACTGGTCCCTTCATGGAATGATGTCTGAGGCACTGGTCCCTTCATGGGATGATCTTGCATACCTCTAATCATAGTGCTGTGATGCACTGGTCCCTTCATGGGATGATCTTGCATATCTCTAATCATAGTGCTGTGATGCCCTGGTCCCTTCATGGGATGATCTCTGATGCCCTGGTCCCTTCATGGGATGATCTTGCATACCTCTAATCATAGTGTTGTGATGCCCTGGTCCCTTCATGGGATGATGTCTGATGCCCTGGTCCCTTCATGGGATGATGTCTGATGCCCTGGTCCCTTCATGGGATGATGTCTGATGCCCTGGTCCCTTCATGGGATGATGTCTGATGCCCTGGTCCCTTCATGGGATGATGTCTGATGCCCTGGTCCCTTCATGGGATGATGTCTGATGCACTGGTGCCTTCATGGGATGATGTCTGATGCACTGGTGCCTTCATGGGATGATCTTGCATACCTCTAATCATAGTGCTGTGATGCCCTGGTCCCTTCATGGGATGATCTCTGATGCACTGGTCCCTTCATGGGATGATCTTGCATACCTCTAATCATAGTGCTGTGATGCCCTGGTCCCTTCATGGGATGATCTCTGATGCCCTGGTCCCTTCATGGGATGATCTCTGATGCCCTGGTCCCTTCATGGGATGATCTCTGATGCCCTGGTCCCTTCATGGGATGATCTCTGATGCCCTGGTCCCTTCATGGGATGATCTCTGATGCCCTGGTCCCTTCATGGGATGATCTCTGATGCCCTGGTCCCTTCATGGGATGATCTCTGATGCCCTGGTCCCTTCATGGGATGATCTCTGATGCCCTGGTCCCTTCATGGGATGATCTCTGATGCCCTGGTCCCTTCATGGGATGATGTCTGATGCACTCGTCCCTTCGTGGGATGATCTTGCATACTTCTAATCATAGTGCTGTGATGCCCTGGTCCCTTCATGGGATGATCTCTGA
Organism: Triturus cristatus; assembly: GCF_964204655.1. Classification (NCBI taxonomy): domain Eukaryota; kingdom Metazoa; phylum Chordata; class Amphibia; order Caudata; family Salamandridae; genus Triturus; species Triturus cristatus. The sequence continues at coordinate 174,385,838 of NC_140592.1, read as the reverse complement.
TTCCCTGGTCCCTTCATGGGATGATCTCTGATTCCCTGGTCCCTTCATGGGATGATCTCCGATGCCCTGGTCCCTTCATGGGATGATCTCTGATGCCCTGGTCCCTTCATGGGATGATGTCTGATGCACTGGTCCCTTCATGGGATGATCTTGCATACCTCTAATCATAGTGCTGTGATGCCCTGGTCCCTTCATGGGATGATCTCTGATGCACTGGTCCCTTCATGGGATGATCTTTGATGCACTGGTCCCTTCATGGGATGATCTTGCATACCTCTAATCATAGTGCTGTGATGCACTGGTCCCTTCATGGGATGATCTCTGATGCCCTGGTCCCTTCATGGGATGATCTCTGATGCCCTGGTCCCTTCATGGGATGATCTCTGATGCCCTGGTCCCTTCATGGGATGATCTCTGATGCCCTGGTCCCTTCATGGGATGATCTCTGATGCCCTGGTCCCTTCACGGGATGATGTCTGATGCCCTGGTCCCTTCACGGGATGATGTCTGATGCCCTGGTCCCTTCACGGGATGATGTCCGATGCCCTGGTCCCTTCACGGGATGATGTCCGATGCCCTGGTCCCTTCACGGGATGATGTCTGATGCCCTGGTCCCTTCACGGGATGGTCTCTGATACACTGGTCCCTTCACGGGATGGTCTCTGATGCACTGGTCCCTTCACGGGACGGTCTCTGATGCACTGGTTCCTTCATGGGACGGTTTCTGATGCACTGGTCCCTTCATGGGATGATCTTTGATGCACTGGTCTCTTAATGGGATGATCTTGCATACCTCTAATCATAGTGCTGTGATGCCCTGGTCCCTTCCTGGGATGATCTCTGATGCACTGGTCCCTTCATGGGATGATCTCTGATGCACTGGTCCCTTCATGGGATGATCTCTGATGCCCTGGTCCCTTCATGGGATGATCTCTGATGCCCTGGTCCCTTCATGGGACAATCTTGCATACCTCTAATCATAGTGCTGTGATGCCCTGGTCCCTTCATGGGATGATCTCTGATGCCCTGGTCCCTTCATGGGATGATCTCTGATGCCCTGGTCCCTTCATGGGATGATCTCTGATGCCCTGGTCCCTTCATGGGATGATCTCTGATGCCCTGGTCCCTTCATGGGATGATCTCTGATGCCCTGGTCCCTTCATGGGATGATCTCTGATGCCCTGGTCCCTTCATGGGATGATCTCTGATGCCCTGGTCCCTTCATGGGATGATGTCTGATGCACTGGTGCCTTCATGGGATGATCTTGCATACCTCTAATCATAGTGCTGTGATGCACTGGTCCCTTCATGGGATGATCTTGCATACCTCTAATCATAGTGCTGTGATGCCCTGGTCCCTTCATGGGATGATCTCCGATGCCCTGGTCCCTTCATGGGATGATCTCCGATGCCCTGTTCCCTTCATGGGATGATCTGATACCCTGTTCCCTTCATGGGATGATCTGATGCCCTGGTTCCTTCATGGGATGATCTCTGATGCCCTGGTCCCTTAATGGGATGATCTCTGATGCCCTGGTCCCTTCATGGGATGATCTCTGATGCACTGGTCCCTTCATGGGATGTCTGATGCACTGGTCCCTTCATGGGATGATCTTGCATACCTCTAATCATAGTGCTGTGATGCACTGATCCCTTCATGGGATGATCTTGCATACCTCTAATCATAGTGCTGTGATGCCCTGGTCCCTTCATGGGATGATCTCCGATGCCCTGGTCCCTTCATGGGATGATCTCCGATGCCCTGGTCCCTTCATGGGATGATCTCCGATGCCCTGGTCCCTTCATGGGATGATCTCCGATGCCCTGGTCCTGATGAATACAGGCCTCAGCTAGGCCCGCAGGACACAAGGGTTCGCTCTCCTGCAATGGAATCTATAAGGAAGTTGGCACGGAAACTGCAAAGTACAAAGACAAAGTTTATTAACCCTTAAGGGTGGTCCTACAATCCATACAATACCCTTCAGTATTGCATAGAGTAGCACAAAGAACTTGCGTACACGGTCCCCTTTTATACACAACAGAGGGGCTCATAAGTGGGAGGATACAACATGAGGCAAGGAATGTTACCTTTTATGGACATTTTCGATACAAGATCAATATGTGGGTGGAGCTGACATACTCCTTGAGCCCGCGAAAACATGGTCAAGCAAGGACTAACTGATAACAGATGTGGTCAAGCCTGGGCATGCGCCAGGCGGACAAAGGAACTATTTATAGACTGTTACTAGGCGGATTACAAGAGCAACTAACACGGAGAGCAAGTGGAGACATGACAATACAAAATGGAGTCCAAACTTCAGTCAACATAACGAAAGAGACATGTCTAAGGGAGGAGAATTCATGTCTTTAGTAAATGCTTAATCACATCGTAGTTTCAATTTACAACAGTCCCTTCATGCGATGATCTCCGATGCCCTGGTCCCTTCATGGGATGATCTCCGATGCACTGGTCCCTTCATGGGATGATCTTGCATACCTCTAATCATAGTGCTGTGATGCCCTGGTCCCTTAATGGGATGATCTGTGATGCCCTGGTCCCTTAATGGGATGATCTCTGATGCCCTGGTCCCTTAATGGGATGATCTCTGATGCCCTGGTCCCTTCATGGGATCCTTGATGCCCTGGTCCCTTCATGGGATGATCTCTGATGCACTGGTCCCTTCATGGGATGATCTCTGATGCCCTGGTCCCTTCATGGGATGATCTCTGATGCCCTGGTCCCTTCATGGGATGATCTCTGATGCCCTGGTCCCTTCATGGGATGATCTCTGATGCCCTGGTCCCTTCCTGGGATGATCTCTGATGCCCTGGTCCCTTCATGGGATGATCTCTGATGCCCTGGTCCCTTCATGGGATGATCTCTGATGCCCTGGTCCCTTCATGAGATGATGTCTGATGCACAGGTCCCTTCATGGGATGATCTTGCATACCTCTAATCATAGTGCTGTGATGCCCTGGTCCCTTCATGGGATGATCTCTGATGCACTGGTCCCTTCATGGGATGATCTTGCATACCTCTAATCATAGTGTTGTGATGCCCTGGTCCCTTCATGGGATGATCTCTGATGCCCTGGTCCCTTCATGGGATGATCTCTGATGCCCTGGTCCCTTCATGGGATGATCTTGCATACCTCTAATCATAGTGCTGTGATGCCCTGGTCCCTTCATGGGATGAACTCTGATGCACTGGTCCCTTCATGGGATGATCTTGCATACCTCTAATCATAGTGCTGTGATGCCCTGGTCCCTTCATGGGATGATCTCTGATGCCCTGGTCCCTTCATGGGATGATGTCTGATGCCCTGGTCCCTTCATGGGATGATGTCTGATGCCCTGGTCCCTTCACGGGATGATGTCTGATGCCCTGGTCCCTTCACGGGATGATGTCTGATGCCCTGGTCCCTTCACGGGATGATGTCTGATGCCCTGGTCCCTTCACGGGATGATGTCTGATGCCCTGGTCCCTTCACGGGATGATGTCTGATGCCCTGGTCCCTTCACGGGATGATGTCTGATGCCCTGGTCCCTTCACGGGATGATGTCTGATGCCCTGGTCCCTTCATGGGATGATCTCTGATGCACTGGTCCCTTCATGGGATGATCTCTGATGCCCTGGTCTCTTCATGGAATGTCTGATGCACTGGTCCCTCCATGGGATGATCTTGCATACCTCTAATCATAGTGCTGTGATGCACTGGTCCCTTCGTGGGATGATCTCCGATGCCCTGGTCCCTTCATGGATGATCTCCGACGCCCTGGTCCCTTCATGGGATGATCTCCGACGCCCTGGTCCCTTCATGGGATGATCTCCGATGCCCTGGTCCCTTCATGGGATGATCTCCGATGCCCTGGTCCCTTCATGGGATGATCTCCGATGCCCTGGTCCCTTCATGGGATGATCTCCGATGCACTGGTCCCTTCATGGAATGATGTCTGATGCGCTGGTCCCTTCATGGGATGATCTTGCATACCTCTAATCATAGTGCTGTGATGCCCTGGTCCCTTCATGGGATGATCTCTGATGCCCTGGTCCCTTCATGGGATGATCTCTGATGCCCTGGTCCCTTCATGGGATGTTGTCTGATGCCCTGGTCCCTTCACGGGATGATGTCTGATGCCCTGGTCCCTTCACGGGACGATGTCTGATGCCCTGGTCCCTTCACGGGACGATGTCTGATGCCCTGGTCCCTTCACGGGACGGTCTCTGATGCCCTGGTCCCTTCACGGGACGGTCTCTGATGCCCTGGTCCCTTCATGGGACGGTCTCTGATGCCCTGGTCCCTTCATGGGACGGTCTCTGATGCCCTGGTCCCTTCATGGGACGGTCTCTGATGCACTGGTCCCTTCATGGGACGGTCTCTGATGCACTGGTCCCTTCATGGGACGGTCTCTGATGCACTGGTTCCTTCATGGGACGGTCTCTGATGCACTGGTCCCTTCATGGGATGATCTTTGATGCACTGGTCCCTTAATGGGATGATCTTGCATACCTCTAATCATAGTGCTGTGATGCCCTGGTCCCTTCATGGGATGATCTCTGATGCACTGGTCCCTTCATGGGATGATCTCTGATGCACTGGTCCCTTCATGGGATGATCTCTGATGCCCTGGTCCCTTCATGGGATGATCTCTGATGCCCTGGTCCCTTCATGGGATCGTCTGATGCCCTGGTCCCTTCATGGGATGATCTTGCATACCTCTAATCATAGTGCTGTGATGCACTGGTCCCTTCATGGGATGATCTTGCATACCTCTAATCATAGTGCTCAGATGCCCTGGTCCCTTCATGGGATGATCTCTGATGCCCTGGTCCCTTCATGGGATGATCTCTGATGCACTGGTCACTTCATGGGATGATCTGATGCACTGGTCCCTTCATGGGATGATGTCTGATGCACTGGTCCCTTCATGGGATGATCTTGCATACCTCTAATCATAGTGCTGTGATGCCCTGGTCCCTTCATGGGATGATCTCTGATGCCCTGGTCCCTTCATGGGATGATCTTGCATACCTCTAATCATAGTGCTGTGAGGCCCTGGTCCCTTCATGGGATGATCTCTGGTGCCCTGGTCCCTTCATGGGATGATCTCTGGTGCCCTGGTCCCTTCATGGGATGATCTCTGATGCCCTGGTCCCTTCATGGGATGATCTCTGATGCACTGGTCCCTTCATGGGATGATCTTGCATACCTCTAATCATAGTGCTGTGATGCCCTGGTCCCTTCATGGGATGATGTCTGATGCACTGGTCCCTCCATGGGATGATCTTGCATACCTCTAATCATAGTGCTGTGATGCACTGGTCCCTTCGTGGGATGATCTCCGATGCCCTGGTCCCTTCGTGGGATGATCTCCGATGCCCTGGTCCCTTCATGGATGATCTCCGATGCCCTGGTCCCTTCATGGGATGATCTCCGACGCCCTGGTCCCTTCATGGGATGATCTCCGATGCCCTGGTCCCTTCATGGGATGATCTCCGATGCCCTGGTCCCTTCATGGGATGATCTCCGATGCCCTGGTCCCTTCATGGGATGATCTCCGATGCACTGGTCCCTTCATGGAATGATGTCTGATGCGCTGGTCCCTTCATGGGATGATCTTGCATACCTCTAATCATAGTGCTGTGATGCCCTGGTCCCTTCATGGGATGATCTCTGATGCCCTGGTCCCTTCATGGGATGATCTCTGATGCCCTGGTCTCTTCATGGGATGTTGTCTGATGCCCTGGTCCCTTCATGGGATGATGTCTGATGCCCTGGTCCCTTCATGGGATGATGTCTGATGCCCTGGTCCCTTCATGGGATGATGTTTGATGCCCTGGTCCCTTCATGGGATGATCTCTGATGCCCTGGTCCCTTCATGGGATGATCTCTGATGCACTGGTCCCTTCATGATATGATCTCTGATGCCCTGGTCCCTTCATGGGATGATCTTGCATACCTCTAATCATAGTGCTGTGATGCCCTGGTCCCTTCATGGGATGATCTTGCATACCTCTAATCATAGTGCTGTGATGCCCTGGTCCCTTCATGGGATGATCTCTGATGCCCTGGTCCCTTCATGGGATGATCTCTGATGCCCTGGTCCCTTCATGGGATGATCTTGCATACCTCTAATCATAGTGCTGTGATGCACTGGTCCCTTCATGGGATGATCTCTGATGCCCTGGTCCCTTCATGGGATGATATCTGATGCCCTGGTCCCTTCATGGGATGATATCTGATGCCCTGGTCCCTTCATGGGATGATATCTGATGCCCTGGTCCCTTCATGGGATGATATCTGATGCCCTGGTCCCTTCATGGGATGATATCTGATGCCCTGGTCCCTTCATGGGATGATCTCTGATGCCCTGGTCCCTTCATGGGATGATCTCTGATGCCCTGGTCCCTTCATGGGATGATCTCTGATGCACTGGTCCCTTCATGGGATGATCTTGCATACCTCTAATCATAGTGCAGTGGTGCCCTGCTCCCTTCATGGGATGATCTCTGATGCCCCGCTCCCTTCATGGGATGATCTCTGATGCCCCGCTCCCTTCATGGGATGATCTCTGATGCCCTGCTCCCTTCATGGGATGATCTCTGATGCCCTGCTCCCTTCATGGGATGATCTCTGATGCCCTGCTCCCTTCATGGGATGATCTCTGATGCCCTGGTCTCTTCATGGGATGATCTCTGATGCCCTGGTCCCTTCATGGGATGATCTCTGATGCCCTGGTCCCTTCATGGGATGATCTCTGATGCCCTGGTCCCTTCATGGGATGATCTGATGCCCTGGTCCCTTCATGGGATGATCTGATGCCCTGGTCCCTTCATGGGATGATCTTGCATACCTCTTATCATAGTGCTGTGACGCCCTGGTCCCTTCATGGGATGATGTCTGATGCACTGGTCCCTTCATGGGATGATCTCTGACTCACTGGTCCCTTCATGGGATGATCTCTGACGCACTGGTCCCTTCATGGGATGATCTCTGATGCACTGGTCCCTTCATGGGATGATCTCTGATGCACTGGTCCCTTCATGGGATGATCTTGCATACATCTAATCATAGTGCTGTGATGCACTGGTCCCTTCATGGGATGATGTCTGATGCACTGGTCCCTTCATGGGATGATGTCTGATGCACTGGTCCCTTCATGGGATGATGTCTGATGCACTGGTCCCTTCATGGGATGATGTCTGATGCACTGGTCCCTTCATGGGATGATGTATGATGCACTGGTCCCTTCATGGGATGATCCCAGATGCACTGGTCCCTTCATGGGATGATCCCAGATGCACTGGTCCCTTCATGGAATGATCCCAGATGCACTGGTCCCTTCATGGGATGATCCCAGATGCACTGGTCCCTTCATGGGATGATCCCAGATGCACTGGTCCCTTCATGGGATGGTCCCAGATGCACTGGTCCCTTCATGGGATGGTCCCAGATGCACTGGTCCCTTCATGGGATGGTCCCAGATGCACTGGTCCCTTCATGGGATGGTCCCAGATGCACTGGTCCCTTCGTGGTATGGTCCCAGATGCACTGGTCCCTTCGTGGGATGATCCCAGATGCCCTGGTCCCTTCGTGGGATGATCCCAGATGCCCTGGTCCCTTCGTGGGATGATCTCCGATGCCCTGGTCCCTTCGTGGGATGATCTCTGAGGCACTGGTCCCTTCATGGGATGATCTTGCATACCTCAAATCATAGTGCTGTGATGCACTGGTCCCTTCATGGGATGATCTTGCATATCTCTAATCATAGTGCTGTGATGCCCTGGTCTCTTCATGGGATGATCTCTGATGCCCTGGTCTCTTCATGGGATGATCTCTGATGCACTGGTCCCTTCATGGGATGATGTCTGATGCACTGGTCCCTTCATGGGATGATCTTGCATACTTTTAATCATAGTGCTGTGATGCCCTGGTCCCTTCATGGGATGATCTCTGATGCACTGGTCCCTTCATGGGATGATCTTGCATACCTCTAATCATAGTGCAGTGGTGCCCTGCTCCCTTCATGGGATGATCTCTGATGCCCCGCTCCCTTCATGGGATGATCTCTGATGCCCCGCTCCCTTCATGGGATGATCTCTGATGCCCTGCTCCCTTCATGGGATGATCTCTGATGCCCTGCTCCCTTCATGGGATGATCTCTGATGCCCTGCTCCCTTCATGGGATGATCTCTGATGCCCTGGTCTCTTCATGGGATGATCTCTGATGCCCTGGTCCCTTCATGGGATGATCTCTGATGCCCTGGTCCCTTCATGGGATGATCTCTGATGCCCTGGTCCCTTCATGGGATGATCTGATGCCCTGGTCCCTTCATGGGATGATCTGATGCCCTGGTCCCTTCATGGGATGATCTTGCATACCTCTTATCATAGTGCTGTGACGCCCTGGTCCCTTCATGGGATGATGTCTGATGCACTGGTCCCTTCATGGGATGATCTCTGACTCACTGGTCCCTTCATGGGATGATCTCTGACGCACTGGTCCCTTCATGGGATGATCTCTGATGCACTGGTCCCTTCATGGGATGATCTCTGATGCACTGGTCCCTTCATGGGATGATCTTGCATACATCTAATCATAGTGCTGTGATGCACTGGTCCCTTCATGGGATGATGTCTGATGCACTGGTCCCTTCATGGGATGATGTCTGATGCACTGGTCCCTTCATGGGATGATGTCTGATGCACTGGTCCCTTCATGGGATGATGTCTGATGCACTGGTCCCTTCATGGGATGATGTCTGATGCACTGGTCCCTTCATGGGATGATGTATGATGCACTGGTCCCTTCATGGGATGATCCCAGATGCACTGGTCCCTTCATGGGATGATCCCAGATGCACTGGTCCCTTCATGGGATGATCCCAGATGCACTGGTCCCTTCATGGGATGATCCCAGATGCACTGGTCCCTTCATGGGATGGTCCCAGATGCACTGGTCCCTTCATGGGATGGTCCCAGATGCACTGGTCCCTTCGTGGGATGGTCCCAGATGCACTGGTCCCTTCGTGGGATGATCCCAGATGCCCTGGTCCCTTCGTGGGATGATCCCAGATGCCCTGGTCCCTTCGTGGGATGATCTCCGATGCCCTGGTCCCTTCGTGGGATGATCTCTGAGGCACTGGTCCCTTCATGGGATGATCTTGCATACCTCAAATCATAGTGCTGTGATGCACTGGTCCCTTCATGGGATGATCTTGCATATCTCTAATCATAGTGCTGTGATGCCCTGGTCTCTTCATGGGATGATCTCTGATGCCCTGGTCTCTTCATGGGATGATCTCTGATGCACTGGTCCCTTCATGGGATGATGTCTGATGCACTGGTCCCTTCATGGGATGATCTTGCATACTTTTAATCATAGTGCTGTGATGCCCTGGTCCCTTCATGGGATGATCTCTGATGCCCTGGTCCCTTCATGGGATGATCTCTGATGCCCTGGTCCCTTCATGGGATGATCTCTGATGCCCTGGTCCCTTCATGGGATGATCTCTGATGCCCTGGTCCCTTCACGGGATGATGTCTGATGCCCTGGTCCCTTCACGGGATGATGTCTGATGCCCTGGTCCCTTCACGGGATGATGTCTGATGCCCTGGTCCCTTCACGGGATGATGTCTGATGCCCTCGTCCCTTCACGGGATGATGTCTGATGCCCTGGTCCCTTCATGGGATGGTCTCCGATGCACTGGTCCCTTAATGGGATGATCTCTGATGCACTGGTCCCTTAATGGGATGATCTTGCATACCTCTAATCATAGTGCTGTGATGCCCTGGTCCCTTCATGGGATGATCTCTGATGCACTGGTCCCTTCCTGGGATGATCTCTGATGCACTGGTCCCTTCATGGGATGATCTCTGATGCCCTGGTCCCTTCATGGGATGATCTCTGATGCCCTGGTCCCTTCATGGGATGGTCTCTGATGCCCTGGTCCCTTCATGGGATGATCTTGCATACCTCTAATCATAGTGCTGTGATGCAATGGTCCCTTCATGGGATGATCTTGCATACCTCTAATCATAGTGCTCAGATGCCCTGGTCCCTTCATGGGATGATCTCTGATGCCCTGGTCCCTTCATGGGATGATCTCTGATGCCCTGGTCCCTTCATGGGATGATCTCTGATACCCTGGTCCCTTCATGGGACGATCTCTGATGCACTGGTCCCTTCATGGGATGATCTCTGATGCCCTGGTCCCTTCGTGGGATGATCTCTGATGCCCTGGTCCCTTCATGGGACGATCTCTGATGCACTGGTACCTTCATGGGATGATCTGATGCACTGGTCCCTTCATGGGATGATGTCTGATGCACTGGTCCCTTCATGGGATGATCTTGCATACCTCTAATCATAGTGCTGTGATGCACTGGTCCCTTCATGGGATGATCTCTGATGCCCTGCTCCCTTCATGGGATGATCGCTGATGCCCTGCTCCCTTCATGGGATGATCGCTGATGCCCTGCTCCCTTCATGGGATGATCGCTGATGCCCTGCTCCCTTCATGGGATGATCGCTGATGCCCTGCTCCCTTCATGGGATGATCGCTGATGCCCTGCTCCCTTCATGGGATGATCTCTGATGCCCTGGTCCCTTCATGGGATGATCTCTGATGCCCTGGTCCCTTCATGGGATGATCTCTGCTGCCCTGGTCCCTTCATGGGATGATCTCTGCTGCCCTGGTCCCTTCATGGGATGATCTCTGCTGCCCTGGTCCCTTCATGGGATGATCTGATGCCCTGGTCCCTTCATGGGATGATCTTGCATACCTCTTATCATAGTGCTGTGACGCCCTGGTCCCTTCATGGGATGATGTCTGATGCACTGGTCCCTTCATGGGATGATCTCTGACTCACTGGTCCCTTCATGGGATGATCTCTGACGCTCTGGTCCCTTCATGGGATGATCTCTGATGCACTGGTCCCTTCATGGGATGATCTCTGATGCACTGGTCCCTTCATGGGATGATCTTGCATACATCTAATCATAGTGCTGTGATGCACTGGTCCCTTCATGGGATGATGTCTGATGCACTGGTCACTTCATGGGATGATGTCTGATGCACTGGTCCCTTCATGGGATGATCCCAGATGCACTGGTCCCTTCATGGGATGATCCCAGATGCACTGGTCCCTTCATGGGATGGTCCCAGATGCACTGGTCCCTTCATGGGATGGTCCCAGATGCACTGGTCCCTTCATGGGATGATCCCAGATGCCCTGGTCCCTTCGTGGGATGATCCCAGATGCCCTGGTCCCTTCGTGGGATGATCCCAGATGCCCTGGTCCCTTCGTGGGATGATCCCAGATGCCCTGGTCCCTTCGTGGGATGATCTCCGATGCCCTGGTCCCTTCGTGGGATGATCTCCGATGCCCTGGTCCCTTCATGGGATGATCTCCGATGCCCTGGTCCCTTCATGGGATGATCTCCGATGCCCTGGTCCCTTCATGGAATGATCTCTGAGGCACTGGTCCCTTCATGGGATGATCTTGCATACCTCTAATCATAGTGCTGTGATGCACTGGTCCCTTCATGGGATGATCTTGCATATCTCTAATCGTAGTGCTGTGATGCCCTGGTCTCTTCATGGGATGATCTCTGATGCCCTGGTCTCTTCATGGGATGATCTCTGATGCACTGGTCCCTTCATGGGATGATGTCGTCTGCACTGGTCCCTTCATGGGATGATCTTGCATACTTTTAATCATAGTGCTGTGATGCCCTGGTCCCTTCATGGGATGATCTCTGATGCACTGGTCCCTTCATGGGATGATCTTGCATACCTCTAATCATAGTGTTGTGATGCCCTGGTCCCTTCATGGGATGATCTCTGATGCCCTGGTCCCTTCATGGGATGATCTCTGATGCCCTGGTCCCTTCATGGGATGATCTCTGATGCCCTGGTCCCTTCATGGGATGATCTCTGATGCCCTGGTCCCTTCATGGGATGATCTCTGATGCCCTGGTCCCTTCATGGGATGATCTCTGATGCCCTGGTCCCTTCATGGGATGATCTCTGATGCCCTGGTCCCTTCATGGGATGATGTCTGATGCACTGGTCCCTTCATGGGATGATCTTGCATACCTCTAATGTAAGTGCTGTGGTGTACTGGTCCCTTCATGGGATGATCTTGCATACCTCTAATCATAGTGCTGTGATGCACTGGTCCCTTCATGGGATGATCTCTGATGCCCTGGTCCCTTCATGGGATGGTCTCTGATGCCCTGGTCCCTTCATGGGATGATCTTGCATACCTCTAATCATAGTGCTGTGATGCACTGGTCCCTTCACGGGATGATGTCTGATGCCCTGGTCCCTTCACGGGATGATGTCTGATGCCCTGGTCCCTTCACGGGATGATGTCTGATGCCCTGGTCCCTTCACGGGATGGTCTCTGATGCACTGGTCCCTTCACGGGATGGTCTCTGATGCACTGGTCCCTTCATGGGATGGTCTCTGATGCACTGGTCCCTTCATGGGATGGTCTCTGATGCACTGGTCCCTTCATGGGATGGTCTCTGATGCACTGGTCCCTTCATGGGATGGTCTCTGATGCACTGGTCCCTTCATGGGATGATCTCTGATGCACTGGTCCCTTCATGGGATGATCTCTGATGCACTGGTCCCTTCATGGGATGATCTTTGATGCACTGGTCACTTAATGGGATGATCTTGCATACCTCTAATCATAGTGCTGTGATGCCCTGGTCCCTTCATGGGATGATCTCTGATGCACTGGTCCCTTCATGGGATGATCTCTGATGCACTGGTCCCTTCATGGGATGATCTCTGATGCCTTGGTCCCTTCATGGGATGATCTCTGATTCCCTGGTCCCTTCATGGGATGGTCTCTGATGCCCTGGTCCCTTCATGGGATGATCTTGCATACCTCTAATCATAGTGCTGTGATGCACTGGTCCCTTCATGGGATGATCTCTGATGCACTGGTCCCTTCATGGGATGATCTTGCATACCTCTAATCATAGTGCTGTGATGCCCTGGTCCCTTCGTGGGATGATCTCCGATGCCCTGGTCCCTTCGTGGGATGATCTCCGATGCCCTGGTCCCTTCATGGGATGATCTCTGGTGCCCTGGTCCCTTCATGGGATGATCTCTGGTGCCCTGGTCCCTTCATGGGATGATCTCTGGTGCCCTGGTCCCTTCATGGGATGATCTCTGATGCCCTGGTCCCTTCATGGGATGATCTCTGATGCCCTGGTCTTTTCATGGGATGATGGCTGATGCACTGGTCCCTTCATGGGATGATCTTGCATACCTCTAATCATAGTGCTGTGATGCCCTAGTCCCTTCATGGGATGATGTCTGATGTACTGGTCCCTTCATGGGATGATCTTGCATACCTCTAATCATAGTGCTGTGATGCCCTGGTCCCTTCGTGGGATGATCTCCGATGCCCTGGTCCCTTCATGGGATGATCTCCGATGCCCTGGTCCCTTCATGGGATGATCTCCGATGCCCTGGTCCCTTCATGGGATGATCTCCGATGCCCTGGTCCCTTCATGGGATGATCTCCGATGCCCTGGTCCCTTCATGGGATGATCTCCGATGCCCTGGTCCCTTCATGGGATGATCTCCGATGCCCTGGTCCCTACATGGGATGATCTCCGATGCCCTGGTCCCTACATGGGATGATCTCCGATGCCCTGGTCCCTACATGGGATGATCTCCGATGCCCTGGTCCCTACATGGGAGGATCTCCGATGCCCTGGTCCCTTCATGGGAGGATCTCCGATGCCCTGGTCCCTTCATGGGAGGATCTCCGATGCCCTGGTCCCTTCATGGGAGGATCTCCGATGCCCTGGTCCCTTCATGGGAGGATCTCCGATGCCCTGGTCCCTTCATGGGATGATCTCCGATGCCCTGGTCCCTTCATGGGATGATGTCTGATGCACTGGTCCCTTCATGGGATGATCTTGCATACCTCTAATCATAGTGCTGTGATGCACTGGTCCCTTCATGGGATGATCTTGCATATCTCTAATCATAGTGCTGTGAATGATGCCCTGGTCCCTTCATGAGATGATCTCTGATGCCCTGGTCTCTTCATGGGATGATCTCTGATGCCCTGGTCTCTTCATGGGATGATCTCTGATGCCCTGGTCCCTTCATGGGATGATCCCTGATGCCCTGGTCCCTCCATGGGATGATCCCAGATGCCCTGGTCCCTTCATGGGATGATCCCAGATGCCCTGGTCCCTTCATGGGATGATCCCAGATGCCCTGGTCCCTTCATGGGATGATCCCAGATGCACTGGTCCCTTCATGGGATGATCCCAGATGCACTGGTCCCTTCATGGGATGATCCCAGATGCACTGGTCCCTTCATGGGATGATCTTGCATACCTCTAATCATAGTGCTGTGGTGCCCCGCTCCCTTCATGGGATGATCTCTGATGCCCTGCTCCCTTCATGGGATGATCTCTGATGCCCTGCTCCCTTCATGGGATGATCTCTGATGCCCTGGTCCCTTCATGGGATGATCTCTGATGCCCTGGTCCCTTCATGGGATGATCACTGATGCCCTGGTCCCTTCATGGGATGATCTTGCATACCTCTTATCATAGTGCTGTGACACCCTGGTCCCTTCATGGGATGATGTCTGATGCACTGGTCCCTTCATGGGATGATCTTGCATATCTCTAATCGTAGTGCTGTGATGCACTGGTCCCGTCATGGGATGATCTCTGATGCACTGGTCCCTTCATGGGATGATCTCTGACGCACTGGTCCCTTCATGGGATGATCTCTGATGCACTGGTCCCTTCATGGGATGATCTTGCATACATCTAATCATAGTGCTGTGATGCACTGGTCCCGTCATGGGATGATCTCTGATGCACTGGTCCCTTCATGGGATGATGTCTGATGCACTGGTCCCTTCATGGGATGATCCCAGATGCACTGGTCCCTTCATGGGATGATCCCAGATGCACTGGTCCCTTCATGGGATGATCCCAGATGCACTGGTCCCTTCATGGGATGATCCCAGATGCACTGGTCCCTTCATGGGATGATCCCAGATGCACTGGTCCCTTCATGGGATGATCCCAGATGCACTTGTCCCTTCATGGGATGATCCCAGATGCACTTGTCCCTTCATGGGATGATCCCAGATGCACTGGTCCCTTCATGGGATGATCCCAGATGCACTGGTCCCTTCATGGGATGATCCCAGATGCACTGGTCCCTTCATGGGATGATCCCAGATGCACTGGTCCCTTCATGGGATGATCCCTGATGCACTGGTCCCTTTATGGGATGATCCCTGATGCACTGGTCCCTTTATGGGATGATCCCTGATGCCCTGGTCCCTTCATGGGATGATCTGATGCCCTGGTCCCTTCATGGGATGATCTGATGCCCTGGTCCCTTCATGGGATGATCTGATGCCCTGGTCCCTTCATGGGATGATCTGATGCCCTGGTCCCTTCATGGGATGATCTGATGCCCTGGTCCCTTCATGGGATGATCTCTGATGCACTGGTCCCTTCATGATATGATCTCTGATGCCCTGGTCCCTTCATGGGATGATCTTGCATACCTCTAATCATAGTGCTGTGATGCCCTGGTCCCTTCATGGGATGATCTTGCATACCTCTAATCATAGTGCTGTGATGCCCTGGTCCCTTCATGGGATGATATCTGATGCCCTGGTCCCTTCATGGGATGATATCTGATGCCCTGGTCCCTTCATGGGATGATATCTGATGCCCTGGTCCCTTCATGGGATATCTGATGCCCTGGTCCCTTCATGGGATGATATCTGATGCCCTGGTCCCTTCATGGGATGATCTCTGATGCACTGGTCCCTTCATGGGATGATCTCTGATGCACTGGTCCCTTCATGGGATGATCTTGCATACCTCTAATCATAGTGCTGTGGTGCCCTGCTTTCATGAGATGATCTCTGATGCCCTGCTTTCATGAGATGATCTCTGATGCCCTGCTCCCTTCATGGGATGACCTCTGATGCCCTGCTCCCTTCATGGGATGATCTCTGATGCCCTGCTCCCTTCATGGGATGATCTCTGATGCCCTGCTCCCTTCATGGGATGATCTCTGATGCCCTGCTCCCTTCATGGGATGATCTCTGATGCCCTGCTCCCTTCATGGGATGATCTCTGATGCCCTGCTCCCTTCATGGGATGATCTCTGATGGCCTGGTCCCTACATGGGATGATCTCTGATGCCCTGGTCCCTTCATGGGATGATCTTGCATACCTCTTATCATAGTTCTGTGACGCCCTGGTCCCTTCATGGGATGATGTCTGATGCACTGGTCCCTTCATGGGATGATCTTGCATACCTCTAATCATAGTGCTGTGATGCCCTGGTCCCTTCATGGGATGATCTCTGGTGCCCTGGTCCCTTCATGGGATGCTCTGATGCCCTGGTCCCTTCATGGGATGATCTCTGATGCCCTGGTCCCTTCATGGGATGATCTCTGATGCACTGGTCCCTTCATGGGATGATCTTGCATACCTCTAATCATAGTGCTGTGATGCCCTGGTCCCTTCATGGGATGATCTCTGGTGCCCTGGTCCCTTCATGGGATGCTCTGATGCCCTGGTCCCTTCATGGAATGATGTCTGATGCACTGGTCCCTTCATGGGATGATCTTGCATACCTCTAATCATAGTGCTGTGATGCACTGGTCCCTTCATGGGATGATCTGATGCCCTGGTCTCTTCATGGGATGATCTCTGATGCCCTGGTCTCTTCATGGGATGATCTCTGATGCCCTGGTCCCTTCATGGGATGATGTCTGATGCCCTGGTCCCTCCATGGGATGATCCCAGATGCCCTGGTCCCTTCATGGGATGATCCCAGATGCCCTGGTCCCTTCATGGGATGATCCCAGATGCACTGGTCCCTTCATGGGATGATCCCAGATGCACTGGTCCCTTCATGGGATGATCCCAGATGCACTGGTCCCTTCATGGGATGATCCCAGATGCACTGGTCCCTTCATGGGATGATCTTGCATACCTCTAATCATAGTGCTGTGGTGCCCCGCTCCCTTCATGGGATGATCTCTGATGCCCTGCTCCCTTCATGGGATGATCTCTGATGCCCTGCTCCCTTCATGGGATGATCTCTGATGCCCTGCTCCCTTCATGGGATGATCTCTGATGCCCTGCTCCCTTCATGGGATGATCTCTGATGCCCTGGTCCCTTCATGGGATGATCTCTGATGCCCTGGTCCCTTCATGGGATGATCTTGCATACCTCTTATCATAGTGCTGTGACACCCTGGTCCCTTCATGGGATGATGTCTGATGCACTGGTCCCTTCATGGGATGATCTTGCATATCTCTAATCGTAGTGCTGTGATGCCCTGGTCCCTTCATGGGATGAACTCTGACTCACTGGTCCCTTCATGGGATGATCTCTGACGCACTGGTCCCTTCATGGGATGATCTCTGATGCACTGGTCCCTTCATGGGATGATCTTGCATACATCTAATCATAGTGCTGTGATGCACTGGTCCCGTCATGGGATGATCTCTGATGCACTGGTCCCTTCATGGGATGATGTCTGATGCACTGGTCCCTTCATGGGATGATCCCAGATGCACTGGTCCCTTCATGGGATGATCCCAGATGCACTGGTCCCTTCATGGGATGATCCCAGATGCACTGGTCCCTTCATGGGATGATCCCAGATGCACTGGTCCCTTCATGGGATGATCCCAGATGCACTGGTCCCTTCATGGGATGATCCCAGATGCACTGGTCCCTTCATGGGATGATCCCAGATGCACTGGTCCCTTCATGGGATGATCCCAGATGCACTGGTCCCTTCATGGGATGATCCCAGATGCACTTGTCCCTTCATGGGATGATCCCAGATGCACTTGTCCCTTCATGGGATGATCCCAGATGCACTGGTCCCTTCATGGGATGATCCCAGATGCACTGGTCCCTTCATGGGATGATCCCAGATGCACTGGTCCCTTCATGGGATGATCCCAGATGCACTGGTCCCTTCATGGGATGATCCCTGATGCACTGGTCCCTTTATGGGATGATCCCTGATGCACTGGTCCCTTTATGGGATGATCCCTGATGCCCTGGTCCCTTCATGGGATGATCTGATGCCCTGGTCCCTTCATGGGATGATCTGATGCCCTGGTCCCTTCATGGGATGATCTCTGATGCACTGGTCCCTTCATGATATGATCTCTGATGCCCTGGTCCCTTCATGGGATGATCTTGCATACCTCTAATCATAGTGCTGTGATGCCCTGGTCCCTTCATGGGATGATCTTGCATACCTCTAATCATAGTGCTGTGATGCCCTGGTCCCTTCATGGGATGATATCTGATGCCCTGGTCCCTTCATGGGATGATATCTGATGCCCTGGTCCCTTCATGGGATGATATCTGATGCCCTGGTCCCTTCATGGGATATCTGATGCCCTGGTCCCTTCATGGGATGATATCTGATGCCCTGGTCCCTTCATGGGATGATCTCTGATGCACTGGTCCCTTCATGGGATGATCTCTGATGCACTGGTCCCTTCATGGGATGATCTTGCATACCTCTAATCATAGTGCTGTGGTGCCCTGCTTTCATGAGATGATCTCTGATGCCCTGCTTTCATGAGATGATCTCTGATGCCCTGCTCCCTTCATGGGATGACCTCTGATGCCCTGCTCCCTTCATGGGATGATCTCTGATGCCCTGCTCCCTTCATGGGATGATCTCTGATGCCCTGCTCCCTTCATGGGATGATCTCTGATGCCCTGCTCCCTTCATGGGATGATCTCTGATGCCCTGCTCCCTTCATGGGATGATCTCTGATGCCCTGCTCCCTTCATGGGATGATCTCTGATGGCCTGGTCCCTACATGGGATGATCTCTGATGCCCTGGTCCCTTCATGGGATGATCTTGCATACCTCTTATCATAGTTCTGTGACGCCCTG
This sequence comes from Triturus cristatus, assembly GCF_964204655.1. Lineage (NCBI taxonomy): Eukaryota > Metazoa > Chordata > Amphibia > Caudata > Salamandridae > Triturus > Triturus cristatus. The sequence goes on along the minus strand of NC_140592.1, from coordinate 174,366,866 downwards.
GTCCCTTCATGGGATGATGTCTGATGCACTGGTCCCTTCATGGGATGATCTTGCATACCTCTAATCGTAGTGCTGTGATGCCCTGGTCCCTTCATGGGATGATCTCTGACTCACTGGTCCCTTCATGGGATGATCTCTGATGCCCTGGTCCCTTCATGGGATGATCTCTGATGCACTGGTCCCTTCATGGGATGATCTTGCATACCTCTAATCATAGTGCTGTGATGCCCTGGTCCCTTCATGGGATGATCTCTGATGCACTGGTCCCTTCATGGGATGATCTCTGATGCACTGGTCCCTTCATGGGATGATGTCTGATGCCCTGGTCCCTTCATGGGATGATGTCTGATGCCCTGGTTCCTTGATGGGATGATCCCAGATGCCCTGGTTCCTTGATGGGATGATCCCAGATGCCCTGGTTCCTTGATGGGATGATCCCAGATGCCCTGGTTCCTTGATGGGATGATCCCAGATGCCCTGGTTCCTTGATGGGATGATCCCAGATGCCCTGGTTCCTTGATGGGATGATCCCAGATGCCCTGGTTCCTTGATGGGATGATCCCAGATGCCCTGGTTCCTTGATGGCATGATCCCAGATGCCCTGGTTCCTTCATGGGATGATCCCAGATGCCCTGGTCCCTTCATGGGATGATCCCAGATGCCCTGGTCCCTTCATGGGATGATCCCAGATGCCCTGGTCCCTTCATGGGATGATCCCAGATGCCCTGGTCCCTTCATGGGATGATCCCAGATGCCCTGGTCCCTTCATGGGATGATCCCAGATGCACTGGTCCCTTCATGGGATGATCCCAGATGCACTGGTCCCTTCATGGGATGATCCCAGATGCACTGGTCCCTTCATGGGATGATCCCAGATGCACTGGTCCCTTCATGGGATGATCCCAGATGCACTGGTCCCTTCATGGGATGATCCCAGATGCACTGGTCCCTTCATGGGATGATCCCAGATGCACTGGTCCCTTCATGGGATGATCCCAGATGCACTGGTCCCTTCATGGGATGATCGTGCATACCTCTAATCATAGTGCTGTGATGCCCTGGTCCCTTCATGGGATGATCTCTGATGCCCTGGTCCCTTCATGGGATGATCTCTGATGCCCTGGTCCCTTCATGGGATGATCTCTGATGCCCTGGTCCCTTCATGGGATGATGTCTGATGCCCTGGTCCCTTCATTGGATGATGTCTGATGCCCTGGTCCCTTCATGGGATGATATCTGATGCCCTGGTCCCTTCATGGGATGATCTCTGATGCCCTGGTCCCTTCATGGGATGATCTCGGATACCCTGGTCTCTTCATGGGATGATCTCTGATGCACTGGTCCCTTCATGAGATGATCTTGCATACCTCTAATCATAGTGCTGTGGTGCCCTGCTCCCTTCATGGGATGATCTCTGATGCCCTGCTCCCTTAATGGGATGATCTCTGATGCCCTGCTCCCTTAATGGGATGATCTCTGATGCCCTGCTCCCTTCATGGGATGATCTCTGATGCCCTGGTCCCTTCATGGGATGATCTCTGATGCCCTGGTCCCTTCATGGGATGATCTCTGATGCCCTGGTCCCTTCATGGGATGATCTCTGATGCACTGGTCCCTTCATGGGATGATCTCTGATGCACTGGTCCCTTCATGGGATGATCTTGCATACCTCTAATCATAGTGCTGTGATGCCCTGGTCCCTTCATGGGATGATCTCCGATGCCCTGGTCCCTTCATGGGATGATCTGATTAGGGGTGGGCGGAATTTGCGGAATTAACCTTCGCAAATTATCGCGAGAATGTTTAAAATTATCGCAAACAAGCAGAAATATCGCGAAGATGCGGAAGTTTTTTTCCGGCACGTTCGCGAGATTTTCTGCATGGTTGCGGGTCGCCAACTTACCCATGTGGTTGCTTGCGGGCGCGGCCATCTTGTTTTGAGTTGTTCTCGCGGTGCATGATCGCGAGAAGAAAGACGTGATCGCGCGACGCATGACGTCACTGCGGGCGCGAACTGTCGCGAGACAGCGCAAATGGCTAAAAACAATACAACATCTCATGGAGAACGCGACCGGATCAAGAAAACTTGTCAGCGAACGCAGGGATTCAGGTAAGGCGATCGCGCGCGCGCGAGAATGTATCATTTTACAGCGCGAGCAAGAAACAAATTATCGCCAAGCTGCGGAAACCGGAATTTTTGACATTTTCGCGCTCTCCGCGGAACGCAAAAATGTCAAATTATCGCAATTTCCGCGAACGGAACGAAATTTTTGCCCAGGCCTAGATCTGATGCCCTGGTCCCTTCATGGGATGATCTCTGATGCACTGGTCCCTTCATGGGATGATCTCTGATGCCCTGGTCCCTTCATGGGATGATCTCTGATGCCCTGGTCCCTTCATGGGATGATCTTTGATGCACTGGTCCCTTCATGGGATGAACTTGCCTACCTCTAATGTAAGTGCTGTGGTGTACTGGTCCCTTCATGGGATGATCTTGCATACCTCTAATCATAGTTCTGTGATGCACTGGTCCCTTCATGGGATAATCTCTGATGCACTGGTCCCTTCATTGGATGATCTTGCATACCTCTGATCATAGTGCTGTGATGCCCTGGTCCCTTCATGGGATGATCTCTGATGCACTGGTCCCTTCATGGGATGATCTCTGATGCACTGGTCCCTTCATGGGATGATCTTGCATACCTCTTATCATAGTGCTGTGACGCCCTGGTCCCTTCATGGGACGATCTCTGATGCCCTGGTCCCTTCATGGGATGATCTCTGATGCCCTGGTCCCTTCATGGGATGATCTCTGATGCCCTGGTCCCTTCATGGGATGATCTCTGATGCCCTGGTCCCTTCATGGGATGATGTCTGATGCCCCGGTCCCTTCACGGGATGATGTCTGATGCCCTGGTCCCTTCATGGGATGATCTCTGATGCACTGGTCCATTAATGGGATGATCTTGCATACCTCTAATCATAGTGCTCTGATGCCCTGGTCCCTTCATGGGATGATCTTTGATGCACTGGTCCCTTCATGGGATGATCTCTGATGCCCTGGTCCTTTCATGGGATGATCTCTGATGCCCTGGTCCCTTCATGGGATGATCTTGCATACCTCTAATCATAGTGCTGTGATGCCCTGGTCCCTTCATGGGATGATCTTTGATGCACTGGTCCCTTCATGGGATGATCTTTGATGCACTGGTCCCTTCATGGGATGATCTCTGATGCCCTGGTCCCTTCATGGGATGATCTCTGATGCACTGGTCCCTTCATGGGATGATCTTGCATACCTCTAATCATAGTGCTCTGATGCCCTGGTCCCTTCATGGGATGATCTTTGATGCACTGGTCCCTTCATGGGATGATCTCTGATGCCCTGGTCCTTTCATGGGATGATCTCTGATGCCCTGGTCCCTTCATGGGATGATCTCTGATGCACTGGTCCATTAATGGGATGATCTTGCATACCTCTAATCATAGTGCTCTGATGCCCTGGTCCCTTCATGGGATGATCTTTGATGCACTGGTCCCTTCATGGGATGATCTCTGATGCCCTGGTCCTTTCATGGGATGATCTCTGATGCCCTGGTCCCTTCATGGGATGATCTTGCATACCTCTAATCATAGTGCTGTGATGCCCTGGTCCCTTCATGGGATGATCTCTGATGCACTGGTCCCTTCATGGGATGATCTCTGATGCCCTGGTCCCTTCATGGGATGTTCTCTGATGCCCTGGTCCCTTCATGGGATGATCTCTGATGCCCTGGTCCCTTCATGGGATGATCTTTGATGCACTGGTCCCTTCATGGGATGATCTTGCATACCTCTAATCAAAGTGCTCTGATGCCATGGTCCCTTCATAAGATGATCTCTGATGCCCTGGTCCCTTCATGGGATGATCTCTGATGCCCTGGTCCCTTCATGGGATGATCTTTGATGCACTGGTCCCTTCATGGGATGATCTTGCATACCTCTAATCATAGTGCTGTGATGCCCTGGTCCCTTCACGGGATGATGTCTGATGCCCTGGTCCCTTCACGGGATGATGTCTGATGCCCTGGTCCCTTCACGGGATGATGTCTGATGCCCTGGTCCCTTCACGGGATGATGTCTGATGCCCTGGTCCCTTCACGGGATGATGTCTGATGCCCTGGTCCCTTCACGGGATGATGTCTGATGCCCTGGTCCCTTCACGGGATGATGTCTGATGCCCTGGTCCCTTCATGGGATGTCGTCTGATGCCCTGGTCCCTTCACGGGATGATGTCTGATGCCCTGGTCCCTTCACGGGATGATGTCTGATGCCCTGGTCCCTTCACGGGATGATGTCTGATGCCCTGGTCCCTTCACGGGATGATGTCTGATGCCCTGGTCCCTTCACGGGATGATGTCTGATGCCCTGGTCCCTTCATGGGATGATCTCTGATGCCCTGGTCCCTTCATGGGATGATCTCCGATGCCCTGGTCCCTTCATGGGATGAACTTGCCTACCTCTAATGTAAGTGCTGTGGTGTACTGGTCCCTTCATGGGATGATCTTGCATACCTCTAATCATAGTTCTGTGATGCACTGATCCCTTCATGGGATAATCTCTGATGCACTGGTCCCTTCATTGGATGATCTTGCATACCTCTGATCATAGTGCTGTGATGCCCTGGTCCCTTCATGGGATGATCTCTGATGCACTGGTCCCTTCATGGGATGATCTCTGATGCACTGGTCCCTTCATGGGATGATCTTGCATACCTCTGATCATAGTGCTGTGACGCCCTGGTCCCTTCATGGGATGATCTCCGATGCCCTGGTCCCTTCATGGGATGATCTCCGATGCCCTGGTCCCTTCATGGGATGATCTCCGATGCCCTGGTCCCTTCATGGGATGATCTCCGATGCCCTGGTCCCTTCATGGGATGATCTCCGATGCCCTGGTCCCTTCATGGGATGATCTCCGATGCCCTGGTCCCTTCATGGGATGATCTCCGATGCCCTGGTCCCTTCATGGGATGATCTCCGATGCACTGGTCCCTTCATGGGATGATCTCCGATGCCCTGGTCCCTTCATGGGATGATCTCCGATGCACTGGTCCCTTCATGGAATGATCTCCGATGCACTGGTCCCTTCATGGGATGATCTTGCATACCTTTAATCATAGTGCTGTGATGCCCTGGTCTCTTCATGGGATGATCTCTGATGCCCTGGTCCCTTCATGGGATGATCTTTGATGCACTGGTCCCTTCACGGGATGTCTGATGCCCTGGTCCCTTCACGGGATGATGTCTGATGCCCTGGTCCCTTCACGGGATGATGTCTGATGCCCTGGTCCCTTCACGGGATGATGTCTGATGCCCTGGTCCCTTCACGGGATGATGTCTGATGCCCTGGTCCCTTCACGGGATGATGTCTGATGCCCTGGTCCCTTCACGGGATGATGTCTGATGCCCTGGTCCCTTCACGGGATGATGTCTGATGCCCTGGTCCCTTCACGGGATGATGTCTGATGCCCTGGTCCCTTCACGGGATGATGTCTGATGCCCTGGTCCCTTCACGGGATGATGTCTGATGCCCTGGTCCCTTCACGGGATGATGTCTGATGCCCTGGTCCCTTCACGGGATGATGTCTGATGCCCTGGTCCCTTCACGGGACGATGTCTGATGCACTGGTCCCTTCACGGGACGATGTCTGATGCACTGGTCCCTTCATGGGACGGTCTCTGATGCACTGGTCCCTTCATGGGACGGTCTCTGATGCACTGGTCCCTTCATGGGATGATCTTGCATACCTCTAATCCTAGTGCTGTGATGCCCTGGTCCCTTCATGGGATGATCTCTGATGCCCTGGTCCCTTCATGGGATGATCTCTGATGCCCTGGTCCCTTCATGGGATGATCTTGCATACCTCTAATCATAGTGCTGTGATGCACTGGTCCCTTCATGGGATGAGCTTGCATACCTCTAATCGTAGTGCTCTGATGCCCTGGTCCCTTCATGGGATGATCTCTGATGCCCTGGTCCCTTCATGGGATGATCTTTGATGCACTGGTCCCTTCATGGGATGATCTTGTATACCTCTAATCATAGTGCTCTGATGCCCTGGTCCCTTCATGGGATAATCTTTGATGCCCTGGTCCCTTCATGGGATGATCTTTGATGCACTGGTCCCTTCATGGGATGATCTTGCATACCTCTAATCATAGTGCTGTGATGCCCTGGTCCCTTCATGGGATGATCTCTGATGCCCTGGTCCCTTCATGGGATGATCTCTGATGCCCTGGTCCCTTCATGGGATGATCTCTGATGCCCTGGTCTGGTCCCTTCATGGGATGATCTCTGATGCCCTGGTCCCTTCATGGGATGATCTCTGATGCCCTGGTCCCTTCATGGGATGATGTCTGATGCCCTGGTCCCTTCACGGGATGATGTCTGATGCCCTGGTCCCTTCACGGGATGATGTCTGATGCCCTGGTCCCTTCACGGGATGATGTCTGATGTCCTGGTCCCTTCACGTGATGATGTCTGATGCCCTGGTCCCTTCACGGGATGATGTCTGATGCCCTGGTCCCTTCACGGGATGATGTCTGATGCCCTGGTCCCTTCACGGGATGATGTCTGATGCCCTGGTCCCTTCACGGGATGATGTCTGATGCCCTGGTCCCTTCACGGGATGATGTCTGATGCCCTGGTCCCTTCATGGGATGATCTCTGATGCCCTGGTCCCTTCATGTGATGATCTCTGATGCCCTGGTCCCTTCATGGGATGATCTTGCATACCTCTAATCATAGTGCTCTGATGCCCTGGTCCCTTCATGGGATGATCTCTGATGCCCTGGTCCCTTCATGGGATGATCTCTGATGCCCTAGTCCCTTCATGGGATGATCTCTGATGCCTTGGTCCCTTCATGGGATGATCTCTGATGCCCTGGTCCCTTCATGGGATGATCTCTGATGCCCTGGTCCCTTCATGGGATGATCTCTGATGCCCTGGTCCCTTCATGGGATGATCTCTGATGCACTGGTCCCTTCATGGGATGATCTCTGATGCACTGGTCCCTTCATGGGATGATCTCTGATGCACTGGTCCCTTCATGGGATGATCTCTGATGCACTGGTCCCTTCATGGGATGATGTCTGATGCACTGGTCCCTCCATGGGATGATCTTGCATACCTCTAATCATAGTGCTGTGATGCACTGGTCCCTTCATGGGATGATCTCTGATGCCCTGGTCCCTTCATGGGATGATCTCTGATGCCCTGGTCCCTTCACGGGATGATGTCTGATGCACTGGTCCCTTCATGGGATGATCTTGCATACCTCTAATCATAGTGCTGTGATGCCCTGGTCCCTTCATGGGATGATCTTGCATACCTCTAATCATAGTGCTGTGATGCCCTGGTCCCTTCATGGGATGATCTCTGGTGCCCTGGTCCCTTCATGGGATGATCTCTGGTGCCCTGGTCCCTTCATGGGATGCTCTGATGCCCTGGTTCCTTCATGGGATGATCTCTGATGCACTGGTCCCTTCATGGGATGATCTTGCATACCTCTAATCATAGTGCTGTGATGCACTGGTCCCTTCATGGGATGATTTTGCATACCTCTAATCATGGTGCTGTGATGCCCTGGTCCCTTCATGGGATGATCTCCGACGCCCTGGTCCCTTCATGGGATGATCTCCGACGCCCTGGTCCCTTCATGGGATGCTCTGATGCCCTGGTTCTTTCATGGGATGATCTCTGATGCACTGGTCCCTTCATGGGATGATCTTGCATACCTCTAATCATAGTGCTGTGATGCACTGGTCCCTTCATGGGATGATCTTGCATACCTCTAATCATGGTGCTGTGATGCCCTGGTCCCTTCATGGGATGATCTTGCATACCTCTAATCATAGTGCTGTGATGCCCTGGTCTCTTCATGGGATGATCTCTGATGCCCTGGTCCCTTCATGGGATGATCTCTGATGCCCTGGTCCCTTCATGGGATGATCTCTGATGCCCTGGTCCCTTCATGGGATGATCTCCGATGCCCTGGTCCCTTCATGGGATTATCTCTGATGCCCTGGTCCCTTCATGGGATGATCTCTGATGCCCTGGTCCCTTCATGGGATGATCTTGCATACCTCTAATGTAAGTGCTGTGGTGTACTGGTCCCTTCATGGGATGATCTTGCATACCTCTAATCATAGTGCTGTGATGCACTGGTCCCTTCATGGGATGATCTCTGATGCCCTGGTCCCTTCATGGGATGATCTCTGATGCCCTGGTCCCTTCATGGGATGATCTCTGATGCCCTGGTCCCTTCATGGGATGATCTCTGATGCCCTGGTCCCTTCATGGGATGATCTCTGATGCCCTGGTCCCTTCATGGGATGATCTCTGATGCCCTGGTCCCTTCATGGGATGGTCACTGATGCCCTGGTCCCTTCATGGGACGGTCACTGATGCCCTGGTCCCTTCATGGGACGATCTCTGATGCCCTGGTCCCTTCATGGGACGATCTCTGATGCCCTGGTCCCTTCATGGGACGATCTCTGATGCCCTGGTCCCTTCATGGGACGATCTCTGATGCCCTGGTTCCTTCATGGGATGATCTCTGATGCCCTGGTTCCTTCATGGGATGATCTCTGATGCCCTGGTCCCTTCATGGGATGATATTTGATGCACTGGTCCCTTCATGGGATGATCTTGCATACCTCTAATCATAGTGCTGTGATGCACTGGTCCCTTCATGGGATGATCTTGCATATCTCTAATCGTAGTGCTGTGATGCCCTGGTCTCTTCATGGGATGATCTCTGATGCCCTGGTCTCTTCATGGGATGATCTCTGATGCCCTGGTCTCTTCATGGGATGATCTCTGATGCACTGGTCCCTTCATGGGATGATGTCTGATGCACTGGTCCCTTCATGGGATGATCTTGCATACCTCTAATCATAGTGCTGTGATGCCCTGGTCCCTTCATGGGATGATCTCTGATGCACTGGTCCCTTCATGGGATGATCTTGCATACCTCTAATCATAGTGCTGTGATGCCCTGGTCCCTTCATGGGATGATCTCTGATGCCCTGGTCCCTTCATGGGGTGATCTCTGATGCCCTGGTCCCTTCATGGGATGATCTCTGATGCCCTGGTCCCTTCATGGGATGATCTCTGATGCCCTGGTCCCTTCATGGGATGATCTCTGATGCCCTGGTCCCTTCATGGGATGATCTCTGATGCCCTGGTCCCTTCATGGGGATGATCTCTGATGCCCTGGTCCCTTCATGGGATGATCTCCGATGCCCTGGTCTCTTCATGGGATGATCTCCGATGCCCTGGTCTCTTCATGGGAAGGTCACTGATGCCCTGGTCCCTTCATGGGACGATCTCTGATGCCCTGGTCCCTTCATGGGATGATCTCTGATGCCCTGGTCCCTTCATGGGATGATCTTTTATGCACTGGTCCCTTCATGGGATGATCTTGCATACCTCTAATGTAAGTGCTGTGGTGTACTGGTCCCTTCATGGGATGATCTTGCATACCTCTAATCATAGTGCTGTGATGCACTGGTCCCTTCATGGGATGATCTTGCATACCTCTAATCATAGTGCTGTGATGCCCTGGTCCCTTAATGGGATGATCTCCGATGCCCTGGTCCCTTAATGGGATGATCTCCGATGCCCTGGTCCCTTAATGGGATGATCTCCGATGCCCTGGTCCCTTCATGGGATGATCTCCGATGCCCTGGTCCCTTCATGGGATGATCTCCGATGCCCTGGTCCCTTCATGGGATGATCTCCGATGCCCTGGTCCCTTCATGGGATGATCTCCGATGCCCTGGTCCCTTCATGGGATGATCTCCGATGCCCTGGTCCCTTCATGGGATGATCTCCGATGCCCTGGTCCCTTCATGGGATGATCTCCGATGCCCTGGTCCCTTCATGGGATGATCTCCGATGCCCTGGTCCCTTCATGGGATGATCTCCGATGCCCTGGTCCCTTCATGGGATGATCTCCGATGCCCTGGTCCCTTCATGGGATGATCTCCGATGCCCTGGTCCCTTCATGGGATGATCTCCGATGCCCTGGTCCCTTCATGGGATGATCTCCGATGCCCTGGTCCCTTCATGGAATGATCTCCGATGCCCTGGTCCCTTCATGGAATGATGTCTGATGCACTGGTCCCTTCATGGGATGATCTTGCATACCTCTAATCATAGTGCTGTGTTGCACTGGTCCCTTCATGGGATGATCTTGCATATCTCTTATAGTGCTGTGATGCCCTGGTCTCTTCATGGGATGATCTCTGATGCCCTGGTCTCTTCATGGGATGATCTCTGATGCACTGGTCCCTTCATGGGATGATGTCTGATGCACTGGTTCCTTCATGGGATGATCTTTCATCCCTCTAATCATAGTGCTGTGATGCACTGGTCCCTTCATGGGATGATCTCTGATGCCCTGGTCCCTTCATGGGATAATCTCTGATGCCCTGGTCCCTTCATGGGATGATCTCTGATGCCCTGGTCCCTTCATGGGATGATCTCTGATGCCCTGGTCCCTTCATGGGATGATCTCTGATGCCCTGGTCCCTTCATGGGATGATCTCTGATGCCCTGGTCCCTTCATGGGATGATCTCTGATGCACTGGTCCCTTCATGGGATGATCTCTGATGCACTGGTCCCTTTATGGGATGATCTTGCATACCTCTAATCATAGTGCTGTGATGCCCTGGTCCCTTCATGGGATGATCTCCGATGCCCTGGTCTCTTCATGGGATGATCTCCGATGCCCTGGTCTCTTCATGGGATGATCTCCGATGCCCTGGTCCCTTCATGGGATGATCTCCGATGCCCTGGTCCCTTCATGGGATGATCTCCGATGCCCTGGTCCCTTCATGGGATGATCTCCGATGCCCTGGTCCCTTCATGGGATGATCTCCGATGCCCTGGTCCCTTCATGGGATGATCTCCGATGCCCTGGTCCCTTCATGGGATGATCTCTGATGCCCTGGTCCCTTCATGGGATGATCTCTGATGCCCTGGTCCCTTCATGGGATGATCTTGCATGCCTCTAATGTAAGTGCTGTGGTGTACTGGTCCCTTGATGGGATGATCTCTGATGCCCTGGTCCCTTGATGGGATGATCTCTGATGCCCTGGTCCCTTGATGGGATGATCTCTGATGCCCTGGTCCCTTCGTGGGATGATCTCTGATGCCCTGGTCCCTTCGTGGGATGATCCCAGATGCACTGGTCCCTTCGTGGGATGATCCCAGATGCACTGGTCCCTTCACGGGATGATGTCTGAAGCCCTGGTCCCTTCACGGGATGATGTCTGATGCCCTGGTCCCTTCACGGGATGATGTCTGATGCCCTGGTCCCTTCACGGGATGATGTCTGATGCCCTGGTCCCTTCACGGGATGATGTCTGATGCCCTGGTCCCTTCACGGGATGATGTCTGATGCCCTGGTCCCTTCACGGGATGATGTCTGATGCCCTGGTCCCTTCACGGGATGATGTCTGATGCCCTGGTCCCTTCACGGGATGATGTCTGATGCCCTGGTCCCTTCACGGGATGATGTCTGATGCCCTGGTCCCTTCACGGGATGATGTCTGATGCCCTGGTCCCTTCACGGGATGATGTCTGATGCCCTGGTCCCTTCACGGGATGATGTCTGATGCCCTGGTCCCTTCACGGGATGATGTCTGATGCCCTGGTCCCTTCACGGGATGATCTCTGATGCACTGGTCCCTTCACGGGATGATCTCTGATGCACTGGTCCCTTCACGGGATGATCTCTGATGCACTGGTCCCTTCATGGGATGATCTTGCATACCTCTAATCATAGTGCTGTGATGCCCTGGTCCCTTCATGGGATGATCTCTGATGCCCTGGTCCCTTCATGGGATGATCTCTGATGCCCTGGTCCCTTCATGGGATGATCTTGCATACCTCTAATGTAAGTGCTGTGGTCTACTGGTCCCTTCATGGGATGATCTTGCATACCTCTAATCATAGTGCTGTGATGCATTGATCCCTTCATGGGATGATCTCCGATGCCCTGGTCCCTTCATGGGATGATCTCCGATGCCCTGGTCCCTTCATGGGATGATCTCTGATGCCCTGGTCCCTTCATGGGATGATCTCTGATGCCCTGGTCCCTTCATGGGATGATCTCTGATGCCCTGGTCCCTTCATGGGATGATCTCTGATGCCCTGGTCCCTTCATGGGATGATCTCTGATGCCCTGGTCCCTTCATGGGATGATCTCTGATGCACTGGTCCCTTCATGGGATGATCTCTGATGCCCTGGTCCCTTCATGGGATGATCTCTGATGCCCTGGTCCCTTCATGGGATGATCTCTGATGCCCTGGTCCCTTCATGGGATGATCTTGCATACCTCTAATGTAAGTGCTGTGGTGTACTGGTCCCTTCATGGGATGATCTTGCATACCTCTAATCATAGTGCTCTGATGCCCTGGTCCCTTCATGGGATGATCTCTGATGCCCTGGTCCCTTCATGGGATGATCTCTGATGCCCTGGTCCCTTCATGGGATGATCTCTCATGCACTGGTCCCTTCATGGGATGATCTTGCATACCTCTAATCATAGTGCTGTGATGCCCTGGTCCCTTCATGGGATGATCTCTGGTGCCCTGGTCCCTTCATGGGATGCTCTGGTGCCCTGGTCCCTTCATGGGATGATCTCTGATGCCCTGGTCCCTTCATGGGATGATCTCTGATGCACTGGTCCCTTCATGGGATGATCTTGCATACCTCTAATCATAGTGCTGTGATGCCCTGGTCCCTTCATGGGATGATCTCTGGTGCCCTGGTCCCTTCATGGGATGCTCTGATGCCCTGGTCCCTTCATGGAATGATGTCTGATGCACTGGTCCCTTCATGGGATGATCTTGCATACCTCTAATCATAGTGCTGTGATGCACTGGTCCCTTCATGGGATGATCTTGCATATTTCTAATCATAGTGCTGTGATGCCCTGGTCTCTTCATGGGATGATCTCTGATGCCCTGGTCCCTTCATGGGATGATGTCTGATGCACTGGTCCCTTCACGGGATGATGTCTGATGCACTGGTCCCTTCATGGGATGGTCTCTGATGCACTGGTCCCTTCATGGGACGGTCTCTGATGCACTGGTCCCTTCATGGGATGATCTCTGATGCACTGGTCCATTAATGGGATGATCTTGCATACCTCTAATCATAGTGCTGTGATGCCCTGGTCCCTTCATGGGATGATCTCTGATGCCCTGGTCCCTTCATGGGATGATCTCTGATGCCCTGGTCCCTTCATGGGATGATCTTGCATACCTCTAATCCTAGTGCTGTGACGCACTGGTCCCTTCATGGGATGAGCTTGCATACCTCTAATCATAGTGCTCTGATGCCCTGGTCCTTTCATGGGATGATCTCTGATGCCCTGGTCCCTTCATGGGATGATCTTTGATGCACTGGTCCCTTCATGGGATGATCTTGCATACCTCTAATCATAGTGCTCTGATGCCCTGGTCCTTTCATGGGATGATCTCTGATGCCCTGGTCCCTTCATGGGATGATCTTTGATGCACTGGTCCCTTCATGGGATGATCTTGCATACCTCTAATCATAGTGCTCTGATGCCATGGTCCCTTCATGGGATGATCTCTGATGCCCTGGTCCCTTCATGGGATGATCTTGCATACCTCTAATCATAGTGCTCTGATGCCCTGGTCCCTTCATGGGATGATCTTTGATGCCCTGGTCCCTTCATGGGATGATCTTTGATGCACTGGTCCCTTCATGGGATGATCTTGCATACCTCTAATCATAGTGCTGTGATGCACTGGTCCCTTCATGGGATGATCTCTGATGCCCTGGTCCCTTCATGGGATGATCTCTGATGCCCCGGTCCCTTCATGGGATGATCTCTGATGCCCTGGTCCCTTCATGGGATGATGTCTGATGCCCTGGTCCCTTCATGGGATGATGTCTGATGCCCTGGTCCCTTCACGGGATGTCTGATGCCCTGATCCCTTCACGGGATGATGTCTGATGCCCTGGTCCCTTCACGGGATGATGTCTGATGCCCTGGTCCCTTCACGGGATGATGTCTGATGCCCTGGTCCCTTCACAGGATGATGTCTGATGCCCTGGTCCCTTCACGGGATGATGTCTGATGCCCTGGTCCCTTCACGGGATGATGTCTGATGCCCTGGTCCCTTCACGGGATGATGTCTGATGCCCTGGTCCCTTCACGGGATGATGTCTGATGCCCTGGTCCCTTCACGGGATGATGTCTGATGCCCTGGTCCCTTCACGGGATGATGTCTGATGCCTTGGTCCCTTCATGGGATGATCTCTGCTGCCCTGGTCCCTTCATGGGATGATCTCTGATGCCCTGGTCCCTTCATGGGATGATCTTGCATACCTCTAATCATAGTGCTCTGATGCCCTGGTCCCTTCATGGGATGATCTCTGATGCCCTGGTCCCTTCATGGGATGATCTCTGATGCCCTGGTCCCTTCATGGGATGATCTCTGATGCCCTGGTCCCTTCATGGGATGATCTCTGATGCACTGGTCCCTTCATGGGATGATCTCTGATGCACTGGTCCCTTCATGGGATGATCTCTGATGCACTGGTCCCTTCATGGGATGATCTCTGATGCACTGGTCCCTTCATGGGATGATGTCTGATGCACTGGTCCCTCCATGGGATGATCTTGCATACCTCTAATCATAGTGCTGTGATGCACTGGTCCCTTCATGGGATGATCTCGGATGCCCTGGTCCCTTCATGGGATGATCTCTGATGCCCTGGTCCCTTCATGGGATGATCTCTGATGCCCTGGTCCCTTCATGGGATGATCTCTGATGCCCTGGTCCCTTCATGGGATGATCTCTGATGCCCTGGTCCCTTCACGGGATGATGTCTGATGCCCTGGTCCCTTCACGGGATGATGTCTGATGCCCTGGTCCCTTCACAGGATGATGTCTGATGCCCTGGTCCCTTCACGGGATGATGTCTGATGCCCTGGTCCCTTCACGGGATGATGTCTGATGCCCTGGTCCCTTCACGGGATGATGTCTGATGCCCTGGTCCCTTCACGGGATGATGTCTGATGCCCTGGTCCCTTCACGGGATGATGTCTGATGCCCTGGTCCCTTCACGGGATGATGTCTGATGCCTTGGTCCCTTCATGGGATGATCTCTGCTGCCCTGGTCCCTTCATGGGATGATCTCTGATGCCCTGGTCCCTTCATGGGATGATCTTGCATACCTCTAATCATAGTGCTCTGATGCCCTGGTCCCTTCATGGGATGATCTCTGATGCCCTGGTCCCTTCATGGGATGATCTCTGATGCCCTGGTCCCTTCATGGGATGATCTCTGATGCCCTGGTCCCTTCATGGGATGATCTCTGATGCACTGGTCCCTTCATGGGATGATCTCTGATGCACTGGTCCCTTCATGGGATGATCTCTGATGCACTGGTCCCTTCATGGGATGATCTCTGATGCACTGGTCCCTTCATGGGATGATGTCTGATGCACTGGTCCCTCCATGGGATGATCTTGCATACCTCTAATCATAGTGCTGTGATGCACTGGTCCCTTCATGGGATGATCTCGGATGCCCTGGTCCCTTCATGGGATGATCTCTGATGCCCTGGTCCCTTCATGGGATGATCTCTGATGCACTGGTCCCTTCATGGGATGATCTTGCATACCTCTAATCATAGTGCTGTGATGCCCTGGTCCCTTCATGGGATGATCTCTGATGCACTGGTCCCTTCATGGGATGCTCTTGCATACCTCTAATCATAGTGCTGTGATGCCTTGGTCCCTTCATGGGATGATCTCTGGTACCCTGGTCCCTTCATGGGATGATCTCTGATGCCCTGGTCCCTTCATGGGATGCTCTGATGCCCTGGTCCCTTCATGGGATGATCTCTGATGCCCTGGTCCCTTCATGGGATGATCTCTGATGCCCTGGTCCCTTCATGGGATGATCTCTGATGCCCTGGTCCCTTCATGGGATGATCTTTGATGCACTGGTCCCTTCATGGGATGATCTTGCATACCTCTAATTATAGTGCTGTGATGATGCCCTGGTCCCTTCATGGGATGATCTTTGATGCACTGGTCCCTTCATGGGATGATCTCTGATGCCCTGGTCCTTTCATGGGATGATCTCTGATGCCCTGGTCCCTTCATGGGATGATCTTGCATACCTCTAATCATAGTGCTGTGATGCCCTGGTCCCTTCATGGGATGATCTCTGATGCACTGGTCCCTTCATGGGATGATCTCTGATGCCCTGGTCCCTTCATGGGATGATCTCTGATGCCCTGGTCCCTTCATGGGATGATCTCTGATGCCCTGGTCCCTTCATGGGATGATCTTTGATGCACTGGTCCCTTCATGGGATGATCTTGCATACCTCTAATCATAGTGCTCTGATGCCATGGTCCCTTCATGGGATGATCTCTGATGCCCTGGTCCCTTCATGGGATGATCTCTGATGCCCTGGTCCCTTCATGGGATGATCTTTGATGCACTGGTCCCTTCATGGGATGATCTTGCATACCTCTAATCATAGTGCTGTGATGCCCTGGTCCCTTCACGGGATGATGTCTGATGCCCTGGTCCCTTCACGGGATGATGTCTGATGCCCTGGTCCCTTCACGGGATGATGTCTGATGCCCTGGTCCCTTCACGGGATGATGTCTGATGCCCTGGTCCCTTCACGGGATGATGTCTGATGCCCTGGTCCCTTCACGGGATGATGTCTGATGCCCTGGTCCCTTCACGGGATGATGTCTGATGCCCTGGTCCCTTCACGGGATGATGTCTGATGCCCTGGTCACTTCACGGGATGATGTCTGATGCCCTGGTCACTTCACGGGATGATGTCTGATGCCCTGGTCCCTTCACGGGATGATGTCTGATGCCCTGGTCCCTTCACGGGATGATGTCTGATGCCCTGGTCCCTTCACGGGATGATGTCTGATGCCCTGGTCCCTTCACGGGATGATGTCTGATGCCCTGGTCCCTTCACGGGATGATGTCTGATGCCCTGGTCCCTTCACGGGATGATGTCTGATGCCCTGGTCCCTTCACGGGATGATGTCTGATGCCCTGGTCCCTTCACGGGATGATCTCTGATGCCCTGGTCCCTTCACGGGATGATCTCTGATGCCCTGGTCCCTTCATGGGATGATCTCTGATGCCCTAGTCCCTTCATGGGATGATCTCTGATGCCCTGGTCCCTTCATGGGATGATCTCCGATGCCCTGGTCCCTTCATGGGATGAACTTGCCTACCTCTAATGTAAGTGCTGTGGTGTACTGGTCCCTTCATGGGATGATCTTGCATACCTCTAATCATAGTTCTGTGATGCACTGATCCCTTCATGGGATAATCTCTGATGCACTGGTCCCTTCATTGGATGATCTTGCATACCTCTGATCATAGTGCTGTGATGCCCTGGTCCCTTCATGGGATGATCTCTGATGCACTGGTCCCTTCATGGGATGATCTCTGATGCCCTGGTCCCTTCATGGGATGATCTTGCATACCTCTGATCATAGTGCTGTGACGCCCTGGTCCCTTCATGGGATGATCTCCGATGCCCTGGTCCCTTCATGGGATGATCTCCGATGCCCTGGTCCCTTCATGGGATGATCTCCGATGCCCTGGTCCCTTCATGGGATGATCTCCGATGCCCTGGTCCCTTCATGGGATGATCTCCGATGCCCTGGTCCCTTCATGGGATGATCTCCGATGCCCTGGTCCCTTCATGGGATGATCTCCGATGCACTGGTCCCTTCATGGAATGATCTCCGATGCACTGGTCCCTTCATGGGATGATCTTGCATACCTTTAATCATAGTGCTGTGATGCCCTGGTCTCTTCATGGGATGATCTCTGATGCCCTGGTCCCTTCATGGGATGATCTCTGATGCCCTGGTCCCTTCATGGGATGATCTCTGATGCCCTGGTCCCTTCATGGGATGATCTCTGATGCCCTGGTCCCTTCACGGGATGTCTGATGCCCTGGTCCCTTCACGGGATGTCTGATGCCCTGGTCCCTTCACGGGATGTCTGATGCCCTGGTCCCTTCACGGGATGATGTCTGATGCCCTGGTCCCTTCACGGGACGATGTCTGATGCCCTGGTCCCTTCACGGGACGATGTCTGATGCCCTGGTCCCTTCACGGGACGATGTCTGATGCCCTGGTCCCTTCACGGGATGATGTCTGATGCACTGGTCCCTTCACGGGACGATGTCTGATGCACTGGTCCCTTCACGGGACGATGTCTGATGCACTGGTCCCTTCATGGGACGGTCTCTGATGCACTGGTCCCTTCATGGGACGGTCTCTGATGCACTGGTCCCTTCATGGGATGATCTTGCATACCTCTAATCATAGTGCTGTGATGCCCTGGTCCCTTCATGGGATGATCTCTGATGCCCTGGTCCCTTCATGGGATGATCTCTGATGCCCTGGTCCCTTCATGGGATGATCTTGCATACCTCTAATCATAGTGCTGTGATGCACTGGTCCCTTCATGGGATGAGCTTGCATACCTCTAATCGTAGTGCTCTGATGCCCTGGTCCCTTCATGGGATGATCTCTGATGCCCTGGTCCCTTCATGGGATGATCTTTGATGCACTGGTCCCTTCATGGGATGATCTTGTATACCTCTAATCATAGTGCTCTGATGCCCTGGTCCCTTCATGGGATAATCTTTGATGCCCTGGTCCCTTCATGGGATGATCTTTGATGCACTGGTCCCTTCATGGGATGATCTTGCATACCTCTAATCATAGTGCTGTGATGCCCTGGTCCCTTCATGGGATGATCTCTGATGCCCTGGTCCCTTCATGGGATGATCTCTGATGCCCTGGTCTGGTCCCTTCATGGGATGATCTCTGATGCCCTGGTCCCTTCATGGGATGATGTCTGATGCCCTGGTCCCTTCATGGGATGATCTCTGATGCCCTGGTCCCTTCATGGGATGATGTCTGATGCCCTGGTCCCTTCAAGGGATGATGTCTGATGCCCTGGTCCCTTCACGGGATGATGTCTGATGCCCTGGTCCCTTCACGGGATGATGTCTGATGCCCTGGTCCCTTCACGGGATGATGTCTGATGCCCTGGTCCCTTCACGGGATGATGTCTGATGCCCTGGTCCCTTCACGGCATGATGTCTGATGCCCTGGTCCCTTCACGGGATGATGTCTGATGCCCTGGTCCCTTCACGGGATGATGTCTGATGCCCTGGTCCCTTCACGGGATGATGTCTGATGCCCTGGTCCCTTCACGGGATGATGTCTGATGCCCTGGTCCCTTCACGGGATGATGTCTGATGCCCTGGTCCCTTCACGGGATGATGTCTGATGCCCTGGTCCCTTCACGGGATGATGTCTGATGCCCTGGTCCCTTCATGGGATGATCTCTGATGCCCTGGTCCCTTCATGGGATGATCTCTGATGCCCTGGTCCCTTCATGGGATGATCTTGCATACCTCTAATCATAGTGCTCTGATGCCCTGGTCCCTTCATGGGATGATCTCTGATGCCCTGGTCCCTTCATGGGATGATCTCTGATGCCCTGGTCCCTTCATGGGATGATCTCTGATGCCCTAGTCCCTTCATGGGATGATCTCTGATGCCCTGGTCCCTTCATGGGATGATCTCTGATGCCCTGGTCCCTTCATGGGATGATCTCTGATGCCCTGGTCCCTTCATGGGATGATCTCTGATGCCCTGGTCCCTTCATGGGATGATCTCTGATGCCCTGGTCCCTTCATGGGATGATCTCTGATGCCCTGGTCCCTTCATGGGATGATCTCTGATGCCCTGGTCCCTTCATGGGATGATCTCTGATGCACTGGTCCCTTCATGGGATGATCTCTGATGCACTGGTCCCTTCATGGGATGATCTCTGATGCACTGGTCCCTTCATGGGATGATGTCTGATGCACTGGTCCCTCCATGGGATGATCTTGCATACCTCTTATCATAGTGCTGTGATGCACTGGTCCCTTCATGGGATGATCTCTGATGCCCTGGTCCCTTCATGGGATGATCTCTGATGCCCTGGTCCCTTCACGGGATGATGTCTGATGCACTGGTCCCTTCATGGGATGATCTTGCATACCTCTAATCATAGTGCTGTGATGCCCTGGTCCCTTCATGGGATGATCTTGCATACCTCTAATCATAGTGCTGTGATGCCCTGGTCCCTTCATGGGATGATCTCTGGTGCCCTGGTCCCTTCATGGGATGATCTCTGGTGCCCTGGTCCCTTCATGGGATGCTCTGATGCCCTGGTTCCTTCATGGGATGATCTCTGATGCACTGGTCCCTTCATGGGATGATCTTGCATACCTCTAATCATAGTGCTGTGATGCACTGGTCCCTTCATGGGATGATCTTGCATACCTCTAATCATGGTGCTGTGATGCCCTGGTCCCTTCATGGGATGATCTCCGACGCCCTGGTCCCTTCATGGGATGATCTCCGATGCCCTGGTCCCTTCATGGGATGATCTCCAATGCCCTGGTCCCTTCATGGGATGATCTCCGATGCACTGGTCCCTTCATGGAATGATCTCCGATGCACTGGTCCCTTCATAGAATGATGTCTGATGCACTGGTCCCTTCATGGGATGATCTTGCATACCTTTAATCATAGTGCTGTGATGCCCTGGTCTCTTCATGGGATGATCTCTGATGCCCTGGTCCCTTCATGGGATGATCTCTGATGCCCTGGTCCCTTCATGGGATGATCTCTGATGCCCTGGTCCCTTCATGGGATGATCTCTGATGCCCTGGTCCCTTCATGGGTTTATCTCTGATGCCCTGGTCCCTTCATGGGATGATCTCTGATGCCCTGGTCCCTTCATGGGATGATCTTGCATACCTCTAATGTAAGTGCTGTGGTGTACTGGTCCCTTCATGGGATGATCTTGCATACCTCTAATCATAGTGCTGTGATGCCCTGGTCCCTTCATGGGATGATCTCTGATGCCCTGGTCCCTTCATGGGATGATCTCTGATGCCCTGGTCCCTTCATGGGATGATCTCTGATGCCCTGGTCCCTTCATGGGATGATCTCTGATGCCCTGGTCCCTTCATGGGATGATCTCTGATGCCCTGGTCCCTTCATGGGATGATCTCTGATGCCCTGGTCCCTTCATGGGATGATATTTGATGCACTGGTCCCTTCATGGGATGATCTTGCATACCTCTAATCATAGTGCTGTGATGCACTGGTCCCTTCATGGGATGATCTTGCATATCTCTAATCGTAGTGCTCTGATGCCCTGGTCTCTTCATGGGATGATCTCTGATGCCCTGGTCTCTTCATGGGATGATCTCTGATGCCCTGGTCTCTTCATGGGATGATCTCTGATGCACTGGTCCCTTCATGGGATGATGTCTGATGCACTGGTCCCTTCATGGGATGATCTTGCATACCTCTAATCATAGTGCTGTGATGCCCTGGTCCCTTCATGGGATGATCTCTGATGCACTGGTCCCTTCATGGGATGATCTTGCATACCTCTAATCATAGTGCTGTGATGCCCTGGTCCCTTCATGGGATGATCTGATGCCCTGGTCCCTTCATGGGATGATCTCTGATGCCCTGGTCCCTTCATGGGATGATCTCTGATGCCCTGGTCCCTTCATGGGATGATCTCTGATGCCCTGGTCCCTTCATGGGATGATCTCTGATGCCCTGGTCCCTTCATGGGATGATCTCTGATGCCCTGGTCCCTTCATGGGGATGATCTCTGATGCCCTGGTCCCTTCATGGGATGATCTTGCATACCTCTAATCATAGTGCTGTGATGCCCTGGTCCCTTCATGGGACGATCTCGGATGCACTGGTCCCTTCATGGGAAGGTCACTGATGCACTGGTCCCTTCATGGGAAGGTCACTGATGCCCTGGTCCCTTCATGGGACGATCTCTGATGCCCTGGTCCCTTCATGGGATGATCTCTGATGCCCTGGTCCCTTCATGGGATGATCTTTGATGCACTGGTCCCTTCATGGGATGATCTTGCATACCTCTAATGTAAGTGCTGTGGTGTACTGGTCCCTTCATGGGATGATCTTGCATACCTCTAATCATAGTGCTGTGATGCACTGGTCCCTTCATGGGATGATCTTGCATACCTCTAATCATAGTGCTGTGATGCCCTGGTCCCTTCGTGGGATGATCTCCGATGCCCTGGTCCCTTCATGGGATGATCTCCGATGCCCTGGTCCCTTCATGGGATGATCTCCGATGCCCTGGTCCCTTCATGGGATGATCTCCGATGCCCTGGTCCCTTCATGGGATGATCTCCGATGCCCTGGTCCCTTCATGGGATGATCTCCGATGCCCTGGTCCCTTCATGGGATGATCTCCGATGCCCTGGTCCCTTCATGGGATGATCTCCGATGCCCTGGTCCCTTCATGGGATGATCTCCGATGCCCTGGTCCCTTCATGGGATGATCTCCGATGCCCTGGTCCCTTCATGGGATGATCTCCGATGCCCTGGTCCCTTCATGGGATGATCTCCGATGCCCTGGTCCCTTCATGGGATGATCTCCGATGCCCTGGTCCCTTCATGGGATGATCTCCGATGCCCTGGTCCCTTCATGGAATGATCTCCGATGCACTGGTCCCTTCATGGAATGATCTCCGATGCACTGGTCCCTTCATGGAATGATGTCTGATGCACTGGTCCCTTCATGGGATGATCTTGCATACCTCTAATCATAGTGCTGTGTTGCACTGGTCCCTTCATGGGATGATCTTGCATATCTCTTATAGTGCTGTGATGCCCTGGTCTCTTCATGGGATGATCTCTGATGCCCTGGTCTCTTCATGGGATGATCTCTGATGCACTGGTCCCTTCATGGGATGATGTCTGATGCACTGGTTCCTTCATGGGATGATCTTTCATCCCTCTAATCATAGTGCTGTGATGCACTGGTCCCTTCATGGGATAATCTCTGATGCCCTGGTCCCTTCATGGGATGATCTCTGATGCCCTGGTCCCTTCATGGGATGATCTCTGATGCCCTGGTCCCTTCATGGGATGATCTCTGATGCCCTGGTCCCTTCATGGGATGATCTCTGATGCCCTGGTCCCTTCATGGGATGATCTCTGATGCACTGGTCCCTTCATGGGATGATCTCTGATGCACTGGTCCCTTTATGGGATGATCTTGCATACCTCTAATCATAGTGCTGTGATGCCCTGGTCCCTTCATGGGATGATCTCCGATGCCCTGGTCTCTTCATGGGATGATCTCCGATGCCCTGGTCCCTTCATGGGATGATCTCCGATGCCCTGGTCCCTTCATGGGATGATCTCCGATGCCCTGGTCCCTTCATGGGATGATCTCCGATGCCCTGGTCCCTTCATGGGATGATCTCCGATGCCCTGGTCCCTTCATGGGATGATCTCCGATGCCCTGGTCCCTTCATGGGATGATCTCCGATGCCCTGGTCCCTTCATGGGATGATCTCCGATGCCCTGGTCCCTTCATGGGATGATCTCCGATGCCCTGGTCCCTTCATGGGATGATCTCCGATGCCCTGGTCCCTTCATGGGATGATCTCTGATGCCCTGGTCCCTTCATGGGATGATCTTGCATGCCTCTAATGTAAGTGCTGTGGTGTACTGGTCCCTTCATGGGATGATCTCTGATGCCCTGGTCCCTTGATGGGATGATCTCTGATGCCCTGGTCCCTTCGTGGGATGATCTCTGATGCCCTGGTCCCTTCACGGGATGATGTCTGATGCCCTGGTCCCTTCACGGGATGATGTCTGATGCCCTGGTCCCTTCACGGGATGATGTCTGATGCCCTGGTCCCTTCACGGGATGATGTCTGATGCCCTGGTCCCTTCATGGGATGATGTCTGATGCCCTGGTCCCTTCACGGGATGATGTCTGATGCCCTGGTCCCTTCACGGGATGATGTCTGATGCCCTGGTCCCTTCACGGGATGATGTCTGATGCCCTGGTCCCTTCACGGGATGATGTCTGATGCCCTGGTCCCTTCACGGGATGATGTCTGATGCCCTGGTCCCTTCACGGGATGATGTCTGATGCCCTGGTCCCTTCACGGGATGATGTCTGATGCCCTGGTCCCTTCACGGGATGATGTCTGATGCCCTGGTCCCTTCACGGGATGATGTCTGATGCCCTGGTCCCTTCACGGGATGATGTCTGATGCCCTGGTCCCTTCACGGGATGATGTCTGATGCCCTGGTCCCTTCACGGGATGATCTCTGATGCCCTGGTCCCTTCACGGGATGATCTCTGATGCACTGGTCCCTTCACGGGATGATCTCTGATGCACTGGTCCCTTCACGGGATGATCTCTGATGCACTGGTCCCTTCATGGGATGATCTTGCATACCTCTAATCATAGTGCTGTGATGCCCTGGTCCCTTCATGGGATGATCTCTGATGCCCTGGTCCCTTCATGGGATGATCTCTGATGCCCTGGTCCCTTCATGGGATGATCTTGCATACCTCTAATGTAAGTGCTGTGGTGTACTGGTCCCTTCATGGGATGATCTTGCATACCTCTAATCATAGTGCTGTGATGCATTGATCCCTTCATGGGATGATCTCCGATGCCCTGGTCCCTTCATGGGATGATCTCCGATGCCCTGGTCCCTTCTTGGGATGATCTCTGATGCCCTGGTCCCTTCATGGGATGATCTCTGATGCCCTGGTCCCTTCATGGGATGATCTCTGATGCCCTGGTCCCTTCATGGGATGATCTCTCATGCACTGGTCCCTTCATGGGATGATCTCTGATGCACTGGTCCCTTCATGGGATGATCTCTGATGCCCTGGTCCCTTCATGGGATGATCTCTGATGCCCTGGTCCCTTCATGGGATGATCTCTGATGCCCTGGTCCCTTCATGGGATGATCTCTGATGCCCTGGTCCCTTCATGGGATGATCTTGCATACCTCTAATGTAAGTGATGTGGTGTACTGGTCCCTTCATGGGATGATCTTGCATACCTCTAATCACAGTGCTCTGATGCCCTGGTCCCTTCATGGGATGATCTCTGATGCCCTGGTCCCTTCATGGGATGATCTCTGATGCCCTGGTCCCTTCATGGGATGATCTCTGATGCCCTGGTCCCTTCATGGGATGATCTCTCATGCACTGGTCCCTTCATGGGATGATCTTGCATACCTCTAATCATAGTGCTGTGATGCCCTGGTCCCTTCATGGGATGATCTCTGGTGCCCTGGTCCCTTCATGGGATGCTCTGATGCCCTGGTCCCTTCATGGGATGATCTCTGATGCCCTGGTCCCTTCATGGGATGATCTCTGATGCACTGGTCCCTTCATGGGATGATCTTGCATACCTCTAATCATAGTGCTGTGATGCCCTGGTCCCTTCATGGGATGATCTCTGGTGCCCTGGTCCCTTCATGGGATGCTCTGATGCCCTGGTCCCTTCATGGAATGATGTCTGATGCACTGGTCCCTTCATGGGATGATCTTGCATACCTCTAATCATAGTGCTGTGATGCACTGGTCCCTTCATGGGATGATCTCTGATGCCCTGGTCCCTTCATGGGATGATGTCTGATGCACTGGTCCCTTCATGGGATGATGTCTGATGCACTGGTCCCTTCATGGGATGATGTCTGATGCACTGGTCCCTTCACGGGATGATGTCTGATGCACTGGTCCCTTCATGGGATGGTCTCTGATGCACTGGTCCCTTCATGGGACGGTCTCTGATGCACTGGTCCCTTCATGGGATGATCTCTGATGCACTGGTCCATTAATGGGATGATCTTGCATACCTCTAATCATAGTGCTGTGATGCCCTGGTCCCTTCATGGGATGATCTCTGATGCCCTGGTCCCTTCATGGGATGATCTCTGATGCCCTGGTCCCTTCATGGGATGATCTTGCATACCTCTAATCCTAGTGCTGTGACGCACTGGTCCCTTCATGGGATGAGCTTGCATACCTCTAATCATAGTGCTCTGATGCCCTGGTCCTTTCATGGGATGATCTCTGATGCCCTGGTCCCTTCATGGGATGATCTTTGATGCACTGGTCCCTTCATGGGATGATCTTGCATACCTCTAATCATAGTGCTCTGATGCCCTGGTCCCTTCATGGGATGATCTTTGATGCCCTGGTCCCTTCATGGGATGATCTTTGATGCACTGGTCCCTTCATGGGATGATCTTGCATACCTCTAATCATAGTGCTGTGATGCACTGGTCCCTTCATGGGATGATCTCTGATGCCCTGGTCCCTTCATGGGATGATCTCTGATGCCCCGGTCCCTTCATGGGATGATCTCTGATGCCCTGGTCCCTTCATGGGATGATGTCTGATGCCCTGGTCCCTTCACGGGATGTCTGATGCCCTGGTCCCTTCACGGGATGTCTGATGCCCTGGTCCCTTCACGGGATGTCTGATGCCCTGGTCCCTTCACGGGATGATGTCTGATGCCCTGATCCCTTCACGGGATGATGTCTGATGCCCTGGTCCCTTCACGGGATGATGTCTGATGCCCTGGTCCCTTCACGGGATGATGTCTGATGCCCTGGTCCCTTCACGGGATGATGTCTGATGCCCTGGTCCCTTCACGGGATGATGTCTGATGCCCTGGTCCCTTCATGGGATGATGTCTGATGCCCTGGTCCCTTCATGGGATGATCTCTGATGCCTTGGTCCCTTCATGGGATGATCTCTGCTGCCCTGGTCCCTTCATGGGATGATCTCTGATGCCCTGGTCCCTTCATGGGATGATCTTGCATACCTCTAATCATAGTGCTCTGATGCCCTGGTCCCTTCATGGGATGATCTCTGATGCCCTGGTCCCTTCATGGGATGATCTCTGATGCCCTGGTCCCTTCATGGGATGATCTCTGATGCACTGGTCCCTTCATGGGATGATCTCTGATGCACTGGTCCCTTCATGGGATGATCTCTGATGCACTGGTCCCTTCATGGGATGATCTCTGATGCACTGGTCCCTTCATGGGATGATGTCTGATGCACTGGTCCCTCCATGGGATGATCTTGCATACCTCTAATCATAGTGCTGTGATGCACTGGTCCCTTCATGGGATGATCTCTGATGCCCTGGTCCCTTCATGGGATGATCTCTGATGCACTGGTCCCTTCATGGGATGATCTTGCATACCTCTAATCATAGTGCTGTGATGCCCTGGTCCCTTCATGGGATGATCTCTGATGCACTGGTCCCTTCATGGGATGCTCTTGCATACCTCTAATCATAGTGCTGTGATGCCTTGGTCCCTTCATGGGATGATCTCTGGTACCCTGGTCCCTTCATGGGATGATCTCTGATGCCCTGGTCCCTTCATGGGATGATCTCTGATGCCCTGGTCCCTTCATGGGATGATCTCTGATGCCCTGGTCCCTTCATGGGATGATCTCTGATGCCCTGGTCCCTTCATGGGATGATCTTTGATGCACTGGTCCCTTCATGGGATGATCTTGCATACCTCTAATTATAGTGCTGTGATGCCCTGGTCCCTTCATGGGATGATCTTTGATGCACTGGTCCCTTCATGGGATGATCTCTGATGCCCTGGTCCTTTCATGGGATGATCTCTGATGCCCTGGTCCCTTCATGGGATGATCTTGCATACCTCTAATCATAGTGCTGTGATGCCCTGGTCCCTTCATGGGATGATCTCTGATGCACTGGTCCCTTCATGGGATGATCTCTGATGCCCTGTTCCCTTCATGGGATGATCTCTGATGCCCTGGTCCCTTCATGGGATGATCTCTGATGCCCTGGTCCCTTCATGGGATGATCTTTGATGCACTGGTCCCTTCATGGGATGATCTTGCATACCTCTAATCATAGTGCTCTGATGCCATGGTCCCTTCATGGGATGATCTCTGATGCCCTGGTCCCTTCATGGGATGATCTCTGATGCCCTGGTCCCTTCATGGGATGATCTTTGATGCACTGGTCCCTTCATGGGATGATCTTGCATACCTCTAATCATAGTGCTGTGATGCCCTGGTCCCTTCACGGGATGATGTCTGATGCCCTGGTCCCTTCACGGGATGATGTCTGATGCCCTGGTCCCTTCACGGGATGATGTCTGATGCCCTGGTCCCTTCACGGGATGATGTCTGATGCCCTGGTCCCTTCACGGGATGATGTCTGATGCCCTGGTCCCTTCACGGGATGATGTCTGATGCCCTGGTCCCTTCACGGGATGATGTCTGATGCCCTGGTCCCTTCACGGGATGATGTCTGATGCCCTGGTCCCTTCACGGGATGATCTCTGATGCCCTGGTCCCTTCACGGGATGATCTCTGATGCCCTGGTCCCTTCATGGGATGATCTCTGATGCCCTGGTCCCTTCATGGGATGATCTCTGATGCCCTGGTCCCTTCATGGGATGATCTCTGATGCCCTGGTCCCTTCATGGGATGATCTCCGATGCCCTGGTCCCTTCATGGGATGAACTTGCCTACCTCTAATGTAAGTGCTGTGGTGTACTGGTCCCTTCATGGGATGATCTTGCATACCTCTAATCATAGTTCTGTGATGCACTGATCCCTTCATGGGATAATCTCTGATGCACTGGTCCCTTCATTGGATGATCTTGCATACCTCTGATCATAGTGCTTTGATGCCCTGGTCCCTTCATGGGATGATCTCTGATGCACTGGTCCCTTCATGGGATGATCTCTGATGCACTGGTCCCTTCATGGGATGATCTTGCATACCTCTGATCATAGTGCTGTGACGCCCTGGTCCCTTCATGGGATGATCTCCGATGCCCTGGTCCCTTCATGGGATGATCTCCGATGCCCTGGTCCCTTCATGGGATGATCTCCGATGCCCTGGTCCCTTCATGGGATGATCTCCGATGCCCTGGTCCCTTCATGGGATGATCTCCGATGCCCTGGTCCCTTCATGGGATGATCTCCGATGCCGTGGTCCCTTCATGGGATGATCTCCGATGCACTGGTCCCTTCATGGGATGATCTTGCATACCTTTAATCATAGTGCTGTGATGCCCTGGTCTCTTCATGGGATGATCTCTGATGCCCTGGTCCCTTCATGGGATGATCTCTGATGCCCTGGTCCCTTCACGGGATGATGTCTGATGCCCTGGTCCCTTCACGGGATGATGTCTGATGCCCTGGTCCCTTCACGGGATGATGTCTGATGCCCTGGTCCCTTCACGGGATGATGTCTGATGCCCTGGTCCCTTCACGGGATGATGTCTGATGCCCTGGTCCCTTCACGGGATGATGTCTGATGCCCTGGTCCCTTCACGGGATGATCTCTGATGCCCTGGTCCCTTCACGGGATGATCTCTGATGCCCTGGTCCCTTCATGGGATGATCTCTGATGCCCTGGTCCCTTCACGGGATGATGTCTGATGCCCTGGTCCCTTCACGGGATGATGTCTGATGCCCTGGTCCCTTCACGGGATGATGTCTGATGCCCTGGTCCCTTCACGGGATGATGTCTGATGCCCTGGTCCCTTCACGGGATGATGTCTGATGCCCTGGTCCCTTCACGGGATGATGTCTGATGCACTGGTCCCTTCACGGGATGATGTCTGATGCACTGGTCCCTTCACGGGATGATGTCTGATGCACTGGTCCCTTCACGGGATGATGTCTGATGCACTGGTCCCTTCACGGGATGGTCTCTGATGCACTGGTCCCTTCATGGGACGGTCTCTGATGCACTGGTCCCTTCATGGGACGGTCTCTGATGCACTGGTCCCTTCATGGGATGATCTTGCATACCTCTAATCATCGTGCTGTGATGCCCTGGTCCCTTGATGGGATGATCTCTGATGCCCTGGTCCCTTGATGGGATGATCTCTGATGCCCTGGTCCCTTGATGGGATGATCTCTGATGCCCTGGTCCCTTGATGGGATGATCTCTGATGCCCTGGTCCCTTGATGGGATGATCTCTGATGCCCTGGTCCCTTCACGGGATGATGTCTGATGCCCTGGTCCCTTCACGGGATGATGTCTGATGCCCTGGTCCCTTCACGGGATGATGTCTGATGCCCTGGTCCCTTCACGGGATGATGTCTGATGCCCTGGTCCCTTCACGGGATGATGTCTGATGCCCTGGTCCCTTCACGGGATGATGTCTGATGCCCTGGTCCCTTCACGGGATGATGTCTGATGCCCTGGTCCCTTCACGGGATGATGTCTGATGCCCTGGTCCCTTTACGGGATGATGTCTGATGCCCTGGTCCCTTTACGGGATGATGTCTGATGCCCTGATCCCTTCATGGGATGATCTCTGATGCCCTGGTCCCTTCATGGGATGATCTCTGATGCCCTGGTCCCTTCATGGGATGATCTCTGATGCCCTGGTCCCTTCATGGGATGATCTTGCATACCTCTAATCATAGTGCTCTGATGCCCTGGTCCCTTCATGGGATGATCTCTGATGCCCTGGTCCCTTCATGGGATGATCTCTGATGCCCTAGTCCCTTTATGGGATGATCTCTGATGCCCTGGTCCCTTCATGGGATGATCTCTGATGCCCTGGTCCCTTCATGGGATGAACTTGCCTACCTCTAATGTAAGTGCTGTGGTGTACTGGTCCCTTCATGGGATGATCTTGCATACCTCTAATCATAGTTCTGTGATGCACTGATCCCTTCATGGGATAATCTCTGATGCACTGGTCCCTTCATTGGATGATCTTGCATACCTCTGATCATAGTGCTGTGATGCCCTGGTCCCTTCATGGGATGATCTCTGATGCACTGGTCCCTTCATGGGATGATCTCTGATGCACTGGTCCCTTCATGGGATGATCTTGCATACCTCTGATCATAGTGCTGTGACGCCCTGGTCCCTTCATGGGATGATCTCCGATGCACTGGTCCCTTCATGGGATGATCTCCGATGCCCTGGTCCCTTCATGGGATGATCTCCGATGCACTGGTCCCTTCATGGAATGATCTCCGATGCACTGGTCCCTTCATGGGATGATCTTGCATACCTTTAATCATAGTGCTGTGATGCCCTGGTCTCTTCATGGGATGATCTCTGATGCCCTGGTCCCTTCATGGGATGATCTCTGATGCCCTGGTCCCTTCATGGGATGATCTCTGATGCCCTGGTCCCTTCACGGGATGATGTCTGATGCCCTGGTCCCTTCACGGGATGATGTCTGATGCCCTGGTCCCTTCACGGGATGATGTCTGATGCCCTGGTCCCTTCACGGGATGATGTCTGATGCCCTGGTCCCTTCACGGGATGATGTCTGATGCCCTGGTCCCTTCACGGGATGATGTCTGATGCCCTGGTCCCTTCACGGGATGATGTCTGATGCCCTGGTCCCTTCACGGGATGATGTCTGATGCCCTGGTCCCTTCACGGGATGATGTCTGATGCACTGGTCCCTTCACGGGATGGTCTCTGATGCACTGGTCCCTTCACGGGATGGTCTCTGATGCACTGGTCCCTTCATGGGACGGTCTCTGATGCACTGGTCCCTTCATGGGATGATCTTGCATACCTCTAATCATAGTGCTGTGATGCCCTGGTCCCTTCATGGGATGATCTCTGATGCACTGGTCCCTTCATGGGATGATCTCTGATGCACTGGTCCCTTCATGGGATGATCTCTGATGCACTGGTCCCTTCATGGGATGATGTCTGATGCACTGGTCCCTTCATGGGATGATCTCTGATGCCCTGGTCCCTTCATGGGATGATCTTTGATGCACTGGTCCCTTCACGGGATGTCTGATGCCCTGGTCCCTTCACGGGATGATGTCTGATGCCCTGGTCCCTTCACGGGATGATGTCTGATGCCCTGGTCCCTTCACGGGATGATGTCTGATGCCCTGGTCCCTTCACGGGATGATGTCTGATGCCCTGGTCCCTTCACGGGATGATGTCTGATGCCCTGGTCCCTTCACGGGATGATGTCTGATGCCCTGGTCCCTTCACGGGATGATGTCTGATGCCCTGGTCCCTTCACGGGATGATGTCTGATGCACTGGTCCCTTCACGGGATGATGTCTGATGCACTGGTCCCTTCACGGGATGATGTCTGATGCACTGGTCCCTTCACGGGATGGTCTCTGATGCACTGGTCCCTTCACGGGGACGGTCTCTGATGCACTGGTCCCTTCATGGGACGGTCTCTGATGCACTGGTCCCTTCATGGGATGATCTTGCATACCTCTAATCATAGTGCTGTGATGCCCTGGTCCCTTCATGGGATGATCTCTGATGCCCTGGTCCCTTCATGGGATGATCTTGCATACCTCTAATCATAGTGCTGTGATGCACTGGTCCCTTCATGGGATGAGCTTGCATACCTCTAATCATAGTGCTCTGATGCCCTGGTCCCGTCATGGGATGATCTCTGATGCCCTGGTCCCTTCATGGGATGATCTTTGATGCACTGGTCCCTTCATGGGATGATCTTGTATACCTCTAATCATAGTGCTCTGATGCCCTGGTCCCTTCATGGGATGATCTTTGATGCCCTGGTCCCTTCATGGGATGATCTTTGATGCACTGGTCCCTTCATGGGATGATCTTGCATACCTCTAATCATAGTGCTGTGATGCCCTGGTCCCTTCATGGGATGATCTCTGATGCCCTGGTCCCTTCATGGGATGATCTCTGATGCCCTGGTCCCTTCATGGGATGATCTCTGATGCCCTGGTCCCTTCATGGGATGATCTCTGATGCCCTGGTCCCTTCATGGGATGATGTCTGATGCCCTGGTCCCTTCACGGGATGATGTCTGATGCCCTGGTCCCTTCACGGGATGATGTCTGATGCCCTGGTCCCTTCACGGGATGATGTCTGATGCCCTGGTCCCTTCATGGGATGATCTTGCATACCTCTAATCATAGTGCTCTGATGCCCTGGTCCCTTCATGGGATGATCTCTGATGCCCTGGTCCCTTCATGGGATGATCTCTGATGCCCTAGTCCCTTCATGGGATGATCTCTGATGCCCTGGTCCCTTCATGGGATGATCTCTGATGCCCTGGTCCCTTCATGGGATGATCTCTGATGCCCTGGTCCCTTCATGGGATGATCTCTGATGCACTGGTCCCTTCATGGGATGATCTCTGATGCACTGGTCCCTTCATGGGATGATCTCTGATGCACTGGTCCCTTCATGGGATGATGTCTGATGCACTGGTCCCTTCATGGGATGATGTCTGATGCACTGGTCCCTTCATGGGATGATCTCTGATGCCCTGGTCCCTTCATGGGATGATCTCTGATGCCCTGGTCCCTTCATGGGATGATCTCTGATGCCCTGGTCCCTTCATGGGATGATGTCTGATGCACTGGTCCCTTCATGGGATGATCTTGCATACCTCTAATCATAGTGCTGTGATGCCCTGGTCCCTTCATGGGATGATCTTGCATACCTCTAATCATAGTGCTGTGATGCCCTGGTCCCTTCATGGGATGATCTCTGATGCCCTGGTCCCTTCATGGGATGATCTCTGATGCCCTGGTCCCTTCATGGGATGATGTCTGATGCCCTGGTCCCTTCATGGGATGATGTCTGATGCCCTGGTCCCTTCACGGGATGATGTCTGATGCCCTGGTCCCTTCACGGGATGATGTCTGATGCCCTGGTCCCTTCACGGGATGATGTCTGATGCCCTGGTCCCTTCACGGGATGATGTCTGATGCCCTGGTCCCTTCACGGGATGATGTCTGATGCCCTGGTCCCTTCACGGGATGATGTCTGATGCCCTGGTCCCTTCACGGGATGATGTCTGATGCCCTGGTCCCTTCACGGGATGATGTCTGATGCCCTGGTCCCTTCACGGGATGATCTCTGATGCCCTGGTCCCTTCATGGGATGATCTCTGATGCCCTGGTCCCTTCATGGGATGATCTCTGATGCCCTGGTCCCTTCATGGGATGATCTCTGATGCCCTGGTCCCTTCATGGGATGATCTTGCATACCTCTAAT
This sequence comes from Triturus cristatus, assembly GCF_964204655.1. Taxonomy (NCBI): domain Eukaryota; kingdom Metazoa; phylum Chordata; class Amphibia; order Caudata; family Salamandridae; genus Triturus; species Triturus cristatus. The sequence goes on along the minus strand of NC_140592.1, from coordinate 174,332,862 downwards.
CATAGTGCTCTGATGCCCTGGTCCCTTCATGGGATGATCTCTGATGCCCTGGTCCCTTCATGGGATGATCTCTGATGCCCTAGTCCCTTCATGGGATGATCTCTGATGCCCTGGTCCCTTCATGGGATGATCTCTGATGCCCTGGTCCCTTCATGGGATGATCTCTGATGCCCTGGTCCCTTCATGGGATGATCTCTGATGCACTGGTCCCTTCATGGGATGATCTCTGATGCACTGGTCCCTTCATGGGATGATCTCTGATGCACTGGTCCCTTCATGGGATGATGTCTGATGCACTGGTCCCTCCATGGGATGATCTTGCATACCTCTAATCATAGTGCTGTGATGCACTGGTCCCTTCATGGGATGATCTCTGATGCCCTGGTCCCTTCATGGGATGATCTCTGATGCCCTGGTCCCTTCATGGGATGATGTCTGATGCACTGGTCCCTTCATGGGATGATCTTGCATACCTCTAATCATAGTGCTGTGATGCCCTGGTCCCTTCATGGGATGATCTTGCATACCTCTAATCATAGTGCTGTGATGCCCTGGTCCCTTCATGGGATGATCTCTGGTGCCCTGGTCCCTTCATGGGATGATCTCTGGTGCCCTGGTCCCTTCATGGGATGCTCTGATGCCCTGGTTCCTTCATGGGATGATCTCTGATGCACTGGTCCCTTCATGGGATGATCTTGCATACCTCTAATCATAGTGCTGTGATGCACTGGTCCCTTCATGGGATGATCTTGCATACCTCTAATCATGGTGCTGTGATGCCCTGGTCCCTTCATGGGATGATCTCCGATGCCCTGGTCCCTTCATGGGATGATCTCCGATGCCCTGGTCCCTTCATGGGATGATCTCCGATGCCCTGGTCCCTTCATGGGATGATCTCCGATGCCCTGGTCCCTTCATGGGATGATCTCCGATGCACTGGTCCCTTCATGGAATGATCTCCGATGCACTGGTCCCTTCATAGAATGATGTCTGATGCACTGGTCCCTTCATGGGATGATCTTGCATACCTTTAATCATAGTGCTGTGATGCCCTGGTCTCTTCATGGGATGATCTCTGATGCCCTGGTCCCTTCATGGGATGATCTCTGATGCCCTGGTCCCTTCATGGGATGATCTCTGATGCCCTGGTCCCTTCATGGGATGATCTCTGATGCCCTGGTCCCTTCATGGGATGATCTCTGATGCCCTGGTCCCTTCATGGGATGATCTCTGATGCCCTGGTCCCTTCATGGGATGATCTCTGATGCCCTGGTCCCTTCATGGGACGGTCACTGATGCCCTGGTCCCTTCATGGGACGGTCACTGATGCCCTGGTCCCTTCATGGGACGATCTCTGATGCCCTGGTCCCTTCATGGGATGATCTCTGATGCCCTGGTCCCTTCATGGGATGATCTCTGATGCCCTGGTCCCTTCATGGGATGATCTCTGATGCCCTGGTCCCTTCATGGGATGATATTTGATGCACTGGTCCCTTCATGGGATGATCTTACATACCTCTAATCATAGTGCTGTGATGCACTGGTCCCTTCATGGGATGATCTTGCATATCTCTAATCGTAGTGCTGTGATGCCCTGGTCTCTTCATGGGATGATCTCTGATGCCCTGGTCTCTTCATGGGATCATCTCTGATGCCCTGGTCTCTTCATGGGATGATCTCTGATGCACTGGTCCCTTCATGGGATGATGTCTGATGCACTGGTCCCTTCATGGGATGATCTTGCATACCTCTAATCATAGTGCTGTGATGCCCTGGTCCCTTCATGGGATGATCTCTGATGCACTGGTCCCTTCATGGGATGATCTTGCATACCTCTAATCATAGTGCTGTGATGCCCTGGTCCCTTCACGGGATGATGTCTGATGCCCTGGTCCCTTCACGGGATGATGTCTGATGCCCTGGTCCCTTCACGGGATGATGTCTGATGCCCTGGTCCCTTCATGGGATGATCTTGCATACCTCTAATCATAGTGCTGTGATGCCCTGGTCCCTTCATGGGATGATCTGATGCCCTGGTCCCTTCATGGGATGATCTGATGCCCTGGTCCCTTCATGGGATGATCTCTGATGCCCTGGTCCCTTCATGGGATGATCTCTGATGCCCTGGTCCCTTCATGGGATGATCTCTGATGCCCTGGTCCCTTCATGGGATGATCTCTGATGCCCTGGTCCCTTCATGGGATGATCTCTGATGCCCTGGTCCCTTCATGGGATGATCTCTGATGCCCTGGTCCCTTCATGGGGATGATCTCTGATGCCCTGGTCCCTTCATGGGATGATCTTGCATACCTCTAATCATAGTGCTGTGATGCCCTGGTCCCTTCATGGGACGATCTCGGATGCCCTGGTCCCTTCATGGGACGGTCACTGATGCCCTGGTCCCTTCATGGGACGGTCACTGATGCCCTGGTCCCTTCATGGGACGATCTCTGATGCCCTGGTCCCTTCATGGGATGATCTCTGATGCCCTGGTCCCTTCATGGGATGATCTTTGATGCACTGGTCCCTTCATGGGATGATCTTGCATACCTCTAATGTAAGTGCTGTGGTGTACTGGTCCCTTCATGGGATGATCTTGCATACCTCTAATCATAGTGCTGTGATGCACTGGTCCCTTCATGGGATGATCTTGCATACCTCTAATCATAGTGCTGTGATGCCCTGGTCCCTTAATGGGATGATCTCCGATGCCCTGGTCCCTTAATGGGATGATCTCCGATGCCCTGGTCCCTTCATGGGATGATCTCCGATGCCCTGGTCCCTTCATGGGATGATCTCCGATGCCCTGGTCCCTTCATGGGATGATCTCCGATGCCCTGGTCCCTTCATGGGATGATCTCCGATCCCTTGTCCCTTCATGGAATGATCTCCGATGCACTGGTCCCTTCATGGAATGATCTCCGATGCACTGGTCCCTTCATGGAATGATGTCTGATGCACTGGTCCCTTCATGGGATGATCTTGCATACCTCTAATCATAGTGCTGTTGCACTGGTCCCTTCATGGGATGATCTTGCATATCTCTTATAGTGCTGTGATGCCCTGGTCTCTTCATGGGATGATCTCTGATGCTCTGGTCTCTTCATGGGATGATCTCTGATGCACTGGTCCCTTCATGGGATGATGTCTGATGCACTGGTTCCTTCATGGGATGATCTTTCATCCCTCTAATCATAGTGCTGTGATGCACTGGTCCCTTCATGGGATGATCTCTGATGCCCTTGTCCCTTCATGGGATAATCTCTGATGCCCTGGTCCCTTCATGGGATAATCTCTGATGCCCTGGTCCCTTCATGGGATGATCTCTGATGCCCTGGTCCCTTCATGGGATGATCTCTGATGCCCTGGTCCCTTCATGGGATGATCTCTGATGCCCTGGTCCCTTCATGGGATGATCTCTGATGCCCTGGTCCCTTCATGGGATGATCTCTGATGCCCTGGTCCCTTCATGGGATGATCTCTGATGCCCTGGTCCCTTCATGGGATGATCTCTGATGCACTGGTCCCTTTATGGGATGATCTTGCATACCTCTAATCATAGTGCTGTGATGCCCTGGTCCCTTCATGGGATGATCTCCGATGCCCTGGTCTCTTCATGGGATGATCTCCGATGCCCTGGTCTCTTCATGGGATGATCTCCGATGCCCTGGTCTCTTCATGGGATGATCTCCGATGCCCTGGTCCCTTCATGGGATGATCTCCGATGCCCTGGTCCCTTCATGGGATGATCTCCGATGCCCTGGTCCCTTCATGGGATGATCTCCGATGCCCTGGTCCCTTCATGGGATGATCTCTGATGCCCTGGTCCCTTCATGGGATGATCTTGCATGCCTCTAATGTAAGTGCTGTGGTGTACTGGTCCCTTCATGGGATGATCTCTGATGCCCTTGTCCCTTCATGGGATAATCTCTGATGCCCTGGTCCCTTCATGGGATAATCTCTGATGCCCTGGTCCCTTCATGGGATGATCTCTGATGCCCTGGTCCCTTCATGGGATGATCTCTGATGCCCTGGTCCCTTCATGGGATGATCTCTGATGCCCTGGTCCCTTCATGGGATGATCTCTGATGCCCTGGTCCCTTCATGGGATGATCTCTGATGCACTGGTCCCTTCATGGGATGATCTCTGATGCACTGGTCCCTTTATGGGATGATCTTGCATACCTCTAATCATAGTGCTGTGATGCCCTGGTCTCTTCATGGGATGATCTCCGATGCCCTGGTCTCTTCATGGGATGATCTCCGATGCCCTGGTCTCTTCATGGGATGATCTCCGATGCCCTGGTCCCTTCATGGGATGATCTCCGATGCCCTGGTCCCTTCATGGGATGATCTCCGATGCCCTGGTCCCTTCATGGGATGATCTCCGATGCCCTGGTCCCTTCATGGGATGATCTCCGATGCCCTGGTCCCTTCATGGGATGATCTCCGATGCCCTGGTCCCTTCATGGGATGATCTCTGATGCCCTGGTCCCTTCATGGGATGATCTTGCATGCCTCTAATGTAAGTGCTGTGGTGTACTGGTCCCTTCATGGGATGATCTCTGATGCCCTGGTCCCTTGATGGGATGATCTCTGATGCCCTGGTCCCTTGATGGGATGATCCCAGATGCCCTGGTCCCTTCGTGGGATGATCCCAGATGCCCTGGTCCCTTCGTGGGATGATCCCAGATGCCCTGGTCCCTTCACGGGATGATGTCTGATGCCCTGGTCCCTTCACGGGATGATGTCTGATGCCCTGGTCCCTTCACGGGATGATGTCTGATGCCCTGGTCCCTTCACGGGATGATGTCTGATGCCCTGGTCCCTTCACGGGATGATGTCTGATGCCCTGGTCCCTTCACGGGATGATCTCTGATGCCCTGGTCCCTTCACGGGATGATCTCTGATGCCCTGGTCCCTTCACGGGATGATCTCTGATGCACTGGTCCCTTCACGGGATGATCTCTGATGCACTGGTCCCTTCACGGGATGATCTCTGATGCACTGGTCCCTTCATGGGATGATCTTGCATACCTCTAATCATAGTGCTGTGATGCCCTGGTCCCTTCATGGGATGATCTCTGATGCCCTGGTCCCTTCATGGGATGATCTCTGATGCCCTGGTCCCTTCATGGGATGATCTTGCATACCTCTAATCATAGTGCTGTGATGCACTGATCCCTTCATGGGATGATCTCCGATGCCCTGGTCCCTTCATGGGATGATCTCCGATGCCCTGGTCCCTTCTTGGGATGATCTCTGATGCCCTGGTCCCTTCATGGGATGATCTTGCATGCCTCTAATGTAAGTGCTGTGGTGTACTGGTCCCTTCATGGGATGATCTTGCATACCTCTAATCATAGTGCTCTGATGCCCTGGTCCCTTCATGGGATGATCTCTGATGCCCTGGTCCCTTCATGGGATGATCTCTGATGCCCTGGTCCCTTCATGGGATAATCTCTGATGCCCTGGTCCCTTCATGGGATAATCTCTGATGCCCTGGTCCCTTCATGGGATGATCTCTGATGCACTGGTCCCTTCATGGGATGATGTCTGATGCACTGGTCCCTTCCTGGGATGATCTTGCATACCTCTAATCATAGTGCTGTGATGCCCAGGTCCCTTCATGGGATGATCTCTGATGCACTGGTCCCTTCATGGGATGTCTGATGCACTGGTCCCTTCATGGGATGATCTTGCATACCTCTAATCATAGTGCTGTGATGCACTGGTCCCTTCACGGGATGATCTCTGATGCACTGGTCCCTTCATGGGATGATCTTGCATACCTCTAATCATAGTGCTGTGATGCCCTGGTCCCTTCATGGGATGATCTCTGGTGCCCTGGTCCCTTCATGGGATGCTCTGATGCCCTGGTCCCTTCATGGGATGATCTCTGATGCACTGGTCCCTTCATGGGATTATCTTGCATACCTCTAATCATAGTGCTGTGATGCACTGGTCCCTTCATGGGATGATCTTGCATACCTCTAATCATAGTGCAGCGATGCCCTGGTCCCTTCATGGGATGATCTCCGATTCCCTGGTCCCTTCGTGGGATGATCTCCGATTCCCTGGTCCCTTCGTGGGATGATCTCCGATGCACTGGTCCCTTCATGGAATGATCTTGCATACCTCTAATCATAGTGCTGTGATGCACTGGTCCCTTCATGGGATGATCTTGCATACCTCTAATCATAGTGCTGTGATGCACTGGTCCCTTCATGGGATGATCTTGCATATTTCTAATCATAGTGCTGTGATGCCCTGGTCTCTTCATGGGATGATCTCTGATGCCCTGGTCCCTTCATGGGATGATGTCTGATGCCCTGGTCCCTTCATGGGATGATGTCTGATGCACTGGTCCCTTCATGGGATGATGTCTGATGCACTGGTCCCTTCATGGGATGATGTCTGATGCACTGGTCCCTTCATGGGATGATCTCTGATGCCCTGGTCCCTTCATGGGATGATCTCTGATGCCCTGGTCCCTTCATGGGATGATCTCTGATGCCCTGGTCCCTTCATGGGATGATGTCTGATGCACTGGTCCCTTCATGGGATGATCTTGCATACCTCTAATCATAGTGCTGTGATGCCCTGGTCCCTTCATGGGATGATCTCTGATGCACTGGTCCCTTCATGGGATGATCTTGCATACCTCTAATCATAGTGCTGTGATGCATTGGTCCCTTCATGGGATGATCTCTGGTACCCTGGTCCCTTCATGGGATGATCTCTGATGCCCTGGTCCCTTCATGGGATGCTCTGATGCCCTGGTCCCTTCATGGGATGATCTCTGATGCCCTGGTCCCTTCATGGGATGATCTCTGATGCACTGGTCCCTTCATGGGATGATCTCTGATGCACTGGTCCCTTCATGGGATGATCTCTGATGCCCTGGTCCCTTCATGGGATGATCTTGCATGCCTCTAATGTAAGTGCTGTGGTGTACTGGTCCCTTCATGGGATGATCTTGCATACCTCTAATCATAGTGCTCTGATGCCCTGGTCCCTTCATGGGATGATCTCTGATGCCCTGGTCCCTTCATGGGATGATCTCTGATGCCCTGGTCCCTTCATGGGATGATCTCTGATGCCCTGGTCCCTTCATGGGATGATCTCTCATGCCCTGGTCCCTTCATGGGATGATCTCTCATGCACTGGTCCCTTCATGGGATGATCTCTGATGCACTGGTCCCTTCATGGGATGATGTCTGATGCACTGGTCCCTTCATGGGATGATCTTGCATACCTCTAATCATAGTGCTGTGATGCCCATGTCCCTTCATGGGATGATCTCTGATGCACTGGTCCCTTCATGGGATGTCTGATGCACTGGTCCCTTCATGGGATGATCTTGCATACCTCTAATCATAGTGCTGTGATGCACTGGTCCCTTCATGGGATGATCTTGCATACCTCTAATCATAGTGCTGTGATGCACTGGTCCCTTCACGGGATGATCTCTGATGCACTGGTCCCTTCATGGGATGATCTTGCATACCTCTAATCATAGTGCTGTGATGCCCTGGTCCCTTCATGGGATGATCTCTGGTGCCCTTGTACCTTCATGGGATGCTCTGATGCCCTGGTCCCTTCATGGGATGATCTCTGATGCACTGGTCCCTTCATGGGATTATCTTGCATACCTCTAATCATAGTGCTGTGATGCACTGGTCCCTTCATGGGATGATCTTGCATACCTCTAATCATAGTGCAGCGATGCCCTGGTCCCTTCATGGGATGATCTCCGATTCCCTGGTCCCTTCGTGGGATGATCTCCGATTCCCTGGTCCCTTCGTGGGATGATCTCCGATGCACTGGTCCCTTCATGGAATGATCTTGCATACCTCTAATCATAGTGCTGTGATGCCCTGGTCCCTTCATGGGATGATCTCTGATGCACTGGTCCCTTCATGGGATGATCTTGCATACCTCTAATCATAGTGCTGTGATGCCCTGGTCCCTTCATGGGATGATCTCTGCTGCCCTGGTCCCTTCATGGGATGATCTCTGATGCCCTGGTCCCTTCATGGGATGATCTCTGATGCCCTGGTCCCTTCATGGGATGATCTCTGATGCCCTGGTCCCTTCATGGGATGATCTCTGATGCCCTGGTCCCTTCATGGGATGATCTCTGATGCCCTGGTCCCTTCATGGGATGATCTCTGATGCCCTGGTCCCTTCATGGGATGATCTTGCATACCTCTAATCATAGTGCTGTGATGCCCTGGTCCCTTCATGGGACGATCTCGGATGCACTGGTCCCTTCATGGGACGGTCACTGATGCACTGGTCCCTTCATGGGACGGTCACTGATGCCCTGGTCCCTTCATGGGACGGTCACTGATGCCCTGGTCCCTTCATGGGATGATCTCTGATGCCCTGGTCCCTTCATGGGATGATCTTTGATGCACTGGTCCCTTCATGGGATGATCTTGCATACCTCTAATGTAAGTGCTGTGGTGTACTGGTCCCTTCATGGGATGATCTTGCATACCTCTAATCATAGTGCTGTGATGCACTGGTCCCTTCATGGGATGATCTTGCATACCTCTAATCATAGTGCTGTGATGCCCTGGTCCCTTCGTAGGATGATCTCCGATGCCCTGGTCCCTTCATGGGATGAACTCCGATGCCCGGGTCCCTTCATGGGATGATCTCCGATGCCCGGGTCCCTTCATAGGATGATCTCTGATGCACTGGTCCCTTCATGGGATGATCTCTGATGCACTGGTCCCTTCATGGGATGATCTCTGATGCACTGGTCCCTTCTTGGGATGATCTCTGATCCCTTCATGGGATGATCTTTGATGCTCTGATCCCTTCATGGGATGATCTTTGATGCTCTGATCCCTTCATGGGATGATCTTTGGTGCTCTGGTCCCTTCATGGGATGATCTCTGATGCCCTGGTCCCTTCATGGGATGATCTCTGATGCCCTGGTCCCTTCATGGGATGATCTCTGATGCCCTGGTCCCTTCATGGGATGATCTCTAATGCCCTGGTCCCTTCATGGGATGATCTTGCATACCTCTAATCATAGTGCTGTGATGCACTGATCCCTTCATTGGATGATCTTGCATACCTCTAATCATAGTGCTCTGATGCCCTGGTCCCTTCATGGGATGATCTCTGATGCCCTGGTCCCTTCATGGGATGATCTCTGATGCCCTGGTCCCTTCATGGGATGATCTCTGATGCCCTGGTCCCTTCATGGGATGATCTCTGATGCCCTGGTCCCTTCATGGGATGATCTCTGATGCCCTGGTCCCTTCATGGGATGATCTCTCATGCACTGGTCCCTTCATGGGATGATGTCTGATGCACTAGTCCCTTCATGGGATGATGTCTGATGCACTGGTCCCTTCACGGGATGATCCCTGATGCACTGGTCCCTTCACGGGATGATGTCTGATGCCCTGGTCCCTTCACGGGATGATGTCTGATGCCCTGGTCCCTTCACGGGATGATGTCTGATGCCCTGGTCCCTTCACGGGATGATGTCTGATGCCCTGGTCCCTTCACGGGATGATGTCTGATGCCCTGGTCCCTTCACGGGATGATGTCTGATGCCCTGGTCCCTTCACGGGATGATGTCTGATGCCCTGGTCCCTTCACGGGATGATGTCTGATGCCCTGGTCCCTTCACGGGATGATGTCTGATGCCCTGGTCCCTTCACGGGATGATGTCTGATGCCCTGGTCCCTTCACGGGATGATGTCTGATGCCCTGGTCCCTTCACGGGATGATGTCTGATGCCCTGGTCCCTTCACGGGATGATGTCTGATGCACTGGTCCCTTCACGGGATGATGTCTGATGCACTGGTCCCTTCACGGGATGATGTCTGATGCACTGGTCCCTTGACGGGATGATGTCTGATGCACTGGTCCCTTGACGGGATGATGTCTGATGCACTGGTCCCTTGACGGGATGATGTCTGATGCACTGGTCCCTTGACGGGATGATGTCTGATGCACTGGTCCCTTGACGGGATGATCTCTGATGCACTGGTCCCTTCGGGGGATGATCTCTGATGCACTGGTCCCTTCACGGGATGATCTCTGATGCACTGGTCCCTTCACGGTATGATCTCTGATGCACTGGTCCCTTCATGGGATGATCTTGCATACCTCTAATCATAGTGCTGTGATGCCCTGGTCCCTTCATGGGATGATCTCTGATGCCCTGGTCCCTTCATGGGATGATCTCTGATGCCCTGGTCCCTTCATGGGATGATCTTGCATACCTCTAATCATAGTGCTGTGATGCACTGATCCCTTCATGGGATGATCTCCGATGCCCTGGTCCCTTCATGGGATGATCTCCGATGCCCTGGTCCCTTCATGGGATGATCTCCGATGCCCTGGTCCCTTCTTGGGATGATCTCTGATGCCCTGGTCCCTTCATGGGATGATCTTGCATGCCTCTAATGTAAGTGCTGTGGTGTACTGGTCCCTTCATGGGATGATCTTGCATTCCTCTAATCATAGTGCTCTGATGCCCTGGTCCCTTCATGGGATGATCTCTGATGCCCTGGTCCCTTCATGGGATGATCTCTGATGCCCTGGTCCCTTCATGGGATGATCTCTGATGCCCTGGTCCCTTCATGGGATGATCTCTGATGCCCTGGTCCCTTCATGGGATGATCTCTGATGCACTGGTCCCTTCATGGGATGATGTCTGATGCACTGGTCCCTTCATGGGATGATCTTGCATACCTCTAATCATAGTGCTGTGATGCCCAGGTCCCTTCATGGGATGATCTCTGATGCACTGGTCCCTTCATGGGATGTCTGATGCACTGGTCCCTTCATGGGATGATCTTGCATACCTCTAATCATAGTGCTGTGATGCACTGGTCCCTCCACGGGATGATCTCTGATGCACTGGTCCCTTCATGGGATGATCTTGCATACCTCTAATCCTAGTGCTGTGATGCCCTGGTCCCTTCATGGGATGCTCTGATGCCCTGGTCCCTTCATGGGATGATCTCTGATGCACTGGTCCCTTCATGGGATTATCTTGCATACCTCTAATCATAGTGCTGTGATGCACTGGTCCCTTCATGGGATGATCTTGCATACCTCTAATCATAGTGCTGTGATGCCCTGGTCCCTTCGTGGGATGATCTCCGATGCCCTGGTCCCTTCGTGGGATGATCTCCGATTCCCTGGTCCCTTCGTGGGATGATCTCCGATTCCCTGGTCCCTTCATGGGATGATCTCCGATGCCCTGGTCCCTTCATGGGATGATCTCCGATGCCCTGGTCCCTTCATGGGATGATCTCCGATGCACTGGTCCCTTCATGGAATGATGTCTGATGCACTGGTCCCTTCATGGGATGATCTTGCATACCTCTAATCATAGTGCTGTGATGCACTGGTCTCTTCATGGGATGTTCTCTGATGCTCTGGTCTCTTCATGGGATGATCTCTGATGCCCTGGTCCCTTCATGGGATGATGTCTGATGCACTGGTCCCTTCATGGGATGATGTCTGATGCACTGGTCCCTTCACGGGATGATGTCTGATGCACTGGTCCCTTCATGGGATGGTCTCTGATGCACTGGTCCCTTCATGGGACGGTCTCTGATGCACTGGTCCCTTCATGGGATGATCTCTGATGCACTGGTCCATTAATGGGATGATCTTGCATACCTCTAATCATAGTGCTGTGATGCCCTGGTCCCTTCATGGGATGATCTCTGATGCCCTGGTCCCTTCATGGGATGATCTCTGATGCCCTGGTCCATTCATGGGATGATCTTGCATACCTCTAATCCTAGTGCTGTGATGCACTGGTCCCTTCATGGGATGAGCTTGCATACCTCTAATCATAGTGCTCTGATGCCCTGGTCCCTTCATGGGATGATCTCTGATGCCCTGGTCCCTTCATGGGATGATCTTTGATGCACTGGTCCCTTCATTGGATGATCTTGCATACCTCTAATCATAGTGCTCTGATGCCCTGGTCCCTTCATGGGATGATCTTTGATGCCCTGGTCCCTTCATGGGATGATCTTTGCACTGGTCCCTTCATGGGATGATCTTGCATACCTCTAATCATAGTGCTGTGATGCACTGGTCCCTTCATGGGATGATCTCTGATGCCCTGGTCCCTTCATGGGATGATCTCTGATGCCCCGGTCCCTTTATGGGATGATCTCTGATGCCCCGGTCCCTTCATGGGATGATCTCTGATGCCCTGGTCCCTTCATGGGATGATCTCTGATGCCCCGGTCCCTTCATGGGATGATCTCTGATGCCCTGGTCCCTTCATGGGATGATGTCTGATGCCCTGGTCCCTTCACGGGATGATGTCTGATGCCCTGGTCCCTTCACGGGATGATGTCTGATGCCCTGGTCCCTTCACGGGATGATGTCTGATGCCCTGGTCCCTTCACGGGATGATGTCTGATGCCCTGGTCCCTTCACGGGATGATGTCTGATGCCCTGGTCCCTTCACGGGATGATGTCTGATGCCCTGGTCCCTTCACGGGATGATGTCTGATGCCCTGGTCCCTTCACGGGATGATGTCTGATGCCCTGGTCCCTTCACGGGATGATGTCTGATGCCCTGGTCCCTTCACGGGATGATGTCTGATGCCCTGGTCCCTTCACGGGATGATGTCTGATGCCCTGGTCCCTTCACGGGATGATGTCTGATGCCCTGGTCCCTTCACGGGATGATGTCTGATGCCTTGGTCCCTTCATGGGATGATCTCTGATGCCCTGGTCCCTTCATGGCATGATCTTGCATACCTCTAATCATAGTGCTCTGATGCCCTGGTCCCTTCATGGGATGATCTTGCATGCCTCTAATGTAAGTGCTGTGGCGTACTGGTCCCTTCATGGGATGATCTTGCATGCCTCTAATCATAGTGCTGTGATGCACTGGTCCCTTCATGGGATGATCTCTGATGCACTGGTCCCTTCATGGGATGTCTGATGCACTGGTCCCTCCATGGGATGATCTTGCATACCTCTAATCATAGTGCTGTGATGCACTGGTCCCTTCATGGGATGATCTCTGATGCCCTGGTCCCTTCATGGGAGGATCTCTGATGCCCTGGTCCCTTCATGGGATGATCTCTGATGCCCTGGTCCCTTCATGGGATGATGTCTGATGCACTGGTCCCTTCATGGGATGATCTTGCATACCTCTAATCATAGTGCTGTGATGCCCTGGTCCCTTCATGGGATGATCTCTGATGCACTGGTCCCTTCATGGGATGATCTTGCATACCTCTAATCATAGTGCTGTGATACCTTGGTCCCTTCATGGGATGATCTCTGGTGCCCTGGTCCCTTCATGGGATGATCTCTTGTGCCCTGGTCCCTTCATGGGATGCTCTGATGCCCTGGTCCCTTCATGGGATGATCTCTGAACTGGTCCCTTCATGGGATGATCTTGCATACCTCTAATCATAGTTCTGTGATGCACTGGTCCCTTCATGGGATGATCTTGCATACCTCTAATCATGGTGCTGTGATGCCCTGGTCCCTTCATGGGATGATCTCCGATGCCCTGGTCCCTTCATGGGATGATCTCCGATGCCGTGGTCCCTTCATGGGATGATCTCCGATGCCCTGGTCCCTTCATGGGATGATCTCCGATGCACTGGTCCCTTCATGGGATGATCTCCGATGCACTGGTCCCTTCATGGGATGATCTCCGATGCACTGGTCCCTTCATGGAATGATCTCCGATGCACTGGTCCCTTCATAGAATGATGTCTGATGCACTGGTCCCTTCATGCGATGATCTTGCATACCTTTAATCATAGTGCTGTGATGCCCTGGTCTCTTCATGGGATGATCTCTGATGCCCTGGTCCCTTCATGGGATGATCTCTGATGCCCTGGTCCCTTCATGGGATGATCTCTGATGCCCTGGTCCCTTCATGGGATGATCTCTGATGCCCTGGTCCCTTCATGGGATGATCTCTGATGCCCTGGTCCCTTCATGGGATGATCTCTGATGCCCTGGTCCCTTCATGGGATGATCTCTGATGCCCTGGTCCCTTCATGGGATGATCTCTGATGCCCTGGTCCCTTCATGGGATGATCTTTGATGCACTGGTCCCTTCATGGGATGATCTTTGATGCACTGGTCCCTTCATGGGATGATCTTGCATACCTCTAATTATAGTGCTGTGATGCCCTGGTCCCTTCATGGGATGATCTCTGATGCCCTGGTCCCTTCATGGGATGATCTCTGATGCCCTGGTCCCTTCATGGGATGATCTCTGATGCCCTGGTCCCTTCATGGGATGATCTTGCATACCTCTAATGTAAGTGCTGTGGTGTACTGGTCCCTTCATGGGATGATCTTGCATACCTCTAATCATGGTGCTGTGATTAGGGGTGGGCGGAATTTGCGGAATTAACCTTAGCAAATTATCGCGAGAATGTTTAAAATTATCGCAAACAAGCAGAAATATCGCGAAGATGCGGAAGTTTTTTTCCGGCATGTTCGCGAGATTTTCTGCATGGTTGCGGGTCGCCAACTTACCCATGTGGTTGCTTGCGGGCGCGGCCATCTTGTTTTGAGTTGTTCTCGCGGTGCATGATCGCGAGAAGAAAGACGTGATCGCGCGACGCATGACGTCACTGCGGGCGCGAACTGTCGCGAGACAGCGCAAATGGCTAAAAACAATACAACATCTCATGGAGAACGCGACCGGATCAAGAAAACTTGTCGGCGAACGCAGGGATTCAGGTAAGGCGATCGCGCGCGCGCAAGAATGTATCATTTTACAGCGCGAGCAAGAAACAAAGTATCGCCAAGCTGCGGAAACCGTAATTTTTGACATTTTCGCGCTCTCCGCGGAACGCAAAAATGTCAAATTATCGCAATTTCCGCGAACGGAACGAAATTTTTGCCCAGGCCTAGCTGTGATGCCCTGGTCCCTTCATGGGATGATCTCCGATGCCCTGGTCCCTTCATGGGATGATCTCTGATGCCCTGGTCCCTTCATGGGATGATCTCTGATGCCCTGGTCCCTTCTTGGGATGATCTCTGATGCCCTGGTCCCTTCATGGGATGATCCCTGATGCCCTGGTCCCTTCATGGGATGATCTTGCATACCTCTAATCATAGTGCTGTGATGCACTGGTCTCTTCATGGGATGATCTCTGATGCCCTGGTCTCTTCATGGGATGATCTCTGATGCCCTGGTCTCTTCATGGGATGATCTCTGATGCACTGGTCCCTTCATGGGATGATCTCTGATGCACTGGTCTCTTCATGGGATGATCTCTGATGCACTGGTCCCTTCATGGGATGATCTTGCATACCTCTAATCATAGTGCTGTGATGCCCTGGTCCCTTCATGGGATGATCTGATGCACTGGTCCCTTCATGGGATGATCTTGCATACCTCTAATCATAGTGCTGTGATGCCCTGGTCCCTTCATGGGATGATCTGATGCCCTGGTCCCTTCATGGTATGATCTGATGCCCTGGTCCCTTCATGGGATGATCTCTGATGCCCTGGTCCCTTCATGGGATGATCTCTGATGCCCTGGTCCCTTCATGGGATGATCTCTGATGCCCTGGTCCCTTCATGGGATGATCTCTGATGCCCTGGTCCCTTCATGGGATGATCTTGCATACCTCTAATCATAGTGCTGTGATGCCCTGGTCCCTTCATGGGACGATCTCGGATGCCCTGGTCCCTTCATGGGACGATCTCGGATGCCCTGGTCCCTTCATGGGACGATCTCGGATGCCCTGGTCCCTTCATGGGACGGTCACTGATGCCCTGGTCCCTTCATGGGACGGTCACTGATGCCCTGGTCCCTTCATGGGACGGTCACTGATGCCCTGGTCCCTTCATGGGACGGTCACTGATGCCCTGGTCCCTTCATGGGACGGTCACTGATGCCCTGGTCCCTTCATGGGACGGTCACTGATGCCCTGGTCCCTTCACGGGACGGTCACTGATGCCCTGGTCCCTTCACGGGACGGTCACTGATGCCCTGGTCCCTTCACGGGACGGTCACTGATGCCCTGGTCCCTTCACGGGACGGTCTCTGATGCCCTGGTCCCTTCACGGGACGGTCTCTGATGCCCTGGTCCCTTCACGGGACGATGTCTGATGCCCTGGTCCCTTCACGGGATGATGTCTGATGCCCTGGTCCCTTCACGGGATGATGTCTGATGCCCTGGTCCCTTCACGGGATGATGTCTGATGCCCTGGTCCCTTCACGGGATGATGTCTGATGCCCTGGTCCCTTCACGGGATGATGTCTGATGCCCTGGTCCCTTCACGGGATGATGTCTGATGCCCTGGTCCCTTCACGGGATGATGTCTGATGCCCTGGTCCCTTCATGGGATGATCTCTGATGGACTGGTCCCTTCATGGGATGATGTCTGATGCCCTGGTCCCTTCATGGGATGATCTTGCATACCTCAAATCATAGTGCTGTGATGCCCTGGTCCCTTCGTGGGATGATCTCCGATGCCCTGGTCCCTTCGTGGGATGATCTCCGATGCCCTGGTCCCTTCGTGGGATGATCTCCGATGCCCTGGTCCCTTCGTGGGATGATCTCCGATGCCCTGGTCCCTTCGTGGGATGATCTCCGATGCCCTGGTCCCTTCATGGGATTATCTCCGATGCACTGGACCCTTCATGGAATGATCTTGCATACCTCTAACCATAGTGCTGTGATGCACTGGTCCCTTCATGGGATGATCTTGCATATTTCTAATCATAGTGCTGTGATGCCCTGGTCTCTTCATGGGATGATCTCTGATGCCCTGGTCTCTTCATGGGATGATCTCTGATGCACTGGTCCCTTCATGGGATGATGTCTGATGCACTGGTCCCTTCATGGGATGATCTTGCATACCTCTAATCATAGTGCTGTGATGCCCTGGTCCCTTCATGGGATGATCTCTGATGCACTGGTCCCTTCATGGGATGATCTTGCATACCTCTAATCATAGTGCTCTGATGCCCTGGTCCCTTCATGGGATGATCTCTGATGCCCTGGTCCCTTCATGGGATGATCTCTGATGCCCTGGTCCCTTCATGGGATGACCTCTGATGCCCTGGTCCCTTCATGGGATGATTTTGCATACCTCTAATCATAGTGCTGTGATGCACTGGTCCCTTCATGGGATGATCTTGCATATCTCTAATCATAGTGCTCAGATGCCCTGGTCCCTTCATGGGATGATCCCAGATGCACTGGTCCCTTCATGGGATCATGTCTGATGCCCTGGTCCCTTCACGGGATGATGTCTGATGCCCTGGTCCCTTCACGGGATGATGTCTGATGCCCTGGTCCCTTCACGGGATGATGTCTGATGCCCTGGTCCCTTCACGGGATGATCTCTAATGCACTGGTCCCTTCACGGGATGATCTCTGATGCACTGGTCCCTTCATGGGACGGTCTCTGATGCACTGGTCCCTTCATGGGACGGTCTCTGATGCACTGGTCCCTTCATGGGATGATCTCTGATGCCCTGGTCCCTTCATGGGATGATCTCTGATGCCCTGGTCCCTTCATGGGATGATCTCTGATGCCCTGGTCCCTTCATGGGATGATCTCTGATGCCCTGGTCCCTTCATGGGATGATCTTGCATACCTCTAATCATAGTGCTCAGATGCCCTGGTCCCTTCATGGGATGATCCCAGATGCACTGGTCCCTTCATGGGATCATGTCTGATGCCCTGGTCCCTTCATGGGATCATGTCTGATGCCCTGGTCCCTTCAGGGGATCATGTCTGATGCCCTGGTCCCTTCAGGGGATGATGTCTGATGCCCTGGTCCCTTCAGGGGATGATGTCTGATGCCCTGGTCCCTTCACGGGATGATGTCTGATGCCCTGGTCCCTTCACGGGATGATGTCTGATGCCCTGGTCCCTTCACGGGATGATCTCTAATGCACTGGTCCCTTCACGGGATGATCTCTGATGCACTGGTCCCTTCATGGGACGGTCTCTGATGCACTGGTCCCTTCATGGGACGGTCTCTGATGCACTGGTCCCTTCATGGGATGATCTTGCATACCTCTAATCATAGTGCTGTGATGCCCTGGTCCCTTCATGGGATGATCTCTGATGCCCTGGTCCCTTCATGGGATGATCTCTGATGCCCTGGTCCCTTCATGGGATGATCTCTAATGCCCTGGTCCCTTCATGGGATGATCTTGCATACCTCTAATCATAGTGCTGTGATGCACTGATCCCTTTATTGGATGATCTTGCATACCTCTAATCATAGTGCTCTGATGCCCTGGTCCCTTCATGGGATGATCTCTGATGCCCTGGTCCCTTCATGGGATGATCTCTGATGCCCCGGTCCCTTCATGGGATGATCTCTGATGCCCTGGTCCCTTCATGGGATGATCTCTCATGCACTGGTCCCTTCATGGGATGATCTCTCATGCACTGGTCCCTTCATGGGATGATCTCTCATGCACTGGTCCCTTCATGGGATGATGTCTGATGCACTGGTCCCTTCATGGGATGATGTCTGATGCACTGGTCCCTTCATGGGATGATCCCTGATGCCCTGGTCCCTTCACGGGATGATGTCTGATGCCCTGGTCCCTTCACGGGATGATGTCTGATGCCCTGGTCCCTTCACGGGATGATGTCTGATGCCCTGGTCCCTTCACGGGATGATGTCTGATGCCCTGGTCCCTTCACGGGATGATGTCTGATGCCCTGGTCCCTTCACGGGATGATGTCTGATGCCCTGGTCCCTTCACGGGATGATGTCTGATGCCCTGGTCCCTTCACGGGATGATGTCTGATGCCCTGGTCCCTTCACGGGATGATGTCTGATGCCCTGGTCCCTTCACGGGATGATGTCTGATGCCCTGGTCCCTTCACGGGATGATGTCTGATGCCCTGGTCCCTTCACGGGATGATGTCTGATGCCCTGGTCCCTTCACGGGATGATGTCTGATGCACTGGTCCCTTGACGGGATGATGTCTGATGCACTGGTCCCTTGACGGGATGATGTCTGATGCACTGGTCCCTTGACGGGATGATCTCTGATGCACTGGTCCCTTCGGGGGATGATCTCTGATGCACTGGTCCCTTCACGGGATGATCTCTGATGCACTGGTCCCTTCACGGTATGATCTCTGATGCACTGGTCCCTTCATGGGATGATCTTGCATACCTCTAATCATAGTGCTGTGATGCCCTGGTCCCTTCATGGGATGATCTCTGATGCCCTGGTCCCTTCATGGGATGATCTCTGATGCCCTGGTCCCTTCATGGGATGATCTTGCATACCTCTAATCATAGTGCTGTGATGCACTGATCCCTTCATGGGATGATCTCTGATGCCCTGGTCCCTTCATGGGATGATCTTGCATGCCTCTAATGTAAGTGCTGTGGTGTACTGGTCCCTTCATGGGATGATCTTGCATACCTCTAATCATAGTGCTCTGATGCCCTGGTCCCTTCATGGGATGATCTTTGATGCCCTGGTCCCTTCATGGGATGATCTTTGATGCACTGGTCCCTTCATGGGATGATCTTGCATACCTCTAATCATAGTGCTGTGATGCACTGGTCCCTTCATGGGATGATCTCTGATGCCCTGGTCCCTTCATGGGATGATCTCTGATGCCCTGGTCCCTTCACAGGATGTCTGATGCCCTGGTCCTTTCACGGGATGATGTCTGAAGCCCTGGTCCCTTCACGGGATGATGTCTGAAGCCCTGGTCCCTTCACGGGATGATGTCTGAAGCCCTGGTCCCTTCACGGGATGATGTCTGAAGCCCTGGTCCCTTCACGGGATGATGTCTGATGCCCTGGTCCCTTCACGGGATGATGTCTGATGCCCTGGTCCCTTCACGGGATGATGTCTGATGCCCTGGTCCCTTCACGGGATGATGTCTGATGCCCTGGTCCCTTCACGGGATGATGTCTGATGCCCTGGTCCCTTCACGGGATGATGTCTGATGCCCTGGTCCCTTCACGGGATGATGTCTGATGCCCTGGTCCCTTCACGGGATGATGTCTGATGCCCTGGTCCCTTCACGGGATGATGTCTGATGCCCTGGTCCCTTCACGGGATGATGTCTGATGCCCTGGTCCCTTCACGGGATGATGTCTGATGCACTGGTCCCTTCATGGGATGATCTCTGATGCACTGGTCTCTTCATGGGATGATGTCTGATGCACTGGTCCCTTCATGGGATGATCTTGCATACCTCTAATCATAGTGCTGTGATGCCCAGGTCCCTTCATGGGATGATCTCTGATGCACTGGTCCCTTCATGGGATGTCTGATGCACTGGTCCCTTCATGGGATGATCTTGCATACCTCTAATCATAGTGCTGTGATGCCCTGGTCCCTTCATGGGATGATCTCCGATGCCCTGGTCCCTTCGTGGGATGATCTCCGATGCCCTGGTCCCTTCGTGGGTTGATCTCCGATGCCCTGGTCCCTTCGTGGGATGATCTCCGATTCCCTGGTCCCTTCGTGGGATGATCTCCGATTCCCTGGTCCCTTCGTGGGATGATCTCCGATGCCCTGGTCCCTTCATGGGATGATCTCCGATGCCCTGGTCCCTTCATGGGATGATCTCCGATGCCCTGGTCCCTTCATGGGATGATCTCCGATGCGCTGGTCCCTTCATGGAATGATGTCTGATGCACTGGTCCCTTCATGGGATGATCTTGCATACCTCTAATCATAGTGCTGTGATGCACTGGTCCCTTCATGGGATGATCTTGCATATTTCTAATCATAGTGCTGTGATGCCCTGGTCTCTTCATAGGATGATCTGATGCCCTGGTCCCTTCATGGGATGATGTCTGATGCACTGGTCCCTTCATGGGATGATGTCTGATGCACTGGTCCCTTCACGGGATGATGTCTGATGCACTGGTCCCTTCATGGGATGGTCTCTGATGCACTGGTCCCTTCATGGGACGGTCTCTGATGCACTGGTCCCTTCATGGGATGATCTCTGATGCACTGGTCCATTAATGGGATGATCTTGCATACCTCTAATCATAGTGCTGTGATGCCCTGGTCCCTTCATGGGATGATCTCTGATGCCCTGGTCCCTTCATGGGATGATCTTGCATACCTCTAATCCTAGTGCTGTGATGCACTGGTCCCTTCATGGGATGAGCTTGCATACCTCTAATCATAGTGCTCTGATGCCCTGGTCCCTTCATGGGATGATCTCTGATACCCTGGTCCCTTCATGGGATGATATTTGATGCACTGGTCCCTTCATGGGATGATCTTGCATACCTCTAATCATAGTGCTCTGATGCCCTGGTCCCTTCATGGGATGATCTTTGATGCCCTGGTCCCTTCATGGGATGATCTTTGATGCACTGGTCCCTTCATGGGATGATCTTGCATACCTCTAATCATAGTGCTGTGATGCACTGGTCCCTTCATGGGATGATCTCTGATGCCCTGGTCCCTTCATGGGATGATCTCTGATGCCCTGGTCCCTTCATGGGATGATCTCTGATGCCCCGGTCCCTTCATGGGATGATCTCTGATGCCCTGGTCCCTTCACGGGATGTCTGATGCCCTGGTCCTTTCACGGGATGATGTCTGAAGCCCTGGTCCCTTCACGGGATGATGTCTGAAGCCCTGGTCCCTTCACGGGATGATGTCTGATGCCCTGGTCCCTTCACGGGATGATGTCTGATGCCCTGGTCCCTTCACGGGATGATGTCTGATGCCCTGGTCCCTTCACGGGATGATGTCTGATGCCCTGGTCCCTTCACGGGATGATGTCTGATGCCCTGGTCCCTTCACGGGATGATGTCTGATGCCCTGGTCCCTTCACGGGATGATGTCTGATGCCCTGGTCCCTTCACGGGATGATGTCTGATGCCCTGGTCCCTTCACGGGATGATGTCTGATGCCCTGGTCCCTTCACGGGATGATGTCTGATGCCCTGGTCCCTTCACGGGATGATGTCTGATGCCCTGGTCCCTTCATGGGATGATCTCCGATGCCCTGGTCCCTTCATGGGATGATCTCCGATGCCCTGGTCCCTTCATGGGATGATCTCTGATGCCTTGGTCCCTTCATGGGATGATCTCTGATGCACTGGTCCCTTCATGGGATGATCTCTGATGCACTGGTCTCTTCATGGGATGATCTCTGATGCACTGGTCCCTTCATGGGATGATGTCTGATGCACTGGTCCCTTCATGGGATGATCTTGCATACCTCTAATCATAGTGCTGTGATGCCCTGGTCCCTTCATGGGATGATCTGATGCACTGGTCCCTTCATGGGATGATCTTGCATACCTCTAATCATAGTGCTGTGATGCCCTGGTCCCTTCATGGGATGATCTGATGCCCTGGTCCCTTCATGGGATGATCTCTGATGCCCTGGTCCCTTCATGGGATGATCTCTGATGCCCTGGTCCCTTCATGGGATGATCTCTGATGCCCTGGTCCCTTCATGGGATGATCTCTGATGCCCTGGTCCCTTCATGGGATGATCTCTGATGCCCTGGTCCCTTCATGGGATGATCTCTGATGCCCTGGTCCCTTCATGGGATGATCTTGCATACCTCTAATCATAGTGCTGTGATGCCCTGGTCCCTTAATGGGACGATCTCTGATGCACTGGTCCCTTCATGGGACGGTCACTGATGCCCTGGTCCCTTCATGGGACGGTCACTGATGCCCTGGTCCCTTCATGGGACGGTCACTGATGCCCTGGTCCCTTCATGGGATGATCTCTGATGCCCTGGTCCCTTCATGGGATGATCTTTGATGCACTGGTCCCTTCATGGGATGATCTTGCATACCTCTAATGTAAGTGCTGTGGTGTACTGGTCCCTTCATGGGATGATCTTGCATACCTCTAATCATAGTGCTGTGATGCACTGGTCCCTTCATGGGATGATCTTGCATACCTCTAATCATAGTGCTGTGATGCCCTGGTCTCTTCATGGGATGATCTCTGATGCCCTGGTCTCTTCATGGGATGATCTCTGATGCCCTGGTCTCTTCATGGGATGATCTCTGATGCACTGGTTCCTTCATGGGATGATCTTTCATCCCTCTAATCATAGTGCTGTGATGCACTGGTCCCTTCATGGGATGATCTCTGATGCCCTGGTCCCTTCATGGGATAATCTCTGATGCCCTGGTCCCTTCATGGGATAATCTCTGATGCCCTGGTCCCTTCATGGGATGATCTCTGATACCCTGGTCCCTTCATGGGATGATCTCTGATACCCTGGTCCCTTCATGGGATGATCTCTGATGCCCTGGTCCCTTCATGGGATGATCTCTGATGCCCTGGTCCCTTCATGGGATGATCTCTGATGCCCTGGTCCCTTCATGGGATGATCTCTGATGCCCTGGTCCCTTCATGGGATGATCTCTGATGCACTGGTCCCTACATGGGATGATCTCTGATGCACTGGTCCCTTCATGGGATGATCTCTGATGCACTGGTCCCTTTATGGGATGATCTTGCATACCTCTAATCATAGTGCTGTGATGCCCTGGTCCCTTCATGGGATGATCTCCGATGCCCTGGTCCCTTCATGGGATGATCTCCGATGCCCTGGTCCCTTCATGGGATGATCTCCGATGCCCTGGTCCCTTCATGGGATGATCTCCGATGCCCTGGTCCCTTCATGGGATGATCTCTGATGCCCTGGTCCCTTCATGGGATGATCTTGCATGCCTCTAATGTAAGTGCTGTGGTGTACTGGTCCCTTCATGGGATGATCTCTGATGCCGTGGTCCCTTGATGGGATGATCTCTGATGCCCTGGTCCCTTCATGGGATGATGTCTGATGCCCTGGTCCCTTCATGGGATGATGTCTGATGCCCTGGTCCCTTCACGGGATGATGTCTGATGCCCTGGTCCCTTCACGGGATGATGTCTGATGCCCTGGTCCCTTCACGGGATGATGTCTGATGCCCTGGTCCCTTCACGGGATGATGTCTGATGCCCTGGTCCCTTCACAGGATGATGTCTGATGCCCTGGTCCCTTCACGGGATGATGTCTGATGCCCTGGTCCCTTCACGGGATGATGTCTGATGCCCTGGTCCCTTCACAGGATGATGTCTGATGCCCTGGTCCCTTCACGGGATGATGTCTGATGCCCTGGTCCCTTCACGGGATGATGTCTGATGCCCTGGTCCCTTCACGGGATGATGTCTGATGCCCTGGTCCCTTCACGGGATGATGTCTGATGCCCTGGTCCCTTCACGGGATGATGTCTGATGCCCTGGTCCCTTCACGGGATGATGTCTGATGCCCTGGTCCCTTCACGGGATGATGTCTGATGCCCTGGTCGCTTCACGGGATGATGTCTGATGCCCTGGTCCCTTCACGGGATGATGTCTGATGCCCTGGTCCCTTCACGGGATGATGTCTGATGCCCTGGTCCCTTCACGGGATGATGTCTGATGCACTGGTCCCTTCACGGGATGATGTCTGATGCACTGGTCCCTTCACGGGATGATCTCTGATGCACTGGTCCCTTCACGGGATGATCTCTGATGCACTGGTCCCTTCACGGGATGATCTCTGATGCACTGGTCCCTTCACGGGATGATCTCTGATGCACTGGTCCCTTCACGGGATGATCTCTGATGCACTGGTCCCTTCACGGGATGATCTCTGATGCACTGGTCCCTTCATGGGATGATCTTGCATACCTCTAATCATAGTGCTGTGATGCCCTGGTCCCTTCATGGGATGATCTCTGATGCCCTGGTCCCTTCATGGGATGATCTCTGATGCCCTGGTCCCTTCATGGGATGATCTCTGATGCCCTGGTCCCTTCATGGGATGATCTTGCATACCTCTAATGTAAGTGCTGTGGTGTACTGGTCCCTTCATGGGATGATCTTGCATACCTCTAATGTAAGTGCTGTGATGCCCTGGTCCCTTCATGGGATGATCTCTGATGCCCTGGTCCCTTCATGGGATGATATTTGATGCACTGGTCCCTTCATGGGAGGATCTTGCATACCTCTAATCATAGTGCTGTGATGCACTGGTCCCTTCATGGGATGATCTTGCATATCTCTAATCGTAGTGCTGTGATGCCCTGGTCCCTTCATGGGATGATCTCTGATGCACTGGTCCCTTCATGGGATGATGTCTGATGCACTGGTCCCTTCATGGGATGATCTTGCATACCTCTAATCATAGTGCTGTGATGCCCTGGTCCCTTCATGGGATGATCTGATGCACTGGTCCCTTCATGGGATGATCTTGCATACCTCTAATCATAGTGCTGTGATGCCCTGGTCCCTTCATGGGATGATCTGATGCCCTGGTCCCTTCATGGGATGATCTCTGATGCCCTGGTCCCTTCATGGGATGATCTCTGATGCCCTGGTCCCTTCATGGGATGATCTCTGATGCCCTGGTCCCTTCATGGGATGATCTCTGATGCCCTGGTCCCTTCATGGGATGATCTCTGATGCCCTGGTCCCTTCATGGGATGATCTCTGATGCCCTGGTCCCTTCATGGGATGATCTTGCATACCTCTAATCATAGTGCTGTGCTGTGATGCCCTGGTCCCTTAATGGGACGATCTCGGATGCACTGGTCCCTTCATGGGACGGTCACTGATGCACTGGTCCCTTCATGGGACGGTCACTGATGCCCTGGTCCCTTCATGGGACGGTCACTGATGCCCTGGTCCCTTCATGGGACGGTCACTGATGCCCTGGTCCCTTCATGGGATGATCTTTGATGCACTGGTCCCTTCATGGGATGATCTTGCATACCTCTAATGTAAGTGCTGTGGTGTACTGGTCCCTTCATGGGATGATCTTGCATACCTCTAATCATAGTGCTGTGATGCACTGGTCCCTTCATGGGATGATCTTGCATACCTCTAATCATAGTGCTGTGATGCCCTGGTCTCTTCATGGGATGATCTCTGATGCCCTGGTCTCTTCATGGGATGATCTCTGATGCACTGGTCCCTTCATGGGATGATGTCTGATGCACTGGTTCCTTCATGGGATGATCTTTCATCCCTCTAATCATAGTGCTGTGATGCACTGGTCCCTTCATGGGATGATCTCTGATGCCCTGGTCCCTTCATGGGATGATCTCCGATGCCCTGGTCCCTTCATGGGATGATCTCCGATGCCCTGGTCCCTTCATGGGATGATCTCCGATGCCCTGGTCCCTTCATGGGATGATCCCAGATGCCCTGGTCCCTTCACGGGATGATGTCTGATGCCCTGGTCCCTTCACGGGATGATGTCTGATGCCCTGGTCCCTTCACGGGATGATGTCTGATGCCCTGGTCCCTTCACGGGATGATGTCTGATGCCCTGGTCCCTTCACGGGATGATGTCTGATGCCCTGGTCC
Source organism: Triturus cristatus (assembly GCF_964204655.1). NCBI lineage: Eukaryota > Metazoa > Chordata > Amphibia > Caudata > Salamandridae > Triturus > Triturus cristatus. Next base: position 174,306,519 of record NC_140592.1, on the reverse strand, counting down.
CTTCACGGGATGATGTCTGATGCCCTGGTCCCTTCACGGGATGATGTCTGATGCCCTGGTCCCTTCACGGGATGATGTCTGATGCCCTGGTCCCTTCACGGGATGATGTCTGATGCCCTGGTCCCTTCACGGGATGATGTCTGATGCCCTGGTCCCTTCACGGGATGATGTCTGATGCCCTGGTCCCTTCACGGGATGATGTCTGATGCCCTGGTCCCTTCACGGGATGATGTCTGATGCCCTGGTCCCTTCACGGGATGATGTCTGATGCCCTGGTCCCTTCACGGGATGATGTCTGATGCCCTGGTCCCTTCACGGGATGATGTCTGATGCCCTGGTCCCTTCACGGGATGATGTCTGATGCCCTGGTCCCTTCACGGGATGATGTCTGATGCCCTGGTCCCTTCACGGGATGATGTCTGATGCCCTGGTCCCTTCACGGGATGATGTCTGATGCCCTGGTCCCTTCACGGGATGATGTCTGATGCACTGGTCCCTTCACGGGATGATGTCTGATGCACTGGTCCCTTCACGGGATGATGTCTGATGCACTGGTCCCTTCACGGGATGATCTCTGATGCACTGGTCCCTTCACGGGATGATCTCTGATGCACTGGTCCCTTCATGGGATGATCTTGCATACCTCTAATCATAGTGCTGTGGTGCCCTGGTCCCTTCATGGGATGATCTCTGATGCCCTGGTCCCTTCATGGGATGATCTCTGATGCCCTGGTCCCTTCATGGGATGATCTTGCATACCTCTAATCATAGTGCTCTGATGCCCTGGTCCCTTCATGGGATGATCTCTGATGCCCTGGTCCCTTCATGGGATGATCTCTGATGCCCTGGTCCCTTCATGGGATGATCTCTGATGCACTGGTCCCTTCATGGGATGATCTCTGATGCACTGGTCCCTTCATGGGATGGTCTGATGCACTGGTCCCTTCATGGGATGATCCTGCATACCTCTAATCATAGTGCTGTGATGCCCAGGTCCCTTCATGGGATGATCTCTGATGCACTGGTCCCTTCATGGGATGTCTGATGCACTGGTCCCTTCATGGGATGATCTTGCATACCTCTAATCATAGTGCTGTGATGCACTGGTCCCTTCACGGGATGATCTCTGATGCACTGGTCCCTTCATGGGATGATCTTGCATACCTCTAATCATAGTGCTGTGATGCCCTGGTCCCTTCATGGGATGATCTCTGGTGCCCTGGTCCCTTCATGGGATGCTCTGATGCCCTGGTCCCTTCATGGGATGATCTCTGATGCACTGGTCCCTTCATAGGATGATCTTGCATACCTCTAATCATAGTGCTCTGATGCCCTGGTCCCTTCATGGGATGATCTCTGATGCCCTGGTCCCTTCATGGGATGATCTCTGATGCCCTGGTCCCTTCATGGGATGTTCTCTGATGCCCTGGTCCCTTCATGGGATGATCTCTGATGCCCTGGTCCCTTCATGGGATGATCTCTGATGCACTGGTCCCTTCATGGGATGATCTCTGATGCACTGGTCCCTTCATGGGATGATCTTTGATGCACTGGTCCCTTCATGGGATGATCTTGCATACCTCTAATCATAGTGCTGTGATGCACTGGTCCCTTCATGGGATGATCTTGCATACCTCTAATCAAAGTGCTGTGATGCCGTGGTTCCTTCGTGGGATGATCTCCGATGCCCTGGTTCCTTCGTGGGATGATCTCCGATGCCCTGGTTCCTTCGTGGGATGATCTCCGATGCCCTGGTCCCTTCATGGGATGATCTCTGATGCACTGGTCCCTTCATGGGATGATCTCTGATGCACTGGTCCCTTCATGGGATGATCTCTGATGCACTGGGCCCTTCATGGGATGATCTCTGATGCACTGGTCCCTTTATGGGATGATCTTGCATACCTCTAATCATAGTGCTGTGATGCCCTGGTCCCTTCATGGGATGATCTCCGATGCCCTGGTCCCTTCATGGGATGATCTCCGATGCCCTGGTCCCTTCATGGGATGATCTCCGATGCCCTGGTCCCTTCATGGGATGATCTCCGATGCCCTGGTCCCTTCATGGGATGATCTCCGATGCCCTGGTCCCTTCATGGGATGATCTTGCATGCCTCTAATGTAAGTGCTGTGGTGTACTGGTCCCTTCATGGGATGATCTCTGATGCACTGGTCCATTCACGGGATGATGTCTGATGCCCTGGTCCCTTCACGGGATGATGTCTGATGCCCTGGTCCCTTCACGGGATGATGTCTGATGCCCTGGTCCCTTCACGGGATGGTCTCTGATGCCCTGGTCCCTTCACGGGATGGTCTCTGATGCCCTGGTCCCTTCACGGGACGGTCTCTGATGCACTGGTCCCTTCACGGGACGGTCTCTGATGCACTGGTCAATTCATGGGACGGTCTCTGATGCACTGGTCCCTTCATGGGATTATCTTGCATACCTCTAATCATAGTGCTGTGATGCCCTGGTCCCTTGATGGGATGATCTCTGATGCCCTGGTCCCTTGATGGGATGATCTCTGATGCCCTGGTCCCTTGATGGGATGATCTCTGATGCCCTGGTCCCTTCACGGGATGATGTCTGATGCCCTGGTCCCTTCACGGGATGATGTCTGATGCCCTGGTCCCTTCACGGGATGATGTCTGATGCCCTGGTCCCTTCACGGGATGATGTCTGATGCCCTGGTCCCTTCACGGGATGATGTCTGATGCCCTGGTCCCTTCACGGGATGATGTCTGATGCCCTGGTCCCTTCACGGGATGATGTCTGATGCCCTGGTCCCTTCACGGGATGTCTGATGCCCTGGTCCCTTCACGGGATGATGTCTGATGCCCTGGTCCCTTCACGGGATGATGTCTGATGCCCTGGTCCCTTCACGGGATGGTCTCTGATGCCCTGGTCCCTTCACGGGATGGTCTCTGATGCCCTGGTCCCTTCACGGGACGGTCTCTGATGCACTGGTCCCTTCACGGGACGGTCTCTGATGCACTGGTCCCTTCATGGGACGGTCTCTGATGCACTGGTCCCTTCATGGGATTATCTTGCATACCTCTAATCATAGTGCTGTGATGCCCTGGTCCCTTCATGGGATGATCTCTGATGCCCTGGTCCCTTCATGGGATGATCTCTGATGCCCTGGTCCCTTCATGGGATGATCTCTGATGCACTGGTCCCTTCAAGGGATGATCTCTGATGCACTGGTCCCTTCATGGGATGATCTTTGATGCACTGGTCCCTTCATGGGATGATCTTGCATACCTCTAATCATAGTGCTGTGATGCACTGGTCCCTTCATGGGATGATCTTGCATACCTCTAATCATAGTGCTGTGATGCCGTGGTCCCTTCGTGGGATGATCTCTGATGCACTGGTCCCTTCATGGGATGATCTCTGATGCACTGGTTCCTTCATGGGATGATCTCTGATGCACTGGTCCATTCATGGGATGATCTCTGATGCACTGGTCCCTTCATGGGATGATCTCTGATGCACTGGTCCCTTTATGGGATGATCTTGCATACCTCTAATCATAGTGCTGTGATGCCCTGGTCCCTTCATGGGATGATCTCCGATGCCCTGGTCCCTTCATGGGATGATCTCCGATGCCCTGGTCCCTTCATGGGATGATCTCCGATGCCCTGGTCCCTTCATGGGATGATCTCCGATGCCCTGGTCCCTTCATGGGATGATCTCCGATGCCCTGGTCCCTTCATGGGATGATCTTGCATGCCTCTAATGTAAGTGCTGTGGTGTACTGGTCCCTTCATGGGATGATCTGATGCACTGGTCCATTCATGGGAGTATCTTGCATACCTCTAATCATAGTGCTGTGATGCCCTGGTCCCTTGATGGGATGATCTCTGATGCCCTGGTCCCTTGATGGGATGATCTCTGATGCCCTGGTCCCTTGATGGGATGATCTCTGATGCCCTGGTCCCTTGATGGGATGATCTCTGATGCCCTGGTCCCTTGATGGGATGATCCCAGATGCACTGGTCCCTTCATGGGACGGTCTCTGATGCACTGGTCCCTTCATGGGACGGTCTCTGATGCACTGGTCCCTTCATGGGACGGTCTCTGATGCACTGGTCCCTTCATGGGACGATCTTGCATACCTCTAATCATAGTGCTGTGATGCACTGGTCCCTTCACGGGATGATGTCTGATGCCCTGGTCCCTTCACGGGATGATGTCTGATGCCCTGGTCCCTTCACGGGATGATGTCTGATGCCCTGGTCCCTTCACGGGATGATGTCTGATGCCCTGGTCCCTTCACGGGATGATGTCTGATGCCCTGGTCCCTTCACGGGATGATGTCTGATGCCCTGGTCCCTTCACGGGATGATGTCTGATGCCCTGGTCCCTTCACGGGATGATGTCTGATGCCCTGGTCCCTTCACGGGATGATGTCTGATGCCCTGGTCCCTTCACGGGATGATGTCTGATGCCCTGGTCCCTTCACGGGATGATGTCTGATGCCCTGGTCCCTTCACGGGATGATGTCTGATGCCCTGGTCCCTTCACGGGATGATGTCTGATGCCCTGGTCCCTTCACGGGATGATGTCTGATGCCCTGGTCCCTTCACGGGATGATGTCTGATGCCCTGGTCCCTTCACGGGACGATCTCTGATGCCCTGGTCCCTTCATGGGACGGTCTCTGATGCACTGGTCCCTTCATGGGACGGTCTCTGATGCACTGGTCCCTTCATGGGACGGTCTCTGATGCCCTGGTCCCTTCATGGGATGATCTTGCATACCTCTAATCATAGTGCTCTGATGCCCTGGTCCCTTCATGGGATGATCTCTGATGCCCTGGTCCCTTCATGGGATGATCTCTGATGCCCTGGTCCCTTCATGGGATGATCTCTGATGCACTGGTCCCTTCATGGGATGATCTCTGATGCACTGGTCCCTTCATGGGATGGTCTGATGCACTGGTCCCTTCATGGGATGATCCTGCATACCTCTAATCATAGTGCTGTGATGCCCAGGTCCCTTCATGGGATGATCTCTGATGCACTGGTCCCTTCATGGGATGTCTGATGCACTGGTCCCTTCATGGGATGATCTTGCATACCTCTAATCATAGTGCTGTGATGCACTGGTCCCTTCACGGGATGATCTCTGATGCACTGGTCCCTTCATGGGATGATCTTGCATACCTCTAATCATAGTGCTGTGATGCCCTGGTCCCTTCATGGGATGATCTCTGGTGCCCTGGTCCCTTCATGGGATGCTCTGATGCCCTGGTCCCTTCATGGGATGATCTCTGATGCACTGGTCCCTTCATGGGATGATCTTGCATACCTCTAATCATAGTGCTGTGATGCACTGGTCCCTTGGGATGATCTTGCATACCTCTAATCATAGTGCTGTGATGCCCTGGTCCCTTCATGGGATGATCTCTGATGCCCTGGTCCCTTCATGGGATGATCTTGCATACCTCTAATCATAGTGCTCTGATGCCCTGGTCCCTTCATGGGATGATCTCTGATGCCCTGGTCCCTTCATGGGATGATCTCTGATGCCCTGGTCCCTTCATGGGATGTTCTCTGATGCCCTGGTCCCTTCATGGGATGATCTCTGATGCCCTGGTCCCTTCATGGGATGATCTCTGATGCACTGGTCCCTTCATGGGATGATCTCTGATGCACTGGTGCCTTCATGGGATGATCTTTGATGCACTGGTCCCTTCATGGGATGATCTTGCATACCTCTAATCATAGTGCTGTGATGCACTGGTCCCTTCATGGGATGATCTTGCATACCTCTAATCATAGTGCTGTGATGCCGTGGTTCCTTCGTGGGATGATCTCCGATGCCCTGGTTCCTTCATGGGATGATCTCCGATGCCCTGGTCCCTTCATGGGATGATCTCTGATGCACTGGTCCCTTCATGGGATGATCTCTGATGCACTGGTTCCTTCATGGGATGATCTCTGATGCACTGGTCCCTTCATGGGATGATCTCTGATGCACTGGGCCCTTCATGGGATGATCTCTGATGCACTGGTCCCTTTATGGGATGATCTTGCATACCTCTAATCATAGTGCTGTGATGCCCTGGTCCCTTCATGGGATGATCTCCGATGCCCTGGTCCCTTCATGGGATGATCTCCGATGCCCTGGTCCCTTCATGGGATGATCTCCGATGCCCTGGTCCCTTCATGGGATGATCTCCGATGCCCTGGTCCCTTCATGGGATGATCTCCGATGCCCTGGTCCCTTCATGGGATGATCTTGCATGCCTCTAATGTAAGTGCTGTGGTGTACTGGTCCCTTCATGGGATGATCTCTGATGCACTGGTCCATTCATGGGAGTATCTTGCATACCTCTAATCATAGTGCTGTGATGCCCTGGTCCCTTGATGGGATGATCTCTGATGCCCTGGTCCCTTGATGGGATGATCTCTGATGCCCTGGTCCCTTGATGGGATGATCTCTGATGCCCTGGTCCCTTGATGGGATGATCTCTGATGCCCTGGTCCCTTGATGGGATGATCTCTGATGCCCTGGTCCCTTGATGGGATGATCTCTGATGCCCTGGTCCCTTGATGGGATGATCTCTGATTCCCTGGTCCCTTCACGGGATGATGTCTGATGCCCTGGTCCCTTCACGGGATGATCTCTGATGCACTGGTCCCTTCATGGGATGATCTTTGATGCACTGGTCCCTTCATGGGATGATCTTGCATACCTCTAATCATAGTGCTGTGATGCACTGGTCCCTTCATGGGATGATCTTGCATACCTCTAATCATAGTGCTGTGATGCCGTGGTTCCTTGGTGGGATGATCTCCGATGCCCTGGTTCCTTCATGGGATGATCTCCGATGCCCTGGTCCCTTCATGGGATGATCTCTGATGCACTGGTCCCTTCATGGGATGATCTCTGATGCACTGGTTCCTTCATGGGATGATCTCTGATGCACTGGTCCCTTCATGGGATGATCTCTGATGCACTGGGCCCTTCATGGGATGATCTCTGATGCACTGGTCCCTTTATGGGATGATCTTGCATACCTCTAATCATAGTGCTGTGATGCCCTGGTCCCTTCATGGGATGATCTCCGATGCCCTGGTCCCTTCATGGGATGATCTCCGATGCCCTGGTCCCTTCATGGGATGATCTCCGATGCCCTGGTCCCTTCATGGGATGATCTCCGATGCCCTGGTCCCTTCATGGGATGATCTCCGATGCCCTGGTCCCTTCATGGGATGATCTTGCATGCCTCTAATGTAAGTGCTGTGGTGTACTGGTCCCTTCATGGGATGATCTCTGATGCACTGGTCCATTCATGGGAGTATCTTGCATACCTCTAATCATAGTGCTGTGATGCCCTGGTCCCTTGATGGGATGATCTCTGATGCCCTGGTCCCTTCACGGGATGAGCTCTGATGCCCTGGTCCCTTCACGGGATGATGTCTGATGCCCTGGTCCCTTCACGGGATGATGTCTGATGCCCTGGTCCCTTCACGGGATGATGTCTGATGCCCTGGTCCCTTCACGGGATGATGTCTGATGCCCTGGTCCCTTCACGGGATGATGTCTGATGCCCTGGTCCCTTCACGGGATGATGTCTGATGCCCTGGTCCCTTCACGGGATGATGTCTGATGCCCTGGTCCCTTCACGGGATGATGTCTGATGCCCTGGTCCCTTCACGGGATGATGTCTGATGCCCTGGTCCCTTCACGGGATGATGTCTGATGCCCTGGTCCCTTCACGGGATGGTCTCTGATGCCCTGGTCCCTTCACGGGATGGTCTCTGATGCCCTGGTCCCTTCACGGGACGGTCTCTGATGCACTGGTCCCTTCACGGGACGGTCTCTGATGCACTGGTCCCTTCACGGGATGGTCTCTGATGCACTGGTCCCTTCATGGGATGATCTTGCATACCTCTAATCATAGTGCTGTGATGCCCTGGTCCCTTCATGGGATGATCTCTGATGCCCTGGTCCCTTCATGGGATGATCTTGCATACCTCTAATCATAGTGCTCTGATGCCCTGGTCCCTTCATGGGATGATCTCTGATGCCCTGGTCCCTTCATGGGATGATCTCTGATGCCCTGGTCCCTTCATGGGATGTTCTCTGATGCCCTGGTCCCTTCATGGGATGATCTCTGATGCACTGGTCCCTTCATGGGATGATCTCTGATGCACTGGTCCCTTCATGGGATGATCTCTGATGCACTGGTCCCTTCATGGGATGATCTTTGATGCACTGGTCCCTTCATGGGATGATCTTGCATACCTCTAATCATAGTGCTGTGATGCACTGGTCCCTTCATGGGATGATCTTGCATACCTCTAATCATAGTGCTGTGATGCCGTGGTCCCTTCGTGGGATGATCTCCGATGCCCTGGTCCCTTCATGGGATGATCTCCGATGCCCTGGTCCCTTCATGGGATGATCTCTGATGCACTGGTCCCTTCATGGGATGATCTCTGATGCACTGGTTCCTTCATGGGATGATCTCTGATGCACTGGTCCCTTCATGGGATGATCTCTGATGCACTGGTCCCTTCATGGGATGATCTCTGATGCACTGGTCCCTTTATGGGATGATCTTGCATACCTCTAATCATAGTGCTGTGATGCCCTGGTCCCTTCATGGGATGATCTCCGATGCCCTGGTCCCTTCATGGGATGATCTCCGATGCCCTGGTCCCTTCATGGGATGATCTCCGATGCCCTGGTCCCTTCATGGGATGATCTCCGATGCCCTGGTCCCTTCATGGATGATCTCCGATGCCCTGGTCCCTTCATGGGATGATCTTGCATGCCTCTAATGTAAGTGCTGTGGTGTACTGGTCCCTTCATGGGATGATCTGATGCACTGGTCCATTCATGGGAGTATCTTGCATACCTCTAATCATAGTGCTGTGATGCCCTGGTCCCTTGATGGGATGATCTCTGATGCCCTGGTCCCTTGATGGGATGATCTCTGATGCCCTGGTCCCTTGATGGGATGATCTCTGATGCCCTGGTCCCTTCACGGGATGATGTCTGATGCCCTGGTCCCTTCACGGGATGATGTCTGATGCCCTGGTCCCTTCACGGGATGATGTCTGATGCCCTGGTCCCTTCACGGGATGATGTCTGATGCCCTGGTCCCTTCACGGGATGATGTCTGATGCCCTGGTCCCTTCACGGGATGATGTCTGATGCCCTGGTCCCTTCACGGGATGATGTCTGATGCCCTGGTCCCTTCACGGGATGATGTCTGATGCCCTGGTCCCTTCACGGGATGATGTCTGATGCCCTGGTCCCTTCACGGGATGATGTCTGATGCCCTGGTCCCTTCACGGGATGATGTCTGATGCCCTGGTCCCTTCACGGGACGATGTCTGATGCCCTGGTCCCTTCACGGGACGGTCTCTGATGCACTGGTCCCTTCACGGGACGGTCTCTGATGCACTGGTCCCTTCACGGGACGGTCTCTGATGCACTGGTCCCTTCACGGGACGGTCTCTGATGCACTGGTCCCTTCACGGGACGGTCTCTGATGCACTGGTCCCTTCATGGGACGGTCTCTGATGCACTGGTCCCTTCATGGGACGATCTTGCATACCTCTAATCATAGTGCTGTGATGCACTGGTCCCTTCACGGGATGATGTCTGATGCCCTGGTCCCTTCACGGGATGATGTCTGATGCCCTGGTCCCTTCACGGGATGATGTCTGATGCCCTGGTCCCTTCACGGGATGATGTCTGATGCCCTGGTCCCTTCACGGGATGATGTCTGATGCCCTGGTCCCTTCACGGGATGATGTCTGATGCCCTGGTCCCTTCACGGGATGATGTCTGATGCCCTGGTCCCTTCACGGGATGATGTCTGATGCCCTGGTCCCTTCACGGGATGATGTCTGATGCCCTGGTCCCTTCACGGGATGATGTCTGATGCCCTGGTCCCTTCACGGGATGATGTCTGATGCCCTGGTCCCTTCACGGGATGATGTCTGATGCCCTGGTCCCTTCACGGGATGATGTCTGATGCCCTGGTCCCTTCACGGGATGATGTCTGATGCCCTGGTCCCTTCACGGGACGATGTCTGATGCCCTGGTCCCTTCACGGGACGATCTCTGATGCACTGGTCCCTTCACGGGACGGTCTCTGATGCACTGGTCCCTTCATGGGACGGTCTCTGATGCACTGGTCCCTTCATGGGACGGTCTCTGATGCCCTGGTCCCTTCATGGGATGATCTTGCATACCTCTAATCATAGTGCTCTGATGCCCTGGTCCCTTCATGGGATGATCTCTGATGCCCTGGTCCCTTCATGGGATGATCTCTGATGCCCTGGTCCCTTCATGGGATGATCTCTGATGCACTGGTCCCTTCATGGGATGATCTCTGATGCACTGGTCCCTTCATGGGATGGTCTGATGCACTGGTCCCTTCATGGGATGATCCTGCATACCTCTAATCATAGTGCTGTGATGCCCAGGTCCCTTCATGGGATGATCTCTGATGCACTGGTCCCTTCATGGGATGTCTGATGCACTGGTCCCTTCATGGGATGATCTTGCATACCTCTAATCATAGTGCTGTGATGCACTGGTCCCTTCACGGGATGATCTCTGATGCACTGGTCCCTTCATGGGATGATCTTGCATACCTCTAATCATAGTGCTGTGATGCCCTGGTCCCTTCATGGGATGATCTCTGGTGCCCTGGTCCCTTCATGGGATGCTCTGATGCCCTGGTCCCTTCATGGGATGATCTCTGATGCACTGGTCCCTTCATGGGATGATCTTGCATACCTCTAATCATAGTGCTGTGATGCACTGGTCCCTTGGGATGATCTTGCATACCTCTAATCATAGTGCTGTGATGCCCTGGTCCCTTCATGGGATGATCTCTGATGCCCTGGTCCCTTCATGGGATGATCTTGCATACCTCTAATCATAGTGCTCTGATGCCCTGGTCCCTTCATGGGATGATCTCTGATGCCCTGGTCCCTTCATGGGATGATCTCTGATGCCCTGGTCCCTTCATGGGATGTTCTCTGATGCCCTGGTCCCTTCATGGGATGATCTCTGATGCCCTGGTCCCTTCATGGGATGATCTCTGATGCACTGGTCCCTTCATGGGATGATCTCTGATGCACTGGTCCCTTCATGGGATGATCTTTGATGCACTGGTCCCTTCATGGGATGATCTTGCATACCTCTAATCATAGTGCTGTGATGCACTGGGCCCTTCATGGGATGATCTCTGATGCACTGGTCCCTTTATGGGATGATCTTGCATACCTCTAATCATAGTGCTGTGATGCCCTGGTCCCTTCATGGGATGATCTCCGATGCCCTGGTCCCTTCATGGGATGATCTCCGATGCCCTGGTCCCTTCATGGGATGATCTCCGATGCCCTGGTCCCTTCATGGGATGATCTCCGATGCCCTGGTCCCTTCATGGGATGATCTCTGATGCCCTGGTCCCTTGATGGGATGATGTCTGATTCCCTGGTCCCTTCACGGGATGATGTCTGATGCCCTGGTCCCTTCACGGGATGATGTCTGATGCCCTGGTCCCTTCACGGGATGATGTCTGATGCCCTGGTCCCTTCACGGGATGATGTCTGATGCCCTGGTCCCTTCACGGGATGATGTCTGATGCCCTGGTCCCTTCACGGGATGATGTCTGATGCCCTGGTCCCTTCACGGGATGATGTCTGATGCCCTGGTCCCTTCACGGGATGATGTCTGATGCCCTGGTCCCTTCACGGGATGATGTCTGATGCCCTGGTCCCTTCACGGGACGGTCTCTGATGCCCTGGTCCCTTCACGGGACGGTCTCTGATGCCCTGGTCCCTTCACGGGACGGTCTCTGATGCACTGGTCCCTTCATGGGATGATCTTGCATACCTCTAATCATAGTGCTGTGATGCCCTGGTCCCTTCATGGGATGATCTCTGATGCCCTGGTCCCTTCATGGGATGATCTTGCATACCTCTAATCATAGTGCTCTGATGCCCTGGTCCCTTCATGGGATGATCTCTGATGCCCTGGTCCCTTCATGGGATGATCTCTGATGCCCTGGTCCCTTCATGGGATGTTCTCTGATGCCCTGGTCCCTTCATGGGATGATCTCTGATGCCCTGGTCCCTTCATGGGATGATCTCTGATGCACTGGTCCCTTCATGGGATGATCTCTGATGCACTGGTCCCTTCATGGGATGATCTTTGATGCACTGGTCCCTTCATGGGATGATCTTGCATACCTCTAATCATAGTGCTGTGATGCACTGGTCCCTTCATGGGATGATCTTGCATACCTCTAATCATAGTGCTGTGATGCCGTGGTCCCTTCGTGGGATGATCTCCGATGCCCTGGTCCCTTCATGGGATGATCTCCGATGCCCTGGTCCCTTCATGGGATGATCTCTGATGCACTGGTCCCTTCATGGGATGATCTCTGATGCACTGGTTCCTTCATGGGATGATCTCTGATGCCCTGGTCCCTTCATGGGATGATCTCTGATGCACTGGTCCCTTCATGGGATGCTCTGATGCCCTGGTCCCTTTATGGGATGATCTTGCATACCTCTAATCATAGTGCTGTGATGCCCTGGTCCCTTCATGGGATGATCTCCGATGCCCTGGTCCCTTCATGGGATGATCTCCGAAGCCCTGGTCCCTTCATGGGATGATCTCCGAAGCCCTGGTCCCTTCATGGGATGATCTCCGATGCCCTGGTCCCTTCATGGGATGATCTTCGATGCCCTGGTCCCTTCATGGGATGATCTTGCATGCCTCTAATGTAAGTGCTGTGGTGTACTGGTCCCTTCATGGGATGATCTGATGCACTGGTCCATTCATGGGAGTATCTTGCATACCTCTAATCATAGTGCTGTGATGCCCTGGTCCCTTGATGGGATGATCTCTGATGCCCTGGTCCCTTGATGGGATGATCTCTGATGCCCTGGTCCCTTGATGGGATGATCTCTGATGCCCTGGTCCCTTGATGGGATGATCTCTGATGCCCTGGTCCCTTCATGGGATGATCCCAGATGCACTGGTCCCTTCATGGGATGATCCCAGATGCACTGGTCCCTTCACGGGATGATGTCTGATGCCCTGGTCCCTTCACGGGATGATGTCTGATGCCCTGGTCCCTTCACGGGATGATGTCTGATGCCCTGGTCCCTTCACGGGATGATGTCTGATGCCCTGGTCCCTTCACGGGATGATGTCTGATGCCCTGGTCCCTTCACGGGATGATCTTGCATACCTCTAATCATAGTGCTGTGATGCACTGGTCCCTTCACGGGATGATGTCTGATGCCCTGGTCCCTTCACGGGATGATGTCTGATGCCCTGGTCCCTTCACGGGATGTCTGATGCCCTGGTCCCTTCACGGGATGATGTCTGATGCCCTGTTCCCTTCACGGGATGATGTCTGATGCCCTGGTCCCTTCACGGGATGATGTCTGATGCCCTGGTCCCTTCACGGGACGATGTCTGATGCACTGGTCCCTTCACGGGACGGTCTCTGATGCACTGGTCCCTTCACGGGACGGTCTCTGATGCACTGGTCCCTTCACGGGACGGTCTCTGATGCACTGGTCCCTTCATGGGACGGTCTCTGATGCACTGGTCCCTTCATGGGATGATCTTGCATACCTCTAATCATAGTGCTGTGATGCCCAGGTCCCTTCATGGGATGATCTCTGATGCACTGGTCCCTTCATGGGATGATCTTGCATACCTCTAATCATAGTGCTGTGATGCCCTGGTCCCTTCATGGGATGATCTCTGGTGCCCTGGTCCCTTCATGGGATGCTCTGATGCCCTGGTCCCTTCATGGGATGATCTCTGATGCACTGGTCCCTTCATGGGATGATCTTGCATACCTCTAATCATAGTGCTGTGATGCCCTGGTCCCTTCGTGGGATGATCTCCGATGCCCTGGTCCCTTCGTGGGATGATCTCCGATGCCCTGGTCCCTTCATGGGATGATCTCCGATGCACTGGTCCCTTCATGAAATGATCTTGCATAACTCTAATCATAGTGCTGTGATGCACTGGTCCCTTCATGGGATGATCTTGCATATTTCTAATCATAGTGCTGTGATGCCCTGGTCCCTTCATGGGATGATCTCTGATGCCCTGGTCCCTTCATGGGATGATCTTTGCACTGGTCCCTTCATGGGATGATCTTGCATACCTCTAATTATAGTGCTGTGATGCCCTGGTCCCTTCATGGGATGATCTCTGATACCCTGGTCCCTTCATGGGATGATCTCTGATACCCTGGTCCCTTCATGGGATGATCTCTGATACCCTGGTCCCTTCATGGGATGATGTCTGATGCCCTGGTCCCTTCACGGGATGATGTCTGATGCCCTGGTCCCTTCACGGGATGATGTCTGATGCCCTGGTCCCTTCACGGGATGATGTCTGATGCCCTGGTCCCTTCACGGGATGATGTCTGATGCCCTGGTCCCTTCACGGGATGATGTCTGATGCCCTGGTCCCTTCACGGGATGATGTCTGATGCCCTGGTCCCTTCACGGGATGATGTCTGATGCCCTGGTCCCTTCACGGGATGATGTCTGATGCCCTGGTCCCTTCACGGGATGATGTCTGATGCCCTGGTCCCTTCACGGGATGATGTCTGATGCCCTGATCCCTTCACGGGATGGTCTCTGATGCACTGGTCCCTTCACGGGATGATCTCTGATGCCCTGGTCCCTTCATGGGATGATCTCTGATGCCCTGGTCCCTTCATGGGATGATTTTGCATACCTCTAATCATAGTGCTGTGATGCCCTGGTCCCTTCATGGGATGATCTCCGATGCACTGGTCCCTTCATGAAATGATCTTGCATAACTCTAATCATAGTGCTGTGATGCACTGGTCCCTTCATGGGATGATCTTGCATATTTCTAATCATAGTGCTGTGATGCCCTGGTCCCTTCATGGGATGATCTCTGATGCCCTGGTCCCTTCATGGGATGATCTTTGCACTGGTCCCTTCATGGGATGATCTTGCATACCTCTAATTATAGTGCTGTGATGCCCTGGTCCCTTCATGGGATGATCTCTGATACCCTGGTCCCTTCATGGGATGATCTCTGATACCCTGGTCCCTTCATGGGATGATGTCTGATGCCCTGGTCCCTTCACGGGATGATGTCTGATGCCCTGGTCCCTTCATGGGATGATGTCTGATGCCCTGGTCCCTTCATGGGATGATGTCTGATGCCCTGGTCCCTTCACGGGATGATGTCTGATGCCCTGGTCCCTTCACGGGATGATGTCTGATGCCCTGGTCCCTTCATGGGATGATCTCTGATGCCCTGGTCCCTTCATGGGATGATCTCTGATGCCCTGGTCCCTTCATGGGATGATCTCTGATGCCCTGGTCCCTTCATGGGATGATCTCTGATGCCCTGGTCCCTTCATGGGATGATCTCTGATGCCCTGGTCCCTTCATGGGATGATCTCTGATGCCCTGGTCCCTTCATGGGATGATCTCTGATGCCCTGGTCCCTTCATGGGATGATCTCTGATGCCCTGGTCCCTTCATGGGATGATCTCTGATGCCCTGGTCCCTTCATGGGATGATCTCTGATGCCCTGGTCCCTTCATGGGATGATCTCTGATGCACTGGTCCCTTCATGGGTAGATGTCTGATGCACTGGTCCCTCCATGGGATGATCTTGCATACCTCTTATCATAGTGCTGTGATGCACTGGTGCCTTCATGGGATGATCTCTGATGCCCTGGTCCCTTCACGGGATGATGTCTGATGCCCTGATCCCTTCACGGGATGGTCTCTGATGCACTGGTCCCTTCACGGGATGGTCTCTGATGCACTGGTCCCTTCATGGGATCGTCTCTGATGCACTGGTCCCTTAATGGGATGATCTTGCATACCTCTAATCATAGTGCTGTGATGCCCTGGTCCCTTCATGGGATGATCTCTGATGCACTGGTCCCTTCATGGGATGATCTCTGATGCCCTGGTCCCTTCATGGGATGATCTCTGATGCCCTGGTCCCTTCATGGGATGATCTCTGATGCCCTGGTCCCTTCATGGGATGATCTCTGATGCCCTGGTCCCTTCACGGGATGATGTCTGATGCCCTGGTCCCTTCACGGGATGATGTCTGATGCCCTGGTCCCTTCACGGGATGATGTCTGATGCCCTGGTCCCTTCACGGGATGATGTCTGATGCCCTGGTCCCTTCACGGGATGATGTCTGATGCCCTGGTCCCTTCACGGGATGATGTCTGATGCCCTGGTCCCTTCACGGGATGATCTTGCATACCTCTAATCATAGTGCTGTGATGCCCTGGTCCCTTCATGGGATGATCTCTGATGCCCTGGTCCCTTCATGGGATGATCTCTGATGCCCTGGTCCCTTCATGGGATGATCTCTGATGCCCTGGTCCCTTCATGGGATGATCTCTGATGCCCTGGTCCCTCCATGGGATGATCTCTGATGCCCTGGTCCCTTCATGGGATGATCTCTGATGCCCTGGTCCCTTCATGGGATGATCTTGCATACCTCTAATCATAGTGCTCTGATGCCCTGGTCCCTTCATGGGATGATCTCTGATGCACTGGTCCCTTCATGGGATGATCTCTGATGCACTGGTCCCTTCATGGGATGATCTCTGATGCACTGGTCCCTTCATGGGTAGATGTCTGATGCACTGGTCCCTCCATGGGATGATCTTGCATACCTCTTATCATAGTGCTGTGATGCACTGGTGCCTTCATGGGATGATCTCTGATGCCCTGGTCCCTTCATGGGGATGATGTCTGATGCCCTGGTCCCTGCACGGGGATGATGTCTGATGCCCTGGTCCCTTCACGGGATGATGTCTGATGCCCTGGTCCCTTCACGGGATGATGTCTGATGCCCTGGTCCCTTCACGGGATGATGTCTGATGCCCTGGTCCCTTCACGGGATGATGTCTGATGCCCTGGTCCCTTCACGGGATGATGTCTGATGCCCTGGTCCCTTCACGGGATGATGTCTGATGCCCTGGTCCCTTCACGGGATGATGTCTGATGCCCTGGTCCCTTCACGGGATGATGTCTGATGCCCTGGTCCCTTCACGGGATGATGTCTGATGCCCTGGTCCCTTCACGGGATGGTCTCTGATGCCCTGGTCCCTTCATGGGACGGTCTCTGATGCACTGGTCCCTTCATGGGACGGTCTCTGATGCACTGGTCCCTTCATGGGACGGTCTCTGATGCACTGGTCCCTTCATGGGACGGTCTCTGATGCACTGGTCCCTTCATGGGACTGTCTCTGATGCACTGGTCCCTTCATGGGACGATCTTGCATACCTCTAATCATAGTGCTGTGATGCCCTGGTCCCTTCATGGGATGATCTCTGATGCACTGGTCCCTTCATGGGATGATCTCTGATGCCCTGGTCCCTTCATGGGATGATCTGATGCCCTGGTCCCTTCATGGGATGATCTCTGATGCCCTGGTCCCTTCATGGGATGATCTTGCATACCTCTAATCATAGTGCTGTGATGCACTGATCCCTTCATTGGATGATCTTGCATTCCTCTAATCATAGTGCTCTGATGCCCTGGTCCCTTCATGGGATGATCTCTGATGCCCTGGTCCCTTCATGGGATGATCTCTGATGCCCTGGTCCCTTCATGGGATGATCTCTGATGCCCTGGTCCCTTCATGGGATGATCTTGCATACCTCTAATCATAGTGCTGTGATGCCCTGGTCCCTTCATGGGATGATCCCAGATGCCCTGGTCCCTTCATGGGATGATCTCCGATTCCCTGGTCCCTTCATGGGATGATCTCCGATTCCCTGGTCCCTTCATGGGATGATCTCTGGCGCCCTGGTCCCTTCATGGGATGATCTCTGATGCCCTGGTCCCTTCATGGGATGATCTCTGATGCCCTGGTCCCTTCATGGGATGATCTCTGATGCCCTGGTCCCTTCATGGGATGATCTCTGATGCCCTGGTCCCTTCATGGGATGATCTTGCATACCTCTAATCATAGTGCTGTGATGCACTGATCCCTTCATTGGATGATCTTGCATACCTCTAATCATAGTGCTCCGATGCCCTGGTCCCTTCGTGGGATGATCTCCGATGCCCTGGTCCCTTCGTGGGATGATCTCCGATGCCCTGGTCCCTTCATGGGATCATCTCCGATGCCCTGGTCCCTTCATGGGATTATCTCCGATGCACTGGTCCCTTCATGGAATGATCTTGCATACCTCTAATCATAGTGCTGTGATGCACTGGTCCCTTCATGGGATGATCTTGCATATTTCTAATCATAGTGCTGTGATGCCCTGGTCTCTTCATGGGATGATCTCTGATGCCCTGGTCTCTTCATGGGATGATCTCTGATGCACTGGTCCCTTCATGGGATGATGTCTGATGCACTGGTCCCTTCATGGGATGATCTTGTATACCTCTAATCATAGTGCTGTGATGCCCTGGTCCCTTCATGGGATGATCTCTGATGCACTGGTCCCTTCATGGGATGATCTTGCATACCTCTAATCATAGTGCTCTGATGCCCTGGTCCCTTCATGGGATGATCTCTGATGCCCTGGTCCCTTCATGGGATGATCTCTGATGCCCTGGTCCCTTCATGGGATGATGATCTCTGATGCCCTGGTCCCTTCATGGGATGATCTCTGATGCCCTGGTCCCTTCATGGGATGATTTTGCATACCTCTAATCATAGTGCTGTGATGCACTGGTCCCTTCATGGGATGATCTTGCATATCTCTAATCATAGTGCTCAGATGCCCTGGTCCCTTCATGGGATGATCCCAGATGCACTGGTCCCTTCATGGGATCATGTCTGATGCCCTGGTCCCTTCACGGGATGATGTCTGATGCCCTGATCCCTTCACGGGATGATGTCTGATGCCCTGGTCCCTTCACGGGATGATGTCTGATGCCCTGGTCCCTTCACGGGATGATGTCTGATGCCCTGGTCCCTTCACGGGATGATGTCTGATGCCCTGGTCCCTTCACGGGATTATGTCTGATGCCCTGGTCCCTTCACGGGATTATGTCTGATGCCCTGGTCCCTTCACGGGATGGTCTCTGATGCACTGGTCCCTTCATGGGACGGTCTCTGATGCACTGGTCCCTTCATGGGATGATCTTGCATACCTCTAATCATAGTGCTGTGATGCCCTGGTCCCTTCAAGGGATGATCTCTGATGCCCTGGTCCCTTCATGGGATGATCTCTGATGCCCTGGTCCCTTCATGGGATGATCTCTGATGCCCTGGTCCCGTCATGGGATGATCTCTGATGCCCTGGTCCCTTCATGGGATGATCTCTGATGCCCTGGTCCCTTCATGGGATGATCTCTGATGCCCTGGTCCCTTCATGGGATGATCTCTGATGCCCTGGTCCCTTCATGGGATGATCTCTGATGCCCTGGTCCCTTCATGGGATGATCTCTGATGCCCTGGTCCCTTCATGGGATGATCTCTGATGCCCTTGTCCCTTCATGGGATGATCTTGCATACCTCTAATCATAGTGCTGTGATGCACTGATCCCTTCATTGGATGATCTTGCATACCTCTAATCATAGTGCTCTGATGCCCTGGTCCCTTCATGGGATGATCTCTCATGCACTGGTCCCTTCATGGGATGATCTCTCATGCACTGCTCCCTTCATGGGATGATCTCTCATGCACTGGTCCCTTCATGGGATGATCTCTCATGCACTGGTCCCTTCATGGGATGATGTCTGATGCACTGGTCCCTTCATGGGATGATGTCTGATGCACTGGTCCCTTCATGGGATGATCTTGCATACCTCTAATCATAGTGCTGTGATGCCCAGGTTCCTTCATGGGATGATCTCTGATGCACTGGTCCCTTCATGGGATGATCTTGCATACCTCTAATCATAGTGCTGTGATGCCCTGGTCCCTTCATGGGATGATCTCTGGTGCCCTGGTCCCTTCATGGGATGATCTCTGGTGCCCTGGTCCCTTCATGGGATGCTCTGATGCCCTGGTCCCTTCATGGGATGATCTCTGATGCCCTGGTCCCTTCATGGGATGATCTCTGATGCACTGGTCCCTTCATGGGATGATCTCTGATGCCCTGGTCCCTTCATGGGATGATCTCTGATGCCCTGGTCCCTTCATGGGATGATCTCTGATGCACTGGTCCCTTCATGGGATGATCTTTGATGCACTGGTCCCTTCATGGGATGATCTTGCATACCTCTAATTATAGTGCTGTGATGCCCTGGTCCCTTCATGGGATGATCTCTGATGCCCTGGTCCCCTCATGGGATGATGTCTGATGCCCTGGTCCCTTCACGGGATGATGTCTGATGCCCTGGTCCCTTCACGGGATGATGTCTGATGCCCTGGTCCCTTCACGGGATGATGTCTGATGCCCTGGTCCCTTCACGGGATGATGTCTGATGCCCTGGTCCCTTCACGGGATGATGTCTGATGCCCTGGTCCCTTCACGGGATGATGTCTGATGCCCTGATCCCTTCACGGGATGGTCTCTGATGCACTGGTCCCTTCATGGGATGGTCTCTGATGCACTGGTCCCTTCATGGGATGGTCTCTGATGCACTGGTTCCTTCATGGGATGATCTCTGATGCACTGGTCCCTTAATGGGATGATCTTGCATACCTCTAATCATAGTGCTGTGATGCCCTGGTCCCTTCATGGGATGATCTCTGATGCCCTGGTCCCTTCATGGGATGATCTCTGATGCCCTGGTCCCTTCATGGGATGATCTCTGATGCCCTGGTCCCTTCATGGGATGATCTCTGATGCCCTGGTCCCTTCATGGGATGATCTCTGATGCCCTGGTCCCTTCATGGGATGATCTCTGATGCCCTGGTCCCTTCATGGGATGATCTCTGATGCCCTGGTCCCTTCATGGGATGATCTCTGATGCCCTGGTCCCTTGATGGGATGATCCCAGATGCACTGGTCCCTTCATGGGATGATCCCAGATGCACTGGTCCCTTCATGGGATGATCCCAGATGCACTGGTCCCTTCATGGGATGATCCCAGATGCACTGGTCCCTTCATGGGATGATCCCAGATGCACTGGTCCCTTCATGGGATGATCCCAGATGCACTGGTCCCTTCATGGGATGATCCCAGATGCACTGGTCCCTTCATGGGATGATCCCAGATGCACTGGTCCCTTCATGGGATGATCCCAGATGCACTGGTCCCTTCATGGGATGATCCCAGATGCACTGGTCCCTTCACGGGATGATGTCTGATGCCCTGGTCCCTTCACGGGATGATGTCTGATGCCCTGGTCCCTTCACGGGATGATGTCTGATGCCCTGGTCCCTTCACGGGATGATGTCTGATGCCCTGGTCCCTTCACGGGATGATGTCTGATGCCCTGGTCCCTTCACGGGATAATCTCTGATGCACTGGTCCCTTCATGGGACGGTCTCTGATGCACTGGTCCCTTCATGGGATGATCTCTGATGCACTGGTCCCTTCATGGGATGATCTCTGATGCCCTGGTCCCTTCATCGGATGATCTCTGATGCCCTGGTCCCTTCATGGGATGATCTCTGATGCCCTGGTCCCTTCATGGGATGATCTTGCATACCTCTAATCATAGTGCTGTGATGCACTGATCCCTTCATGGGATGATCTTGCATACCTCTAATCATAGTGCTCTGATGCCCTGGTCCCTTCATGGGATGATCTGATGCCCTGGTCCCTTCATGGGATGATCTCTGATGCCCTGGTCCCTTCATGGGATGATCTCTGATGCCCTGGTCCCTTCATGGGATGATCTCTGATGCCCTGGTCCCTTCATGGGATGATCTCTGATGCCCTGGTCCCTTCATGGGATGATCTCTGATGCCCTGGTCCCTTCATGGGATGATCTCTCATGCCCTGGTCCCTTCATGGGATGATCTCTGATGACCTGGTCCCTTCATGGGATGATGTCTGATGCACTGGTCCCTTCATGGGATGATCTTGCATACCTCTAATCATAGTGCTGTGATGCCCAGGTCCCTTCATGGGATGATCTGATGCACTGGTCCCTTCATGGGATGATCTTGCATACCTCTAATCATAGTGCTGTGATGCCCTGGTCCCTTCATGGGATGATCTCTGGTGCCCTGGTCCCTTCATGGGATGCTCTGATGCCCTGGTCCCTTCATGGGATGATCTCTGATGCACTGGTCCCTTCATGGGATGATCTCTGATGCACTGGTCCCTTCATGGGATGATGTCTGATGCACTGGTCCCTCCATGGGATGATCTTGCATACCTCTAATCATAGTGCTGTGATGCCCTGGTCCCTTCATGGGATGATCTCTGATGCCCTGGTCCCTTCATGGGATGATCTCTGATGCCCTGGTCCCTTCATGGGATGATCTCTGATGCCCTGGTCCCTTCATGGGATGATCTCTGATGCCCTGGTCCCTTCATGGGATGATCTCTGATGCCCTGGTCCCTTCATGGGATGATCTCTGATGCCCTGGTCCCTTCATGGGATGATCTTGCATACCTCTAATCATAGTGCTGTGATGCCCTGGTCCCTTCATGGGATGATCTCTGATGCCCTGGTCCCTTCATGGGATGATCTCTGATGCCCTGGTCCCTTCATGGGATGATCTCTGATGCACTGGTCCCTTCATGGGATGATGTCTGATGCACTGGTCCCTCCATGGGATGATCTTGCATACCTCTAATCATAGTGCTGTGATGCCCTGGTCCCTTCATGGGATGATCTCTGATGCCCTGGTCCCTTCATGGGATGATCTCTGATGCACTGGTCCCTTCATGGGATGATGTCTGATGCACTGGTCCCTCCATGGGATGATCTTGCATACCTCTAATCATAGTGCTGTGATGCCCTGGTCCCTTCATGGGATGATCTCTGATGCCCTGGTCCCTTCATGGGATGATCTCTGATGCCCTGGTCCCTTCATGGGATGATCTCTGATGCCCTGGTCCCTTCATGGGATGATCTCTGATGCCCTGGTCCATTCATGGGATGATCTCTGATGCCCTGGTCCCTTCATGGGATGATCTCTGATGCCCTGGTCCCTTCATGGGATGATCTCTGATGACCTGGTCCCTTCATGGGATGATGTCTGATGCACTGGTCCCTTCATGGGATGATCTTGCATACCTCTAATCATAGTGCTGTGATGCCCAGGTCCCTTCATGGGATGATCTGATGCACTGGTCCCTTCATGGGATGATCTTGCATACCTCTAATCATAGTGCTGTGATGCCCTGGTCCCTTCATGGGATGATCTCTGGTGCCCTGGTCCCTTCATGGGATGCTCTGATGCCCTGGTCCCTTCATGGGATGATCTCTGATGCACTGGTCCCTTCATGGGATGATCTTGCATACCTCTAATCATAGTGCTGTGATGCCCTGGTCCCTTCGTGGGATGATCTCCGATGCCCTGGTCCCTTCGTGGGATGATCTCCGATGCCCTGGTCCCTTCGTGGGATGATCTCCGATGCCCTGGTCCCTTCGTGGGATGATCTCCGATGCCCTGGTCCCTTCGTGGGATGATCTCCGATGCCCTGGTCCCTTCGTGGGATGATCTCCGATTCCCTGGTCCCTTCGTGGGATGATCTCTGATGCCCTGGTCCCTTCGTGGGATGATCTCTGATGCCCTGGTCCCTTCGTGGGATTATCGCCGATGCACTGGTCCCTTCATGGAATGATCTCCGATGCACTGGTCCCTTCATGGAATGATGTCTGATGCACTGGTCCCTTCATGGGATGATCTTGCATATTTCTAATCGTAGTGCTGTGATGCCCTGGTCTCTTCATGGGATGATCTCTGATGCCCTGGTCTCTTCATGGGATGATCTCTGATGCACTGGTCCCTTCATGGGATGATCTTGCATACCTCTAATCATAGTGCTGTGATGCCCTGGTCCCTTCATGGGATGATCCCTGATGCACTGGTCCCTTCATGGGATGATCTTGCATACCTCTAATCATAGTGCTGTGATGCCCTGGTCCCTTCATGGGATGATCTCTGATGCCCTGGTCCCTTCATGGGATGATCTCTGATGCCCTGGTCCCTTCACGGGATGATCTCTGATGCCCTGGTCCCTTCACGGGATGATCTCTGATGCCCTGGTCCCTTCACGGGATGATCTCTGATGCCCTGGTCCCTTCACGGGATGATCTCTGATGCCCTGGTCCCTTCACGGGATGATCTCTGATGCCCTGGTCCCTTCATGGGATGATCTCTGATGCCCTGGTCCCTTCATGGGATGATCTCTGATGCCCTGGTCCCTTCATGGGATGATCTTTGATGCACTGGTCCCTTCATGGGATGATCTTGCATACCTCTAATCATAGTGCTGTGATGCCCTGGTCCCTTCATGGGATGATCTCTGATGCCCTGGTCCCTTCATGGGATGATCTCTGATGCCCTGGTCCCTTCATGGGATGATCTCTGATACCCTGGTCCCTTCATGGGATGATCTCTGATGCCGTGGTCCCTTCATGGGATGATCTCTGATGCCGTGGTCCCTTCATGGGATGATCTCTGATGCCCTGGTCCCTTCATGGGATGATCTTTGATGCACTGGTCCCTTCATGGGATGATCTTGCATACCTCTAATCATAGTGCTGTGATGCCCTGGTCCCTTCATGGGATGATGTCTGATGCCCTGGTCCCTTCATGGGATGATGTCTGATGCCCTGGTCCCTTCATGGGATGATGTCTGATGCCCTGGTCCCTTCATGGGATGATGTCTGATGCCCTGGTCCCTTCATGGGATGATGTCTGATGCCCTGGTCCCTTCATGGGATGATGTCTGATGCCCTGGTCCCTTCATGGGATGATGTCTGATGCCCTGGTCCCTTCATGGGATGATGTCTGATGCCCTGGTCCCTTCATGGGATGATGTCTGATGCCCTGGTCCCTTCATGGGATGATGTCTGATGCCCTGGTCCCTTCATGGGATGATGTCTGATGCCCTGGTCCCTTCACGGGATTATGTCTGATGCCCTGGTCCCTTCATGGGACGGTCTCTGATGCACTGGTCCCTTCATGGGACGGTCTCTGATGCACTGGTTCCTTCATGGGACGATCTCTGATGCACTGGTCCCTTCATGGGATGATCTCTGATGCACTGGTCCCTTAATGGGATGATCTTGCATACCTCTAATCATAGTGCTGTGATGCCCTGGTCCCTTCATGGGATGATGTCTGATGCCCTGGTCCCTTCATGGGATGATGTCTGATGCCATGGTCCCTTCATGGGATGTCTGATGCCCTGGTCACTTCACGGGATGTCTGATGCCCTGGTCCCTTGACGGGATGATGTCTGATGCCCTGGTCCCTTCATGGGATGGTCTCTGATGCACTGGTCCCTTCATGGGATGGTCTCTGATGCACTGGTCCCTTCATGGGACGATCTCTGATGCACTGGTCCCTTCATGGGATGATCTCTGATGCACTGGTCCCTTAATGGGATGATCTTGCATACCTCTAATCATAGTGCTGTGATGCCCTGGTCCCTTCATGGGATGATCTCTGATGCCCTGGTCCCTTCATGGGATGATCTCTGATGCCCTGGTCCCTTCATGGGATGATCTCTGATGCCCTGCTCCCTTCATGGGATGATCGCTGATGCCCTGCTCCCTTCATGGGATGATCGCTGATGCCCTGCTCCCTTCATGGGATGATCGCTGATGCCCTGGTCTCTTCATGGGATGATCGCTGATGCCCTGGTCCCTTCATGGGATGATCTTTGATGCACTGGTCCCTTCATGGGATGAACTTGCATACCTCTAATCATAGTGCTGTGATGCCCTGGTCCCTTCATGGGATGATGTCTGATGCCCTGGTCTCTTCATGGGATGATGTCTGATGCCCTGGTCTCTTCATGGGATGATGTCTGATGCCCTGGTCTCTTCATGGGATGATGTCTGATGCCCTGGTCCCTTCATGGGATGATGTCTGATGCCCTGGTCCCTTCATGGGATGATGTCTGATGCCCTGGTCCCTTCATGGGATGATGTCTGATGCCCTGGTCCCTTCACGGGATGTATGATGCCCTGGTCCCTTCATGGGATGATCTTTGATGCACTGGTCCCTTCATGGGATGATCTTGCATACCTCTAATGTAAGTGATGTGGTGTACTGGTCCCTTCATGGGATGATCTTGCATACCTCTAATCATAGTGCTGTGATGCCCTGGTCCCTTCATGGGATGATCTCTGATGCCCTGGTCCCTTCATGGGATGATCTCTGATGCCCTGGTCCCTTCATGGGATGATCTCTGATGCCCTGGTCCCTTCATGGGATGATCTCTGATGCCCTGGTCCCTTCATGGGATGATCTCTGATGCCCTGGTCCCTTCATGGGATGATCTCTGATGCCCTGGTCCCTTCATGGGATGATCTCTCATGCCCTGGTCCCTTCACGGGATGATGTCTGATGCCCTGGTCCCTTCACGGGATGATGTCTGATGCCCTGGTCCCTTCACGGGATGATGTCTGATGCCCTGGTCCCTTCATGGGATGGTCTCTGATGCACTGGTCCCTTCATGGGATGGTCTCTGATGCACTGGTTCCTTCATGGGACGATCTCTGATGCACTGGTCCCTTCATGGGATGATCTCTGATGCACTGGTCCCTTAATGGGATGATCTTGCATACCTCTAATCATAGTGCTGTGATGCCCTGGTCCTTTCATGGGATGATCTCTGATGCCCTGGTCCCTTCATGGCATGATCTCTGATGCCCTGGTCCCTTCATGGGATGATCTCTGATGCCCTGGTCCCTTCATGGGATGATCTCTGATGCCCTGCTCCCTTCATGGGATGATCTCTGATGCCCTGGTCTCTTCATGGGATGATCGCTGATGCCCTGGTCCCTTCATGGGATGATCTTTGATGCACTGGTCCCTTCAAGGGATGAACTTGCATACCTCTAATCATAGTTCTGTGATGCACTGGTCCCTTCATGGGATGATCTCTGATGCCCTGGTCCCTTCATGGGATGATCTCTGATGCCCTGGTCCCTTCATGGGATGATCTCTGATGCCCTGGTCCCTTCATGGGATGATCTCTTTTGCCCTGGTCCCTTCATGGGATGATCTCTGATGCCCTGGACCCTTCATGGGATGATCTCTGATGCCCTGGTCCCTTCACGGGATGATCTCTGATGCCCTGGTCCCTTCACGGGATGATCTCTGATGCACTGGTCCCTTCATGGGATAATCTCTGATGCACTGGTCCCTTCATGGGATGATCTTGCATACCTCTAATCATAGAGCTGTGATGCCCTGGTCCCTTCATGGGATGATCTTGCATACCTCTAATCATAGTGCTGTGATGCCCTGGTCCCTTCATGGGATGATCTCCGATGCCCTGGTCCCTTCATGGGATGATCTGATGCCCTGGTCCCTTCATGGGATAATCTCAGATGCCCTGGTCCCTTCATGGGATGATCTTGCATACCTCTAATGTAAGTGCTGTGGTGTACTGGTCCCTTCATGGGATGATCTCTGATGCACTGGTCCCTTCATGGGATGATCCCAGATGCACTGGTTCCTTCATGGGATGATCCCAGATGCACTGGTTCCTTCATCGGATGATCCCAGATGCACTGGTTCCTTCATGGGATGATCCCAGATGCACTGGTCCCTTCATGGGATGATCTCTGATGCCCTGGCCTCTTCATGGGATGATCTCTGATGGTCCCTTCATGGGATGATCTGATGCCCTGGTCCCTTCATGGGATGATCTGATGCCCTGGTCCCTTCATGGGATGATCTGATGCCCTGGTCCCTTCATGGGATGATCTCTGATGCGCTGGTCCATTCATGGGATGATCTTGCAGACCTCTAATCCTAGTGCTGTGATGCCCTGGTCCCTTCATGGGATGATGTCTGATGCCCTGGTCCCTTCATGGGATGATCTCTGATGCCCTGGTCCCTTCATGGGATGATCTCTGATGCCCTGGTCCCTTCATGAGATGATCTCTGATGCCCTGGTCCCTTCATGGGATGATCTTGCATACCTCTTATCATAGTGCTGTGACGCCCTGGTCCCTTCATGGGATGATGTCTGATGCACTGGTCCCTTCATGGGATGATGTCTGATGCACTGGTCCCTTCATGGGATGATCTTGCATACCTCTAATCATAGTGCTGTGATGTCCTGGTCCCTTCATGGGATGATGTCTGACTCACTGGTCCCTTCATGGGATGATGTCTGACTCACTGGTCCCTTCATGGGATGATGTCTGACTCACTGGTCCCTTCATGGGATGATGTCTGACTCACTGGTCCCTTCATGGGATGATCCCAGATGCACTGGTCCCTTCATGGGATGATCCCAGATGCACTGGTCCCTTCATGGGATGATCCCAGATGCACTGGTCCCTTCATGGGATGATCTCTGATGCCCTGGTCCCTTCATGGGATGATCTTTGATGCCCTGGTCCCTTCATGGGATGATCTTGCATACCTCTAATCATAGTGCTGTGATGCCCTGGTCCCTTCATGGGATGATGTCTGATGCCCTGGTCCCTTCATGGGATGATGTCTGATGCCCTGGTCCCTTCATGGGATGATGTCTGATGCCCTGGTCCCTTCACGGGATGATGTCTGATGCCCTGGTCCCTTCACGGGATGATGTCTGATGCCCTGGTCCCTTCAGGGGATGATGTCTGATGCCCTGGTCCCTTCATGGCATGATCTCTGATGCCCTGGTCCCTTCATGGCATGATCTCTGATGCCCTGGTCCCTTGATGGGATGATCTCTGATGCCCTGGTCCCTTGATGGGATGATCTCTGATGCCCTGGTCCCTTGATGGGATGATCTCTGATGCCCTGGTCCCTTCATGGGATGATCCCAGATGCACTGGTCCCTTCATGGGATGATGTCTGATGCCCTGGTCCCTTCATGGGATGATCTCTGATGCCCTGGTCCCTTCATGGGATGATCTCTGATGCCCTGGTCCCTTCATGGGATGATCGCTGATGCCCTGGTCCCTTCATGGGATGTCTGATGCACTGGTCCCTTCATGGGATGATCTTGCATACCTCTAATCATAGTGCTGTGATGCCCTTTTCCCTTCATGGGATAATCTCTGATGCACTGGTCCCTTCATGGGATGATCTTGCATACCTCTAATCACAGTGCTCTGATGCATTGGTCCCTTCATGGGATAATCTCTGATGCCCTGGTCTCTTCATGGGATGATCTCTGATGGTCCCTTCATGGGATGATCTGATGCCCTGGTCCCTTCATGGGATGATCTGATGCCCTGGTCCCTTCATGGGATGATCTGATGCCCTGGTCCCTTCATGGGATGATCTGATGCCCTGGTCCCTTCATGGGATGATCTCTGATGCGCTGGTCCCTTCATGGGATGATCTTGCAGACCTCTAATCATAGTGCTGTGATGCCCTGGTCCCTTCATGGGATGATGTCTGATGCCCTGGTCCCTTCATGGGATGATGTCTGATGCCCTGGTCCCTTCATGGGATGATGTCTGATGCCCTGGTCCCTTCATGGGATGATGTCTGATGCACTGGTCCCTTCATGGGATGATGTCTGATGCACTGGTCCCTTCATGGGATGATCTTGCATACCTCTAATCATAGTGCTGTGATGCCCTGGTCCCTTCATGGGATGTCTGATGCACTGGTCCCTTCATGGGATGATCTTGCATACCTCTAATCATAGTGCTGTGATGCCCTGGTCCCTTCATGGGATGATGTCTGATGCACTGGTCCCTTCATGGGATGATGTCTGATGCACTGGTCCCTTCATGGGATGATGTCTGGTGCACTGGTCCCTTCATGGGATGATGTCTTGTGCACTGGTCCCTTCATGGGATGATGTCTGATGCACTGGTCCCTTGATGGGATGATCTCTGATGCCCTGGTCCCTTGATGGGATGATCTCTGATGCCCTGGTCCCTTGATGGGATGATCTCTGATGCCCTGGTCCCTTGATGGGATGATCTCTGATGCCCTGGTCCCTTCATGGGATGATCCCAGATGCACTGGTCCCTTCATGGGATGATCCCAGATGCACTGGTCCCTTCATGGGATGATCCCAGATGCACTGGTCCCTTCATGGGATGATCCCAGATGCACTGGTCCCTTCATGGGATGATCCCAGATGCACTGGTCCCTTCATGGGATGATCCCAGATGCACTGGTCCCTTCATGGGATGATCCCAGATGCACTGGTCCCTTCATGGGATGATCCCAGATGCACTGGTCCCTTCATGGGATGATCCCAGATGCACTGGTCCCTTCATGGGATGATCCCAGATGCACTGGTCCCTTCATGGGATGATCCCAGATGCACTGGTCCCTTCATGGGATGATCCCAGATGCACTGGTCCCTTCATGGGATGATCCCAGATGCACTGGTCCCTTCATGGGATGATCCCAGATGCACTGGTCCCTTCATGGGATGATCCCAGATGCCCTGGTCCCTTCATGGGATGATATCTGATGCCCTGGTCCCTTCATGGGATGATGTCTGATGCCCTGGTCCCTTCATGGGATGATGTCTGATGCCCTGGTACCTTCATGGGATAATCTCTGATGCACTGGTCCCTTCATGGGATGATCTCTGATACCCTGGTCCCTTCATGGGATGATCTTGCATACCTCTAATCATAGTGCTCTGATGCACTGGTCCCTTCATGGGATAATCTCTGATGCACTGGTCCCTTCATGGGATGATCTTGCATACCTCTAATCACAGTGCTGTGATGCACTGGTCCCTTCATGGGATGATGTCTGATGCCCTGGTCCCTTCATGGGATGATGTCTGATGCCCTGGTCCCTTCATGGGATGATCTCTGATGCACTGGTCCCTTCATGGGATGATGGCTGATGCCCTGGTCCCTTCATGGGATGATGGCTGATGCCCTGGTCCCTTCATGGGATGATCTCTGAATCACTGCTCCCTTCATGGGATGATCTTGCATACCTCTAATCATAGTGCGTGCTGTGATGCACTGGTCCCTTCATGGGATGATGTCTGATGCCCTGGTACCTTCATGGGATAATCTCTGATGCACTGGTCCCTTCATGGGATGATCTCTGATACCCTGGTCCCTTCATGGGATGATCTTGCATACCTCTAATCATAGTGCTCTGATGCACTGGTCCCTTCATGGGATAATCTCTGATGCACTGGTCCCTTCATGGGATGATCTTGCATACCTCTAATCACAGTGCTGTGATGCACTGGTCCCTTCATGGGATGATGTCTGATGCCCTGGTCCCTTCATGGGATGATCTCTGATGCACTGGTCCCTTCATGGGATGATGGCTGATGCCCTGGTCCCTTCATGGGATGATGGCTGATGCCCTGGTCCCTTCATGGGATAATCTTTGATGAACTGCTCCCTTCATGAGATGATCTTGCATACCTCAAATCATAGTGCTGTGATGCCCTGGTCCCTTCATGGAATAATCTCTGATGCACTTGTCCCTTCATTGGATGATCTTGCATACTTCTGATCATAGTGCTGTGATGCCCTGGTCCCTTCATGGGATGATCTCTGATGCACTGGTCCCTTCATGGGATGATCTCTGATGCACTGGTCCCTTCATGGGATGATCTCTGATGCACTGGTCCCTTCATGGGATGATCTCTGATGCACTGGTCCCTTCATGGGATGATCTCTGATGCACTGGTCCCTTCATGGGATGATCTCTGATGCACTGGTCCCTTCATGGGATGATCTCTGATGCACTGGTCCCTTCATGGGATGATCTCTGATGCGCTGGTCCCTTCATGGGATGATCTCTGCTGCGATGGTCCCTTTATGGGATGATCTCTGCTGCGCTGGTCCCTTCATGGGATAATCTGATGCAATGGTCCCTTCATTGGATGATCTTGCATACCTCTAATCATAGTGCTGTGATGCCCTGGTCCCTTCATGGGATGATCTCTGATGCACTGGTCCCTTCATGGGATGATCTCTGATGCACTGGTCCCTTCATGGGATGACCTCTGGTGCACTGGTCCCTTCATGGGATGACCTCTGATGCACTGGTCCCTTCATGGGATGATCTCTGATGCACTTTTCCCTTCATGGGATGATCTCTGATGCACTGGTCCCTTCATGGGATGATCTCCGATGCACTGGTCCCTTCATGGGATGATCTCCGATGAACTGGTCCCTTCATGAGATGATCTCTGATGAACTGGTCCCTTCATTGGATGATCTCTGATGAACTGGTACCTTCATTGGATGATCTCCGATGCACTGGTCCCTTCATGGGATGATCTCTGAATCACTGGTCCCTTCATGGGATGATCTTGCATACCTTCATGGGATGGCCTCTGCACTGTTCCCTTCATGGGATGATCTCTGATGCACTGGTCCCTTCATGGGATGATCTCTGATATCCTGGTCCCATTATGGGATGATCTTGCATACCTCTAATCATAGTGCTCTGATGCACTGGTCCCTTCATGGGATAATCTCTGATGCACTGGTCCCTTCATGGGATGATCTTGCATACCTCTAATCACAGTGCTGTGATGCCCTGGTCCCTTCATGGGATGATCTCTGAATCACTGATCCCTTCATGGGATGATCTTGCATACCTCTAATCATAGTGCTCTGATGCATTGGTCCCTTCATGGGATAATCTCTGATGCACTGGTCCCTTCATGGGATGATCTTGCATACCTCTAATCATAGTGCTGTGATGCACTGGTCCCTTCATGGGATGATCTCTGATGCACTGGTCCCTTCATGGGATGATCTCTGATGCACTGGTCCCTTCATGGGATGGATTTGCAAACCTCTAATCATAGTGCTGTGATGCCCTGGTTCCTTCATGGGATGATCTCTGATGCACTGGTCCCTTCATGGGATGATTTTGCAAACCTCTAATCGTAGTGCTGTGATGCACTGGTCCCTTCATGGGATGATCTTGCATACCTCTAATCATAGTGCTGTGATGTCCTGGTCCCTTCATGGGATGATGTCTGACTCACTGGTCCCTTCATGGGATGATGTCTGACTCACTGGTACCTTCATGGGATGATGTCTGACTCACTGGTCCCTTCATGGGATGATCCCAGATGCACTGGTCCCTTCATGGGATGATCCCAGATGCACTGGTCCCTTCATGGGATGATCCCAGATGCACTGGTCCCTTCATGGGATGATCCCAGATGCACTGGTCCCTTCATGGGATGATCTCTGATGCCCTGGTCCCTTCATGGGATGATCTTTGATGCCCTGGTCCCTTCATGGGATGATCTTGCATACCTCTAATCATAGTGCTGTGATGCCCTGGTCCCTTCATGGGATGATGTCTGATGCCCTGGTCCCTTCATGGGATGATGTCTGATGCCCTGGTCCCTTCACGGGATGATGTCTGATGCCCTGGTCCCTTCACGGGATGATGTCTGATGCCCTGGTCCCTTCAGGGGATGATGTCTGATGCCCTGGTCCCTTCATGGCATGATCTCTGATGCACTGGTCCCTTCATGGCATGATCTCTGATGCCCTGGTCCCTTGATGGGATGATCTCTGATGCCCTGGTCCCTTGATGGGATGATCTCTGATGCCCTGGTCCCTTCATGGGATGATCCCAGATGCACTGGTCCCTTCATGGGATGATCCCAGATGCACTGGTCCCTTCATGGGATGATCTCTGATGCCCTGGTTCCTTCATGGGATGATCTCTGATGCCCTGGTTCCTTCATGGGATGATGTCTGATGCCCTGGTCCCTTCATGGGATGATGTCTGATGCCCTGGTCCCTTCATGGGATGATGTCTGATGCCCTGGTCCCTTCATGGGATGATGTCTGATGCCCTGGTCCCTTCATGGGATGATGTCTGATGCCCTGGTCCCTTCATGGGATGATCTCTGATGCCCTGGTCCCTTCATGGGATGATCTCTGATGCCCTGGTCCCTTCATGGGATGATCGCTGATGCCCTGGTCCCTTCATGGGATGTCTGATGCACTGGTCCCTTCATGGGATGATCTTGCATACCTCTAATCATAGTGCTGTGATGCCCTTTTCCCTTCATGGGATAATCTCTGATGCACTGGTCCCTTCATGGGATGATCTTGCATACCTCTAATCACAGTGCTCTGATGCATTGGTCCCTTCATGGGATAATCTCTGATGCCCTGGTCTCTTCATGGGATGATCTCTGATGGTCCCTTCATGGGATGATCTGATGCCCTGGTCCCTTCATGGGATGATCTGATGCCCTGGTCCCTTCATGGGATGATCTGATGCCCTGGTCCCTTCATGGGATGATCTCTGATGCGCTGGTCCCTTCATGGGATGATCTTGCAGACCTCTAATCATAGTGCTGTGATGCCCTGGTCCCTTCATGGGATGATGTCTGATGCCCTGGTCCCTTCATGGGATGATGTCTGATGCCCTGGTCCCTTCATGGGATGATGTCTGATGCCCTGGTCCCTTCATGGGATGATGTCTGATGCACTGGTCCCTTCATGGGATGATGTCTGATGCACTGGTCCCTTCATGGGATGATCTTGCATACCTCTAATCATAGTGCTGTGATGCCCTGGTCCCTTCATGGGATGATGTCTGATGCACTGGTCCCTTCATGGGATGATCTTGCATACCTCTAATCATAGTGCTGTGATGCCCTGGTCCCTTCATGGGATGATCTCTGATGCACTGGTCCCTTCATGGGATGATGTCTGATGCACTGGTCCCTTCATGGGATGATGTCTGATGCACTGGTCCCTTCATGGGATGATGTCTGGTGCACTGGTCCCTTCATGGGATGATGTCTGGTGCACTGGTCCCTTCATGGGATGATGTCTGGTGCACTGGTCCCTTCATGGGATGATGTCTGGTGCACTGGTCCCTTCATGGGATGATGTCTGATGCACTGGTCCCTTGATGGGATGATCTCTGATGCCCTGGTCCCTTGATGGGATGATCTCTGATGCCCTGGTCCCTTGATGGGATGATCTCTGATGCCCTGGTCCCTTGATGGGATGATCTCTGATGCCCTGGTCCCTTGATGGGATGATCCCAGATGCACTGGTCCCTTCATGGGATGATCCCAGATGCACTGGTCCCTTCATGGGATGATCCCAGATGCACTGGTCCCTTCATGGGATGATCTCTGATGCCCTGGTCCCTTCATGGGATGATATCTGATGCCCTGGTCCCTTCATGGGATGATGTCTGATGCCCTGGTCCCTTCATGGGATGATGTCTGATGCCCTGGTACCTTCATGGGATAATCTCTGATGCACTGGTCCCTTCATGGGATGATCTCTGATACCCTGGTCCCTTCATGGGATGATCTTGCATACCTCTAATCATAGTGCTCTGATGCACTGGTCCCTTCATGGGATAATCTCTGATGCACTGGTCCCTTCATGGGATGATCTTGCATACCTCTAATCACAGTGCTGTGATGCACTGGTCCCTTCATGGGATGATCTCTGATGCACTGGTCCCTTCATGGGATGATCTCTGATGCACTGGTCCCTTCATGGGATGATGGCTGATGCCCTGGTCCCTTCATGGGATGATGGCTGATGCCCTGGTCCCTTCATGGGATGATCTCTGAATCACTGCTCCCTTCATGGGATGATCTTGCATACCTCTAATCATAGTGCGTGCTGTGATGCACTGGTCCCTTCATGGGATGATGTCTGATGCCCTGGTACCTTCATGGGATAATCTCTGATGCACTGGTCCCTTCATGGGATGATCTCTGATACCCTGGTCCCTTCATGGGATGATCTTGCATACCTCTAATCATAGTGCTCTGATGCACTGGTCCCTTCATGGGATAATCTCTGATGCACTGGTCCCTTCATGGGATGATCTTGCATACCTCTAATCGCAGTGCTGTGATGCACTAGTCCCTTCATGGGATGATGTCTGATGCCCTGGTCCCTTCATGGGATGATCTCTGATGCACTGGTCCCTTCATGGGATGATGGCTGATGCCCTGGTCCCTTCATGGGATGATGGCTGATGCCCTGGTCCCTTCATGGGATAATCTTTGATGAACTGCTCCCTTCATGAGATGATCTTGCATACCTCAAATCATAGTGCTGTGATGCCCTGGTCCCTTCATGGAATAATCTCTGATGCACTTGTCCCTTCATTGGATGATCTTGCATACTTCTGATCATAGTGCTGTGATGCCCTGGTCCCTTCATGGGATGATCTCTGATGCACTGGTCCCTTCATGAGATGATCTCTGATGCACTGGTCCCTTCATGGGATGATCTTGAATACCTCTTATCATAGTGCTGTGACGCCCTGGTCCCTTCATGGGATGATCTCTGATGCACTGGTCCCTTCATGGGATGATCTCTGATGCACTGGTCCCTTCATGGGATGATCTCTGATGCACTGGTCCCTTCATGGGATGATCTCTGATGCACTGGTCCCTTCATGGGATGATCTCTGATGCGCTGGTCCCTTCATGGGATGATCTCTGCTGCGATGGTCCCTTTATGGGATGATCTCTGCTGCGCTGGTCCCTTCATGGGATAATCTGATGCAATGGTCCCTTCATTGGATGATCTTGCATACCTCTAATCATAGTGCTGTGATGCCCTGGTCCCTTCATGGGATGATCTCTGATGCACTGGTCCCTTCATGGGATGATCTCTGATGCACTGGTCCCTTCATGGGATGACCTCTGGTGCACTGGTCCCTTCATGGGATGACCTCTGATGCACTGGTCCCTTCATGGGATGATCTTGAATACCTCTTATCATAGTGCTGTGACGCCCTGGTCCCTTCATGGGATGATCTCTGATGCACTGGTCCCTTCATGGGATGATCTCTGATGCACTGGTCCCTTCATGGGATGATCTCTGATGCACTGGTCCCTTCATGGGATGATCTCTGATGCACTGGTCCCTTCATGGGATGATCTCTGATGCGCTGGTCCCTTCATGGGATGATCTCTGCTGCGATGGTCCCTTCATGGGATGATCTCTGATGCACTTTTCCCTTCATGGGATGATCTCCGATGCACTGGTCCCTTCATGGGATGATCTCCGATGCACTGGTCCCTTCATGGGATGATCTCCGATGAACTGGTCCCTTCATGAGATGATCTCTGATGAACTGGTCCCTTCATTGGATGATCTCTGATGAACTGGTACCTTCATTGGATGATCTCCGATGCACTGGTCCCTTCATGGGATGATCTCTGAATCACTGGTCCCTTCATGGGATGATCTTGCATACCTTCATGGGATGGCCTCTGCACTGTTCCCTTCATGGGATGATCTCTGATGCACTGGTCCCTTCATGGGATGATCTCTGATATCCTGGTCCCATTATGGGATGATCTTGCATACCTCTAATCATAGTGCTCTGATGCACTGGTCCCTTCATGGGATAATCTCTGATGCACTGGTCCCTTCATGGGATGATCTTGCATACCTCTAATCACAGTGCTGTGATGCCCTGGTCCCTTCATGGGATGATCTCTGAATCACTGATCCCTTCATGGGATGATCTTGCATACCTCTAATCATAGTGCTCTGATGCATTGGTCCCTTCATGGGATAATCTCTGATGCACTGGTCCCTTCATGGGATGATCTTGCATACTTCTAATCATAGTGCTGTGATGCACTGGTCCCTTCATGGGATGATCTCTGATGCACTGGTCCCTTCATGGGATGATCTCTGATGCACTGGTCCCTTCATGGGATGGATTTGCAAACCTCTAATCATAGTGCTGTGATGCACTGGTCCCTTCATGGGATGATTTTGCAAACCTCTAATCGTAGTGCTGTGATGCACTGGTCCCTTCATGGGATGATCTTTGATGTACTGGTCCCTTCATGGGATGATCTCTGATATCCTGGTCCCTTCATGGGATGATCTTGCATACCTCTAATCATAGTGCTGTGATGCCCTGGCCCCTTCATGGG
Source organism: Triturus cristatus (assembly GCF_964204655.1). Classification (NCBI taxonomy): domain Eukaryota; kingdom Metazoa; phylum Chordata; class Amphibia; order Caudata; family Salamandridae; genus Triturus; species Triturus cristatus. The sequence continues at coordinate 174,268,608 of NC_140592.1, read as the reverse complement.
ATGATCTCTGATGCACTGGTCCCTTCATGGGATGATCTCTGATGCACTGGTCCCTTCATGGGATGATCTCTGATGCACTGGTCCCTTCATGGAATGATCTCTGATGCACTGGTCCCTTCATGGAATGATCTCTGATGCACTGGTCCCTTCATGGGATGACCTCTGATGCACTGGTCCCTTCGTGGGATGATCTCTGATGCACTGGTCCCTTCATGGGATGATCTTGCATACCTCTAATCATAGTGCTGTGATGCCCTGTTCCCTTCATGGGATGATCTCTGATGAACTGATCCCTTCATGGGATGATCTCTGATGAACTGGTCCCTTCAATGGATGATCTCTGATGCACTGGTCCCTTCATGGGATGATCTCTGAATCACTGGTCCCTTCATGGGATGATCTTGCATACCTCTAATCATAGTGCTGTGATGCCCTGGTCCCTTCATGGGATGATCTCTGAATCACTGATCCCTTCATGGGATGATCTTGCATACCTCTAATCATAGTGCTCTGATGCATTGGTCCCTTCATGGGATGATCTCTGATGAACTGGTCCCTTCATGGGATGATCTCTGATGAACTGATCCCTTCATGGGATGATCTCTGATGAACTGGTCCCTTCAATGGATGATCTCTGATGCACTGGTCCCTTCATGGGATGATCTCTGAATCACTGGTCCCTTCATGGGATGATCTTTGAAGCAGTGGTCCCTTCATGGGATGATCTCTGATGCACTGGTCCCTTCATGGGATGATCTCTGATGCACTGGTCCCTTCATGGGATGATCTCTGATGCACTGGTCCCTTCATGGGATGATCTTGCATACCTCTAATCATAGTGCTGTGATGCCCTGGTCCCTTCATGGGATGATCTCTGATGCACTGGTCCCTTCATGGGATGATCTCTGATGCACTGGTCCCTTCATGGGATGATCTCTGATGCCCTGGTCCCTTCATGGGATGATCGCTGATGCCCTGGTCCCTTCATTGGATGATCGCTGATGCCCTGGTCCCTTCATGGGATGTCTGATGCACTGGTCCCTTCATGGGATGATCTTGCATACCTCTAATCATAGTGCTGTGGTGCCCTGGTCCCTTCATGGGATGATCTGTGATGCACTGGTCCCTTCATGGGATGATCTCCGATGCACTGGTCCCTTCATGGGATGATCTCTGATGCACTGGTCCCTTCATGGGATGATCTCTGATGCACTGGTCCCTTCATGGGATGATCTCTGATGCACTGGTCCCTTCATGGGATGATCTCTGATGCACTGGTCCCTTCATGGGATGATCTTGCATACCTCTAATCATAGTGCTGTGATGCCCTGGTCCCTTCATGGGATGATCTCTGATGCACTAGTCCCTTCATGGGATGATCTCTGATGCACTCGTCCCTTCATGGGATGGCCTCTGCACTGGTCCCTTCATGGGATGATCTCTGATGCACTGGTCCCTTCATGGGATGATCTCTGATGCACTGGTCCCTTCATGGGATGATCTTGCATACCTCTAATCACAGTGCTGTGATGCCCTGGTCCCTTCATGGGATGATCTCTGAATCACTGATCCCTTCATGGGATGATCTTGCATACCTCTAATCATAGTGCTTTGATGCATTGGTCCCTTCATGGGATAATCTCTGATGCACTGGTCCCTTCATGGGATGATCTTGCATACCTCTAATCATAGTGCTGTGATGCACTGGTCCCTTCATGGGATGATCTCTGATGCACTGGTCCCTTCATGGGATGATCTCTGATGCACTGGTCCCTTCATGGGATGATCTCTGATGCACTGGTCCCTTCATGGGATGATCTCTGATGCACTGGTCCCTTCATGGGATGATCTCTGAAACTCTGATGCACTGGTCCCTTCATGGGATGATTTTGCAAACCTCTAATCATAGTGCTGTGATGCCCTGGTTCCTTCATGGGAGGATCTCTGATGCACTGGTCCCTTCATGGGATGATTTTGCAAACCTCTAATCATAGTGCTGTGATGCACTGGTCCCTTCATGGGATGATCTTTGATGTACTGGTCCCTTCATGGGATGATCTCTGATATCCTGGTCCCTTCATGGGATGATCTTGCATACCTCTAATCATAGTGCTGTGATGCCCTGGCCCCTTCATGGGATGATCTCTGATGCCCTGGTCCCTTCATGGGATGATCTCTGATGCCCTGGTCCCTTCATGGGATGATCTCTGATGCCCTGGTCCCTTCATGGGATGATCTCTGATGCTCTGGTCCCTTTATGGGATGATCTCTGATGCTCTGGTCCCTTCATGGGATGATCTCTGATGCGCTGGTCCCTTCATGGGATGATCTCTGATGCACTGGTCCCTTCATGGGATGATCTCTGATGCACTGGTCCCTTCATGGGATGATCTCTGATGCACTGGTCCGTTCATGGGATGATCTCTGATGCACTGGTCCCTTCATGGGATGATCTTGCATACCTCTAATCATAGTGCTGTGATGCCCTGTTCCCTTCATGGGATGATCTCCGATGCACTGGTCCCTTCATGGGATGATCTCTGATGAACTGGTCCCTTCATGGGATGATCTCTGATGCACTGGTCCCTTCATGGGATGATCTCTGAATCCCTGGTCCCTTCATGGGATGATCTTGCATACCTCTAATCATAGTGCTGTGATGCCCTGGTCCCTTCATGGGATGATCTCTGATGCCCTGGTCCCTTCATGGGATGATCTCTGATGCCCTGGTCCCTTCATGGGATGATCTCTGATGCCCTGGTCCCTTCATGGGATGGTCTTTGATGCACTGGTCCCTTCATGGGATGAACTTGCATACCTCTAATCATAGTTCTGTGATGCCCTGGTCCCTTCATGGGATGATCTTGCATACCTCTAATCCTAGTGCTGTGATGCCCTGGTCTCTTCATGGGATGATGTCTGATGCCCTGGTCCCTTCATGGGATGATGTCTGATGCCCTGGTCCCTTCATGGGATAATGTCTGATGCCCTGGTCCCTTCATGGGATGATGTCTGATGCCCTGGTCCCTTCATGGGATGATCTCTGATGCACTGGTCCCTTCATGGCATGATCTCTGATGCACTGGTCCCTTCATGGCATGATCTCTGATGCCCTGGTCCCTTCATGGGATGATCTCTGATGCCCTGGTCCCTTCATGGGATGATCTCTAATGCACTGGTCCCTTCATGGGATGATCTCTGATGCACTGGTCCCTTCATGGCATGATCTCTGATGCCCTGGTCCCTTCATGGGATGATCTCTGATGCCCTGGTCCCTTCATGGGATGATCTCTGATGCCCTGGTCCCTTCATGGGATGATCTCTGATGCACTGGTCCCTTCATGGCATGATCTCTGATGCACTGGTCCCTTCATGGCATGATCTCTGATGCACTGGTCCCTTCATGTCATGATCTCTGATGCACTGGTCCCTTCATGGGATGATCTCTGATGCACTGGTCCCTTCATGGGATGATCTCTGAATCACTGATCCCTTCATGGGATGATCTTGCATACCTCTAATCATAGTGCTCTGATGCACTGGTCCCTTCATGGGATAATCTCTGATGCACTGGTACCTTCATGGGATGATCTGTTGTGCTGGTCCCTTCATGGGATGATCTGATGCACTGGTCCCTTCATGGGATGATGTCTGATGCACTGGTCCCTTCATGGGATGATGTCTGATGCACTGGTCCCTTCATGGGATGATGTCTGATGCACTGGTCCCTTCATGGGATGATGTCTGATGCACTGGTCCCTTCATGGGATGATCTCTGATCCCTTCATGGGATGATCTTTGATGCTCTGGTCCCTTCATGGGTTGATGTATGAATCACCGGTCCCTTCATGGGATGATCTCTGAATCACCGGTCCCTTCATGGGATGATCTCTGAATCACCGGTCCCTTCATGGGATGATCTCTGAATCACCGGTCCCTTCATGGGATGATCTCTGATGCACTGGTCCCTTCATGTAATGATCTCTGATGCACTGGTCCCTTCATGGGATAATCTCTGATGCACTGGTCCCTTTATGGGCTGATCTCTGCTGCGCTGGTCCCTTTATGGGATGATCTCTGCTGCGCTGGTCTCTTCATGGGATAATCTCTGATGCACTGGTCCCTTCATGGGATAATCTCTGATGCACTGGTCCCTTCATGGGATGATCTTGCATACCTCTAATCATAGTGCTGTGATGCACTGGTCCCTTCATGGGATGATCTCTGATGCACTGGTCCCTTCATGGGATGATCTCTGATGCACTGGTCCCTTCATGGGATGATAGCTGATGCACTGGTCCCTTCATGGGATGATCTCTGATGCACTGGTCCCTTCATGGGATGATCTCTGATGCACTGGTCCCTTCATGGGATGATCTCTGAATCACTGGTCCCTTCATGGAATGATCTTGCATGCCTCTAATCATAGTGCTGTGATGCCCTGGTCCCTTCATGGGATGATCTCTGATGCACTGGTCCCTTCATGGGATGATCTCTGATGCACTGGTCCCTTCATGGGATGATTTTGCAAACCTCTAATCATAGTGCTGTGATGCACTGGTCCCTTCATGGGATGATCTTTGATGTACTGGTCCCTTCATGGGATGATCTCTGATATCCTGGTCCCTTCATGGGATGATCTTGCATACCTCTAATCATAGTGCTGTGATGCCATGGTCCCTTCATGGGATGATCTCTGATGCACTGGTCCCTTCATGGGATGATCTCTGATGCACTGGTCCCTTCATGGGATGATCTCTGATGAACTAGTCCCTTCATGGGATGATCTCTGATGAACTGGTCCCTTCATGGGATGATCTCTGATGAACTGGTCCCTTCAATGAATGATCTCTGATGCGCTGGTCCCTTCATGGGAGGATCTCTGATTCGCTGGTCCCTTCATGGGAGGATCTCTGATGCGCTGGTCCCTTCATGGGAGGATCTCTGATGCGCTGGTCCCTTCATGGGAGGATCTCTGATGCGCTGGTCCCTTCATGGTATGATCTCTGATGCACTGGTCCCTTCATGGGATGATCTCTGATGCACTGGTCCCTTCATGGGATGATCTTGCATACCTCTGATCATAGTGCTGTGATGCCCTGGTCCCTTCATGGGATGATCTCTGATGCACTGGTCCCTTCATGGGATGATCTCTGATGCACTGGTCCCTTCATGGGATGATCGCTGATGCACTGGTCCCTTCATGGGATGATCTCTGATGCACTGGTCCCTTCATGGGATGATCTCTGAATCACTGGTCCCTTCATGGAATGATCTTGCATGCCTCTAATCATAGTGCTGTGATGCCCTGGTCCCTTCATGGGATGATCTCTGATGCACTGGTCCCTTTATGGGATGATCTCTGATGCACTGGTCCCTTTATGGGATGATCTCTAATGCACTGGTCCCTTCATGGGATGATCTTGCATACCTCTAATCATAGTGCTGTGATGCACTGGTCCCTTCATGGGATGATCTCTGATGCACTGGTCCGTTCATAGGATGATCTCTGATGCACTGGTCCCTTCATGGGATGATCTCTGAATCACCGGTCCCTTCATGGGATGATCTCTGAATCACCGGTCCCTTCATGGGATGATCTCTGAATCACCGGTCCCTTCATGGGATGATCTCTGAATCACCGGTCCCTTCATGGGATGATCTCTGATGCACTGGTCCCTTCATGTAATGATCTCTGATGCACTGGTCCCTTCATGGGATAATCTCTGATGCGCTGGTCCCTTTATGGGCTGATCTCTGCTGCGCTGGTCCCTTTATGGGATGATCTCTGCTGCGCTGGTCTCTTCATGGGATAATCTCTGATGCACTGGTCCCTTCATGGGATGATCTCTGATGCACTGGTCCCTTCATGGGATGATCTTGCATACCTCTAATCATAGTGCTCTGATGCAATGGTCCCTTCATGGGATAATCTCTGATGCACTGGTCCCTTCATGGGATGATCTTGCATACCTCTAATCATAGTGCTGTGATGCACTGGTCCCTTCATGGGATGATCTCTGATGCACTGGTCCCTTCATGGGATGATCTCTGATGCACTGGTCCCTTCATGGGATGATCGCTGATGCACTGGTCCCTTCATGGGATGATCTCTGATGCACTGGTCCCTTCATGGGATGATCTCTGATGCACTGGTCCCTTCATGGGATGATCTCTGAATCACTGGTGCCTTCATGGAATGATCTTGCATGCCTCTAATCATAGTGCTGTGATGCCCTGGTCCCTTCATGGGATGATCTCTGATGCACTGGTCCCTTCATGGGATGATCTCTGATGCACTGGTCCCTTCATGGGATGATTTTGCAAACCTCTAATCATAGTGCTGTGATGCACTGGTCCCTTCATGGGATGATCTTTGATGTACTGGTCCCTTCATGGGATGATCTCTGATATCCTGGTCCCTTCATGGGATGATCTTGCATACCTCTAATCATAGTGCTGTGATGCCATGGTCCCTTCATGGGATGATCTCTGATGCACTGGTCCCTTCATGGGATGATCTTTAAAGCACTGGTCCCTTCATGGGATGATCTCTGCACTGGTCCCTTCATGGGATGATCTCTGATGAACTAGTCCCTTCATGGGATGATCTCTGATGAACTGGTCCCTTCATGGGATGATCTCTGATGAACTGGTCCCTTCAATGAATGATCTCTGATGCGCTGGTCCCTTCATGGGAGGATCTCTGATGCGCTGGTCCCTTCATGGGAGGATCTCTGATGCGCTGGTCCCTTCATGGGAGGATCTCTGATGCGCTGGTCCCTTCATGGGAGGATCTCTGATGCGCTGGTCCCTTCATGGGATGATCTCTGATGCACTGGTCCCTTCATGGGATGATCTCTGATGCACTGGTCCCTTCATGGGATGATCTCTGATGCACTGGTCCCTTCATGGGATGATCTCTGATGCACTGGTCCCTTCATGGGATGATCTCTGATGCACTGGTCCCTTCATGGGATGATCGCTGATGCACTGGTCCCTTCATGGGATGATCTCTGATGCACTGGTCCCTTCATGGGATGATCTCTGATGCACTGGTCCCTTCATGGGATGATCTCTGAATCACTGGTCCCTTCATGGAATGATCTTGCATGCCTCTAATCATAGTGCTGTGATGCCCTGGTCCCTTTATGGGATGATCTATGATGCACTGGTCCCTTTATGGGATGATCTCTGATGCACTGGTCCCTTTATGGGATGATCTCTAATGCACTGGTCCCTTCATGGGATGATCTTGCATACCTCTAATCATAGTGCTGTGATGCACTGGTCCCTTCATGGGATGATCTCTGATGCACTGGTCCGTTCATAGGATGATCTCTGATGAACTGATCCCTTCATGGGATGATCTCTGATGAACTGGTCCCTTCAATGGATGATCTCTGATGCACTGGTCCCTTCATGGGATGATCTCTGAATCACTGGTCCCTTCATGGGATGATCTTGCATACCTCTAATCATAGTGCTGTGATGCCCTGGTCCCTTCATGGGATGATCTCTGATGCACTGGTCCCTTCATGGGATGATCTCTGATGCACTGGTCTCTTCATGGGATGATCTCTGATGCACTGGTCCCTTCATGGGATGATCTCTGATGCACTGGTCCCTTCATGGGATGATCTCTGATGCACTGGTCCCTTCATGGGATGATCTTGCATACCTCTAATCATAGTGCTGTGATGCCCTGGTCCCTTCATGGGATGATCTCTGATGCACTGGTCCCTTCATGGGATGATCTCTGATGCACTGGTCCCTTCATGGGATGATCTCTGATGCCCTGGTCCCTTCATGGGATGATCGCTGATGCCCTGGTCCCTTCATTGGATGATCGCTGATGCCCTGGTCCCTTCATGGGATGTCTGATGCACTGGTCCCTTCATGGGATGACCTTGCATACCTCTAATCATAGTGCTGTGGTGCCCTGGTCCCTTCATGGGATGATCTCCGATGCACTGGTCCCTTCATGGGATGATCTCCGATGCACTGGTCCCTTCATGGGATGATCTCTGATGCACTGGTCTCTTCATGGGATGATCTCTGATGCACTGGTCCCTTCATGGGATGATCTCTGATGCACTGGTCCCTTCATGGGATGATCTTGCATACCTCTAATCATAGTGCTCTGATGCACTGGTCCCTTCATGGGATAATCCCTGATGCACTGGTCCCTTCATGGGATGATCTTGCATACCTCTAATCATAGTGCTCTGATGCACTGGTCCCTTCATGGGATAATCTCTGATGCACTGGTCCCTTCATGGGATGATCTTGCATACCTCTAATCACAGTGCTGTGATGCCCTGGTCCCTTCATGGGATGATCTCTGAATCACTGATCCCTTCATGGGATGATCTTGCATACCTCTAATCATAGTGCTTTGATGCATTGGTCCCTTCATGGGATAATCTCTGATGCACTGGTCCCTTCATGGGATGATCTTGCATACCTCTAATCATAGTGCTGTGATGCCCTGGTCCCCTTCATAGGATGATCTCTGATGCCCTGGTCCCTTCATGGGATGATCTCTGATGCTCTGGTCCCTTCATGGGATGATCTCTGATGCTCTGGTCCATTCATGGGATGATCTTGCATACCTCTAATCATAGTGCTGTGATGCCCTGGTCCCTTCATGGGATGATCTCTGATGCCCTGGTCCCTTCATGGGATGATCTCTGATGCACTGGTCCCTTCATGGGATGATCTCTGATGCACTGGTCCCTTCATGGGATGATCTCTGATGCACTGGTCCCTTCATGGGATGATCTCTGATGCACTGGTCCCTTCATGGGATGATCTCTGATGCACTGGTCCCTTCATGGGATGATCTTGCATACCTCTAATCATAGTGCTGTGATGCCCTGGTCCCTTCATGGGATGATCTCTGATGCACTAGTCCCTTCATGGGATGATCTCTGATGCACTGGTCCCTTCATGGGATGGCCTCTGCACTGGTCCCTTCATGGGATGATCTCTGATGCACTGGTCCCTTCATGGGATGATCTTGCATACCTCTAATCATAGTGCTCTGATGCACTGGTCCCTTCATGGGATAATCTCTGATGCACTGGTCCCTTCATGGGATGATCTTGCATACCTCTAATCACAGTGCTGTGATGCCCTGGTCCCTTCATGGGATGATCTCTGAATCACTGATCCCTTCATGGGATGATCTTGCATACCTCTAATCATAGTGCTTTGATGCATTGGTCCCTTCATGGGATAATCTCTGATGCACTGGTCCCTTCATGGGATGATCTTGCATACCTCTAATCATAGTGCTGTGATGCACTGGTCCCTTCATGGGATGATCTCTGATGCACTGGTCCCTTCATGGGATGATCTCTGATGCACTGGTCCCTTCATGGGATGATCTCTGATGCACTGGTCCCTTCATGGGATGATCTCTGATGCACTGGTCCCTTCATGGGATGATCTCTGATGCACTGGTCCCTTCATGGGATGATCTCTGATGCACTGGTCCCTTCATGGGATGATCTCTGAAACTCTGATGCACTGGTCCCTTCATGGGATGATTTTGCAAACCTCTAATCGTAGTGCTGTGATGCCCTGGTTCCTTCATGGGATGATCTCTGATGCACTGGTCCCTTCATGGGATGATTTTGCAAACCTCTAATCATAGTGCTGTGATGCACTGGTCCCTTCATGGGATGATCTTTGATGTACTGGTCCCTTCATGGGATGATCTCTGATATCCTGGTCCCTTCATGGGATGATCTCTGATATCCTGGTCCCTTCATGGGATGATCTTGCATACCTCTAATCATAGTGCTGTGATGCCCTGGCCCCTTCATGGGGTGATCTCTGATGCCCTGGTCCCTTCATGGGATGATCTCTGATGCCCTGGTCCCTTCATGGGATGATCTCTGATGCCCTGGTCCCTTCATGGGATGATCTCTGATGCTCTGGTCCCTTTATGGGATGATCTCTGATGCTCTGGTCCCTTCATGGGATGATCTCTGATGCGCTGGTCCCTTCATGGGATTATCTCTGATGCACTGGTCCCTTCATGGGATGATCTCTGATGCACTGGTCCGTTCATGGGATGATCTCTGATGCACTGGTCCCTTCATGGGATGATCTTGCATACCTCTAATCATAGTGCTGTGATGCCCTGTTCCCTTCATGGGATGATCTCCGATGCACTGGTCCCTTCATGGGATGATCTCTGATGAACTGGTCCCTTCATGGGATGATCTCTGATGCACTGGTCCCTTCATGGGATGATCTCTGAATCCCTGGTCCCTTCATGGGATGATCTTGCATACCTCTAATCATAGTGCTGTGATGCCCTGGTCCCTTCATGGGATGATCTCTGATGCCCTGGTCCCTTCATGGGATGATCTCTGATGCCCTGGTCCCTTCATGGGATGATCTCTGATGCCCTGGTCCCTTCATGGGATGGTCTTTGATGCACTGGTCCCTTCATGGGATGAACTTGCATACCTCTAATCATAGTTCTGTAATGCCCTGGTCCCTTCATGGGATGATCTTGCATACCTCTAATCCTAGTGCTGTAATGCCCTGGTCTCTTCATGGGATGATGTCTGATGCCCTGGTCCCTTCATGGGATGATGTCTGATGCCCTGGTCCCTTCATGGGATGATGTCTGATGCCCTGGTCCCTTCATGGGATAATGTCTGATGCCCTGGTCCCTTCATGGGATAATCTCTGATGCGCTGGTCCCTTTATGGGCTGATCTCTGCTGCGCTGGTCCCTTTATGGGATGATCTCTGCTGCGCTGGTCTCTTCATGGGATAATCTCTGATGCACTGGTCCCTTCATGGGATGATCTCTGATGCACTGGTCCCTTCATGGCATGATCTCTGATGCACTGGTCCCTTCATGGCATGATCTCTGATGCCCTGGTCCCTTCATGGGATGATCTCTGATGCCCTGGTCCCTTCATGGGATGATCTCTAATGCACTGGTCCCTTCATGGGATGATCTCTGATGCACTGGTCCCTTCATGGCATGATCTCTGATGCCCTGGTCCCTTCATGGGATGATCTCTGATGCCCTGGTCCCTTCATGGGATGATCTCTAATGCACTGGTCCCTTCATGGCATGATCTCTAATGCACTGGTCCCTTCATGGCATGATCTCTGATGCACTGGTCCCTTCATGGCATGATCTCTGATGCACTGGTCCCTTCATGGCATGATCTCTGATGCACTGGTCCCTTCATGGGATGATCTCTGATGCACTGGTCCCTTCATGGGATGATCTCTGAATCACTGATCCCTTCATGGGATGATCTTGCATACCTCTAATCATAGTGCTCTGATGCACTGGTCCCTTCATGGGATAATCTCTGATGCACTGGTACCTTCATGGGATGATCTGTTGTGCTGGTCCCTTCATGGGATGATCTGATGCGCTGGTCCCTTCATGGGATGATCTGATGCACTGGTCCCTTCATGGGATGATCTGATGCACTGGTCCCTTCATGGGATGATGTCTGATGCACTGGTCCCTTCATGGGATGATGTCTGATGCACTGGTCCCTTCATGGGATGATGTCTGATGCACTGGTCCCTTCATGGGATGATCTCTGATCCCTTCATGGGATGATCTTTGATGCTCTGGTCCCTTCATGGGATGATCTCTGATGCACTGGTCCCTTCATGGGAGGATCTTTGATGCTCTGGTCCCTTCATGGGATGATCTCTGATGCACTGGTCCCTTCATGGGATGATCTCTGATGCACTGGTCCCTTCATGGGATGATCTCTGATGCACTGGTCCCTTCATGGGATGATGTCTGATGCACTGGTCCCTTCATGGGATGATGTATGAATCACCGGTCCCTTCATGGGTTGATGTATGAATCACCGGTCCCTTCATGGGATGATCTCTGAATCACCGGTCCCTTCATGGGATGATCTCTGAATCACCGGTCCCTTCATGGGATGATCTCTGAATCACCGGTCCCTTCATGTAATGATCTCTGATGCACTGGTCCCTTCATGTAATGATCTCTGATGCACTGGTCCCTTCATGGGATAATCTCTGATGCGCTGGTCCCTTTATGGGCTGATCTCTGCTGCGCTGGTCCCTTTATGGGATGATCTCTGCTGCGCTGGTCTCTTCATGGGATAATCTCTGATGCACTGGTCCCTTCATGGGATGATCTCTGATGCACTGGTCCCTTCATGGGATGATCTTGCATACCTCTAATCATAGTGCTCTGATGCACTGGTCCCTTCATGGGATAATCTCTGATGCACTGGTCCCTTCATGGGATGATCTTGCATACCTCTAATCATAGTGCTGTGATGCACTGGTCCCTTCATGGGATGATCTCTGATGCACTGGTCCCTTCATGGGATGATCTCTGATGCACTGGTCCCTTCATGGGATGATCTCTGATGCACTGGTCCCTTCATGGGATGATCGCTGATGCACTGGTCCCTTCATGGGATGATCGCTGATGCACTGGTCCCTTCATGGGATGATCTCTGATGCACTGGTCCCTTCATGGGATGATCTCTGAATCACTGGTCCCTTCATGGAATGATCTTGCATGCCTCTAATCATAGTGCTGTGATGCCCTGGTCCCTTCATGGGATGATCTCTGATGCACTGGTCCCTTCATGGGATGATCTCTGATGCACTGGTCCCTTCATGGGATGATTTTGCAAACCTCTAATCATAGTGCTGTGATGCCCTGGTCCCTTCATGGGATGATCTGTTGCGCTGGTCCCTTCATGGGATGATCTGTTGTGCTGGTCCCTTCATGGGATGATCTGATGCACTGGTCCCTTCATGGGATGATGTCTGATGCACTGGTCCCTTCATGGGATGATGTCTGATGCACTGGTCCCTTCATGGGATGATGTATGATGTACTGGTCCCTTCATGGGATGATCTCTGATATCCTGGTCCCTTCATGGGATGATCTTGCATACCTCTAATCATAGTGCTGTGATGCCATGGTCCCTTCATGGGATGATCTCTGATGCACTGGTCCCTTCATGGGATGATCTCTGATGCACTGGTCCCTTCATGGGATGATCTCTGATGAACTAGTCCCTTCATGGGATGATCTCTGATGAACTGGTCCCTTCATGGGATGATCTCTGATGAACTGGTCCCTTCAATGAATGATCTCTGATGCGCTGGTCCCTTCATGGGAGGATCTCTGATGTGCTGGTCCCTTCATGGGAGGATCTCTGATGCGCTGGTCCCTTCATGGGAGGATCTCTGATGCGCTGGTCCCTTCATGGGAGGATCTCTGATGCGCTGGTCCCTTCATGGGAGGATCTCTGATGCGCTGGTCCCTTCATGGGATGATCTCTGATGCACTGGTCCCTTCATGGGATGATCTCTGATGCACTGGTCCCTTCATGGGATGATCTTGCATACCTCTGATCATAGTGCTGTGATGCCCTGGTCCCTTCATGGGATGATCTCTGATGCACTGGTCCCTTCATGGGATGATCGCTGATGCACTGGTCCCTTCATGGGATGATCTCTGATGCACTGGTCCCTTCATGGGATGATCTCTGATGCACTGGTCCCTTCATGGGATGATCTCTGAATCACTGGTCCCTTCATGGAATGATCTTGCATGCCTCTAATCATAGTGCTGTGATGCCCTGGTCCCTTCATGGGATGATCTCTGATGCACTGGTCCCTTTATGGGATGATCTCTGATGCACTGGTCCCTTTATGGGATGATCTCTAATGCACTGGTCCCTTCATGGGATGATCTTGCATACCTCTAATCATAGTGCTGTGATGCACTGGTCCCTTCATGGGATGATCTCTGATGCACTGGTCCGTTCATAGGATGATCTCTGATGCACTGGTCCCTTCATGGGATGATGTCTGCACTGGTCCCTTCATGGGACGGTCTCTGATGCACTGGTCCCTTCATGGCATGATCTCTGATGCACTGGTCCCTTCATGGGATGATCTCTGATGCACTGGTCCCTTCATGGGATGATCTCTGATGCACTGGTCCCTTCATGGGATGATCTCTGATGCACTGGTCCCTTCATGGGATGATCTCTGATGCACTGGTCCCTTCATGGGATGATCTCTGATGCACTGGTCCCTTCATGAGATGATCTCTGATGCACTGGTCCCTTCATGGGATGATCTCTGATGCACTGGTCCCTTCACCGGATGATCTCTGATGCACTGTTCCCTTCATGGGATGATCTCTGAATCACTGATCTCTTCATGGGATGATCTTGCATATCTCTAATCATAGTGCTCTGATGCACTGGTCCCTTCATGGGATAATCTCTGATGCACTCGTCCCTTCATGGGATGATCTTGCATACCTCTAATCACAGTGCTGTGATGCCCTGGTCCCTTCATGGGATGATCTGTTGCGCTGGTCCCTTCATGGGATGATCTGTTGCGCTGGTCCCTTCATGGGATGATCTGTTGCGCTGGTCCCTTCATGGGATGATCTGTTGTGGTGGTTCCTTCATGGGATGATCTGATGCACTGGTCCCTTCATGGGATGATGTCTGATGCACTGGTTCCTTCATGGGATGATGTCTGATGCACTGGTTCCTTCATGGGATGATGTCTGATGCACTGGTCCCTTCATGGGATGATGTCTGATGCACTGGTCCCTTCATGGGATGATGTCTGATGCACTGGTCCCTTCATGGGATGATGTCTGATGCACTGGTCCCTTCATGGGATGATCTCTGAATCACTGGTCCCTTCATGGGATGATGTCTGATGCACTGGTCCCTTCATGGGATGATGTCTGATGCACTGGTCCCTTCATGGGCTGATCTCTGCTGCGCTGGTCCCTTCATGGGCTGATCTCTGCTGCGCTGGTCCCTTTATGGGATGATCTCTGCTGCGCTGGTCCCTTCATGGGATAATCTCTGATGCACTGGTCCCGTCATGGGATGATCTTGCATACCTCTAATCATAGTGTTGTGATGCACTGGTCCCTTCATGGGATGATCTCTGATGCACTGGTCCCTTCATGGGATGATCTTGCATACCTCTAATCATAGTGCTCTGATGCACTGGTCCCTTCATGGGATAATCTCTGATGCACTGGTCCCTTCATGGGATGATCTCTGATGCACTGGTCCCTTCATGGGATGATCTCTGATGCACTGGTCCCTTCATGGGATGATCTCTGATGCACTGGTCCCTTCATAGGATGGCCTCTGCACTGGTCCCTTTATGGGATGATCTCTGATGCACTGGTCCCTTTATGGGATGATCTCTGATGCACTGGTCCCTTCATGGGATGATCTTGCATACCTCTAATCATAGTGCTGTGATGCCCTGGTCCCTTCATGGGATGATCTCTAAGGCACTGGTCCCTTCATGGGATGATCTCTGATGCACTGGTCCCTTCATGGGATGATCTCTGATGCACTGGTCCCTTCATGGGATGATCTCTGATGCACTGGTCCCTTCACCGGATGATCTCTGATGCACTGGTCCCTTCACCGGATGATCTCTGATGCACAGTTCCCTTCATGGGATGATCTCTGAATCACTGATCCCTTCATGGGATGATCTTGCATATCTCTAATCATAGTGCTCTGATGCACTGGTCCCTTCATGGGATAATCTCTGATGCACTCGTCCCTTCATGGGATGATCTTGCATACCTCTAATCACAGTGCTGTGATGCCCTGGTCCCTTCATGGGATGATCTGTTGCGCTGGTCCCTTCATGGGATGATCTGTTGTGCTGGTCCCTTCATGGGATGATCTGATGCACTGGTTCCTTCATGGGATGTCTGATGCACTGGTTCCTTCATGGGATGATGTCTGATGCACTGGTTCCTTCATGGGATGATGTCTGATGCACTGGTCCCTTCATGGGATGATGTCTGATGCACTGGTCCCTTCATGGGATGATGTCTGATGCACTGGTCCCTTCATGGGATGATGTCTGATGCACTGGTCCCTTCATGGGATGATGTCTGATGCACTGGTCCCTTCATGGGATGATCTCTGAATCACTGGTCCCTTCATGGGATGATGTCTGATGCACTGGTCCCTTCATGGGATGATGTCTGATGCACTGGTCCCTTCATGGGCTGATCTCTGCTGCGCTGGTCCCTTCATGGGCTGATCTCTGCTGCGCTGGTCCCTTTATGGGATGATCTCTGCTGCGCTGGTCCCTTCATGGGATAATCTCTGATGCACTGGTCCCGTCATGGGATGATCTTGCATACCTCTAATCATAGTGCTCTGATGCACTGGTCCCTTCATGGGATAATCTCTGATGCACTGGTCCCTTCATGGGATGATCTCTGATGCACTGGTCCCTTCATGGGATGATCTCTGATGCACTGGTCCCTTCATAGGATGGCCTCTGCACTGGTCCCTTTATGGGATGATCTCTGATGCACTGGTCCCTTTATGGGATGATCTCTGATGCACTGGTCCCTTCATGGGATGATCTTGCATACCTCTAATCATAGTGCTGTGATGCCCTGGTCCCTTCATGGGATGATCTCTAAGGCACTGGTCCCTTCATGGGATGATCTCTGATGCACTGGTCCCTTCATGGGATGATCTCTGATGCACTGGTCCCTTCATGGGATGATCTCTGATGCACTGGTCCCTTCATGGGATGATCTCTGATGCACTGGTCCCTTCACCGGATGATCTCTGATGCACAGTTCCCTTCATGGGATGATCTCTGAATCACTGATCCCTTCATGGGATGATCTTGCATATCTCTAATCATAGTGCTCTGATGCACTGGTCCCTTCATGGGATAATCTCTGATGCACTCGTCCCTTCATGGGATGATCTTGCATACCTCTAATCACAGTGCTGTGATGCCCTGGTCCCTTCATGGGATGATCTGTTGCGCTGGTCCCTTCATGGGATGATCTGTTGTGCTGGTCCCTTCATGGGATGATCTGATGCACTGGTCCCTTCATGGGATGATGTCTGATGCACTGGTCCCTTCATGGGATGATGTCTGATGCACTGGTCCCTTCATGGGATGATGTATGATGCACTGGTCCCTTCATGGGATGATCTCTGAATCACTGGTCCCTTCATGGGATGATGTCTGATGCACTGGTCCCTTCATGGGATGATGTCTGATGCACTGGTCCCTTCATGGGATGATGTCTGAATCACCGGTCCCTTCATGGGATGATGTCTGAATCACCGGTCCCTTCATGGGATGATCTCTGATGCACTGGTCCCTTCATGGGATGATCTCTGATGCACTGGTCCCTTCATGGGATGATCTTGCATACCTCTAATCACAGTGCTGTGATGCCCTGGCCCTTTCATTGGATGATCTCTGATGCCCTGGTCCCTTCATGGGATGATCTCTGATGCCCTGGTCCCTTCATGGGATAATCTCTGATGCACTGGTCCCTTCATGGGATGATCTTGCATACCTCTAATCATAGTGCTCTGATGCACTGGTCCCTTCATGGGACGATCTCTGATGCACTGGTCCCTTCATGGGATGATCTCTGATGCACTGGTCCCTTCATGGGATGATCTCTGATGCACTGGTCCCTTCATGGGATGATCTCTGATGCACTGGTCCCTTCATGGGATGATCTCTGATGCACTGGTCCCTTCATGGGATGATCTCTGATGCACTGGTCCCTTCATGGGATGATCTCTGATGCACTGGTCCCTTCATGGGATGATCTCTGATGCACTGGTCCCTTCATGGGATGATCTCTGATGCACTGGTCCCTTCATAGGATGGCCTCTGCACTGGTCCCTTTATGGGATGATCTCTGATGCACTGGTCCCTTCATGGGATGATCTTGCATACCTCTAATCACAGTGCTGTGATGCCCTGGTCCCTTCATGGGATGATCTCTGATGCCCTGGTCCCTTCATGGGATGATCTCTGATGCCCTGGTCCCTTCATGGGATGATCTCTGATGCCCTGGTCCCTTCATGGGATGATCTCTGATGCCCTGGTCCCTTCATGGGATGATCTCTGATGCACTGGTCCCTTCATGGCATGATCTCTGATGCACTGGTCCCTTCATGGGATGATCTCTGATGCACTGGTCCCTTCATGGGATGATCTCTGAATCACTGATCCCTTCATGGGATGATCTTGCATATCTCTAATCATAGTGCTCTGATGCACTGGTCCCTTCATGGGATAATCTCTGATGCACTCGTCCCTTCATGGGATGATCTTGTATACCTCTAATCACAGTGCTGTGATGCCCTGGTCCCTTCATGGGATGTTCTGTTGCGCTGGTCCCTTCATGGGATGATCTGTTGCGCTGGTCCCTTCATGGGATGATCTGTTGCGCTGGTCCCTTCATGGGATGATCTGTTGCGCTGGTCCCTTCATGGGATGATCTGTTGCGCTGGTCCCTTCATGGGATGATCTGTTGCGCTGGTCCCTTCATGGGATGATCTGTTGCGCTGGTCCCTTCATGGGATGATCTGTTGCGCTGGTCCCTTCATGGGATGATCTGTTGTGCTGGTCCCTTCATGGGATGATGTCTGATGCGCTGGTCCCTTCATGGGATGATGTCTGATGCACTGGTCCCTTCATGGGATGATGTCTGATGCACTGGTCCCTTCATGGGATGATGTCTGATGCACTGGTCCCTTCATGGGATGATGTCTGATGCACTGGTCCCTTCATGGGATGATGTCTGATGCACTGGTCCCTTCATGGGATGATGTCTGATGCACTGGTCCCTTCATGGGATGATGTCTGATGCACTGGTCCCTTCATGGGATGATCTCTGATGCACTGGTCCCTTCATGGGATTATCTCTGATGCACTGGTCCCTTCATGGGATGATCTCTTATGCACTGGTCCCTTCATGGGATTATCTCTGCACTTGTCCCTTCATGGGATGATCTTGCATACCTCTAATCATAGTGTTGTGATGCCCTGGTCCCTTCATGGGATGATCTCTGATGCGCTGGTCCCTTCATGGGATGATGTCTGATGCGCTGGTCCCTTCATGGGATGATGTCTGATGCACTGGTCCCTTCATGGGATGACGTCTGATGCGCTGGTCCCTTCATGGGATAATGACGTCTGATGCGCTGGTCCCTTCATGGGATAATGACGTCTGATGCGCTGGACCCTTCATGGGATAATGACGTCTGATTCGCTGGACCCTTCATGGGATAATGACGTCTGATGCGCTGGACCCTTCATGGGATAATGACGTCTGATGCGCTGGACCCTTCATGGGATGATGTCTGATGCGCTGGACCGTTCATGGGATGATCTTTGCTCTGGTCCCTTCATGGGATGATATTGCATACCTCTAATCATAGTGCTGTGATGCCCTGGTCCCTTCATGGGATGATCTCTAATGCACTGGTCCCTTCATGGGATGATCTCTGCTGCCAAGGTCCCTTCATGGGATGATCTCTGATGCCCTGGTCCCTGATGCCCTGGTCCCTTCATGGGATGATCGCTGATGCCCTGGTCCCTTCATGGGATGATCGCTGATGCACTGGTCCCTTCATGGGATGATCGCTGATGCACTGGTCCCTTCATGGGATGATCGCTGATGCACTGGTCCCTTCATGGGATGATCGCTGATGCACTGGTCCCTTCATGGCATGATCTGATGCACTGGTCCCTTCATGGGATGATCTCTGATGCACTGGTCCCTTCATGGGATGATCTCTGATGCACTGGTCCCTTCATGGGATGATCTCTGATGCACTGGTCCCTTCATGGGATGATCTCTGAATCACTGATCCCTTCATGGGATGATCTTGCATACCTCTAATCATAGTGCTCTGATGCACTGGTCCCTTCATGGGATGATCTCTGATGCACTGGTCCCTTCATGGGATGATCTTGCATACCTCTAATCACAGTGCTGTGATGCCCTGGTCCCTTCGTGGGATGATCTGTTGTGGTGGTCCCTTCGTGGGATGATCTGTTGTGGTGGTCCCTTCGTGGGATGATCTGTTGTGCTGGTCCCTTCGTGGGATGATCTGTTGTGCTGGTCCCTTCGTGGGATGATGTCTGATGCACTGGTCCCTTCGTGGGATGATGTCTGATGCACTGGTCCCTTCATGGGATGATGTCTGATGCACTGGTCCCTTCATGGGATGATGTCTGATGCACCGGTCCCTTCATGGGATGATGTCTGAATCACCGGTCCCTTCATGGGATGATGTCTGAATCACCGGTCCCTTCATGGGATGATGTCTGAATCACCGGTCCCTTCATGGGATGATGTCTGAATCACCGGTCCCTTCATGGGATGATGTCTGAATCACCGGTCCCTTCATGGGATGATATCTGAATCACCGGTCCCTTCATGGGATGATGTCTGAATCACCGGTCCCTTCATGGGATGATCTCTGAATCACTGGTCCCTTCATGGGATGATCACTGATGCACTGGTCCCTTCATGGGATGATCTCTGATGCACTGGTCCCTTCATGGGATGATCTTGCATACCTCTAATCATAGTGCTGTGATGCCCTGGTCCCTTCATGGGATGATCTCTGATGCCCTGGTCCCTTCATGGGATGATCTCTGATGCCCTGGTCCCTTCATGGGATGATCTCTGATGCACTGGTCCCTTCATGGGATGATCTCTGATGCACTGGTCCCTTCATGGGATGATCTGATGCACTGGTCCCTTCATGGGATGATCTGATGCACTGGTCCCTTCATGGGATGATCTCTGATGCACTGGTCCCTTCATGGGATGATGTCTGATGCACTGGTCCCTTCATGGGATGATCTTGCATACCTCTAATCATAGTGCTGTGATGCACTGGTCCCTTCATGGGATGATCTTGCATACCTCTAATCATAGTGCTGTGATGCCCTGGTCCCTTCATGGGATGATCTCCGATGCCCTGGTCCCTTCATGGGATGATCTCCGATGCCCTGGTCCCTTCATGGGATGATCTCCGATGCCCTGGTCCCTTCATGGGATGATCTCTGATGCACTGGTCCCTTCATGGGATGATCTCTGATGCACTGGTCCCTTCATGGGATGATCTCTGATGCACTGCTCCCTTCATGGGATGATCTCTGATGCACTGGTCCCTTCATGGGATGATCTCTGATGCACTGGTCCCTTCATGGGATGATCTTGCATACCTCCAATCTTAGTGCTGGTATGCCCTGGTCCCTTCATGGGATGATCTCTGATGCCCTGGTCCCTTCATGGGATGATCTCTGATGCCCTGGTCCCTTCATGGGATGATCTCTGATGATCTCTGATGCTCTGGTCCCTTCATGGGATGATCTCTGATGCTCTGGTCCCTTCATGGGATGATCTCTGATGCTCTGGTCCCTTCATGGGATGATCTCTGATGCCCTGGTCCCTTCATGGGATGATCTCTGATGCCCTGGTCCCTTCATGGGGTGATCTCTGATGCCCTGGTCCCTTCATGGGATGATCTGATGCACTGGTCCCTTCATGGGATGATCTCAGATGCACTGGTCCCTTCATGGGATGATCTTGCATACCTCTAATCATAGTGCTTTGATGCCCTGGTCCCTTCATGGGATGATCTTTGATGCACTGGTCCATTCATGGGATGATCTTGCATACCTCTAATCATAGTGCTGTGATGCCCTGATCCCTTCATGGGATCATCTCTGATGCACTGGTCCCTTCATGGGATGATCTTGCATACCTCTAATCATAGTGCTGTGATGCCCTGGCCCCTTCATGGGATGGTCTCTGATGCCCTGGCCCCTTCATGGGATGGTCTCTGATGCCCTGGCCCCTTCATGGGATGGTCTCTGATGCCCTGGCCCCTTCATGGGATGGTCTCTGATGCCCTGGTCCCTTCATGGGATGGTCTCTGATGCCCTGGTCCCTTCATGGGATGGTCTCTGATGCCCTGGTCCCTTCATGGGATGGTCTCTGATGCCCTGGTCCCTTCATGGGATGGTCTCTGATGCCCTGGTCCCTTCATGGGATGGTCTTTGATGCACTGTTCCCTTCATGGGATGATCTTGCATACCTCTAATGTAAGTGCTGTGGTGTACTGGTCCTTTCATGGGATGATCTCTGATGCCCTGGTCTCTTCATGGGATGATCTCTGATGCCCTGGTCTCTTCATGGGATGATCTCTGATGCCCTAGTCTCTTATTGGGATGAACTCTGATGCCCTGGTCTCTTCATGGGATGAACTCTGATGCCCTGGTGCCTTCATGGGATGATCTTGGATGCCCTGGTCCCTTCATGGGATGATCTCTGATGCCCTGGTCCCTTCATGGGATGATCTCTGATGCCCTGGTCCCTTCATGGGATGTTCTCTGATGCCCTGGTCCCTTCATGGGATGATCTCTGATGCCCTGGTCCCTTCATGGGATGATCTTGCATACCTCTACTCATAGTGCTGTGATGCCCTGGTCCCTTCATGGGATGATCTCTGATGCACTGGTCCCTTCATGGGATGATCTTGCATACCTCTAATCATAGTGCTGTGATGCCCTGGTCCCTTCATGGGATGATCTCTGAATCACTGGTCCCTTCATGGGATGATCTCTGAATCACTGGTCCCTTCATGGGATGATCTCTGAAGCACTGGTCCCTTCATGGGATGATCTGATGCACTGGTCCCTTCATGGGATGATCTGATGCACTGGTCCCTTCATGGGATGATCTCTGATGCACTGGTCCCTTCATGGGATGATCTTGCATACCTATAATCATAGTGCTGTGATGCCCTGGTCCCTTCATGGAATGATGTCTGATGCGCTGGTCCCTTCATGGGATGATCTCTGATGCGCTGGTCCCTTCATGGGATGATCTCTGATGCGCTGGTCCATTCATGGGATGATCTCTGATGCGCTTGTCCCTTCATGGGATGATCTCTGATGCACTTGTCCCTTCATGGGATGATCTCTGATGCACTTGTCCCTTCATGGGATGATCTCTGATGCACTGGTCCCTTCATGGGATGATCTTGCATACCTCTAATCATAGTGCTGTGATGCACTGGTCCCTTCATGGGATGATCTTGCATACCTCTAATCATAGTGCTGTGATGCCCTGGTCCCTTCATGGGATGATCTCCGATGCCCTGGTCCCTTCATGGGATGATCTCCGATGCCCTGGTCCCTTCATGGGATGATCTCCGATGCCCTGGTCCCTTCATGGGATGATCTCCGATGCTCTGGTCCCTTCATGGGATGATCTCCGATGCCCTGGTCCCTTCATGGGATGATCTCCGATGCCCTGGTCCCTTCATGGGATGATCTCCGATGCCCTGGTCCCTTCATGGGATGATCTCTGATGCACTGGTCCCTTCATGGGATGATCTCTGATGCACTGGTCCCTTCATGGGATGATCTCTGATGCACTGGTCCCTTCATGGGATGATCTCTGATGCACTGGTCCCTTCATGGGATGATCTTGCATACCTCCAATCTTAGTGCTGGTATGCCCTGGTCCCTTCATGGGATGATCTCTGATGCACTGGTCCCTTCATGGGATGATCTCTGATGCCCTGGTCCCTTCATGGGATGATCTCTGATGATCTCTGATGCTCTGGTCCCTTCATGGGATGATCTCTGATGCTCTGGTCCCTTCATGGGATGATCTCTGATGCTCTGGTCCCTTCATGGGATGATCTCTGATGCTCTGGTCCCTTCATGGGATGATCTCTGATGCCCTGGTCCCTTCATGGGATGATCTCTGATGCCCTGGTCCCTTCATGGGATGATCTGATGCACTGGTCCCTTCATGGGATGATCTCAGATGCACTGGTCCCTTCATGGGATGATCTTGCATACCTCTAATCATAGTGCTTTGATGCCCTGGTCCCTTCATGGGATGATCTTTGATGCACTGGTCCATTCATGGGATGATCTTGCATACCTCTAATCATAGTGCTGTGATGCCCTGATCCCTTCATGGGATCATCTCTGATGCACTGGTCCCTTCATGGGATGATCTTGCATACCTCTAATCATAGTGCTGTGATGCCCTGGTCCCTTCATGGGATGGTCTCTGATGCCCTGGTCCCTTCATGGGATGGTCTCTGATGCCCTGGTCCCTTCATGGGATGGTCTCTGATGCCCTGGTCCCTTCATGGGATGGTCTCTGATGCCCTGGTCCCTTCATGGGATGGTCTCTGATGCCCTGGTCCCTTCATGGGATGGTCTCTGATGCCCTGGTCCCTTCATGGGATGGTCTCTGATGCCCTGGTCCCTTCATGGGATGGTCTCTGATGCCCTGGTCCCTTCATGGGATGGTCTCTGATGCCCTGGTCCCTTCATGGGATGGTCTTTGATGCACTGTTCCCTTCATGGGATGATCTTGCATACCTCTAATGTAAGTGCTGTGGTGTACTGGTCCTTTCATGGGATGATCTCTGATGCACTGGTCCCTTCATGGGATGATCTCTGATGCACTAGTCCCTTCATGGGGATGATCTCTGATGCCCTGGTCTCTTCATGGGATGATCTGATACCCTGGTCTCTTCATGGGATGATCTCTGATGCCCTAGTCTCTTCATGGGATGAACTCTGATGCCCTGGTGCCTTCATGGGATGATCTCTGATGCCCTGGTCCCTTCATGGGATGATCTCTGATGCCCTGGTCCCTTCATGGGATGATCTCTGATGCCCTGGTCCCTTCATGGGATGATCTCTGATGCCCTGGTCCCTTCATGGGATGTTCTCTGATGCCCTGGTCCCTTCATGGGATGATCTTGCATACCTCTACTCATAGTGCTGTGATGCCCTGGTCCCTTCATGGGATGATCTCTGATGCACTGGTCCCTTCATGGGATGATCTTGCATACCTCTAATCATAGTGCTCTGATGCCCTGGTCCCTTCATGGGGTGATCTCTGTTGCACTGGTCCCTTCATGGGATGATGTCTGATGCACTGGTCCCTTCATGGGATGATGTCTGATGCACTGGTCCCTTCATGGGATGATGTCTGATGCACTGGTCCCTTCATGGGATGATCTCTGATGCACTGGTCCCTTCATGGGATGATCTCTGATGCACTGGTCCCTTCATGGGATGATCTCTGATGCACTGGTCCCTTCATGGGATGATCTCAGATGCACTGGTCCCTTCATGGGATGATCTTGCATACCTCTAATCATAGTGCTTTGATGCCCTGGTCCCTTCATGGGATGATCTCTGATGCACTGGTCCATTCATGGGATGATCTTGCATACCTCTAATCATAGTGCTGTGATGCCCTGATCCCTTCATGGGATCATCTCTGATGCACTGGTCCCTTCATGGGATGATCTTGCATCCCTCTAATCATAGTGCTGTGATGCCCTGGTCCCTTCATGGGATGGTCTCTGATGCCCTGGTCCCTTCATGGGATGGTCTCTGATACCCTGGTCCCTTCATGGGATGGTCTCTGATGCCCTGGTCCCTTCATGGGATGGTCTCTGATGCCCTGGTCCCTTCATGGGATGGTCTCTGATGCCCTGGTCCCTTCATGGGATGGTCTCTGATGCCCTGGTCCCTTCATGGGATGGTCTCTGATGCCCTGGTCCCTTCATGGGATGGTCTCTGATGCCCTGGTCCCTTCATGGGATGGTCTTGCATACCTCTAATGTAAGTGCTGTGGTGTACTGGTCCTTTCATGGGATGATCTCTGATGCACTCGTCCCTTCATGGGATGATCTCTGATGCACTAGTCCCTTCATGGGGATGATCTCTGATGCCCTGGTCCCTTCATGGGATGAACTCTGATGCCCTGGTCTCTTCATGGGATGATCTCTGATGCCCTGGTGCCTTCATGGGATGATCTCTGATGCCCTGGTGCCTTCATGGGATGATCTCTGATGCCCTGGTCCCTTCATGGGATGATCTCTGATGCCCTGGTCCCTTCATGGGATGATCTCTGATGCCCTGGTCCCTTCATGGGATGTTCTCTGATGCCCTGGTCCCTTCATGGGATGATCTTGCATACCTCTACTCATAGTGCTGTGATGCCCTGGTCCCTTCATGGGATGATCTCTGATGCACTGGTCCCTTCATGGGATGATCTTGCATACCTCTAATCATAGTGCTCTGATGCCCTGGTCCCTTCATGGGGTGATCTCTGTTGCACTGGTCCCTTCATGGGATGATGTTTGATGCACTGGTCCCTTCATGGGATGATGTTTGATGCACTGTTCCCTTCATGGGATGATCTCTGATGCACTGGTCCCTTCATGGGATGATCTCTGATGCACTGGTCCCTTCATGGGATGATCTCTGATGCACTGGTCCCTTCATGGGATGATCTCTGATACACTGGTCCCTTCATGGGATGATCTTGCATACCTCTAATCATAGTGCTGTGATGCACTGCTCCCTTCACGGGATGATCTCTTATGCACTGGTCCCTTCACGGGATGATGTCTGCACTGGTCCCTTAATGGGATGATCTTGCATACCTCTAATCATAGTGCTGTGATGCCCTGGCCCCTTCATGGGATGAACTCTGATGCCCTGGTCTCTTCATGGGATGAACTCTGATGCCCTGGTGCCTTCATGGGATGGTCTCTGATGCCCTGGTCCCTTCATGGGATGATCGCTGATACACTGGTCCCTTCATGGGATGATCTCTGATGCACTGGTCCCTTCATGGGATGATCTCTGATGCACTGGTCCCTTCATGGGATGATCTCTGATGCACTGGTCCCTTCATGGGATGATCTCTGATGCACTGGTCCCTTCATGGGATGATCTCTGAATCACTGATCCCTTCATGGGATGATCTTGCATACCTCTAATCACAGTGCTGTGATGCCCTGGTCCCTTCATGGGATGATCTGTTGCGCTGGTCCCTTCGTGGGATGATCTGTTGTGCTGGTCCCTTCGTGGGATGATCTGTTGTGCTGGTCCCTTCATGGGATGATGTCTGATGCACTGGTCCCTTCATGGGATGATGTCTGATGCACTGGTCCCTTCATGGGATGATGTCTGATGCACTGGTCCCTTCATGGGATGATGTCTGAATCACCGGTCCCTTCATGGGATGATGTCTGAATCACCGGTCCCTTCATGGGATGATGTCTGAATCACCGGTCCCTTCATGGGATGATGTCTGAATCACCGGTCCCTTCATGGGATGATGTCTGAATCACCGGTCCCTTCATGGGATGATGTCTGAATCACCGGTCCCTTCATGGGATGATGTCTGAATCACCGGTCCCTTCATGGGATGATGTCTGAATCACCGGTCCCTTCATGGGATGATCTCTGATGCACTGGTCCCTTCATGGGATGATCTCTGATGCACTGGTCCCTTCATGGGATGCTCTTGCATACCTCTAATCATAGTGCTGTGATGCCCTGGTCCCTTCATGGGATGATCTCTGATGCACTGGTCCCTTCATGGGATGATCTCTGATGCACTGGTCCCTTCATGGGATGATCAGATGCACTGGTCCCTTCATGGGATGATCTCTGATGCACTGGTCCCTTCATGGGATGATCTTGCATACCTCTAATCATAGTGCTGTGATGCCCTGGTCCCTTCATGGAATGATGTCTGATGCGCTGGTCCCTTCATGGGATGATCTCTGATGCACTGGTCCCTTCATGGGATGATCTCTGATGCACTTGTCCCTTCATGGGATGATCTCTGATGCACTGGTCCCTTCATGGGATGATGTCTGATGCACTAGTCCCTTCATGGGATGATCTTGCATACCTCCAATCATAGTGCTGTGATGCACTGGTCCCTTCATGGGATGATCTTGCATACCTCTAATCTTAGTGCTGTGATGCCCTGGTCCATTCATGGGATGATCTCTGATGCACTGGTCCCTTCATGGGATGATCTCTGATGCCCTGGTCCCTTCATGGGATGATCTCTGATGCTCTGGTCCCTTCATGGGATGATCTCTGATGCCCTGGTCCCTTCATGGGATGATCTCTGATGCCCTGGTCCCTTCATGGGATGATCTCTGATGCCCTGGTCCCTTCATGGGATGATCTGATGCACTGGTCCCTTCATGGGATGATCTGATGCACTGGTCCCTTCATGGGATGATCTGATGCACTGGTCCCTTCATGGGATGATCTCAGATGCACTGGTCCCTTCATGGGATGATCTCAGATGCACTGGTCCCTTCATGGGATGATCTCTGATGCACTGGTCCATTCATGGGATGATCTTGCATACCTCTAATCATAGTGCTGTGATGCCCTGGTCCCTTCATGGGATGATCTCTGATGCACTGGTCCATTCATGGGATGATCTTGCATACCTCTAATCATAGTGCTGTGATGCCCTGATCCCTTCATGGGATCATCTCTGATGCACTGGTCCCTTCATGGGATGATCTTGCATACCTCTAATCATAGTGCTGTGGTGCCCTGGTCCCTTCATGGGATGGTCTCTGATGCCCTGGTCCCTTCATGGGATGGTCTCTGATGCCCTGGTCCCTTCATGGGATGGTCTCTGATGCCCTGGTCCCTTCATGGGATGGTCTCTGATGCCCTGGTCCCTTCATGGGATGGTCTCTGATGCCCTGGTCCCTTCATGGGATGGTCTCTGATGCCCTGGTTCCTTCATGGGATGGTCTTTGATGCACTGGTCCCTTCGTGGGATGATCTCTGATGCACTAGTCCCTTCATGGGGATGATCTCTGATGCCCTGGTCTCTTCATGGGATGATCTTGCATACCTCTAATGTAAGTGCTGTGGTGTACTGGTCCTTTCATGGGATGATCTCTGATGCACTGGTCCCTTCGTGGGATGATCTCTGATGCACTAGTCCCTTCATGGGGATGATCTCTGATGCCCTGGTCTCTTCATGGGATGATCTGATACCCTGGTCTCTTCATGGGATGATCTGATGCCCTGGTCTCTTCATGGGATGAACTCTGATGCCCTGGTCTCTTCATGGGATGAACTCTGATGCCCTGGTCTCTTCATGGGATGAACTCTGATGCCCTGGTCTCTTCATGGGATGAACTCTGATGCCCTGGTGCCTTCATGGGATGAACTCTGATGCCCTGGTGCCTTCATGGGATGAACTCTGATGCCCTGGTCCCTTCATGGGATGATCCTTGATGCCCTGGTCCCTTCATGGGATGTTCTCTGATGCCCTGGTCCCTTCATGGGATGATCTTGCATACCTCTACTCATAGTGCTGTGATGCCCTGGTCCCTTCATGGGATGATCTCTGATGCCCTGGTCCCTTCATGGGATGATCTTTGCACTGGTCCCTTCATGGGATGATCTTGCATACCTCTAATCATGGTGCTGTGATGCCCTGGTCCCTTCATGGGATGATCTCTGATGCACTGGTCCCTTCATGGGATGATCTTGCATACCTCTAATCACAGTGCTCTGATGCACTGGTCCCTTCATGGGATGATCTCTGATGCACTGGTCCCTTCATGGGATGATCTCTGATGCTCTGGTCCCTTCATGGGATGATCTCTGATGCACTCGTCCCTTCATGGGATGATCTTGCATACCTCTAATCATAGTGCTGTGATGCACTGCTCCCTTCACGGGATGATCTCTGATGCACTGGTCCCTTCACGGGATGATGTCTGCACTGGTCCCTTAATGGGATGATCTTGCATACCTCTAATCATAGTGCTGTGATGCCCTGGCCCCTTCATGGGATGATCTCTGATGCCCTGGCCCCTTCATGGGATGATCTCCGATGCCCTGGTCCCTTCATGGGATGATCTCCGATGCCCTGGTCCCTTCATGGGATGATCTCCGATGCCCTGGTCCCTTCATGGGTTGATCTCCGATGCCCTGGTCCCTTCATGGGATGATCTCCGATGCCCTGGTCCCTTCATGGGATGATCTCTGATGCCCTGGTCCCTTCATGGGATGATCTCTGATGCCCTGGTCCCTTCATGGGATTATCTTGCATACCTCTAATCATAGTGCTGTGATGCCCTGGTCCCTTCATGGGATGATCTCTGATGCACTGGTCCCTTCATGGGGTGATGTCTGATGCACTAGTCCCTTCATGGGATGATTTCTGATGCCCTGGTCCCATCATGGGATTATCTTGCATACCTCTAATCATAGTGCTGTGATGCCCTGGCCCCTTCATGGGATGATCTCTGATGCCCTGGCCCCTTCATGGGATGATCTCCGATGCCCTGGTCCCTTCATGGGATGATCTCCGATGCCCTGGTCCCTTCATGGGATGATCTCCGATGCCCTGGTCCCTTCATGGGATGATCTCCGATGCCCTGGTCCCTTCATGGGATGATCTCCGATGCCCTGGTCCCTTCATGGGATGATCTCTGATGCCCTGGTCCCTTCATGGGATGATCTCTGATGCCCTGGTCCCTTCATGGGATTATCTTGCATACCTCTAATCATAGTGCTGGGATGCCCTGGTCCCTTCATGGGATGATTTTTGATGCACTGGTCCCTTCATAGGATGATCTCTGATGCCCTGGTCCCTTCATGGGAAGATCTTGCATACCTCTAATCATAGTGCTCTGATGCCCTGGTCCCTTCATGGGATGATGTCTGATGCACTGGTCCCTTCATGGGATGATGTCTGATGCACTGGTCCCTTCATGGGATGATGTCTGATGCACTGGTCCCTTCATGGGATGATGTCTGATGCACTGGTCCCTTCATGGGATGATGTCTGATGCACTGGTCCCTTCATGGGATGATGTCTGATGCACTGGACCCTTCATGGGATGATGTCTGATGCACTGGTCCCTTCATGGGATGATGTCTGAATCACCGGTCCCTTCATGGGATGATGTCTGAATCACCGGTCCCTTCATGGGATGATGTCTGAATCACCGGTCCCTTCATGGGATGATGTCTGAATCACCGGTCCCTTCATGGGATGATGTCTGAATCACTGGTCCCTTCATGGGATGATGTCTGAATCACTGGTCCCTTCATGGGATGATGTCTGAATCACCGGTCCCTTCATGGGATGATGTCTGAATCACCGGTCCCTTCATGGGATGATGTCTGAATCACCGGTCCCTTCATGGGATGATGTCTGAATCACCGGTCCCTTCATGGGATGATGTCTGAATCACCGGTCCCTTCATGGGATGATCTCTGATGCACTGGTCCCTTCATGGGATGCTCTTGCATACCTCTAATCATAGTGCTGTGATGCCCTGGTCCCTTCATGGGATGATCTCTGAATCACTGGTGCCTTCATGGGATGATCTCTGATGCACTGGTCCCTTCATGGGATGATCTGATGCACTGGTCCCTTCATGGGATGATCTCTGATGCACTGGTCCCTTCATGGGATGATCTTGCATACCTCTAATCATAGTGCTGTGATGCCCTGGTCCCTTCATGGAATGATGTCTGATGCGCTGGTCCCTTCATGGGATGATCTCTGATGCACTGGTCCCTTCATGGGATGATCTCTGATGCACTTGTCCCTTCATGGGATGATCTCTGATGCACTTGTCCCTTCATGGGATGATGTCTGGTGCACTGGTCCCTTCATGGGATGATCTTGCATACCTCTAATCATAGTGCTGTGATGCACTGGTCCCTTCATGGGATGATCTTGCATACCTCTAATCATAGTGCTGTGATGCCCTGGTCCCTTCATGGGATGATCTCTGATGCCCTGGTCCCTTCATGGGATGATCTCTGATGCACTGGTCCCTTCATGGGATGATCTCTGATGCACTGGTCCCTTCATGGGATGATGTCTGATGCACTGGTCCCTTCTTGGGATGATCTTGCATACCTCCAATCATAGTGCTGTGATGCACTGGTCCCTTCATGGGATGATCTTGCATACCTCTAATCTTAGTGCTGTGATGCCCTGGTCCATTCATGGGATGATCTCTGATGCACTGGTCCCTTCATGGGATTATCTCTGATGCCCTGGTCCCTTCATGGGATGATCTCTGATGCTCTGGTCCCTTCATGGGATGATCTCTGATGCCCTGGTCCCTTCATGGGATGATCTCTGATGCCCTGGTCCCTTCATGGGATGATCTCTGATGGCCTAGTCCCTTCATGGGATGATCTCTGATGCCCTGGTCCCTTCATGGGATGATCTGATGCACTGGTCCCTTCATGGGATGATCTCAGATGCACTGGTCCCTTCATGGGATGATCTCAGATGCACTGGTCCCTTCATGGGATGATCTCTGATGCACTGGTCCCTTCATGGGATGATCTTGCATACCTCTAATCATAGTGCTGTGATGCCCTGGTCCCTTCATGGGATGATCTCTGATGCACTGGTCCATTCATGGGATGATCTTGCATACCTCTAATCATAGTGCTGTGATGCCCTGATCCCTTCATGGGATCATCTCTGATGCACTGGTCCCTTCATGGGATGATCTTGCATACCTCTAATCATAGTGCTGTGATGCCCTGGTCCCTTCATGGGATGGTCTCTGATGCCCTGGTCCCTTAATGGGATGGTCTCTGATGCCCTGGTCCCTTCATGGGATGGTCTCTTCATGGGATGGTCTCTGATGCCCTGGTCCCTTCATGGGAAGATCTTGCATACCTCTAATCATAGTGCTCTGATGCCCTGGTCCCTTCATGGGATGATGTCT
Source organism: Triturus cristatus (assembly GCF_964204655.1). Taxonomy (NCBI): domain Eukaryota; kingdom Metazoa; phylum Chordata; class Amphibia; order Caudata; family Salamandridae; genus Triturus; species Triturus cristatus. Next base: position 174,236,138 of record NC_140592.1, on the reverse strand, counting down.
GATGCACTGGTCCCTTCATGGGATGATCTTGCATACCTCTAATCATAGTGCTGTGATGCCCTGGTCCCTTCATGGGATGATGTCTGATGCCCTGGTCCCTTCATGGGGTGATGTCTGATGCCCTGGTCCCTTCATGGGGTGATGTCTGATGCCCTGGTCCCTTCATGGGGTGATGTCTGATGCCCTGGTCCCTTCATGGGGTGATGTCTGATGCCCTGGTCCCTTCATGGGATGATCTCTGATGCCCCGGTCCCTTCATGGGATGATCTGATGCACTGGTCCCTTCATGGGATGATCTGATGCACTGGTCCCTTCATGGGATGATGTCTGATGCCCTGGTCCCTTCATGGAATGATCTCTGATGCCCTGGTCCCTTCATGGGATGATCTCTGATGCCCTGGTCCCTTCATGGGATGATCTCTGATGCCCTGGTCCTTTCATGGGATGATCTCTGATGCCCTGGTCCTTTCATGGGATGATCTCTGATGCCCTGGTTCCTTCATGGGATGATCTCTGATGCCCTGGTCCCTTCATGGGATGATCTGATGCCCTGGTCCCTTCATGGGATAATCTCTGATGCACTGGTCCCTTCATGGGATGATCTCTGATGCACTGGTCCATTCATGGGAGTATCTTGCATACCTCTAATCATAGTGCTGTGATGCCCTGGTCCCTTGATGGGATCTCTGATGCACTGGTCCCTTCATGGGATGATCTCTGATGCACTGGTCCCTTTATGGGATGATCTCTGATGCCCTGGTCCCTTCATGGGATGATGTCTGATGCCCTGGTCCCTTCATGGGATGATGTCTGATGCACTGGTCCCTTCATGGGATGATTTCTGATGCACTGGTCCCTTCATGGGATGATTTTGCATACCTCTAATCATAGTGCTGTGATGCCCCGGTCCCTTCATGGGATGATTTTTGATGCACTGGCCCCTTCATGGGATGATCTCTGATGCCCTGGTCCCTTCATGGGAAGATCTTGCATACCTCTAATCATAGTGCTCTGATGCCCTGGTCCCTTCATGGGATGATGTCTGATGCACTGGTCCCTTCATGGGAAGATCTTGCATACCTCTAATCATAGTGCTCTGATGCCCTGGTCCCTTCATGGGATGATGTCTGATGCACTGGTCCCTTCATGGCATGATCTTGCATACCTCTAATCATAGTGCTGTGATGCCCTGGTCCCTTGATGGGATGATCTCTGATGCCCTGGTCCCTTCATGGGATGATCTCTGATGCCCTGGTCCCTTCATGGGATGATCTCTGATGCCCTGGTCCCTTCATGGGATGATCTCTGATGCCCTGGTCCCTTCATGGGATGATCTCTGATGCCCTGGTCCCTTCATGGGATGATCTCTGATGCCCTGGTCCCTTCATGGGATGATCTCTGATGCCCTGGTCCCTTCATGGGATGATCTCTGATGCACTGGTCCCTTCATGGGATGATGTTGCATACCTCTAATCATAGTGCTGTGATGCCCTGGTCCCTTCATGTGATGATCTCTGATGCCCTGGTCCCTTCATGGGATGATCTCTGATGCTCTGGTCCCTTCATGGGATGATCTCTGATGCCCTGGTCCCTTCATGGGATGATCTCTGATGCCCTGGTCCCTTCATGGGATGATCTCTGATGCCCTGGTCCCTTCATGGGATGATCTCTGATGCCCTGGTCCCTTCATGGGATGATCTCTGATGCCCTGGTCCCTTCATGGGATGATCTCTGATGCCCTGGTCCCTTCATGGGATGATCTCTGATGCCCTGGTCCCTTCATGGAATGATGTCTGATGCACTGGTCCCTTCATGGGATGATCTTGCATACCTCTAATCATAGTGCTGTGATGCCCTGGTCCCTTCAGGGGATGATCTCTGATGCACTGGTCCCTTCATGGGCTGATCTTGCATACCTCTAATCATAGTGCTGTGGTGTACTGGTCCCTTCATGGGATAATCTCTGATGCACTGGTCCCTTCATGGGATGATCTCTGATGCACTGGTCCATTCATGGGAGTATCTTGCATACCTCTAATCATAGTGCTGTGGTGTACTGGTCCCTTCATGGGATGATCTCTGATGCCCTGGTCCCTTCATGGGATGATCTCTGATGCCCTGGTCCCTTCATGGGATGATCTCTGATGCCCTGGTCCCTTGATGGGATGATCTCTGATGCCCTCCTCCCTTGATGGGATGATCTCTGATGCCCTGGTCCCTTGATGGGATGATCTCTGATGCCCTGGTCCCTTGATGGGATGATCTCTGATGCCCTGGTCCCTTGATGAAATGATCTCTGATGCCATGGTCCCTTGATGGGATGATCTCTGATGCCATGGTCCCTTGATGGAATGATCTCTGATGCCGTGGTCCCTTGATGGGATGATCTCTGATGCCATGGTCCCTTCATGGGATGATCTTGCATACCTCTAATCATAGTGCTGTGATGCCCTGGTCCCTTCATGGGATGATCTCTGATGCACTGGTCCCTTCATGGGATGATTTTTCATACCTCTATTCATAGTGCTGTGATGCCCTGGTCCCTTCATGGGATGATCTCTGATGCCCTGGTCCCTTCATGGGATGATCTCTGATGCCCTGGTCCCTTCATGGGATGATCTCTGCCCTGGTCCCTTCATGGGATGATCTCTGATGCCCTGGTACCTTCATGGGATGATCTTTAATGCACTGGTCCCTTCATGGGATGATCTTGCATACCTCTAATGTAAGTGCTGTGGTGTACTGGTCCCTTCATGGGATGATCTTGCATACCTCTAATCATAGTGCTGTGATGCACTGGTCCCTTCATGGGATGATCTCTGATGCCCTGGTCCGTTCATGGGATGATCTCTGATGCCCTGGTCCCTTCATGGGATGATCTCTGATGCTCTGGTCCATTCATGGGATGATCTCTGATGCCCTGGTCCCTTCATGGGATGATGTCTGATGCACTGGTCCCTTCATGGGATGATCTCTGCACTGGTCCCTTCATGGGATGATCTTGCATACCTCTAATCATAGTGCTGTGAAGCACTGGTCCCTTCATGGGATGATGTCTGATGCACTGGTCCCTTCATGGGATGATCTTGCATACCTCTAATCATAGTGCTGTGATGCCCTGGTCCCTTCATGGGATGATTTCTGATGCACTGGTCCCTTCATGGGATGATCTCTGATGCCCTGGTCCCTTCATGGGATGATCTTTGATGCCCTGGTCCCTTCATGGGATGACCTCTGATGCACTGGTATCTTCATGGGATGATCTTGCATACCTCTAATCATAGTGCTGTGATGCCCTGGTCCCTTCATGGGATGATCTCTGATGCACTGGTCCCTTCATGGGATGGTCTCTGATGCCCTGGTCCCTTCATGGGATGATCTCTGATGCCCTGGTCCCTTCATGGGATGATCTCTGATGCCCTGGTCCCTTCATGGGATGATCTCTGATGCCCTGGTCCCTTCATGGGATGATCTCTGATGCCCTGGTCCCTTCACGGGATGATCTCTGATGCCCTGGTCCCTTCATGGGATGATCTTGCATACCTCTAATCATAGTGCTGTGATGCCCTGGTCCCTTCATGGGATGATGTCTGCACTGGTCCCTTCATGGGATGATCTTGCATACCTCTAATCATAGTGCTGTGATGCACTGGTCCCTTCATGGGATGATCTCTGATGCACTGGTCCCTTCATGGGATGATCTCTGATGCACTGGTCCCTTTATGGGATGATCTCTGATGCCCTGGTCCCTTCATGGGATGATCTCTGATGCCCTGGTCCCTTCATGGGATGATCTTTGATGCACTGGTCCCTTCATGGGATGATCTTGCATACCTCTAATCATAGTGCTGTGATGCCCTGGTCCCTTCATGGGATGATCTCTGATGCCCTGGTCCCTTCATGGGATGATCTTTGATGCCCTGGTCCCTTCATGGGATGATCTCTGATGCACTGGAATCTTCATGGGATGATCTTGCATACCTCTAATCATAGTGCTGTGATGCCCTGGTCCCTTCATGGGATGATCTCTGTTGCCCTGGTCCCTTCATGGGATGATCTCTGATGCCCTGGTCCCTTAATGGGATGATCTCTGATGCCCTGGTCCCTTAATGGGATGATCTCTGATGCCCTGGTCCCTTCATGGGATGATCTCTGATGCCCTGGTCCCTTCATGGGATGATCTCTGATGCCCTGGTCCCTTCATGGGATGATCTCTGATGCACTGGTCTCTTCGTGGGATGATCTTGCATACCTCTAATCATAGTGCTGTGATGCACTTGTCCCTTCATGGGATGATCTTGCATACCTCTAATCAGTGCTGTGATGCCCTGGTCCCTCAATGGGATGATCTTGCATACCTCTAATCATTGTGCTGTGATGCCCTGGTCCCTTCAAGGGATGATCTCTGATGCCCTGGTCCCTTCAAGGGATGATCTCTGATGCCCTGGTCCCTTCATGGGATGATCTCTGATGCCCTGGTCCCTTCATGGGATGATCTCTGATGCCCTGGTCCCTTCATGGGATGATCTCTGATGCCCTGGTCCCTTCATGGGATGATCTCTGATGCACTGGTCCCTTCATGGGATGATCTCTGATGCACTGGTCCATTCATGGGATTATCTTGCATACCTCTAATCATAGTGCTGTGATGCCCTGGTCCCTTCATGGGATGATCTCTGATGCACTGGTCCATTCATGGGATGATCTTGCATACCTCTAATCATAGTGCTGTGATGCCCTGATCCCTTCATGGGATAATCTCTGATGCACTGGTCCCTTCATGGGATGATCTTGCATACCTCTAATCATAGTGCTGTGATGCCCTGGTCCCTTCATGGGATGGTCTCTGATGCCCTGGTCCCTTCATGGGATGGTCTCTGATGCCCTGGTCCCTTCATGGGATGGTCTCTGATGCCCTGGCCCCTTCATGGGATGGTCTCTGATGCCCTGGCCCCTTCATGGGATGGTCTCTGATGCCCTGGTCCCTTCATGGATGGTCTCTGATGCCCTGGTCCCTTCATGGGATGGTCTCTGATTCCCTGGTTCCTTCATGGGATGGTCTTTGATGCACTGGTCCCTTCGTGGGATGATCTCTGATGCACTAGTCCCTTCATGGGGATGATCTCTGATGCCCTGGTCTCTTCATGGGATGATCTGATACCCTGGTCTCTTCACGGGATGATCTCTGATGCCCTGGTCTCTTCATGGGATGAGTTCTGATGCCCTGGTCTCTTCATGGGATGAACTCTGATGCCCTGGTCTCTTCATAGGATGAACTCTGATGCCCTGGTCTCTTCATGGGATGAACTCTGATGCCCTGGTGCCTTCATGGGATGATCTCTGATGCCCTGGTGCCTTCATGGGATGATCTCTGATGCCCTGGTCCCTTCATGGGATGATCTCTGATGCCCTGGTCCCTTCATGGGATGATCCTTGATGCCCTGGTCCCTTCATGGGATGTTCTCTGATGCCCTGGTCCCTTCATGGGATGATCTTGCATACCTCTACTCATAGTGCTGTGATGCCCTGGTCCCTTCATGGGATGATCTCTGATGCCCTGGTCCCTTCATGGGATGATCTTTGCACTGGTCCCTTCATGGGATGATCTTGCATACCTCTAATCATGGTGCTGTGATGCCCTGGTCCCTTCATGGGATGATCTCTGATGCACTGGTCCCTTCATGGGATGATCTCTGATGCCCTGGTCCCTTCATGGGATGATGTCTGATGCACTGGTCCCTTCATGGCATGATCTTGCATACCTCTAATCATAGTGCTGTGATGCCCTGGTCCCTTGATGGGATGATCTCTGATGCCCTGGTCCCTTCATGGGATGATCTCTGATGCCCTGGTCCCTTCATGGGATGATCTCTGATGCCCTGGTCCCTTCATGGGATGATCTCTGATGCCCTGGTCCCTTCATGGGATGATCTCTGATGCCCTGGTCCCTTCATGGGATGATCTCTGATGCACTGGTCCCTTCATGGGATGTTGCATACCTCTAATCATAGTGCTGTGATGCCCTGGTTCCTTCATGGGATGATCTCTGATGCCCTGGTCCCTTCATTGGATGATCTCTGATGCCCTGGTCCCTTCATGGGATGATCTCTGATGCTCTGGTCCCTTCATGGGATGATCTCTGATGCCCTGGTCCCTTCATGGGATGATCTTGCATACCTCTAATCATAGTGCTGTGATGCCCTGGTCCCTTCAGGGGATGATCTCTGATGCACTGGTCCCTTCATGGGCTGATCTTGCATACCTCTAATCATAGTGCTGTGGTGTACTGGTCCCTTCATGGGATAATCTCTGATGCACTGGTCCCTTCATGGGATGATCTCTGATGCACTGGTCCATTCATGGGAGTATCTTGCATACCTCTAATCATAGTGCTGTGGTGTACTGGTCCCTTCATGGGATGATCTCAGATGCCCTGGTCCCTTCATGGGATGATCTCAGATGCCCTGGTCCCTTCATGGGATGATCTCTGATGCCCTGGTCCCTTCATGGGATGATCTCTGATGCCCTGGTCCCTTCATGGGATGATCTCTGATGCCCTCCTCCCTTGATGGGATGATCTCTGATGCCCTGGTCCCTTGATGGGATGATCTCTGATGCCCTGGTCCCATGATGGGATGATCTCTGATGCCGTGGTCCCTTGATGGGATGATCTCTGATGCCATGGTCCCTTCATGGGATGATCTTGCATACCTCTAATCATAGTGCTGTGATGCCCTGGTCCCTTCATGGGATGATCTCTGATGCACTGGTCCCTTCATGGGATGATTTTTCATACCTCTATTCATAGTGCTGTGATGCCCTGGTCCCTTCATGGGATGATCTCTGATGCCCTGGTCCCTTCATGGGATGATCTCTGATGCCCTGGTCCCTTCATGGGATGATCTCTGCCCTGGTCCCTTCATGGGATGATCTCTGCCCTGGTCCCTTCATGGGATGATCTCTGATGCCCTGGTACCTTCATGGGATGATCTCTGATGCCCTGGTACCTTCATGGGATGATCTTTAATGCACTGGTCCCTTCATGGGATGATCTTGCATACCTCTAATGTAAGTGCTGTGGTGTACTGGTCCCTTCATGGGATGATCTTGCATACCTCTAATCATAGTGCTGTGATGCACTGGTCCCTTCGTGGGATGATCTCTGATGCCCTGGTCCCTTCATGGGATGATCTCTGATGCCCTGGTCCCTTCATGGGATGATCTCTGATGCTCTGGTCCATTCATGGGATGATCTCTGATGCCCAGGTCCCTTCATGGGATGATGTCTGATGCACTGGTCCCTTCATGGGATGATCTCTGCACTGGTCCCTTCATGGGATGATCTTGCATACCTCTAATCATAGTGCTGTGAAGCACTGGTCCCTTCATGGGATGATGTCTGATGCACTGGTCCCTTCATGGGATGATCTTGCATACCTCTAATCATAGTGCTGTGATGCCCTGGTCCCTTCATGGGATGATTTCTGATGCACTGGTCCCTTCATGGGATGATCTCTGATGCACTGGTCCCTTCATGGGATGATCTTTGATGCCCTGGTCCCTTCATGGGATGACCTCTGATGCACTGGTATCTTCATGGGATGATCTTGCATACCTCTAATCATAGTGCTGTGATGCCCTGGTCCCTTCATGGGATGATCTCTGATGCACTGGTCCCTTCATGGGATGGTCTCTGATGCCCTGGTCCCTTCATGGGATGATCTCTGATGCCCTGGTCCCTTCATGGGATGATCTCTGATGCCCTGGTCCCTTCATGGGATGATCTCTGATGCCCTGGTCCCTTCATGGGATGATCTCTGATGCCCTGGTCCCTTCACGGGATGATCTCTGATGCCCTGGTCCCTTCATGGGATGATCTTGCATACCTCTAATCATAGTGCTGTGATGCCCTGGTCCCTTCATGGGATGATGTCTGCACTGGTCCCTTCATGGGATGATCTTGCATACCTCTAATCATAGTGCTGTGATGCACTGGTCCCTTCATGGGATGATCTCTGATGCACTGGTCCCTTCATGGGATGATCTCTGATGCACTGGCCCCTTTATGGGATGATCTCTGATGCCCTGGTCCCTTCATGGGATGATCTCTGATGCCCTGGTCCCTTCATGGGATGATCTTTGATGCACTGGTCCCTTCATGGGATGATCTTGCATACCTCTAATCATAGTGCTGTGATGCCCTGGTCCCTTCATGGGATGATCTCTGATGCCCTGGTCCCTTCATGGGATGATCTTTGATGCCCTGGTCCCTTCATGGGATGATCTCTGATGCACTGGAATCTTCATGGGATGATCTTGCATACCTCTAATCATAGTGCTGTGATGCCCTGGTCCCTTCATGGGATGATCTCTGTTGCCCTGGTCCCTTCATGGGATGATCTCTGATGCCCTGGTCCCTTCATGGGATGATCTCTGATGCCCTGGTCCCTTCATGGGATGATCTCTGATGCCCTGGTCCCTTCATGGGATGATCTCTGATGCCCTGGTCCCTTCATGGGATGATCTCTGATGCACTGGTCTCTTCGTGGGATGATCTTGCATACCTCTAATCATAGTGCTGTGATGCACTTGTCCCTTCATGGGATGATCTTGCATACCTCTAATCATAGTGCTGTGATGCCCTGGTCCCTCAATGGGATGATCTTGCATACCTCTAATCATTGTGCTGTGATGCCCTGGTCCCTTCAAGGGATGATCTCTGATGCCCTGGTCCCTTCAAGGGATGATCTCTGATGCCCTGGTCCCTTCATGGGATGATCTCTGATGCCCTGGTCCCTTCATGGGATGATCTCTGATGCCCTGGTCCCTTCATGGGATGATCTCTGATGCCCTGGTCCCTTCATGGGATGATCTCTGATGCCCTGGTCCCTTCATGGGATGATCTCTGATGCCCTGGTCCCTTCATGGGATGATCTCTGATGCCCTGGTCCCTTCATGGGATGATCTTGCATACCTCTAATCATAGAGCTGTGATGCCCTGGTCCCTTCCTGGGATGATGTCTGATGCACTGGTCCCTTCCTGGGATGATGTCTGATGCACTGGTCCCTTCATGGGATGATGTCTGATGCACTGGTCCCTTCATGGGATTATCTTGCATACCTCTAATCATAGTGCTGTGATGCCCTGGTCCCTTCATGGGGTCATCTCTGATGCCCTGGTCCCTTCATGGGATGATCTTGCATACCTCTAATCATAGTGCTGTGATGCCCTGGTCCCTTCATGGGGTGATCTCTGATGCCCTGGTCCCTTCATGGGATGATCTCTGATGCCCTGGTCCCTTCATGGGATGATCTCTGATGCCCTGGTCCCTTCATGGGATGATGTCTGATGCAGTGGTCCCTTCTTGGGATGATCTTGCATACCTCTAATCATAGTTCTGTGATGCCCTGGTCCCTTCATGGGATGATCTCTGATGCACTGGTCCCTTCATGGAATGATCTTTGATGCACTGGTCCCTTCATGGGTTCTGATGCACTGGTCCCTTCATGGGATGATCTTGCATACCTCTAATCATAGTCCTGTGATGCACTGGTCCCTTCATGGGATGATCTCTGATGCCCTGGTACCTTCATGTGATGATCTTGCATACCTCTAATCATAGTGCTGTGATGCTCTGGTCCCTTTATGGCATGATCTCTGATGCCCTGGTCCCTTCATGGGATGATCTCTGATGCCCTGGTCCCTTCATGGGATGATATCTGATGCCCTGGTCCCTTCATGGGATGATCTCTGATGCCCTGGTCCCTTCATGGGATGATCTCTGATGCTCTGGTCCCTTCATGGGATGATCTCTGATGCCCTGGTCCCTTCATTGGATGATCTTGCATACCTCTAATCATAGTGCTGTGATGCCCTGGTCCCTTCATGGGATGATCTCTGATGCACTGGTCCCTTCATGGGATGATGTCTGATGCACTGGTCTCTTCATGGGATGATCTTGCATACCTCTAATCATAGTGCTGTGATGCCCTGGTCCCTTCATGGGATGATCTCGGTTGCCCTGGTCCCTTCATGGGATGATCTCGGATGCCCTGGTCCCTTCATGGGATGATCGCTGATGCCCTGGTCCCTTCATGGGATGATTGCTGATGCCCTGGTCCCTTCATGGGATGATTGCTGATGCCCTGGTCCCTTCATGGGATGATCACTGATGCCCTGGTCCCATCATGGGATGATCTCTGATGCCCTGGTCCCTTCATGGGTTGATCTTTGATGCACTGGTCCCTTCATGGGATGATCTCTGCACTGGTCTCTTCATGGGATGATCTTGTATACCTCTAATCATAGTGCTGTGATGCACTGGTCCCTTCATGGGATGATGTCTGATGCACTGGTCCCTTCATGGGATGATCTTGCATACCTCTAATCATAGTGCTGTGATGCACTGGTCCCTTCATGGGATGATCTTTGATGGCCTGGTCCCTTCATGGGATGATCTTTGATGGCCTGGTCCCTTCATGGGATGATCTCTGATGCCCTGGTCCCTTCATGGGATGATCTCTGATGCCCTGGTCCCTTCATGGGATGATCTTGCATACCACTAATCATAGAGCCGTGATGCCCTGGTCCCTTCCTGGGATGATGTCTGATGGACTGGTCCCTTCCTGGGATGATGTCTGATGGACTGGTCCCTTCCTGGGATGATGTCTGATGGACTGGTCCCTTCCTGGGATGATGTCTGATGGACTGGTCCCTTCCTGGGATGATGTCTGATGCACTGGTCCCTTCCTGGGATGATGTCTGATGCACTGGTCCCTTCTTGGGATGATCTTGCATACCTCTAATCATAGTTCTGTGATGCCCTGGTCCCTTCATGGGATGATCTGATGCACTGGTCCCTTCATGGAATGATTTTTGATGCACTGGTCCCTTCATGGGATCTGATGCACTGGTCCCTTCATGGGATGATCTTGCATACCTCTAATCATAGTGCTGTGATGCACTGGTCCCTTCATGGGATGATCTTGCATACCTCTAATCATAGTGCTGTGATGCCCTGGTCCCTTCATGGGATGATCTCTGATGCCCTGGTCCCTTCATGGGATGATCTCTGATGCCCTGGTCCCTTCATTGGATGATCTTGCATACCTCTAATCATAGTGCTGTGATGCCCTGGTCCCTTCATGGGATGATGTCTGCACTGGTCCCTTCATGGGATGATCTCTGATGCCCTGGTCCCTTCATGGGATGATCTCTGATGCCCTGGTCCCTTCATGGGATGATCTCTGATGCCCTGGTCCCTTCATGGGATGATCTCTGATGCCCTGGTCCCTTCATTGGATGATCTTGCATACCTCTAATCATAGTGCTGTGATGCCCTGGTCCCTTCATGGGATGATCTCTGATGCACTGGTCCCTTCATGGGATGATCTCTGATGCACTGGTCTCTTCATGGGATGATCTTGCATACCTCTAATCATAGTGCTGTGATGCCCTGGTCCCTTCATGGGATGATCTTGGTTGCCCTGGTCCCTTCATGGGATGATCTTGGTTGCCCTGGTCCCTTCATGGGATGATCTCTGATGCCCTGGTCCCTTCATGGGATGATCTCTGATGCCCTGGTCCCTTCATGGGATGATCTCTGATGCCCTGGTCCCTTCATGGGATGATCTCTGATGCCCTGGTCCCTTCATGGGATGATCTCTGATGCCCTGGTCCATTCATGGGATGATCTCTGATGCCCTGGTCCCATCATGGGATGATCTCTGATGCCCTGGTCTCTTCATGGGATGATCTCTGCACTGGTCTCTTCATGGGATGATCTCTGCACTGGTCTCTTCATGGGATGATCTTGTATACCTCTAATCATAGTGCTGTGATGCACTGGTCCCTTCATGGGATGATGTCTGATGCACTGGTCCCTTCATGGGATGATCTTGCATACCTCTAATCATAGTGCTGTGATGCACTGGTCCCTTCATGGGATGATCTTTGATGGCCTGGTCCCTTCATGGGATGATCTTTGATGGCCTGATCACTTCATGGGATGATCTGATGCACTGGAATCTTCATGGGATGATCTTGCATACCTCTAATCATAGTGCTGTGATGCCCTGGTCCCTTCATGGGATGATCTCTGATGCACTGGTCTCTTCATGGGATGATCTTGGATGCCCTGGTCCCTTCATGGGATGATCTCTGATGCACTGGTATCTTCATGGGATGATCTTGCATACCTCTAATCATAGTGCTGTGATGCCCTGGTCCCTTCATGGGATGATCTCTGATTCCCTGGTCCCTTCATGGGATGATCTCTGATGCCCTGGTCCCTTCATGGGATGATCTCTGATGCCCTGGTCCCTTCATGGGATGATCTCTGATGCCCTGGTCCCTTCATGGGATGATCTCTGATGCACTGGTCTCTTCATTGGATGATCTTGCATACCTCTAATCATAGTGCTGTGATGCACTTGTCCCTTCATGGGATGATCTTGCATACCTCTAATCATAGTGCTGTGATGCCCTGGTCCCTCAATGGGATGATCTTGCATACCTCTAATCATTGTGCTGTGATGCCCTGGTCCCTTCATGGGATGATCTCTGATGCCCTCATCCCTTCATGGGATGATCTCTGATGCCCTGGTCCCTTCATGGGATGATCTCTGATGCCCTGGTCCCTTCATGGGATGATCTCTGATGCCCTGGTCCCTTCATGGGATGATCTCTGATGCCCTGGTCCCTTCATGGGATGATCTTGCATACCTCTAATCATAGTGCTGTGATGCCCTGGTCCCTTCATGGGGTCATCTCTGATGCCCTGGTCCCTTCATGGGATGATCTTGCATACCTCTAATCATAGTGCTGTGATGCCCTGGTCCCTTCATGGGGTGATCTCTGATGCCCTGGTCCCTTCATGGGGTGATCTCTGATGCCCTGGTCCCTTCATGAGATGATCTCTGATGCCCTGGTCCCTTCATGGGATGATCTCTGATGCCCTGGTCCCTTCATGGGATGATCTCTGATGCCCTGGTCCCTTCATGGGATGATCTCTGATGCCCTGGTCCCTTCATGGGATGATCTCTGATGCCCTGGTCCCTTTATGGGATGAGCTCTGATGCCCTGGTCCCTTCATGGGATGATCTCTGATGCCCTGGTCCCTTCATGGGATGATCTCTGATGCCCTCCTCCCTTGATGGGATGATCTCTGATGCCCTGGTCCCTTGATGGGATGATCTCTGATGCCCTGGTCCCTTGATGGGATGATCTCTGATGCCCTGGTCCCTTGATGAAATGATCTCTGATGCACTGGTCCCTTCATGGAATGATCTTTGATGCACTGGTCCCTTCATGGGATCTGATGCACTGGTCCCTTCATGGGATGATCTTGCATACCTCTAATCATAGTGCTGTGATGCACTGGTCCCTTCATGGGATGATCTCTGATGCCCTGGTCCCTTCATGTGATGATCTTGCATACCTCTAATCATAGTGCTGTGATGCTCTGGTCCCTTTATGGCATGATCTCTGATGCCCTGGTCCCTTCATGGGGTGATCTCTGATGCCCTGGTCCCTTCATGGGATGATCTCTGATGCCCTGGTCCCTTCATGGGATGATCTCTGATGCCCTGGTCCCTTCATGGGATGATCTCTGATGCTCTGGTCCCTTCATGGGATGATCTCTGATGCCCTGGTCCCTTCATTGGATGATCTTGCATACCTCTAATCATAGTGCTGTGATGCCCTGGTCCCTTCATGGGATGATCTCTGATGCACTGGTCCCTTCATGGGATGATCTCTGATGCACTGGTCTCTTCATGGGATGATCTTGCATACCTCTAATCATAGTGCTGTGATGCTCTGGTCCCTTTATGGCATGATCTCTGATGCCCTGGTCCCTTCATGGGATGATCTCTGATGCCCTGGTCCCTTCATGGGATGATCTCTGATGCCCTGGTCCCTTCATGGGATGATCTCGGATGCCCTGGTCCCTTCATGGGATGATCTCTGATGCCCTGGTCCCTTCATGGGATGATCTCTGATGCCCTGGTCCCTTCATGGGATGATCTCTGATGCCCTGGTCCCTTCATGGGATGATCTCTGATGCCCTGGTCCCTTTATGGGATGAGCTCTGATGCCCTGGTCCCTTCATGGGATGATCTTGCATACCTCTAATCATAGTGCTGTGATGCACTGGTCCCTTCATGGGATGATCTTGCATACCTCTAATCATAGAGCTGTGATGCCCTGGTCCCTTCCTGGGATGATCTCTGATGCCCTGGTCCCTTCATGGGATGATCTCTGATGCACTGGTCTCTTCATTGGATGATCTTGCATACCTCTAATCATAGTGCTGTGATGCACTGGTCCCTTCATGGGATGATCTTGCATACCTCTAATCATAGAGCTGTGATGCTCTGGTCCCTTTATGGCATGATCTCTGATGCCCTGGTCCCTTCGTGGGATGATCTCGGATGCCCTGGTCCCTTCGTGGGATGATCTCGGATGCCCTGGTCCCTTCATGGGATGATCTCTGATGCCCTGGTCCCTTCATGGGGATGATCTCTGATGCACTGGTCCCTTCATGGGGAGATCTCTGATGCACTGGTCCCTTCATGGGGAGATCTCTGATGCCCTGGTCCCTTCATGGGATGGTCTCTGATGCCCTGGTCCCTTCATGGGATGATCTCTGATGCACTGGTCCATTCATGGGAGTATCTTGCATACTTCTAATCATAGTGCTGTGATGCACTGGGCCCTTCATGGGATGATCTCTGATGCCCTGGTCCCTTCATGGAATGATCTCTGATGCCCTGGTCCCTTCATGGAATGATCTCTGATGCCCTGGTCCCTTCATGGGATGATCTCTGATGCCCTGGTCCCTTCATGGGATGATCTCTGATGCCCTGGTCCCTTCATGGGATGATCTCTGATGCCCTGGTCCCTTCATGGGATGATGTCTGATGCACTGGTCCCTTCATGGGATGATCTTGCATACCTCTAATCATAGTGCTGTGATGCCCTGGTCCCTTCATGGGATGATCTCTGATGCACAGGTCCCTTCATGGGATGATCTTGCATACCTCTAATCATAGTGCTGTGATGCCCTGGTCCCTTCATGGGATGATCTGTGATGCCATGGTCCCTTCATGGGATGATCTCTGATGCCCTGGTCCCTTCATGGGATGATCTCTGATGGACTAGTCCCTTCATGGGATGATCTTGCATACCTCTAATCATAGTGCTGTGATGCCCTGGTCCCTTCATGGGATGATCTCTGATGCCCTGGTCCCTTCATGGGATGGTCTCTGATGCCCTGGTCCCTTCATGGGATGGTCTCTGATGCCCTGGTACCTTCATGGGATGGTCTGATGCCCTGGTCCCTTCATGGGATGATCTTGCATACCTCTAATGTAAGTGCTGTGGTGTACTGGTCCCTTCATGGGATGATCTCTGATGCACTGGTCCCTTCATGGGATGATCTCTGATGCACTGGTCCCTTCATGGGATGATCTCTGATGCACTGGTCCCTTCATGGGGATGATCTCTGATGCACTGGTCCCTTCATGGGGAGATCTCTGATGCCCTGGTCTCTTCGTGGGAGATCTCTGATGCCCTAGTCTCTTCATGGGATGATCTCTGATGCCCTGGTCTCTTCATGGGATGATCTCTGATGCCCTGGTCCCTTCATGGGATGATCTTTGATGCACTGGTCCCTTTATGGGGTGATATTGCATACCTCTAATGTAAGTGCAGTGGTGTGCTTGTCGATTCATGGGATGATCTTGCATACCTCTAATCGTAGTGCTGTGATGCACTGGTCCCTTCATGGGATGATCTCTGATGCCCTGGTCCCTTCATGGGATGATCTCTGATGCCCTGGTCCCTTCATGGGATGATCTCTGATGCACTGGTCCCTTCATGGGATGATCTCTGATGCACTGGTCCCTTCATGGGATGATCTCTGATGCACTGGTCCCTTCATGGGATGATCTTGCATACCTCTAATCATAGTGCAGTGATGCCCTGGTCCCTTCATGGGATGATCTCTGATGCACTGGTCCCTTCATGGGATGATCTTGCATACCTCTAATCATAGTGCTGTGATGCCCTGGTCCCTTCATGGGATTATCTCTGATGCCCTGGTCCCTTCATGGGATGGTCTCCGATGCCCTGGTCCCTTCATGGGATGGTCTCCGATGCCCTGGTCCCTTCATGGGATGGTCTCTGATGCCCTGGTCCCTTCATGGGATGGTCTCTGATGCCCTGGTCCCTTCATGGGATGATCTTGCATACCTCTAATGTAAGTGCTGTGGTGTACTGGTCCCTTCATGGGATGATCTCTGATGCACTGGTCCCTTCATAGGATGATCTCTGATGCACTGGTCCCTTCATAGGATGATCTCTGATGCACTGGTCCCTTCAAGGGATGATCTCTGATGCACTGGTCCCTTCATGGGGAGATCTCTGATGCCCTGGTCTCTTCATGGGATGAGCTCTGATGCCCTGGTCTCTTCATGGGATGATCTCTGCCCTGGTCCCTTCATGGGATGATCTCCGATGCACTGGTCCCTTCATGGGATGATCTCCGATGCACTGGTCCCTTCATGGGGTGATTTATGATGCCCTGGTCATTTCATGGGATGATCTCTGATGCCCTGGTCCCTTCATGGGATGATCTTTGATGCACTGGTCCCTTTATGGGATGATATTGCATACCTCTAATGTAAGTGCAGTGGTGTGCTTGTCCCTTCATGGGATGATCTTGCATACCTCTAATCGTAGTGCTGTGATGCCCTGGTCCCTTCATGGGATGATCTCTGATGCCCTGGTCCCTTCATGGGATGATCTCTGATGCCCTGGTCCCTTCATGGGATGATCTCTGATGCACTGGTCCCTTCATGGGATGATCTTGCATACTTCTAATCATAGTGCAGTGATGCCCTGGTCCCTTCATGGGATGATCTCTGATGCACTGGTCCCTTCATGGGATGATCTTGCATACCTCTAATCATAGTGCTGTGATGCCCTGGTCCCTTCATGGGATGATCTTGCATACCTCTAATCACAGTACTGTGATGCCCTGGTCCCTTCATGGGAGGTTCTCTGATGCCCTGGTCCCTTCATGGGATGATCTCTGATGCCCTGGTCCCTTCATGGGATGATCTCTGATGCCCTGGTCCCTTCATGGGATGATCTCTGATGCACTGGTCCCTTCATGGGATGATCTCTGATGCACTGGTCCCTTCATGGGATCATCTTGCATACCTCTAATCATAGTGCTCTGATGCCCTGGTCCCTTCATGGGATGATCTCTGATGCCCTGGTCCCTTCATGGGATGATCTTGCATACCTCCAATCATAGTGCTGTGATGTCCTGGTCCCTTCATGGGATGATCTCTGATGCCCTGGTCCCTTAATGGGATGATCTCTGATGCCCTGGTCCCTTCATGCACTTGTCCCTACACGGGATGATGTCTGATGCACTGGTCCCTTCATGGGATGATCTTGCATACCTCCAATCATAGTGCTCTGATGCCCTGGTCCCTTCATGGGATGATCTCTGATGCCCTGGTTCTTTCATGGGATGATCTCTGATGCCCTGGTTCTTTCATGGGATGATCTCTGATGCCCTGGTTCTTTCATGGGATGATCTCTGATGCCCTGGTCCCTTCATGGGATGATCTCCGATGCCCTGGTCCCTTCATGGGATGATCTCCGATGCCCTGGTCCCTTCATGGGATGATCGCCGATGCCCTGGTCCCTTCATGGGATGATCTCCGATGCCCTGGTCCCTTCATGGGATGATCTCCGATGCCCTGGTCCCTTCATGGGATGATCTCCGATGCCCTGGTCCCTTCATGGGATGATCTCCGATGCCCTGGTCCCTTCATGGGATGATCTCCGATGCCCTGGTCCCTTCATGGGATGATCTCCGATGCCCTGGTCCCTTCATGGGATGATCTCCGATGCCCTGGTCCCTTCATGGGATGATCTCCGATGCCCTGGTCCCTTCATGGGATGATCTCCGATGCCCTGGTCCCTTCATGGGATGATCTCCGATGCCCTGGTCCCTTCATGGGATGATCTCCGATGCCCTGGTCCCTTCATGGGATGATCTCCGATGCCCTGGTCCCTTCATGGGATGATCTCCGATGCCCTGGTCCCTTCATGGGATGATCTCCGATGCCCTGGTCCCTTCATGGGATGATCTCCGATGCACTGGTCCCTTCATGGGGTGATTTCTGATGCCCTGGTCCCTTCATGGGATGATCTGATGCCCTGCTCCCTTCATGGGATGATCTTTGATGCACTGGTCCCTTCATGGGATGATATTGCATACCTCTAATCGTAGTGCTGTGATGCCCTGGTCCCTTCATGGGATGATCTCTGATGCACTGGTCCCTTCATGGGATGATCTCTGATGCACTGGTCCCTTCATGGGATGATCTCTGATGCACTGGTCCCTTCATGGGATGATCTCTGATGCACTGGTCCCTTCATGGGATGATCTTGCATACCTCTAATCATAGTGCAGTGATGCCCTGGTCCCTTCATGGGATGATCTCTGATGCACTGGTCCCTTCATGGGATGATCTTGCATACCTCTAATCGTAGTGCTCTGATGCCCTGGTCCCTTCATGGGATGATCTCTGATGCCCTGGTCCCTTCATGGGATGATCTCTGATGCCCTGGTCCCTTCATGGGATGGTCTCTGATGCCCTGGTCCCTTCATGGGATGGTCTCCGATGCCCTGGTCCCTTCATGGGATGGTCTCTGATGCCCTGGTCCCTTCATGGGATGGTCTCTGATGCCCTGGTCCCTTCATGGGATGATCTTGCATATCTCTAATGTAAGTGCTGTGGTGTACTGGTCCCTTCATGGGATGATCTGATGCACTGGTCCCTTCATAGGATGATCTCTGATGCACTGGTCCCTTCATGGGATGATCTCTGATGCCCTGGTCCCTTCATGGGGATGATCTCTGATGCCCTGGTCCCTTCATGGGATGATGTCTGATGCCCTGGTCCCTTCATGGGATGATGTCTGATGCACTGGTCCCTTCATGGGATGATCTTGCATACATCTAATCATAGTGCTGTGATGCCCTGGTCCCTTCATGGGATGATCTCTGATGCACTGGTCCCTTCATGGGCTGATCTTGCATACCTCTAATGTAAGTGCTGTGGTGTACTGGTGCCTTCATGGGATGATCTCTGATGCACTTGTCCCTTCATGGGATGATCTCTGGTGCACTGGTCCATTCATGGGAGTATCTTGCATACTTCTAATCATAGTGCTGTGATGCACTGGGCCCTTCATGGGATGATCTCTGATGCCCTGGTCCCTTCATGGAATGATCTCTGATGCCCTGGTCCCTTCATGGGATGATCTCTGATGCCCTGGTCCCTTCATGGGATGATCTCTGATGCCCTGGTCCCTTCATGGGATGATGTCTGATGCACTGGTCCCTTCATGGGATGATCTTGCATACCTCTAATCATAGTGCTGTGATGCCCTGGTCCCTTCATGGGATGATCTCTGATGCACAGGTCCCTTCATGGGATGATCTTGCATACCTCTAATCATAGTGCTGTGATGCCCTGGTCCCTTCATGGGATGATCTGTGATGCCATGGTCCCTTCATGGGATGATCTCTGATGCCCTGGTCCCTTCATGGGATGATCTCTGATGGACTAGTCCCTTCATGGGATGATCTTGCATACCTCTAATCATAGTGCTGTGATGCCCTGGTCCCTTCATGGGATGATCTCTGATGCCCTGGTCCCTTCATGGGATGGTCTCTGATGCCCTGGTCCCTTAATGGGATGGTCTCTGATGCCCTGGTACCTTCATGGGATGGTCTGATGCCCTGGTCCCTTCATGGGATGATCTTGCATACCTCTAATGTAAGTGCTGTGGTGTACTGGTCCCTTCATGGGATGATCTCTGATGCACTGGTCCCTTCATGGGATGATCTCTGATGCACTGGTCCCTTCATGGGATGATCTCTGATGCACTGGTCCCTTAATGGGATGATCTCTGATGCACTGGTCCCTTCATGGGGATGATCTCTGATGCACTGGTCCCTTCATGGGGAGATCTCTGATGCCCTGGTCTCTTCGTGGGAGATCTGATGCCCTAGTCTCTTCATGGGATGATCTCTGATGCCCTGGTCTCTTCATGGGATGATCTCTGATGCCCTGGTCCCTTCATGGGATGATCTTTGATGCACTGGTCCCTTTATGGGGTGATATTGCATACCTCTAATGTAAGTGCAGTGGTGTGCTTGTCGATTCATGGGATGATCTTGCATACCTCTAATCGTAGTGCTGTGATGCCCTGGTCCCTTCATGGGATGATCTCTGATGCCCTGGTCCCTTCATGGGATGATCTCTGATGCCCTGGTCCCTTCATGGGATGATCTCTGATGCACTGGTCCCTTCATGGGATGATCTCTGATGCACTGGTCCCTTCATGGGATGATCTCTGATGCACTGGTCCCTTCATGGGATGATCTTGCATACCTCTAATCATAGTGCAGTGATGCCCTGGTCCCTTCATGGGATGATCTCTGATGCACTGGTCCCTTCATGGGATGATCTTGCATACCTGTAATCATAGTGCTGTGATGCCCTGGTCCCTTCATGGGATGGTCTCCGATGCCCTGGTCCCTTCATGGGATGGTCTCCGATGCCCTGGTCCCTTCATGGGATGGTCTCCGATGCCCTGGTCCCTTCATGGGATGGTCTCCGATGCCCTGGTCCCTTCATGGGATGGTCTCTGATGCCCTGGTCCCTTCATGGGATGATCTTGCATACCTCTAATGTAAGTGCTGTGGTGTACTGGTCCCTTCATGGGATGATCTCTGATGCACTGGTCACTTCATAGGATGATCTCTGATGCACTGGTCCCTTCATAGGATGATCTCTGATGCACTGGTCCCTTCAAGGGATGATCTCTGATGCACTGGTCCCTTCATGGGGAGATCTCTGATGCCCTGGTCTCTTCATGGGATGAGCTCTGATGCCCTGGTCTCTTCATGGGATGATCTCTGCCCTGGTCCCTTCATGGGATGATCTTTGATGCACTGGTCCCTTCATGGGATGATCTTGCATACCTCTAATCATAGTGCTGTGATGCACTGGTCCCTTAATGGGATGATCTCTGATGTCCTGGTCCCTTCTTGGGATGATCTCTGATGCCCTGGTCCCTTCATGGGATGATCTTTGATGCACTGGTCCCTTCATGGGATGATCTTTGATGCACTGGTCCCTTCATGGGATGATCTTTGATGCACTGGTCCCTTCATGGGATGATCTCTAATGCACTGATCCCTTCATGGGATGATCTTGCATACCTCTAATCATAGTGCTGTGATGCCCTGGTCCCTTCATGGGATGATCTCTGATGCACTGGTCCCTTCATTGGATGATCTCTGATGCACTGGTCCCTTCATGGGATGATCTCTGATGCACTGGTCCCTTCATGGGGATGATCTCTGATGCACTGGTCCCTTCATGGGGATGATCTCTGATGCACTGGTCCCTTCATGGGGAGATCTCTGATGCCCTTGTCCCTTCATGGGATGATCTCTGATGCCCTGGTCCCTTCATGGGATGGTCTCCGATGCCCTGGTCCCTTCATGGGATGGTCTCTGATGCCCTGGTCCCTTCATGGGATGGTCTCTGATGCCCTGGTCCCTTCATGGGATGATCTTGCATACCTCTAATGTAAGTGCAGTGGTGTGCTTGTCGATTCATGGGATGATCTTGCATACCTCTAATCGTAGTGCTGTGATGCACTGGTCCCTTCATGGGATGATCTCTGATGCCCTGGTCCCTTCATGGGATGATCTCTGATGCCCTGGTCCCTTCATGGGATGATCTCTGATGCACTGGTCCCTTCATGGGATGATCTCTGATGCACTGGTCCCTTCATGGGATGATCTCTGATGCACTGGTCCCTTCATGGGATGATCTTGCATACCTCTAATCATAGTGCAGTGATGCCCTGGTCCCTTCATGGGATGATCTCTGATGCACTGGTCCCTTCATGGGATGATCTTGCATACCTCTAATCATAGTGCTGTGATGCCCTGGTCCCTTCATGGGATGGTCTCCGATGCCCTGGTCCCTTCATGGGATGGTCTCCGATGCCCTGGTCCCTTCATGGGATGGTCTCCGATGCCCTGGTCCCTTCATGGGATGGTCTCCGATGCCCTGGTCCCTTCATGGGATGGTCTCTGATGCCCTGGTCCCTTCATGGGATGATCTTGCATACCTCTAATGTAAGTGCTGTGGTGTACTGGTCCCTTCATGGGATGATCTCTGATGCACTGGTCCCTTCATAGGATGATCTCTGATGCACTGGTCCCTTCATAGGATGATCTCTGATGCACTGGTCCCTTCAAGGGATGATCTCTGATGCACTGGTCCCTTCATGGGGAGATCTCTGATGCCCTGGTCTCTTCATGGGATGAGCTCTGATGCCCTGGTCTCTTCATGGGATGATCTCTGCCCTGGTCCCTTCATGGGATGATCTTTGATGCACTGGTCCCTTCATGGGATGATCTTGCATACCTCTAATCATAGTGCTGTGATGCACTGGTCCCTTAATGGGATGATCTCTGATGTCCTGGTCCCTTCTTGGGATGATCTCTGATGCCCTGGTCCCTTCATGGGATGATCTTTGATGCACTGGTCCCTTCATGGGATGATCTTTGATGCACTGGTCCCTTCATGGGATGATCTTTGATGCACTGGTCCCTTCATGGGATGATCTTTGATGCACTGGTCCCTTCATGGGATGATCTTTGATGCACTGGTCCCTTCATGGGATGATCTCTAATGCACTGATCCCTTCATGGGATGATCTTGCATACCTCTAATCATAGTGCTGTGATGCCCTGGTCCCTTCATGGGATGATCTCTGATGCACTGGTCCCTTCATGGGATGATCTCTGATGCACTGGTCCCTTCATGGGATGATCTCTGATGCACTGGTCCCTTCATGGGGATGATCTCTGATGCACTGGTCCCTTCATGGGGATGATCTCTGATGCACTGGTCCCTTCATGGGGAGATCTCTGATGCCCTTGTCCCTTCATGGGATGATCTCTGATGCCCTGGTCCCTTCATGGGATGGTCTCCGATGCCCTGGTCCCTTCATGGGATGGTCTCTGATGCCCTGGTCCCTTCATGGGATGGTCTCTGATGCCCTGGTCCCTTCATGGGATGATCTTGCATACCTCTAATGTAAGTGCTGTGGTGTACTGGTCCCTTCATGGGATGATCTGATGCACTGGTCCCTTCATAGGATGATCTCTGATGCACTGGTCCCTTCATGGGATGATCTCTGATGCCCTGGTCCCTTCATGGGGATGATCTCTGATGCCCTGGTCCCTTCATGGGATGATGTCTGATGCCCTGGTCCCTTCATGGGATGATGTCTGATGCACTGGTCCCTTCATGGGATGATCTTGCTTACATCTAATCATAGTGCTGTGATGCCCTGGTCCCTTCATGGGATGATCTCTGATGCACTTGTCCCTTCATGGGATGATCTCTGATGCACTGGTCCATTCATGGGAGTATCTTGCATACTTCTAATCATAGTGCTGTGATGCACTGGGCCCTTCATGGGATGATCTCTGATGCCCTGGTCCCTTCATGGAATGATCTCTGATGCCCTGGTCCCTTCATGGGATGATCTCTGATGCCCTGGTCCCTTAATGGGATGATCTCTGATGCCCTGGTCCCTTCATGGGATGATGTCTGATGCACTGGTCCCTTCATGGGATGATCTTGCATACCTCTAATCATAGTGCTGTGATGCCCTGGTCCCTTCATGGGATGATCTCTGATGCACAGGTCCCTTCATGGGATGATCTTGCATACCTCTAATCATAGTGCTGTGATGCCCTGGTCCCTTCATGGGATGATCTGTGATGCCATGGTCCCTTCATGGGATGATCTCTGATGCCCTGGTCCCTTCATGGGATGATCTCTGATGGACTAGTCCCTTCATGGGATGATCTTGCATACCTCTAATCATAGTGCTGTGATGCCCTGGTCCCTTCATGGGATGATCTCTGATGCCCTGGTCCCTTCATGGGATGGTCTCTGATGCCCTGGTCCCTTCATGGGATGGTCTCTGATGCCCTGGTACCTTCATGGGATGGTCTGATGCCCTGGTCCCTTCATGGGATGATCTTGCATACCTCTAATGTAAGTGCTGTGGTGTACTGGTCCCTTCATGGGATGATCTCTGATGCACTGGTCCCTTCATGGGATGATCTCTGATGCACTGGTCCCTTAATGGGATGATCTCTGATGCACTGGTCCCTTCATGGGGATGATCTCTGATGCACTGGTCCCTTCATGGGGAGATCTCTGATGCCCTGGTCTCTTCGTGGGAGATCTCTGATGCCCTAGTCTCTTCATGGGATGATCTCTGATGCCCTGGTCTCTTCATGGGATGATCTCTGATGCCCTGGTCCCTTCATGGGATGATCTTTGATGCACTGGTCCCTTTATGGGGTGATATTGCATACCTCTAATGTAAGTGCAGTGGTGTGCTTGTCGATTCATGGGATGATCTTGCATACCTCTAATCGTAGTGCTGTGATGCACTGGTCCCTTCATGGGATGATCTCTGATGCCCTGGTCCCTTCATGGGATGATCTCTGATGCCCTGGTCCCTTCATGGGATGATCTCTGATGCACTGGTCCCTTCATGGGATGATCTCTGATGCACTGGTCCCTTCATGGGATGATCTCTGATGCACTGGTCCCTTCATGGGATGATCTTGCATACCTCTAATCATAGTGCAGTGATGCCCTGGTCCCTTCATGGGATGATCTCTGATGCACTGGTCCCTTCATGGGATGATCTTGCATACCTCTAATCATAGTGCTGTGATGCCCTGGTCCCTTCATGGGATTATCTCTGATGCCCTGGTCCCTTCATGGGATGGTCTCCGATGCCCTGGTCCCTTCATGGGATGGTCTCCGATGCCCTGGTCCCTTCATGGGATGGTCTCTGATGCCCTGGTCCCTTCATGGGATGGTCTCTGATGCCCTGGTCCCTTCATGGGATGATCTTGCATACCTCTAATGTAAGTGCTGTGGTGTACTGGTCCCTTCATGGGATGATCTCTGATGCACTGGTCCCTTCATAGGATGATCTCTGATGCACTGGTCCCTTCATAGGATGATCTCTGATGCACTGGTCCCTTCAAGGGATGATCTCTGATGCACTGGTCCCTTCATGGGGAGATCTCTGATGCCCTGGTCTCTTCATGGGATGAGCTCTGATGCCCTGGTCTCTTCATGGGATGATCTCTGCCCTGGTCCCTTCATGGGATGATCTTTGATGCACTGGTCCCTTCATGGGATGATCTTGCATACCTCTAATCATAGTGCTGTGATGCACTGGTCCCTTAATGGGATGATCTCTGATGTCCTGGTCCCTTCTTGGGATGATCTCTGATGCCCTGGTCCCTTCATGGGATGATCTTTGATGCACTGGTCCCTTCATGGGATGATCCTTGATGCACTGGTCCCTTCATGGGATGATCTTTGATGCACTGGTCCCTTCATGGGATGATCTCTAATGCACTGATCCCTTCATGGGATGATCTTGCATACCTCTAATCATAGTGCTGTGATGCCCTGGTCCCTTCATGGGATGATCTCTGATGCACTGGTCCCTTCATTGGATGATCTCTGATGCACTGGTCCCTTCATGGGATGATCTCTGATGCACTGGTCCCTTCATGGGGATGATCTCTGATGCACTGGTCCCTTCATGGGGAGATCTCTGATGCCCTGGTCTCTTCATGGGATGATCTCTGATGCCCTGGTCTCTTCATGGGATGATCTCTGATGCCCTGGTCCCTTCATGGGATGATCTTTGATGCACTGGTCCCTTCATGGGATGATATTGCATACCTCTAATCGTAGTGCTGTGATGCACTGGTCCCTTCATGGGATGATCTTTGATGCACTGGTCCCTTCATGGGATGATCTTTGATGCACTGGTCCCTTCATGGGATGATCTCTGATGCACTGGTCCCTTCATGGGATGATCTCTGATGCACTGGTCCCTTCATGGGATGATCTCTGATGCACTGGTCCCTTCATGGGATGATCTTGCATACCTCTAATCATAGTGCTGTGATGCCCTGGTCCCTTCATGGGATGATCTCTGATGCACTGCTCCCTTCATGGGATGATCTTGCATACCTCTAATCATAGTGCTCTGGTGCACTGGTCCCTTCATGGGATGATCTCTGATGCACTGGTCCCTTCATGGGATGATCTCTGATGCACTGGTCCCTTCATGGGATGATGTCTGATGCACTGGTCCCTTCATGGGATGATCTTGCATACCTCTAATCACAGTGCTGTGATGCCCTGGTCCCTTCATGGGAGGATCTCTGATGCACTGGTCCCTTCATGGGAGGATCTCTGATGCACTGGTCCCTTCATGGGAGGATCTCTGATGCACTGGTCCCTTCATGGGAGGATCTCTGATGCACTGGTCCCTTCATGGGATGATCTCTGATGCACTGGTCCCTTCATGGGATGATCTTGCATACCTCTAATCAAAGTGCTGTGATGCACTGCTCCCTTCACGGGATCTCTGATGCACTGCTCCCTTCACAGGATCTCTGATGCACTTGTCCCTTCACGGGATGATGTCTGATGCACTGGTCCCTTCATGAAATGATCTTGCATACCTCTAATCATAGTGCTGTGATGTCCTGGTCCCTTCATGGGATGATCTCTGATGCCCTGGTCCCTTCATGGGATGATCTCTGATGCCCTGGTCCCTTCATGGGATGATCTCTGATGCCCTGGTCCCTTCATGGGATGATTTTTGATGCACTGGTCCCTTCATGGGATGATCTCTGATGCCCTGGTCCCTTCATGGGAAGATTTTGCATACCTCTAATCATAGTGCTCTGATGCCCTGGTCCCTTCATGGGATAATCTCTGATGCACTGGTCCCTTCATGGGATGATCTTGCATACCTCTAATCATAGTGCTGTGATGCACTGGTCCCTTCATGGGATGATGTCTGATGCACTGGTCCCTTCATGGGATGATGTCTGATGCACTGGTCCCTTCATGGGATGATGTCTGATGCACTGGTCCCTTCATGGGATGATGTCTGATGCCCTGGTCCCTTCATGGGATGTCTGATGCCCTGGTCCCTTCATGGGATGATGTCTGATGCCCTGGTCCCTTCATGGGATGATGTCTGATGCCCTGGTCCCTTCGTCTGATGCCCTGGTCCCTTCGTCTGATGCCCTGGTCCCTTCGTCTGATGCCCTGGTCCCTTCGTCTGATGCCCTGGTCCCTTCGTCTGATGCCCTGGTCCCTTCGTCTGATGCCCTGGTCCCTTCGTCTGATGCCCTGGTCCCTTCGTCTGATGCCCTGGTCCCTTCGTCTGATGCCCTGGTCCCTTCGTCTGATGCCCTGGTCCCTTCGTCTGATGCCCTGGTCCCTTCGTCTGATGCCCTGGTCCCTTCGTCTGATGCCCTGGTCCCTTCGTCTGATGCCCTGGTCCCTTCGTCTGATGCCCTGGTCCCTTCGTCTGATGCCCTGGTCCCTTCGTCTGATGCCCTGGTCCCTTCGTCTGATGCCCTGGTCCCTTCGTCTGATGCCCTGGTCCCTTCGTCTGATGCCCTGGTCCCTTCGTCTGATGCCCTGGTCCCTTCGTCTGATGCCCTGGTCCCTTCGTCTGATGCCCTGGTCCCTTCGTCTGATGCCCTGGTCCCTTCGTCTGATGCCCTGGTCCCTTCGTCTGATGCCCTGGTCCCTTCGTCTGATGCCCTGGTCCCTTCGTCTGATGCCCTGGTCCCTTCGTCTGATGCCCTGGTCCCTTCATGGGATGATCTCTGATGCCCTGGTCCCTTCATGGGATGATCTCTGATGCACTGGTCCCTTCATGGGATGATCTCTGATGCACTGGTCCCTTAATGGGATGATCTCTGATGCCCTGGTCCCTTAATGGGATGATCTTGCATACCTCATCATAGTGCTGTGATGCCTTGGTCCCTTCATGGGATGATCTCTGATGCACTGGTCCCTTCATGGGATGATCTTGCATACCTCTAATCGTAGTGCTGTGATGCCCTGGTCCCTTCATGGGATGATCTCTGATGCCCTGGTCCCTTCATGGGATGATCTCTGATGCCCTGGTCCCTTCATGGGATGATCTCTGATGCCCTGGTCCCTTCATGGGATGATCTCTGATGCCCTGGTCCCTTCATGGGATGATCTCTGATGCACTGGTCCATTCATGGGATGATCTTGCATACCTCTAATCATAGTGCTGTGATGCACTGATCCCTTCATGGGATTATCTTGCATACCTCTAATCATAGTGCTGTGATGCCCTGGTCCCTTCACGGGATGATCTCTGATGCCCAGGTCCCTTCATGGGATGATCTCTGATGCCCTGGTCCCTTCATGGGATGATCTCTGATGCACTGGTCCCTTCATGGGATGATCTCTGATGCACTGGTCCATTCATGGGATGATCTTGAATACCTCTAATCATAGTGCTGTGATGCACTGATCCCTTCAAGGGATGATCTTGCATACCTCTAATCATAGTGCTGTGATGCCCTGGTCCCTTCATGGGATGATCTCCGATGCCCTGGTCCCTTCATAGGATGATCTCCGATGCCCTGGTCCCTTCATGGGATGATCTCCGATGCCCTGGTCCCTTCATGGGATGATCTCCGATGCCCTGGTCCCTTCATGGGATGATGTCTGATGCTCTGGTCACTTCATGGGATGATCTCTGATGCACTGGCCCCTTCATGGGATGATCTCTGATGCCCTGGTCCCTTCATGGGATGATCTCTGATGCACTGGTCCCTTCATGGAATGATCTCTGATGCACTGGTTCCTTCATGGGATGATGTCTGATGCCCTGGTCCCTTCATGGGATGATGTCTGATGCCCTGGTCCCTTCATGGGATGATGTCTGAGGCCCTGGTCCCTTCATGGGATGATGTCTGATGCCCTGGTCCCTTCATGGGATGATGTCCGATGCACTGGTCCCTTCATGGGATGATGTCCGATGCACTGGTCCCTTCATGGGATGCATCTCTCCGATGCACTGGTCCCTTCATGGGATGCATCTCTCCGATGCACTGGTCCCTTCATGGGATGATCGCCGATGCACTGGTCCCTTCATGGGATGATCTCTGATGCACTGGTCCCTTAATGGGATGATCTTGCATACCTCTAATCATAGTGCTCGATGCCCTGGTCCCTTCATGGGATGATCTGATGCACTGGTCCCTTCATGGGATGATGTCTGATGCACTGGTCCCTTCATGGGATGATCTTGCATACCTCTAATCATAGTGCTGTGATGCACTGGTCCCTTCATGGGATGATCTCCGATGCCCTGGTCCCTTCATGGGATGATCTCCGATGCCCTGGTCCCTTCATGGGATGATCTCCGATGCCCTGGTCCCTTCATGGGATGATCTCCGATGCCCTGGTCCCTTCATGGGATGATCTCCGATGCCCTGGTCCCTTCATGGGATGATCTCCGATGCCCTGGTCCCTTCATGGGATGATCTCCGATGCCCTGGTCCCTTCATGGGATGATCTCTGATGCCCTGGTCCCTTCATAGGATGATCTCTGATGCACTGGTCCCTTCATGGGCTGATCTTGCATACCTCTAATGTAAGTGCTGTGGTGTACTGGTCCCTTCATGGGATGATCTCTGATGCACTGGTCCCTTCATGGGATGATCTTGCATACCTCTAATCATTGTGCTGTGATGCACTGGTCCCTTCATGGGATGATCTGATGCACTGGTCCCTTCACGGGATGATCTGATGCACTGGTCCCCTCATGGGATGATCTGATGCACTGGTCCCTTCATGGGATGATCTCTGATGCCCTGGTCCCTTCGTGGGATGATCTCTGATGCCCTGGTCCCTAGGTGGGATGATCTCTGATGCCCTGGTCCCTTCGTGGGATGATCTCTGATGCCCTGGTCCCTTCTTGGGATGATCTCTGATGCCCTGGTCCCTTCATGGGATGATCTCTGATGCACTGGTCCCTTCATGGGATGATCTTGCATACCTCTAATCCTAGTGCTGTGGTGCCCTGCTCCCTTCATGGGATGATCTCTGATGCCCTGGTCCCTTCATGGGATGATCTCTGATGCACTGGTTCTTTCATGGGATGATGTCTGATGCACTGGTCCCTTCATGGGATGATCTTGCATACCTCTAATCATAGTGCTGTGATTCACTGGTCCCTTCATGGGATGATCTTGCATACCTCTAATCATAGTGCTGTGATGCCCTGGTCCCTTCATGGGATGATCTCCGATGCCCTGGTCCCTTCATGGGATGATCTCCGATGCCCTGGTCCCTTCATGGGATGATATCCGATGCCCTGGTCCCTTCTTGGGATGATCTCTGATGCTCTGGTCCCTTCTTGGGATGATCTCTGATGCTCTGGTCCCTTCTTGGGATGATCTCTGATGCCCTGGTCCCTTCTTGGGATGATCTCTGATGCCCTGTTCCCTTCATAGGATGATGTCTGATGCACTGGTCCCTTCATGGGATGATCTCTGATGCACTGGTCCCTTCATGGGATGATCTTTGATGCACTGGTCCCTTCATGGGATGATCTCTGCACTGGTCCCTTCATGGGATGATCTTGCATACTTCTAATCATAGTGCTCTGATGCTCTGGTCCCTTCATGGGATGATGTCTGATGCTCTGGTCCCTTCATGGGATGATCTCTGATGCACTGGCCCCTTCATGGGATGATCTCTGATGCACTGGCCCCTTCATGGGATGATCTCTGATGCACTGGTCCCTTCATGGGATGATCTCTGATCCCTTCATGGGATGATCTTTGATGCACTGGTCCCTTCATGGGATGATCTCTGATGCACTGGTCCCTTCATGGGATTATCTTGCATACCTCTAATCATAGTGCTGTGATGCCCTGGTCCCTTCATGGGATGATCTCTGATGCCCAGGTCCCTTCATGGGATGATCTCTGATGCCCAGGTCCCTTCATGGGATGATCTCTGATGCCCTGGTCCCTTCATGGGATGATCTCTGATGCCCTGGTCCCTTCATGGGATGATCTCTGATGCACTGGTCCCTTCATGGGATGATCTCTGATGCACTGGTCCATTCATGGGATGATCTTGCATACCTCTAATCATAGTGCTGTGATGCACTGATCCCTTCATGGGATGATCTTGCATACCTCTAATCATAGTGCTGTGATGCCCTGGTCCCTTCATGGGATGATCTCCGATGCCCTGGTCCCTTCATGGGATGATCTCCGATGCCCTGGTCCCTTCATGGGATGATCTCCGATGCCCTGGTCCCTTCATGGGATGATCTCTGATGCCCTGGTCCCTTCATGGGATGATCTCCGATGCACTGGTCCCTTCATGGGATGATGTCTGATGTACTGGTCCCTTCATGGGATGATCTTGCATACCTCTAATCATAGTGCTGTGATGCACTGTTCCCTTCATGGGATGATCTCTGATGCACTGGTCCCTTCAAGGGATGATCTTTGATGCACTGGTCCCTTCATGGAATGATCTCTGCACTGGTCCCTTCATGGGATGATCTTGCATACCTCTAATCATAGTGCTCTGATGCTCTGGTCCCTTCATGGGATGATGTCTGATGCTCTGGTCCCTTCATGGGATGATCTCTGATGCACTGGCCCCTTCATGGGATGATCTCTGATGCCCTGGTCCCTTCATGGGATGATCTCTGATGCACTGGTCCCTTCATGGAATGATCTCTGATGCACTGGTTCCTTCATGGGATGATGTCTGATGCACTGGTCCCTTCATGGGATGATCTCTGATGCCCTGGTCCCTTCATGGGATGATCTCTGATGCCCTGGTCCCTTCATGGGATGATCTCTGATGCCCTGGTCCCTTCATGGGATGATCTCTCATGCCCTGGTCCCTTCATGGGATGATCTCTGATGCCCTGGTCCCTTCATGGGATGATCTCTGATGCCCTGGTCCCTTCATGGGATGATCTCTGATGCCCTGGTCCCTTCATGGGATGATCTCAGATGCACTGGTCCCTTCATGGGATGATCTCTGATGCACTGGTCCCTTCATGGGATGATCTCTGATGCACTGGTCCCTTCATGGGATGATCTTGCATACCTCTAATCATAGTGCTGTGATGCCTTGGTCCCTTCATGGGATGATCTCTGATGCCCTGGTCCCTTCATGGGATGATCTCTGATGCCCTGGTCCCTTCATGGGATAATCTCTGATGCCCTGGTCCCTTCATGGGATAATCTCTGATGCCCTGGTCCCTTCATGGGATGATCTCTGATGCCCTGGTCCCTTCATGGGATGATCTCTGATGCCCTGGTCCCTTCATGGGATGATCTCTGATGCACTGGTCCCTTCATGGGATGATCTTGCATACCTCTAATCATAGTGCTGTGATGCCCTGGTCCCTTCATGGGATGATCTCTGATGCACTGGTCCCTTCATGGGATGATCTCTGATGCACTGGTCCATTCATGGGATGATCTTGCATACCTCTAATCATAGTGCTGTGATGCACTGATCCCTTCATGGGATGATCTTGCATACCTCTAATCATAGTGCTGTGATGCACTGGTCCCTTCATGGGATGATCTCTGATGCCCTGGTCCCTTCATGGGATGATGTCTGATGCACTGGTCCCTTCATGGGATGATCTTACATACATCTAATCATAGTGCTGTGGTGCCGTGGTCCCTTCATGGGATGATCTCTGATGCCGTGGTCCCTTCATGGGATGATCTCTGATGCACTGGTCCCTTCATGGGATGATCTCTGATGCACTGGTCCCTTCATGGGATGATCTTTGATGCACTGGTCCCTTCATGGGATGATCTTGCATACCTCTAATCATAGTGCTGTGATGCACTGGTCCCTTCATGGGATGATCTCTGATGCACTGGTCCCTTCATGGAATGATCTCTGATTCACTGTTCCCTTCATGGGATGATCTCTGATGCACTGGTCCCTTCATGGGATGATCTCTGCACTGGTCCCTTCATGGGATGATCTCTGATGCCCTGGTCCCTTCATGGGATGATCTCTGATGCCCTGGTCCCTTCATGGGATGATCTCTGATGCCCTGGTCCCTTCATGGGATGATCTCTGATGCCCTGGTCCCTTCATGGGATGATCTCTGATGCCCTGGTCCCTTCATGGGATGATCTCTGATGCCCTGGTCCCTTCATGGGATGATCTATGATGCCCTGGTCCCTTCATGGGATGATGTCTGATGTACTGGTCCATTCATGGGATGATCTTGCATACCTCTAATCATAGTGCTGTGATGCACTGTTCCCTTCATGGGATGATCTCTGCACTGGTCCCTTCATGGGATGATCTCTGATGCCCTGGTCCCTTCATGGGATGATCTCTAATCCACTGGTCCCTTCATGGGATGATCTCTGATGCACTGGTCCCTTCATGGGATGATCTTTGATGCACTGGTCCCTTCATGGGATGATCTTGCATACCTCTAATCATAGTGCTGTGATGCACTGGTCCCTTCATGGGATGATCTTGCATACCTCTAATCATAGTGCTGTGATGCCCTGGTCCCTTCATGGGATGATCTCTGATGCACTGGTCCCTTCATGGGATGATCTCTGATGCACTGGTCCATTCATGGGATGATCTTGCATACCTCTAATCATAGTGCTGTGATGCACTGGTCCATTCATGGGATGATCTTGCATACCTCTAATCATAGTGCTGTGATGCACTGGTCCCTTCATGGGATGATCTCTGATGCACTGGTCCCTTCATGGGATGATCTCTGATGCACTGGTCCCTTCATGGGATGATCTTTGATGCACTGGTCCCTTCATGGGATGATCTTGCATACCTCTAATCATAGTGCTCTGATGCTCTGGTCCCTTCGTGGGATGATGTCTGATGCTCTGGTCCCTTCATGGGATGATGTCTGATGCACTGTTCGCTTCATGGGATGATCTCTGATGCACTGGTCCCTTCATGGGATGATCTCTGCACTGGTCCCTTCATGGGATGATCTCTGATGCCCTGGTCCCTTCATGGGATGATCTCTGATGCCCTGGTCCCTTCATGGGATGATCTCTGATGCCCTGGTCCCTTCATGGGATGATCTCTGATGCCCTGGTCCCTTCATGGGATGATCTCTGATGCCCTGGTCCCTTCATGGGATGATGTCTGATGTACTGGTCCATTCATGGGATGATCTTGCATACCTCTAATCATAGTGCTGTGATGCACTGTTCCCTTCATGGGATGATCTCTGATGCACTGGTCCCTTCATGGGATGATCTTTGATGCACTGGTCCCTTCATGGGATGATCTCTGCACTGGTCCCTTCATGGGATGATCTTGCATACCTCTAATCATAGTGCTCTGATGCTCTGGTCCCTTCGTGGGATGATGTCTGATGCTCTGGTCCCTTCATGGGATGATCTCTGATGCACTGGCCCCTTCATGGGATGATCTCTGATGCACTGGTCCCTTCATGGGATGATCTCTGATGCACTGGTCCCTTCATGGGATGATCTCTGATCCCTTCATGGGATGATCTTTGATGCACTGGTCCCTTCATGGGATGATCTCTGATGCACTGGTCCCTTCATGGGATGATCTCTGATGCACTGGTCCCTTCATGGAATGATCTCTGATGCACTGGTCCCTTCATGGGATGATCTCTGATGCACTGGTCCATTCATGGGATGATCTTGCATACCTCTAATCATAGTGCTGTGATGCACTGATCCCTTCATGGGATGATCTCTGATGCCCTGGTCCCTTCATGGGATGATCTCTGATGCCCTGGTCCCTTCATGGGATGATCTCTGATGCCCTGGTCCCTTCATGTGATGATCTCTGATGCACTGGTCCCTTCATTGGATGATCTCTGATGCACTGGTCCATTCATGGGATGATCTTGCATACCTCTAATCATAGTGCTGTGATGCACTGATCCCTTCATGGGATGATCTTGCATACCTCTAATCATAGTGCTGTGATGCCCTGGTCCCTTCATGGGATGATCTCCGATGCCCTGGTCCCTTCATAGGATGATCTCCGATGCCCTGGTCCCTTCATGGGATGATCTCTGATGCCCTGGTCCCTTCATGGGATGATCTCTGATGCCCTGGTCCCTTCATGGGATGATCTCTGATGCCCTGGTCCCTTCATGGGATAATCTGATGCCCTGGTCCCTTCATGGGATAATCTCTGATGCCCTGGTCCCTTCATGGGATGATCTCTGATGCCCTGGTCCCTTCATGGGATGATCTCTGATGCACTGGTCCCTTCATGGGATGATCTTGCATACCTCTAATCATAGTGCTGTGATGCCCTGGTCCCTTCATGGGATGATCTCTGATGCACTGGTCCCTTCATGGGATGATCTCTGATGCCCTGGTCCCTTCATGGGATGATCTCTGATGCCCTGGTCCCTTCATGGGATGATGTCTGATGCACTGGTCCCTTCATGGGATGATCTTACATACATCTAATCATAGTGCTGTGGTGCCGTGGTCCCTTCATGGGATGATCTCTGATGCCGTGGTCCCTTCATGGGATGATCTCTGATGCACTGGTCCCTTCATGGGATGATCTCTGATGCACTGGTCCCTTCATGGGATGATCTTTGATGCACTGGTCCCTTCATGGGATGATCTTGCATACCTCTAATCATAGTGCTGTGATGCACTGGTCCCTTCATGGGATGATCTCTGATGCACTGGTCCCTTCATGGAATGATCTCTGATGCACTGTTCCCTTCATGGGATGATCTCTGATGCACTGGTCCCTTCATGGGATGATCTCTGATGCCCTGGTCCCTTCATGGGATGATCTCTGATGCCCTGGTCCCTTCATGGGATGATCTCTGATGCCCTGGTCCCTTCATGGGATGATCTCTGATGCCCTGGTCCCTTCATGGGATGATCTCTGATGCCCTGGTCCCTTCATGGGATGATCTCTGATGCCCTGGTCCCTTCATGGGATGATGTCTGATGTACTGGTCCATTCATGGGATGATCTTGCATACCTCTAATCATAGTGCTGTGAGGCACTGTTCCCTTCATGGGATGATCTCTGCATTGGTCCCTTCATGGGATGATCTCTGATGCCCTGGTCCCTTCATGGGATGATCTCTGATCCACTGGTCCCTTCATGGGATGATCTCTGATGCACTGGTCCCTTCATGGGATGATCTTTGATGCACTGGTCCCTTCATGGGATGATCTTGCATACCTCTAATCATAGTGCTGTGATGCACTGGTCCCTTCATGGGATGATCTCTGATGCACTGGTCCCTTCATGGGATGATCTCTGATGCACTGTTCGCTTCATGGGATGATCTCTGATGCACTGGTCCCTTCATGGGATGATCTCTGCACTGGTCCCTTCATGGGATGATCTCTGATGCCCTGGTCCCTTCATGGGATGATCTCTGATGCCCTGGTCCCTTCATGGGATGATCTCTGATGCCCTGGTCCCTTCATGGGATGATCTCTGATGCCCTGGTCCCTTCATGGGATGATCTCTGATGCCCTGGTCCCTTCATGGGATGATCTCTGATGTACTGGTCCATTCATGGGATGATCTTGCATACCTCTAATCATAGTGCTGTGATGCACTGTTCCCTTCATAGGATGATCTCTGATGCACTGGTCCCTTCATGGGATGATCTTTGATGCACTGGTCCCTTCATGGGATGATCTCTGCACTGGGCCCTTCATGGGATGATCTTGCATACCTCTAATCATAGTGCTCTGATGCTCTGGTCCCTTCGTGGGATGATGTCTGATGCTCTGGTCCCTTCATGGGATGATCTCTGATGCACTGGCCCCTTCATGGGATGATCTCTGATGCACTGGTCCCTTCATGGGATGATCTCTGATGCACTGGTCCCTTCATGGGATGATCTCTGATCCCTTCATGGGATGATCTTTGATGCACTGGTCCCTTCATGGGATGATCTCTGATGCACTGGTCCCTTCATGGGATGATCTCTGATGCACTGGTCCCTTCATGGGATGATCTTGCATACCTTTAATCATAGTGCTGTGATGCCCTGGTCCCTTCATGGGATGATCTCTGATGCCCTGGTCCCTTCATGGGATGATCTCTGATGCCCTGGTCCCTTCATGGGATTATGTCTGATGCCCTGGTCCCTTCATGGGATGCTGTCTGATGCCCTGGTCCCTTCATGGGATGCTGTCTGATGCCCCGGTCCCTTCATGGGATGATGCCTGATGCCCTAGTCCCTTCATGGGATGATGTCTGATGCCCTGGTCCCTTCATGGGATGATGTCTGATGCACTAATCCCTTCATGGGATGATCTCCAATGCACTGGTCCCTTCATGGGATGATCTCCGATGCACTGGTCCCTTCATGGGATGATCTCTGATGCACTGGTCCCTTAATGGGATGATCTTGCATACCTCTAATGATAGTGCTGTGATGCCCTGGTCCCTTCATGGGATGATCTTTGATGCACTGGTCCCTTCATGGGATGATCTTTGATGCACTGGTCCCATCATGGGATGATCTTTGATGCACTGGTCCCTTCATGGGATGATCTTGCATACCTCTAATCATAGTGCTGTGATGCCCTGGTCCCTTCATCCGATGATGTCTGATGCTCTGGTCCCTTCATGGGATGATCTCTGATGCACTGGTCCCTTCATGGGATGATCTCTGATGCACTGGTCCCTTCTAGGGATGATTTCTGATGCACTGGTCCCTTCATGGGATGATCTTTGATGCCCTGGTCCCTTCATGGGGTGATCTCTGATGCACTGGTCCCTTCATGGGATGATCTTTGATGCACTGGTCCCTTCATGGGATGATCTTGCATACCTCTAATCATAGTGATGTGATGCACTGGTCCCTTCATGGGATGATCTCTGATGCACTGGTCCCTTCATGGGATGATCTCTGATGCACTGTTCCCTTCATGGTATGATCTCTGATGCACTGGTCCCTTCATGGGATGATCTCTGCACTGGTCCCTTCATGGGATGATCTTGCATACCTCTAATCATAGTGCTGTGATGCCCTGGTCCCTTCATGGGATGATCTCTGATGCACTGGTCCCTTCATGGGATGATCTCTGATGCCCTGGTCCCTTCATGGGATGATCTCTGATGCCCTGGTCCCTTCATGGGATGATCTCTGATGCCCTGGTCCCTTCATGGGATGATCTCTGATGCCCTGGTCCCTTCATGGGATGATCTCTGATGCCCTGGTCCCTTCATGGGATGATCTCTGATGCCCTGGTCCCTTCATGGGATGATCTCTGATGCACTGGTCCCTTCAAGGGATGATCTTGCATACCTCTAATCATAGTGCTGTGATGCTCTGGTCCCTTCATGGGATGATCTTGCATACCTCCAATCATAGTGCTGTGATGCCCTGGTCCCTTCATGGGATGATCTCTGATGCTCTGGTCCCTTCATGGGATGATCTCTGATGCTCTGGTCCCTTCATGGGATGATCTCTGATGCTCTGGTCCCTTCATGGGATGATCTCTGATGCACTGGTCCCTTCATGGGATGATCTCTGATGCACTGGTCCCTTCATGGGAGGATCTCTGATGCACTGGTCCCTTCATGGGATGATTTCTGATGCACTGGTCCCTTCATGGGATGATTTCTGATGCACTGGTCCCTTCATGGGATGATCTCTGATGCACTGGTCCCTTCATGGGATGATCTTGCATACCTCTAATCATAGTGCTGTGATGCCCTGGTCCCTTCATGGGATGATCTCTGATGCACTGGTCCCTTCATGGGATGATGTCTGATGCACTGGTCCCTTCATGGGATGATCTCTGATGCCCTGGTCCCGTCATGGGATGATCTCTGATGCCCTGGTCCCTTCATGGGATGATCTCTGATGCCCTGGTCCCTTCATGGGATGATCTCTGATGCACTGGTCCCTTCATGGAATGATCTCTGATGCCCTGGTCCCTTCATGGGATGATGTCTGATGCCCTGGTCCCTTCATGGGATGATGTCTGATGCCCTGGTCCCTTCATGGGATGATGTCTGATGCCCTGGTCCCTTCATGGGATGATGTCTGATGCCCTGGTCCCTTCATGGGATGATGTCTGATGCCCTGGTCCCTTCATGGGATGATCTCTGATGCCCTGGTCCCTTCATGGGATGATCTCTGATGCCCTGGTCCCTTCATGGGATGATCTCTGATGCCCTGGTCCCTTCATGGGATGATCTTGCATACCTCTAATCATAGTGCTGTGATGCACTGGTCCCTTCATGGGATGATCTCTGATGCCCTGGTCCCTTCATGGGATGATCTCTGATGCCCTGGTCCCTTCATGGGATGATCTCTGATGCCCTGGTCCCTTCATGGGATGATGTCTGGTGCACTGGTCCCTTCATGGGATGATCTTGCATACCTCTAATCATAGTGCTGTGATGCACTGGTCCCTTCATGGGATGATCTCTGATGCACTGGTCCCTTCATGGGATGATCTTTGATGCACTGGTACCGTCATGGGATGATCTCTGCACTGGTCCCTTCATGGGATGATCTTGCATACCTCTAATCATAGTGCTGTGATGCCCTGGTCCCTTCATGGGATGATGTCTGATGCACTGCTGCCTTCATGGGATGATCGCTGATGCTCTGGTCCCTTCATGGGATGATCGCTGATGCACTGGTCCCTTCATGGGATGATCTCTGATGTCCTGGTCCCTTCATGGGATGATCTCTGATGTCCTGGTCCCTTCATGGGATGATCTCAGATGCACTGGTCCCTTCATGGGATGATATCTGATGCACTGGTCCCTTCATGGGATGATCTTGCATACCTCTAATCATAGTGCTGTGATGCCCTGGTCCCTTCATGGGATGATCTCTGATGCACTGGTCCCTTCATGGGATGATGTCTGATGCACTGGTCCCTTCATGGGATGATGTCTGATGCACTGGTCCCTTCATGGGATGATCTCTGATGCCCTGGTCCCGTCATGGGATGATCTCTGATGCCCTGGTCCCTTCATGGGATGATCTCTGATGCCCTGGTCCCTTCATGGGATGATCTCTGATGCCCTGGTCCCTTCATGGGATGATCTCTGATGCCCTGGTCCCTTCATGGGATGATCTCTGATGCCCTGGTCCCTTCATGGGATGATGTCTGATGCACTGGTCCCTTCATGGGATGATGTCTGATGCACTGGTCCCTTCATGGGATGATCTTGAATACCTCTAATCATAGTGCTGTGATGCCCTGGTCCCTTCATGGGATGATCTCTGATGCCCTGGTCCCTTCATTGGATGATCTCTGATGCACTGGTCCATTTATGGGATGATCTTGCATACCTCTAATCATAGTGCTGTGATGCACTGATCCCTTCATGGGATGATCTTGCATACCTCTAATCATAGTGC
Source organism: Triturus cristatus (assembly GCF_964204655.1). NCBI lineage: Eukaryota > Metazoa > Chordata > Amphibia > Caudata > Salamandridae > Triturus > Triturus cristatus. The sequence goes on along the minus strand of NC_140592.1, from coordinate 174,195,685 downwards.
TGTGATGCCCTGGTCCCTTCATGGGATGATCTCCGATGCCCTGGTCCCTTCATAGGATGATCTCCGATGCCCTGGTCCCTTCATGGGATGATCTCCGATGACCTGGTCCCTTCATGGGATGATCTCTGATGCACTGGTCCCTTCATGGGATGATGTCTGATGTACTGGTCCCTTCATGGGATGATCTTGCATACCTCTAATCATAGTGCTGTGATGCACTGTTCCTTTCATGGGATGATCTCTGATGCACTGGTCCTTTCATGGGATGATCTTTGATGCACTGGTCCCTTCATGGGATGATCTCTGCACTGGTCCCTTCATGGGATGATCTTGCATACCTCTAATCATAGTGCTCTGATGCTGTGGTCCCTTCATGGGATGATGTCTGATGCTCTGGTCCCTTCATGGGATGATGTCTGATGCTCTGGTCCCTTCATGGGATGATCTCTGATGCACTGGCCCCTTCATGGGATGATCTCTGATGCCCTGGTCCCTTCATGGGATGATCTCTGATGCACTGGTCCCTTCATGGAATGATCTCTGATGCACTGGTTCCTTCATGGGATGTCTGATGCACTGGTCCCTTCATGGGATGATGTCTGATGCCCTGGTCCCTTCATGGGATGATGTCTGATGCACTGGTCCCTTCATGGGATGATCTCTGATGCACTGGTCCCTTCATGGGATGATCTCTGATGCACTGGTCCCTTCATGGGATGATCTCTGATGCACTGGTCCCTTCATGGGATGATCTTGCATACCTCTAATCATAGTGCTGTGATGCCCTGGTCCCTTCATGGGATGATCTCTGATGCCCTGGTCCCTTCATGGGATGATCTCTGATGCACTGGTCCCTTCATGGGATGATCTCTGATGCCCTGGTCCCTTCATGGGATGATCTCTGATGCCCTGGTCCCTTCATGGGATAATCTCTGATGCCCTGGTCCCTTCATGGGATGATCTCGGATGCCCTGCTCCCTTCATGGGATGATCTCTGATGCACTGGTCCCTTCATGGGATGATCTTGCATACCTCTAATCATAGTGCTGTGATGCACTGATCCCTTCATGGGATGATCTTGCATACCTCTAATCATAGTGCTGTGATGCCCTGGTCCCTTCATGGGATGATCTCTGATGCACTGGTCCCTTCATGGGATGATCTCTGATGCACTGGTCCATTCATGGGATGATCTTGCATACCTCTAATCATAGTGCTGTGATGCACTGATCCCTTCATGGGATGATCTTGCATACCTCTAATCATAGTGCTGTGATGCCCTGGTCCCTTCATAGGATGATCTCTGATGCACTGGTCCCTTCATGGGATGATCTCTGATATCTTTGTCCCTTCATGGGATGATCTTGCATACCTCTAATCATAGTGCTCTGATGCACTGGTCCATTCATGGGATAATCTCTGATGCACTGGTCCCTTCATGGGATAATCTCTGATGCACTGGTCCCTTCATGGGATGATCTTGCATACCTCTAATCACAGTGCTGTGATGCCCTGGTCCCTTCATGGGATGATCTCTGAATCACCGATCCCTTCATGGGATGATCTTGCATACCTCTAATCATAGTGCTGTGATGCTCTGGTCCCTTCATGGGATGATGTCTGATGCACTGGTCCATTCATGGGATGATCTTGCATACCTCTAATCATAGTGCTGTGATGCACTGATCCCTTCATGGGATGATCTTGCATACCTCTAATCATAGTGCTGTGATGTCCTGGTCCCTTCATGGGATGATCTCCGATGCCCTGGTCCCTTCATAGGATGATCTCCGATGCCCTGGTCCCTTCATGGGATGATCTCCGATGCCCTGGTCCCTTCATGGGATGATCTCCGATGCCCTGGTCCCTTCATGGGATGATCTCCGATGCCCTGGTCCCTTCATGGGATGATCTCCGATGCCCTGGCCCCTTCATGGGATGATCTCTGATGCACTGGTCCCTTCATGGGATGATCTCTGATGCACTGGTCCCTTCATGGGATGATCTCTGATGCACTGGTCCCTTCATGGGATGATCTCTGATGCACTGGTCCCTGCATGGGATGATCTCTGATCCCTTCATGGGATGATCTTTGATGCACTGGTCCCTTCATGGGATGATCTTTGATGCACTGGTCCCTTCATGGGATGATCTATGATGCACTGGTCCCTTCATGGGATGATCTCTGATGCACTGGTCCCTTCATGGGATGATCTCTGATGCACTGGTCCCTTCATGGGATGATCTTGCATACCTCTAATCATAGTGCTGTGATGCCCTGGTCCCTTCATGGGATGATCTCTGATGCACTGGTCCCTTCATGGGATGATCTCTGATGCACTGGTCCCTTCATGGGATGATCTCTGATGCACTGGTCCCTTCATGGGATGATCTCTGATGCACTGGTCCCTTCATGGGAATATCTCTGATGCACTGGTCACTTCATGGGATGATCTCTGATGCACTGGTCACTTCATGGGATGATGTCTGGTGCACTGGTCCCTTCATGGGATGATGTCTGGTGCACTGGTCCCTTCATGGGATGATCTTGCATACCTCTAATCATAGTGCTGTGATGCCCTGGTCCCTTCATGGGATGATGTCTGATGCACTGGTCCCTTCATGGGATGATCTCTGATGCACTGGTCCCTTCATGGGATGATCTTTGATGCACTGGTACCGTCCTGGGATGATCTCTGCACTGGTCCCTTCATGGGATGATCTTGCATACCTCTAATCATAGTGCTGTGATGCCCTGGTCCCTTCATGGGATGATGTCTGATGCACTGCTGCCTTCATGGGATGATCTCTGATGCTCTGGTCCCTTCATGGGATGATCGCTGATGCACTGGTCCCTTCATGGGATGATCTCTGATGCCCTGGTCCCTTCATGGGATGATCTCTGATGTCCTGGTCCCTTCATGGGATGATCTCTGATGCCCTGGTCCCTTCATGGGATGATCTCTGATTCCCTGGTCCCTTCATGGGATGATCTCAGATGCACTGGTCCCTTCATGGGATGATCTCTGATGCACTGGTCCCTTCATGGGATGATCTTGCATACCTCTAATCATAGTGCTGTGATGCCCTGGTCCCTTCATGGGATGATCTCTGATGCACTGGTCCCTTCATGGGATGATGTCTGATGCACTGGTCCCTTCATGGGATGATCTCCGATGCCCTGGTCCCTTCATGGGATGATCTCCGATGCCCTGGTCCCGTCATGGGATGATCTCCGATGCCCTGGTCCCGTCATGGGATGATCTCTGATGCCCTGGTCCCTTCATGGGATGATCTCTGATGCCCTGGTCCCTTCATGGGATGATCTCTGATGCCCTGGTCCCTTCATGGGATGATGTCTGATGCACTGGTCCCTTCATGGGATGATGTCTGATGCACTGGTCCCTTCATGGGATGATCTTGAATACCTCTAATCATAGTGCTGTGATGCCCTGGTCCCTTCATGGGATGATCTCTGATGCCCTGGTCCCTTCATGGGATGATCTCTGATGCCCTGGTCCCTTCATGGGATGATCTCTGATGCCCTGGTCCCTTCATGGGATGATCTCTGATGCCCTGGTCCCTTCATGGGATGATCTCTGATGCCCTGGTCCCTTCATGGCATGATCTCTGATGCCCTGGTCCCTTCATGGGATGATGTCTGATGCACTGGTCCCTTCATGGGATGATCTTGCATACCTCTAATCATAGTGCTGTGGTGCCCTGGTCCCTTCATGGGATGATCTCTGAGGCCGTGGTCCCTTCATGGGATGATCTCTGATGCCGTGGTCCCTTCATGGGATGATCTCTGATGCACTGGTCCCTTCATGGGCTGATCTTGCATACCTCTAATGTAAGTGCTGTGGTGTACTGGTCCCTTCATGGGATGATCTCTGATGCACTGGTCCCTTCATGGGATGATCTTGCATACCTCTAATCATAGTGCTGTGATGCCCTGGTCCCTTCATGGGATGATGTCTGATGCCCTGGTCCCTTCATGGGATGATCTCTGATGCCCTGGTCCCTTCATGGGATGATCTCTGATGCCCTGGTCCCTTCATGGGATGATCTTGCATACCTCTAATCATAGTGCTGTGATGCACTGGTCCCTTCATGGGATGATCTCTGATGCACTGGTCCCTTCATTGGATGATCCCTGATGCACTGGTCCCTTCATGGGATGATCTTGCATACCTCTAATCATAGTGCTGTGATGCACTGATCCCTTCATGGGATGATCTTGCATACCTCTAATCATAGTACTGTGATGCCCTGGTCCCTTCATGGGATGATCTCTGATGCCCTGGTCCCTTCATGGGATGGTGTCTGATGCACTGGTCCCTTTATGGGATGATCTTGCATACCTCTAATCATAGTGCTGTGATGCACTGGTCCCTTCATGGGATGATCTCTGATGCACTGGTCCCTTCATGGGATGATCTTTGATGCACTGGTCCCTTCATGGGATGATCTCTGCACTGGTCCCTTCATGGGATGATCTTGCATACCTCTAATCATAGTGCTCTGATCCCTTCATGGGATTATGTCTGATGCTCTGGTCCCTTCATGGGATGATCTCTGATGCACTGGTCCCTTCATGGGATGATCTCTGATGCACTGGTCCCTTCATGGGATGATCTCTGATGCACTGGTCCCTTCATGGGATGATCTCTGATGCACTGGTCCCTTCATGGGATGATCTCCGATGCACTGGTCCCTTCATGGGATGATCTCTGATGCACTGGTCCCTTAATGGGATGATCTTGCATACCTCTAATCATAGTGCTGTGATGCCCTGGTCCCTTCATGGGATGATGTCTGATGCACTGGTCCCTTCATGGGATGATCTTGCATACCTCTAATCATAGCGCTGTGATGCACTGGTCCCTTCATGGGATGATCTCTGATGCACTGGTCCCTTCATGGGATGATCTCTGATGCACTGGTCACTTCATGGGAAGATCTCTGATGCCCTGGTCCCTTCATGGGATGATTTCTGATGCACTGGTCCCTTCATGGGATAATTTCTGATGCACTGGTCCCTTCATGGGATGATCTCTGATGCACTGGTCCCTTCATGGGATGATCTCTGATGCACTGGTCCCTTCATGGGATGATCTCTGATGCACTGGTCCCTTCATGGGATGATGTCTGATGTACTGGTCCCTTCATGGGATGATCTTGCATACCTCTAATCATAGTGCTGTGATGCACTGGTCCCTTCATGGGATGATCTTGCATACCTCTAATCATAGTGCTGTGATGCCCTGGTCCCTTCTTGGGATGATCTCTGATGCCCTGGTCCCTTCTTGGGATGATCTCTGATGCCCTGGTCCCTTCTTGGGATGATCTCTGATGCCCTGGTCCCTTCATGGGATGATGTCTGATGCACTGGTCCCTTCATGGGATGATCTTGCATACCTCTAATCATAGTGCTGTGACGCACTGGTCCCTTCATGGGATGATCTCTGATGCACTGGTCCCTTCATGGGATGATATCTGATGCACTGGTCCCTTCATGGGATGATCTTTAAAGCACTGGTCCCTTCATGGGATGATCTCTGCACTGGTCCCTTCATGGGATGATCTTGCATACCTCTAATCATAGTGCTGTGATGCCCTGGTCCCTTCATGGGATGATCTCTGATGCACTGGTCCCTTCATGGGATGATCTCTGATGCCCTGGTCCCTTCATGGGATGATCTCTGATGCCCTGGTCCCTTCATGGGATGATCTCTGATGCCCTGGTCCCTTCATGGGATGATCTCTGATGCCCTGGTCCCATCATGGGATGATCTCTGATGCCCTGGTCCCTTCATGGGATGATCTATGATGCCCTGGTCCCTTCATGGGATGATCTCTGATGCACTGGTCCCTTCATGGGATGATCTTGCATACCTCTAATCATAGTGCTGTGATGCTCTGGTCCCTTCATGGGATGATCTTGCATACCTCTAATCATAGTGCTGTGATGTCCTGGTCCCTTCATGGGATGATCTTGCATACCTCTAATCATAGTGCTGTGATGCCCTAGTCCCTTCATGGGATGATCTTGCATACCTCTAATCATAGTGCTGTGATGCCCTGGTCCCTTCATGGGATGATCTCTGATGCCCTGGTCCCTTCATGGGATGATCTCTGATGCCCTGGTCCCTTCATGGGGTGATCTCTGATGCCCTGGTCCCTTCATGGGATGATCTCGGATGCCCTGGTCCCTTCATGGGATGATCTCGGATGCCCTGGTCCCTTCATGGGATGATCTCGGATGCCCTGCTCCCTTCATGGGATGATCTCGGATGCCCTGCTCCCTTCATGGGATGATCTCGGATGCCCTGGTCCCTTCATGGGATGATCTCGGATGCCCTGGTCCCTTCATGGGATGATGTCTGATGCACTGGTCCCTTCATGGGATGATCTTGCATACCTCAATCATAGTGCTGTGATGCCCTGGTCCCTTCATGGGATGATCTCTGATGCCCTGGTCCCTTCATGGGATGATCTCTGATGCCCTGGTCCCTTCATGGGATGATCTCTGATGCCCTGGTCCCTTCATGGGATGATCTCTGATGCCCTGGTCCCTTCATGGGATGATCTCTGATGCCCTGGTCCCTTCATGGGAAGATGTCTGGTGCACTGGTCCCTTCATGGGATGATCTTGCATACCTCTAATCATAGTGCTGTGATGCACTGGTCCCTTCATGGGATGATCTCTGATGCACTGGTCCCTTCATGGGATGATCTTTGATGCACTGGTACGGTCATGGGATGATCTCTGCACTGGTCCCTTCATGGGATGATCTTGCATACCTCTAATCATAGTGCTGTGATGCCCTGGTCCCTTCATGGGATGATCTCTGATGCACTGGTCCCTTCATGGGATGATCTCTGATGCCCTGGTCCCTTCATGGGATGATCTCTGATGCCCTGGTCCCTTCATGGGATGATCTCTGATGCCCTGGTCCCTTCATGGGATGATCTCTGATGCCCTGGTCCCTTCATGGGATGATCTCTGATGCCCTGGTCCCTTCATGGGATGATCTCTGATGCCCTGGTCCCTTCATGGGATGATCTCTGATGCCCTGGTCCCTTCATGGGATGATCTCTGATGCCCTGGTCCCTTCATGGGATGATCTCTGATGCACTGGTCCCTTCATGGGATGATCTTGCATACCTCTAATCATAGTGCTGTGATGCTCTGGTCCCTTCATGGGATGATCTTGCATACCTCCAATCATAGTGCTGTGATGCCCTGGTCCCTTCATGGGATGATCTCTGATGCTCTGGTCCCTTCATGGGATGATCTCTGATGCTCTGGTCCCTTCATGGGATGATCTCTGATGCACTGGTCCCTTCATGGGATGATCTCTGATGCACTGGTCCCTTCATGGGAGGATCTCTGATGCACTGGTCCCTTCATGGGATGATTTCTGATGCACTGGTCCCTTCATGGGATGATTTCTGATGCACTGGTCCCTTCATGGGATGATTTCTGATGCACTGGTCCCTTCATGGGATGATTTCTGATGCACTGGTCCCTTCATGGGATGATTTCTGATGCACTGGTCCCTTCATGGGATGATCTTTGATGCACTGGTCCCTTCATGGGATGATCTCTGATGCACTGGTCCCTTCATGGGATGATCTTGCATACCTCTAATCATAGTGCTGTGATGCCCTGGTCCCTTCATGGGATGATCTCTGATGCCCTGGTCCCTTCATGGGATGATGTCTGATGACCTGGTCCCTTCATGGGATAATGTCTGATGACCTGGTCCCTTCATGGGATGATGTCTGATGCCCTGGTCCATTCATGGGATGATGTCTGATGCCCTGGTCCATTCATGGGATGATGTCTGATGCCCTGGTCCCTTCATGGGATGATCTCTGATGCCCTGGTCCCTTCATGGGATGATCTCTGATGCCCTGGTCCCTTCATGGGATGATCTCTGATGCCCTGGTCCCTTCATGGGATGATCTCTGATGCCCTGGTCCCTTCATGGGAAGATGTCTGGTGCACTGGTCCCTTCATGGGATGATCTTGCATACCTCTAATCATAGTGCTGTGATGCACTGGTCCCTTCATGGGATGATCTCTGATGCACTGGTCCCTTCATGGGATGATCTTTGATGCACTGGTACCGTCATGGGATGATCTCTGCACTGGTCCCTTCATGGGATGATCTTGCATACCTCTAATCATAGTGCTGTGATGCCCTGGTCCCTTCATGGGATGATGTCTGATGCACTGCTGCCTTCATGGGATGATCTCTGATGCCCTGGTCCCTTCATGGGATGACATCTGATGCACTGGTCCCTTCATGGGATGATCTTGCATACCTCTAATCATAGTGCTGTGATGCCCTGGTCCCTTCATGTTATGATCTCTGATGCACTGGTCCCTTCATGGGATGATCTCTGATGCCCTGGTCCCTTCATGGGATGATCTCTGATGCCCTGGTCCCTTCATGGGATGATCTCTGATGCCCTGGTCCCTTCATGGGATGATTTCTGATGCCCTGGTCCCTTCATGGGATGATCTCTGATGCACTGGTCCCTTCATGGGATGATTTCTGATGCACTGGTCCCTTCATGGGATGATCTCTGATGCTCTGGTCCCTTCATGGGATGATCTCTGATGCACTGGTCCCTTCATGGGATGATTTCTGATGCACTGGTCCCTTCATGGGATGATTTCTGATGCACTGGTCCCTTCATGGGATGATCCCTGATGCACTGGTCCCTTCATGGGATGATCTGATGCCCTGGTCCCTTCATGGGATGATCTTGCATACCTCTAATCATAGTGCTGTGATGCACTGGTCCCTTCATGGGATGATCTCTGATGCCCTGGTCCCTTCATGGGATGATCTCTGATGCCCTGGTCCCTTCATGGGATGATCTCTGATGCCCTGGTCCCTTCATGGGATGAGCTCTGATGCCCTGGTCCCTTCATGGGATGATGTTTGGTGCACTGGTCCCTTCATGGGATGATCTTGCATACCTCTAATCATAGTGCTGTGATGCACTGGTCCCTTCATGGGATGATCTCTGGTGCACTGGTCCCTTCATGGGATGATCTTTGATGCACTGGTACCGTCATGGGATGATCTCTGCACTGGTCCCTTCATGGGATGATCTTGCATACCTCTAATCATAGTGCTGTGATGCCCTGGTCCCTTCATGGGATGATGTCTGATGCACTGCTGCCTTCATGGGATGATCTCTGATGCTCTGGTCCCTTCATGGGATGATCGCTGATGCACTGGTCCCTTCATGGGATGATCTCTGATGCCCTGGTCCCTTCATGGGATGATCTCTGGTGCCCTGGTCTCTTCATGGGATGATCTCTGATGCCCTGGTCCCTTCATGGGATGATCTCTAATTCCCTGGTCCCTTCATGGGATGATCTCAGATGCACTGGTCCCTTTATGGGATGATCTCTGATGCACTGGTCCCTTCATGGGATGATCTTGCATACCTCTAATCATAGTGCTGTGATGCCCTGGTCCCTTCATGGGATGATCTCTGATGCACTGGTCCCTTCATGGGATGATGTCTGATGCACTGGTCCCTTCATGGGATGATCTCCGATGCCCTGGTCCCGTCATGGGATGATCTCTGATGCCCTGGTCCCTTCATGGGATGATCTCTGATGCCCTGGTTCCTTCATGGGATGATCTCTGATGCCCTGGTCCCTTCATGGGATGATCTTGCATACCTCTAATCATAGTGCTGTGATGCACTGGTCCCTTCATGGGATGATCTCTGATGCACTGGTCCCTTCATTGGATGATCCCTGATGCACTGGTCCCTTCATGGGATGATCTTGCATACCTCTAATCATAGTGCTGTGATGCACTGAACCCTTCATGGGATGATCTTGCATACCTCTAATCATAGTACTGTGATGCCCTGGTCCCTTCATGGGATGATCTCTGATGCCCTGGTCCCTTCATGGGATGGTGTCTGATGCACTGGTCCCTTCATGGGATGATCTTGCATACCTCTAATCACAGTGCTGTGATGCACTGTTCCCTTCATGGGATGATCTCTGATGCACTGGTCCCTTCATGGGATGATCTTTGATGCACTGGTCCCTTCATGGGATGATCTCTGCACTGGTCCCTTCATGGGATGATCTTGCATACCTCTAATCATAGTGCTCTGATCCCTTCATGGGATGATGTCTGATGCTCTGGTCCCTTCATGGGATGATCTCTGATGCACTGGTCCCTTCATGGGATGATCTCTGATGCACTGGTCCCTTCATGGGATGATCTCTGATGCACTGGTCCCTTCATGGGATGATCTCTGATGCACTGGTCCCTTCATGGGATGATCTCTGATGCACTGGTCCCTTCATGGGATGATCTCCGATGCACTGGTCCCTTCATGGGATGATCTCTGATGCACTGGTCCCTTAATGGGATGATCTTGCATACCTCTAATCATAGTGCTGTGATGCCCTGGTCCCTTCATGGGATGATGTCTGATGCACTGGTCCCTTCATGGGATGATGTCTGATGCACTGGTCCCTTCATGGGATGATCTTGCATACCTCTAATCATAGCGCTGTGATGCACTGGTCCCTTCATGGGATGATCTCTGATGCACTGGTCCCTTCATGGGATGATCTCTGATGCACTGGTCCCTTCATGGGATGATCTCTGATGCACTGGTCCCTTCATGGGATGATCTCTGATGCACTGGTCCCTTCATGGGATGATCTCTGATGCACTGGTCCCTTCATGGGATGATCTCTGATGCCCTGGTCCCTTCATGGGATGATCTCTGATGCCCTGGTCCCTTCATGGGATGATGTCTGATGCACTGGTCCCTTCATGGGATAATTTCTGATGCACTGGTCCCTTCATGGGATGATCTCTGATGCACTGGTCCATTCATGGGATGATCTCTGATGCACTGGTCCCTTCATGGGATGATCTCTGATGCACTGGTCCCTTCATGGGATGATCTCTGATGCACTGGTCCCTTCATGGGATGATGTCTGATGCACTGGTCCCTTCATGGGATGATCTTGCATACCTCTAATCATAGTGCTGTGATGCACTGGTCCCTTCATGGGATGATCTTGCATACCTCTAATCATAGTGCTGTGATGCCCTGGTACCTTCATGGGATGATCTCTGATGCCCTGGTCCCTTCTTGGGATGATCTCTGATGCCCTGGTCCCTTCTTGGGATGATCTCTGATGCCCTGGTCCCTTCATGGGATGATGTCTGATGCACTGGTCCCTTCATGGGATGATCTTGCATACCTCTAATCATAGTGCTGTGATGCACTGGTCCCTTCATGGGATGATCTCTGATGCACTGGTCCCTTCATGGGATGATATCTGATGCACTGGTCCCTTCATGGGATGATCTTTAAAGCACTGGTCCCTTCATGGGATGATCTCTGCACTGGTCCCTTCATGGGATGATCTTGCATACCTCTAATCATAGTGCTGTGATGCCCTGGTCCCTTCATGGGATGATCTCTAATGCACTGGTCCCTTCATGGGATGATCTCTGATGCACTGGTCCCTTCATGGGATGATCTCTTCACTGGTCCCTTCATGGGATGATCTCTGATGCACTGGTCCCTTCATGGGATGATCTCTGATGCCCTGGTCCCTTCATGGGATGATCGCTGATGCCCTGGTCCCTTCATGGGATGATCTCTGATGCCCTGGTCCCTTCATGGGATGATCTCTGATGCCCTGGTCCCTTCATGGGATGATCTCTGATGCCCTGGTCCCTTCATGGGATGATCTATGATGCCCTGGTCCCTTCATGGGATGATCTCTGATGCACTGGTCCCTTCATGGGATGATCTTGCATACCTCTAATCATAGTGCTGTGATGCTCTGGTCCCTTCATGGGATGATCTTGCATACCTCTAATCATAGTGCTGTGATGCCCTGGTCCATTCATGGGATGATCTTGCATACCTCTAATCATAGTGCTGTGATGCCCTGGTCCCTTCATGGGATGATGTCTGATGCACTGGTCCCTTCATGGGATGATGTCTGATGCACTGGTCCCTTCATGGGATGATCTTGCATACCTCTAATCATAGCGCTGTGATGCACTGGTCCCTTCATGGGATGATGTGTGATGCACTGGTCCCTTCATGGGATGATGTCTGATGCACTGGTCCCTTCATGGGATGATGGCTGATGCACTGGTCCCTTCATGGGATGATCTTGCATACCTCTAATCATAGTGCTGTGATGCACTGGTCCCTTCATGGGATGATCTTGCATACCTCTAGTCATAGTGCTGTGATGCTCTGGTCCCTTCATGGGATGATCGCCGATGATCTGGTCCCTTCTTGGGATGATCTCTGATGCCCTGGTCCCTTCTTGGGATGATCTCTGATGCCCTGGTCCCTTCTTGGGATGATCTCTGATGCCCTGGTCCCTTCATGGGATGATGTCTGATGCACTGGTCCCTTCATGGGATGATCTTGCATACCTCTAATCATAGTGCTGTGATGCCCTGGTCCCTTCATGGGATGATGTCTGATCCTCTGGTCCCTTCATGGGATGATCTCTGATGTAGTGGTCCCTTCATGGGATGATCTCTGATGCACTGGTCCCTTCATGGGATGATCTCTGATGCACTGGTCCCTTCATGGGATGATCTCTGATGCACTGGTCCCTTCATGGGATGATTTCTGATGCACTGGTCCCTTCATGGGATGATCTCTGATGCCCTGGTCCCTTCATGGGATGATCTTTGATGCACTGGTCCCTTCATGGGATGATCTTGCATACCTCTAATCATAGTGCTGTGATGCACTGGTCCCTTAATGGGATGATCTCTGATCCACTGGTCACTTCATGGGATGATCTTTGATGCACTGGTCCCTTCATTGGATGATCTCTGCACTGGTCCCTTCATGGGATGATCTTGCATACCTCTAATCATAGTGCTGTGATGCCCTGGTCCCTTCATGGGATGATCTCTGATGCACTGGTCCCTTCATGGGATGATCTCTGATGCCCTGGTCCCTTCATGGGATGATCTCTGATGCCCTGGTCCCTTCATGGGATGATCTCTGATGCCCTGGTCCCTTCATGGGATGATCTCTGATGCCCTGGTCCCTTCATGGGATGATACCTGATGCACTGGTCCATTCATGGGATGATCTTGCATACCTCTAATCATAGTGCTGTGATGCTCTGGTCCCTTCATGGGATGATCTTGCATACCTCCAATCATAGTGCTGTGATGCCCTGGTCCCTTCATGGGATGATCTCTGATGCTCTGGTCCCTTCATGGGATGATCTCTGATGCTCTGGTCCCTTCATGGGATGATCTCTGATGCACTGGTCCCTTCATGGGATGATTTCTGATGCACTGGTCCCTTCATGGGATGATGTCTGATGCACTGGTCCCTTCATGGGATGATGTCTGACCTGGTCCCTTCATGGGATGATGTCTGATGCCCTGGTCCATTCATGGGATGATGTCTGATGCCCTGGTCCATTCATGGGATGATGTCTGATGCCCTGGTCCCTTCATGGGATGATGTCTGATGCCCTGGTCCCTTCATGGGATGATGTCTGATGCCCTGGTCCCTTCATGGGATGATGTCTGATGCCCTGGTCCCTTCATGGGATGATCTCTGATGCCCTGGTCCCTTCATGGGATGATCTCTGATGCCCTGGTCCCTTCATGGGATGATCTTGCACACCTCTAATCATAGTGCTGTGATGCACTGGTCCCTTCATGGGATGATCTCTGATGCCCTGGTCCCTTCATGGGATGATCTCTGATGCCCTGGTCCCTTCATGGGATGATCTCTGATGCACTGGTCCCTTCATGGGATGATTTCTGATGCACTGGTCCCTTCATGGGATGATTTCTGATGCACTGGTCCCTTCATGGGATGATCTTTGATGCACTGGTCCCTTCATGGGATGATCTTTGATGCACTGGTCCCTTCATGGGATGATCTTTGATGCACTGGTCCCTTCATGGGATGATCTCTGATGCACTGGTCCCTTCATGGGATGATCTCTGATGCCCTGGTCCCTTCATGGGATGATGTCTGATGCCCTGGTCCCTTCATGGGATGATGTCTGATGCCCTGGTCCCTTCATGGGATGATGTCTGATGCCCTGGTCCCTTCATGGGATGATGTCTGATGCCCTGGTCCCTTCATGGGATGATGTCTGATGCCATGGTCCCTTCATGGGATGATGTCTGATGCCCTGGTCCCTTCATGGGATGATCTCCGATGCCCTGGTCCCTTCATGGGATGATCTCTGATGCACTGGTCCCGTCATGGGATGATCTCTGATGCACTGGTCCCTTCATGGGATGATGTCTGATGCACTGGTCCCTTCATGGGATGATGTCTGATGCACTGGTCCCTTCATGGGATGATCTTGAATACCTCTAATCATAGTGCTGTGATGCCCTGGTCCCTTCATGGGATGATCTCTGATGCCCTGGTCCCTTCATGGGATGATCTCTGATGCCCTGGTCCCTTCATGGGATGATCTCTGATGCCCTGGTCCCTTCATGGGATGATCTCTGATGCCCTGGTCCCTTCATGGGATGATGTCTGATGCACTGGTCCCTTCATGGGATGATCTTGCATACCTCTAATCATAGTGCTGTGGTGCCCTGGTCCCTTCATGGGATGATCTCTGAGGCCGTGGTCCCTTCATGGGATGATCTCTGATGCCGTGGTCCCTTCATGGGATGATCTCTGATGCACTGGTCCCTTCATGGGCTGATCTTGCATACCTCTAATGTAAGTGCTGTGGTGTACTGGTCCCTTCATGGGATGATCTCTGATGCACTGGTCCCTTCATGGGATGATCTTGCATACCTCTAATCATAGTGCTGTGATGCCCTGGTCCCTTCATGGGATGATCTCTGATGCCCTGGTCCCTTCATGGGATGATCTCTGATGCCCTGGTCCCTTCATGGGATGATCTCTGATGCCCTGGTCCCTTCATGGGATGATCTTGCATACCTCTAATCATAGTGCTGTGATGCACTGGTCCCTTCATGGGATGATCTCTGATGCACTGGTCCCTTCATTGGATGATCCCTGATGCACTGGTCCCTTCATGGGATGATCTTGCATACCTCTAAACATAGTGCTGTGATGCACTGATCCCTTCATGTAATGATCTTGCATACCTCTAATCATTGTGCTGTGATGCCCTGGTCCCTTCATGGGATGATCTCTGATGCCCTGGTCCCTTCATGGGATGGTGTCTGATGCACTGGTCCCTTCATGGGATGATCTTGCATACCTCTAATCATAGTGCTGTGATGCACTGTTCCCTTCATGGGATGATCTCTGATGCACTGGTCCCTTCATGGGATGATCTTTGATGCACTGGTCCCTTCATGGGATGATCTCTGCACTGGTCCCTTCATGGGATGATCTTGCATACCTCTAATCATAGTGCTCTGATCCCTTCATGGGATGATCTCTGATGCACTGGTCCCTTCATGGGATGATCTCTGATGCACTGGTCCCTTCATGGGATGATCTCTGATGCACTGGTCCCTTCATGGGATGATCTCTGATGCACTGGTCCCTTCATGGGATGATCTCTGATGCACTGGTCCCTTCATGGGATGATCTCCGATGCACTGGTCCCTTCATGGGATGATCTCTGATGCACTGGTCCCTTATTGGGATGATCTTGCATACCTCTAATCATAGTGCTGTGATGCCCTGGTCCCTTCATGGGATGATGTCTGATGCACTGGTCCCTTCATGGGATGATGTCTGATGCACTGGTCCCTTCATGGGATGATCTTGCATACCTCTAATCATAGCGCTGTGATGCACTGGTCCCTTCATGGGATGATCTCTGATGCACTGGTCCCTTCATGGGATGATCTCTGATGCACTGGTCCCTTCATGGGATGATCTCTGATGCCCTGGTCCCTTCATGGGATGATTTCTGATGCCCTGGTCCCTTCATGGGATGATTTCTGATGCCCTGGTCCCTTCATGGGATGATCTTTGATGCACTGGTCCCTTCATGGGATGATCTTGCATACCTCTAATCATAGTGCTGTGATGCACTGGTCCCTTCGTGGGATGATCTCTGATGCACTGGTCCCTTCATGGGATGATCTCTGATGCACTGGTCCCTTCATGGGATGATCTTTAAAGCACTGGTCCCTTCATGGGATGATCTCTGATGCCCTGGTCCCTTCATGGGATGATCTCTGATGCACTGGTCCCTTCATGGGATGATCTCTGATGCACTGGTCCCTTCATGGGATGATCTCTGATGCACTGGTCCCTTCATGGGATGATGTCTGATGCACTGGTCCCTTCATGGGATGATCTTGCATACCTCTAATCATAGTGCTGTGATGCACTGGTCCCTTCATGGGATGATCTTGCATACCTCTAATCATAGTGCTGTGATGCACTGTTCCCTTCATGGGATGATCTCTGATGCACTGGTCCCTTCATGGGATGATCTTTGATGCACTGGTCCCTTCATGGGATGATCTCTGCACTGGTCCCTTCATGGGATGATCTTGCATACCTCTAATCATAGTGCTCTGATCCCTTCATGGGATGATCTCTGATGCACTGGTCCCTTCATGGGATGATCTCTGATGCACTGGTCCCTTCATGGGATGATCTCTGATGCACTGGTCCCTTCATGGGATGATCTCTGATGCACTGGTCCCTTCATGGGATGATCTCTGATGCACTGGTCCCTTCATGGGATGATCTCCGATGCACTGGTCCCTTCATGGGATGATCTCTGATGCACTGGTCCCTTATTGGGATGATCTTGCATACCTCTAATCATAGTGCTGTGATGCCCTGGTCCCTTCATGGGATGATGTCTGATGCACTGGTCCCTTCATGGGATGATGTCTGATGCACTGGTCCCTTCATGGGATGATCTTGCATACCTCTAATCATAGTGCTGTGATGCACTGGTCCCTTTGTGGGATGATCTCTGATGCACTGGTCCCTTCATGGGATGATCTCTGATGCACTGGTCCCTTCATGGGATGATCTTTAAAGCACTGGTCCCTTCATGGGATGATCTCTGCACTGGTCCCTTCATGGGATGATCTTGCATACCTCTAATCATAGTGCTCTGATCCCTTCATGGGATGATCTCTGATGCCCTGGTCCCTTCATGGGATGGTGTCTGATGCACTGGTCCCTTCATGGGATGATCTTGCATACCTCTAATCATAGTGCTGTGATGCACTGTTCCCTTCATGGGATGATCTCTGATGCACTGGTCCCTTCATGGGATGATCTTTGATGCACTGGTCCCTTCATGGGATGATCTCTGCACTGGTCCCTTCATGGGATGATCTTGCATACCTCTAATCATAGTGCTCTGATCCCTTCATGGGATGATCTCTGATGCACTGGTCCCTTCATGGGATGATCTCTTATGCACTGGTCCCTTCATGGGATGATCTCTGATGCACTGGTCCCTTCATGGGATGATCTCTGATGCACTGGTCCCTTCATGGGATGATCTCCGATGCACTGGTCCCTTCATGGGATGATCTCCGATGCACTGGTCCCTTCATGGGATGATCTCTGATGCACTGGTCCCTTATTGGGATGATCTTGCATACCTCTAATCATAGTGCTGTGATGCCCTGGTCCCTTCATGGGATGATGTCTGATGCACTGGTCCCTTCATGGGATGATGTCTGATGCACTGGTCCCTTCATGGGATGATCTTGCATACCTCTAATCATAGTGCTGTGATGCCCTAGTCCCTTCATGGGATGATCTTGCATACCTCTAATCAAAGTGCTGTGATGCACTGGTCCCTTCATGGGATGATCTCTGATGCACTGGTCCCTTCATGGGATGATCTCTGATGCACTGGTCCCTTCATGGGATGATCTCTGATGCACTGGTCACTTCATGGGATGATCTCTGATGCCCTGGTCCCTTCATGGGATGATTTCTGATGCACTGGTCCCTTCATGGGATGATTTCTGATGCACTGGTCCCTTCATGGGATGATCTCTGATGCACTGGTCCCTTCATGGGATGATCTCTGATGCACTGGTCCCTTCATGGGATGATCTTGCATACCTCTAATCATAGTGCTGTGATGCCCTGGTCCCTTCTTGGGATGATCTCTGATGCCCTGGTCCCTTCTTGGGATGATCTCTGATGCCCTGGTCCCTTCTTGGGATGATCTCTGATGCCCTGGTCCGTCCATGGGATGATGTCTGATGCACTGGTCCCTTCATGGGATGATCTTGCATACCTCTAATCATAGTGCTGTGATGCACTGGTCCCTTCGTGGGATGATCTCTGATGCACTGGTCCCTTCATGGGATGATCTCTGATGCACTGGTCCCTTCATGGGATGATCTTTAAAGCACTGGTCACTTCATGGGATGATCTCTGCACTGGTCCCTTCATGGGATGATCTTGCATACCTCTAATCATAGTGCTCTGATCCCTTCATGGGATGATCTCTCATGCACTGGTCCCTTCATGGGATGATCTCTGATGCACTGGTCCCTTCATGGGATGATCTCTGATGCACTGGTCCCTTCATGGGATGATCTCTGATGCACTGGTCCCTTCATGGGATGATCTCTGATGCACTGTTCCCTTCATGGGATGATCTCCGATGCACTGGTCCCTTCATGGGATGATCTCTGATGCACTGGTCCCTTATTGGGATGATCTTGCATACCTCTAATCATAGTGCTGTGATGCCCTGGTCCCTTCATGGGATGATGTCTGATGCACTGGTCCCTTCATGGGATGATGTCTGATGCACTGGTCCCTTCATGGGATGATCTTGCATACCTCTAATCATAGCGCTGTGATGCACTGGTCCCTTCATGGGATGATCTCTGATGCACTGGTCCCTTCATGGGATGATCTCTGATGCACTGGTCCCTTCATGGGATGATCTCTGATGCACTGGTCACTTCATGGGATGATCTCTGATGCCCTGGTCCCTTCATGGGATGATTGCTGATGCACTGGTCCCTTCATGGGATGATTTCTGATGCACTGGTCCCTTCATGGGATGATCTCTGATGCACTGGTCCCTTCATGGGATGATCTCTGATGCACTGGTCCCTTCATGGGATGATCTCTGATGCACTGGTCCCTTCATGGGATGATCTCTGATGCACTGGTCCCTTCATGGGATGATCTCTGATGCACTGGTCCCTTCATGGGATGATGTCTGATGCACTGGTCCCTTCATGGGATGATCTTGCATACCTCTAATCATAGTGCTGTGATGCACTGGTCCCTTCATGGGATGATCTTGCATACCACTAATCATAGTGCTGTGATGCCCTGGTCCCTTCTTGGGATGATCTCTGATGCCCTGGTCCCTTCTTGGGATGATCTCTGATGCCCTGGTCCCTTCTTGGGATGATCTCTGATGCCCTGGTCCCTTCTTGGGATGATCTCTGATGCCCTGGTCCCTTCATGGGATGATGTCTGATGCACTGGTCCCTTCATGGGATGATCTTGCATACCTCTAATCATAGTGCTGTGATGCACTGGTCCCTTCGTGGGATGATCTCTGATGCACTGGTCCCTTCATGGGATGATCTCTGATGCACTGGTCCCTTCATGGGATGATCTTTAAAGCACTGGTCCCTTCATGGGATGATCTCTGCACTGGTCCCTTCATGGGATGATTTCTGATTCACTGGTCCCTTCATGGGATGATTTCTGATTCACTGGTCCCTTCATGGGATGATCTTTGATGCACTGGTCCCTTCATGGGATGATCTTGCATACCTCTAATCAGTGCTGTGATGCCCTGGTCCCTTCATGGGATGATCTCTGATGCCCTGGTCCCTTCATGGGATGATCTCTGATGCCCTGGTCCCTTCATGGGATGATCTCTGATGCACTGGTCCCTTCATGGGATGATCTTGCATACCTCTAATCATAGTGCTGTGATGCCCTGGTCCCTTCATGGGATGATCTCTGATGCCCTGGTCCCTTCATGGGATGATCTCTGATGCCCTGGTCCCTTCATGGGATGATCTCTGATGCACTGGTCCCTTCATGGGATGATCTTGCATACCTCTAATCATAGTGCTGTGATGCCCTGGTCCCTTCATGGGATGATCTCTGATGCACTGGTCCCTTCATGGGATGATCTCTGATGCACTGGTCCCTTCATGGGATGATCTCTTCACTGGTCCCTTCATGGGATGATCTCTGATGCACTGGTCCCTTCATGGGATGATCTCTGATGCCCTGGTCCCTTCATGGGATGATCTCTGATGCCCTGGTTCCTTCATGGGATGATCTCTGATGCCCTGGTCCCTTCATGGGATGATCTATGATGCCCTGGTCCCTTCATGGGATGATCTCTGATGCACTGGTCCCTTCATCGGATGATCTTGCATACCTCTAATCATAGTGCTGTGATGCTCTGGTCCCTTCATGGGATGATCTTGCATACCTCTAATCATAGTGCTGTGATGCCCTGGTCCCTTCATGGGATGATCTTGCATACCTCTAATCATAGTGCTGTGATGCCCTAGTCCCTTCATGGGATGATCTTGCATACCTCTAATCATAATGCTGTGATGCCCTGGTCCCTTCATGGGATGATCTCGGATGCCCTGGTCCCTTCATGGGATGATCTCGGATGCCCTGGTCCCTTCATGGGATGATCTCGGATGCCCTGGTCCCTTCATGGGATGATCTCGGATGCCCTGGTCCCTTCATGGGATGATCTCGGATTCCCTGGTCCCTTCATGGGATGATCTCGGATGCCCTGGTCCCATCATGGGATGATTTCTGATGCACTGGTCCCTTCATGGGATGATTTCTGATGCACTGGTCCCTTCATGGGATGATCCTTGATGCCCTGGTCCCTTCATGGGATGGTCTCTGATGCACTGGTCCCTTCATGGGATGATCTTTGATGCACTGGTCCCTTCATGGGATGATCTTGCATACCTCTAATCATAGTGCTGTGATGCACTGGTCCCTTCATTGGATGATCTCTGATGCACTGGTCCCTTCATGGGATGATCTCTGATGCCCTGGTCCCTTCATGGGATGATCTCTGATGCCCTGGTCCCTTCATGGGATGATCTTGCATACCTCTAATCATAGTGCTGTGATGCCCTGGTACCTTCATGGGATGATCTTGCATACCTCTAATCATAGTGCTGTGATGCCCTGGTCCCTTCATGGGATGATCTCTGATGCCCTGGTCCCTTCATGGGATGATCTCTGATGCCCTGGTCCCTTCATGGGATGATCTCTGATGCCCTGGTCCCTTCATGGGATGATCTCTGATGCTCTGCTCCCTTCATGGGATGATCTCTGATGCGCTGGTCCCTTCATGGGATGATCTCTGATGCTCTGGTCCCTTCATGGGATGATCTCTGATGCTCTGGTCCCTTCATGGGATGATTTCTGATGCCCTGGTCCCTTCATGGGATGATTTCTGATGCACTGGTCCCTTCATGGGATGATTTCTGATTCACTGGTCCCTTCATGGGATGATCTTTGATGCCCTGGTCCCTCCATGGGATGATCTTTGATGCCCTGGTCCCTCCATGGGATGACCTCTGATGCCCTGGTCCCTCCATGGGATGATCTCTGATGCACTGGTCCCTTCATGGGATGATGTCTGATGCACTGGTCCCTTCATGGGATGATCTTGCATACCTCTAATCATAGTGCTGTGATGCCCTGGTCCCTTCATGGGATGATCTCCGATGCCCTGGTCCCTTCATGGGATGATCTCCGATGCCCTGGTCCCTTCATGGGATGATCTCCGATGCCCTGGTCCCTTCATGGGATGATCTCCGATGCCCTGGTCCCTTCATGGGATGATCTCCGATGCCCTGGTCCCTTCATGGGATGATCTCCGATGCCCTGGTCCCTTCATGGGATGATCTTGCATACCTCTAATCATAGTGCTGTGATGCACTGTTCCCTTCATGGGATGATCTCTGATGCCCTGTTCCCTTCATGGGATGATCTCTGATGCCCTGTTCCCTTCATGGGATGATCTCTGATGCACTGTTCCCTTCATGGGATGATCTCTGATACCCTGTTCCCTTCATGGGATGATCTCTGATGCCCTGTTCCCTTCATGGGATGATTTCTGATGCACTGATTCCTTCATGGGATGATCTTGCATACCTCTAATCGTAGTGCTGTGATGCCCTGGTCCCTTTATGGGATGATGTCTCATGCCCTGGTCCCTTCATGGGATGATGTCTGATGCCCTGGTCCCTTCATGGGATGATGTCTGATGCCCTGGTCCCTTCATGGGATGATATCTGATGCCCTGGTCCCTTCATGGGATGACCTCTGATGCCCTGGTCCCTTCATGGGATGATTTCTGATGCACTGGTCCCTTCATGGGATGATCTCTGATGCACTGGTCCCTTCATGGGATTATGTCCGATGCACTGGTCCCTTCATGGGATAATCTTGCATACCTCTAATCATAGTGCTGTGGTGCCCTGGTCCCTTCATGGGATGATCTCAGATGCCCTGGTCCCTTCATGGGATGATCTGAGATGCACTGGTCCCTTCATGGGATGATCTCTGATGCACTGGTCCCTTCATGGGTTAATCTTGCATACGTCTAATCATAGTGTTGTGATGCCCTGGTCCCTTCATGGGATGATCTCTGATGCACTGGTCCCTTCATGGGATGATGTCTGATGCACTGGTCCCTTCATGGGATGATCTTGCATACCTCTAATCATAGTGCTGTGATGCCCTGGTCCCTTCATGGGATGATCTCCGATGCCCTGGTCCCTTCATGGGATGATCTCCGATGCCCTGGTCCCTTCATGGGATGATCTCCGATGCCCTGGTCCCTTCATGGGATGATCTCCGATGCCCTGGTCCCTTCATGGGATGATCTCCGATGCCCTGGTCCCTTCATGGGATGATCTCCGATGCCCTGGTCCCTTCATGGGATGATCTCTGATGCCCTGGTCCCTTCATGGGATGATCTCTGATGCCCTGGTCCCTTCTTTGGATGATCTCTGATGCCCTGGTCCCTTCATGGAATGATGTCTGATGCACTGGTCCCTTCATGGGATGATCTCTGATGCCCTGGTCCCTTCATGGGATGATCTCTGATGCCCTGGTCCCTTCATGGGATGATCTCTGATGCACTGGTCCCTTCATGGGATGATCTCTGATGCACTGGCCCCTTCATGGGCTGATCTTGCATACCTCTAATGTAAGTGCTGTGGTGTACTGGTCCCTTCATGGGATGATCTCTGATGCACTGGTCCCTTCATGGGATGATCTTGCATACCTCTAATCATAGTGCTGTGATGCCCTGGTCCCTTCATGGGATGATCTCGGATGCCCTGGTCCCTTCATGGGATGATCTCTGATGCCCTGGTCCCTTCATGGGATGATCTCTGATGCCCTGGTCCCTTCATGGGATGATCTCTGATGCCCTGGTCCCTTCATGGGATCATTTCTGATGCCCTGGTCCCTTCATGGGATGATTTCTGATGCACTGGTCCCTTCATGGGATGATCTCTGATGCCCTGTTCCCTTAATGGGATGATCTCTGATGCCCTGTTCCCTTAATGGGATGATCTCTGATGCCCTGGTCCCTTCATGGGATGATGTCTGATGCCCTGGTCCCTTCATGGGATGATGTCTGATGCCCTGGTCCCTTCATGGGATGATCTCTGATGCCCTGGTCCCTTCATGGGATGATCTCTGATGCCCTGGTCCCTTCATGGGATGATCTCTGATGCACTGGTCCCTTCATGGGATGATCTTGCATACCTCTAATCATAGTGCTGTGATGCACTGTTCCCTTCATGGGATGATCTCTGATGCCCTGTTCCCTTCATGGGATGATCTCTGATGCCCTGTTCCCTTCATGGGATGATCTCTGATGCACTGTTCCCTTCATGGGATGATCTCTGATACCCTGTTCCCTTCATGGGATGATCTCTGATGCCCTGTTCCCTTCATGGGATGATTTCTGATGCACTGATTCCTTCATGGGATGATCTTGCATACCTCTAATCGTAGTGCTGTGATGCCCTGGTCCCTTTATGGGATGATGTCTCATGCCCTGGTCCCTTCATGGGATGATGTCTGATGCCCTGGTCCCTTCATGGGATGATGTCTGATGCCCTGGTCCCTTCATGGGATGATATCTGATGCCCTGGTCCCTTCATGGGATGATTTCTGATGCCCTGGTCCCTTCATGGGATGATTTCTGATGCCCTGGTCCCTTCATGGGATGATTTCTGATGCCCTGGTCCCTTCATGGGATGATTTCTGATGCCCTGGTCCCTTCATGGGATGATTTCTGATGCCCTGGTCCCTTCATGGGATGATTTCTGATGCACTGGTCCCTTCATGGGATGATTTCTGATTCACTGGTCCCTTCATGGGATGATCTTTGATGCCCTGGTCCCTTCATGGGATGATCTTTGATGCCCTGGTCCCTTCATGGGATGATCTTTGATGCCCTGGTCCCTTCATGGGATGATCTCTGATGCACTGGTCCCTTCATGGGATGATCTCTGATGCACTGGTCCCTTCATGGGATGATCTCTGATGCCCTGGTCCCTTCATGGGATGATCTCTGATGCCTTGGTCCCTTCATGGGATGATCTCTGATGCCCTGGTCCCTTCATGGGATGATCTCTGATGCACTGGTCCCTTCATGGGATGATCTTGCATACCTCTAATCATAGTGCTGTGATGCACTGTTCCCTTCATGGGATGATCTCTGATGCCCTGTTCCCTTCATGGGATGATCTCTGATGCCCTAGTCCCTTCATGGGATGATCTCTGATGCCCTGGTCCCTTCATGGGATGATCGCTGATGCCCTGGTCCCTTCATGGGATGATCTCTGATGCCCTGGTCCCTTCATGGGATGATCTCTGATGCCCTGGTCCCTTCATGGGATGATCTATGATGCCCTGGTCCCTTCATGGGATGATCTCTGATGCACTGGTCCCTTCATGGGATGATCTTGCATACCTCTAATCATAGTGCTGTGATGCTCTGGTCCCTTCATGGGATGATCTTGCATACCTCTAATCATAGTGCTGTGATGCCCTGGTCCCTTCATGGGATGATCTTGCATACCTCTAATCATAGTGCTGTGATGCCCTGGTCCCTTCATGGGATGATGTCTGATGCACTGGTCCCTTCATGGGATGATGTCTGATGCACTGGTCCCTTCATGGGATGATCTTGCATACCTCTAATCATAGCGCTGTGATGCACTGGTCCCTTCATGGGATGATGTGTGATGCACTGGTCCCTTCATGGGATGATGTCTGATGCACTGGTCCCTTCATGGGATGATGGCTGATGCACTGGTCCCTTCATGGGATGATCTTGCATACCTCTAATCATAGTGCTGTGATGCACTGGTCCCTTCATGGGATGATCTTGCATACCTCTAATCATAGTGCTGTGATGCTCTGGTCCCTTCATGGGATGATCGCCGATGATCTGGTCCCTTCTTGGGATGATCTCTGATGCCCTGGTCCCTTCTTGGGATGATCTCTGATGCCCTGGTCCCTTCTTGGGATGATCTCTGATGCCCTGGTCCCTTCATGGGATGATGTCTGATGCACTGGTCCCTTCATGGGATGATCTTGCATACCTCTAATCATAGTGCTGTGATGCCCTGGTCCCTTCATGGGATGATGTCTGATCCTCTGGTCCCTTCATGGGATGATCTCTGATGTAGTGGTCCCTTCATGGGATGATCTCTGATGCACTGGTCCCTTCATGGGATGATCTCTGATGCACTGGTCCCTTCATGGGATGATCTCTGATGCACTGGTCCCTTCATGGGATGATTTCTGATGCACTGGTCCCTTCATGGGATGATCTCTGATGCCCTGGTCCCTTCATGGCATGATCTTTGATGCACTGGTCCCTTCATGGGATGATCTTGCATACCTCTAATCATAGTGCTGTGATGCACTGGTCCCTTAATGGGATGATCTCTGATCCACTGGTCACTTCATGGGATGATCTTTGATGCACTGGTCCCTTCATTGGATGATCTCTGCACTGGTCCCTTCATGGGATGATCTTGCATACCTCTAATCATAGTGCTGTGATGCCCTGGTCCCTTCATGGGATGATCTCTGATGCACTGGTCCCTTCATGGGATGATCTCTGATGCCCTGGTCCCTTCATGGGATGATCTCTGATGCCCTGGTCCCTTCATGGGATGATCTCTGATGCCCTGGTCCCTTCATGGGATGATCTCTGATGCCCTGGTCCCTTCATGGGATGATCTCTGATGCCCTGGTCCATTCATGGGATGATCTTGCATACCTCTAATCATAGTGCTGTGATGCTCTGGTCCCTTCATGGGATGATCTTGCATACCTCCAATCATAGTGCTGTGATGCCCTGGTCCCTTCATGGGATGATCTCTGATGCTCTGGTCCCTTCATGGGATGATCTCTGATGCTCTGGTCCCTTCATGGGATGATCTCTGATGCACTGGTCCCTTCATGGGATGATTTCTGATGCACTGGTCCCTTCATGGGATGATTTCTGATGCACTGGTCCCTTCATGGGATGATTTCTGATGCACTGGTCCCTTCATGGGATGACCTTTGATGCACTGGTCCCTTCATGGGATGATCTCTGATGCACTGGTCCCTTCATGGGATGATGTCTGACCTGGTCCCTTCATGGGATGATGTCTGATGCCCTGGTCCATTCATGGGATGATGTCTGATGCCCTGGTCCATTCATGGGATGATGTCTGATGCCCTGGTCCATTCATGGGATGATGTCTGATGCCCTGGTCCCTTCATGGGATGATGTCTGATGCCCTGGTCCCTTCATGGGATGATGTCTGATGCCCTGGTCCCTTCATGGGATGATGTCTGATGCCCTGGTCCCTTCATGGGATGATCTCTGATGCCCTGGTCCCTTCATGGGATGATCTCTGATGCCCTGGTCCCTTCATGGGATGATCTTGCATACCTCTAATCATAGTGCTGTGATGCACTGGTCCCTTCATGGGATGATCTCTGATGCCCTGGTCCCTTCATGGGATGATCTCTGATGCCCTGGTCCCTTCATGGGATGATCTCTGATGCACTGGTCCCTTCATGGGATGATTTCTGATGCACTGGTCCCTTCATGGGATGATTTCTGATGCACTGGTCCCTTCATGGGATGATCTTTGATGCACTGGTCCCTTCATGGGATGATCTTTGATGCACTGGTCCCTTCATGGGATGATCTTTGATGCACTGGTCCCTTCATGGGATGATCTCTGATGCACTGGTCCCTTCATGGGATGATCTCTGATGCCCTGGTCCCTTCATGGGATGATCTCTGATGCCCTGGTCCCTTCATGGGATGATGTCTGATGCCCTGGTCCCTTCATGGGATGATGTCTGATGCCCTGGTCCATTCATGGGATGATGTCTGATGCCATGGTCCCTTCATGGGATGATGTCTGATGCCCTGGTCCCTTCATGGGATGATGTCTGATGCCCTGGTCCCTTCATGGGATGATGTCTGATGCCCTGGTCCCTTCATGGGATGATCTCTGATGCCCTGGTCCCTTCATGGGATGATGTCTGATGCCCTGGTCCCTTCATGGGATGATGTCTGATGACCTGGTCCCTTCATGGGATGATGTCTGATGCCCTGGTCCCTTCATGGGATGATGTCTGATGCCCTGGTCCCTTCATGGGATGATCTCCGATGCCCTGGTCCCGTCATGGGATGATCTCCGATGCCCTGGTCCCGTCATGGGATGATCTCCGATGCCCTGGTCCCGTCATGGGATGATCTCCGATGCCCTGGTCCCTTCATGGGATGATGTCTGATGCACTGGTCCCTTCATGGGATGATGTCTGATGCACTGGTCCCTTCATGGGATGATCTTGAATACCTCTAATCATAGTGCTGTGATGCCCTGGTCCCTTCATGGGATGATCTCTGATGCCCTGGTCCCTTCATGGGATGATCTCTGATGCCCTGGTCCCTTCATGGGATGATCTCTGATGCCCTGGTCCCTTCATGGGATGATCTCTGATGCCCTGGTCCCTTCATGGGATGATGTCTGATGCACTGGTCCCTTCATGGGATGATCTTGCATACCTCTAATCATAGTGCTGTGGTGCCCTGGTCCCTTCATGGGATGATCTCTGAGGCCGTGGTCCCTTCATGGGATGATCTCTGATGCCGTGGTCCCTTCATGGGATGATCTCTGATGCACTGGTCCCTTCATGGGCTGATCTTGCATACCTCTAATGTAAGTGCTGTGGTGTACTGGTCCCTTCATGGGATGATCTCTGATGCACTGGTCCCTTCATGGGATGATCTTGCATACCTCTAATCATAGTGCTGTGATGCCCTGGTCCCTTCATGGGATGATCTCTGATGCCCTGGTCCCTTCATGGGATGATCTCTGATGCCCTGGTCCCTTCATGGGATGATCTCTGATGCCCTGGTCCCTTCATGGGATGATCTTGCATACCTCTAATCATAGTGCTGTGATGCACTGGTCCCTTCATGGGATGATCTCTGATGCACTGGTCCCTTCATTGGATGATCCCTGATGCACTGGTCCCTTCATGGGATGATCTTGCATACCTCTAAACATAGTGCTGTGATGCACTGATCCCTTCATGGGATGATCTTGCATACCTCTAATCATTGTGCTGTGATGCCCTGGTCCCTTCATGGGATGATCTCTGATGCCCTGGTCCCTTCATGGGATGGTGTCTGATGCACTGGTCCCTTCATGGGATGATCTTGCATACCTCTAATCATAGTGCTGTGATGCACTGTTCCCTTCATGGGATGATCTCTGATGCACTGGTCCCTTCATGGGATGATCTTTGATGCACTGGTCCCTTCATGGGATGATCTCTGCACTGGTCCCTTCATGGGATGATCTTGCATACCTCTAATCATAGTGCTCTGATCCCTTCATGGGATGATCTCTGATGCACTGGTCCCTTCATGGGATGATCTCTGATGCACTGGTCCCTTCATGGGATGATCTCTGATGCACTGGTCCCTTCATGGGATGATCTCTGATGCCCTGGTCCCTTCATGGGATGATCTCTGATGCACTGGTCCCTTCATGGGATGATCTCTGATGCACTGGTCCCTTCATGGGATGATCTCTGATGCACTGGTCCCTTCATGGGATGATCTCCGATGCACTGGTCCCTTCATGGGATGATCTCTGATGCACTGGTCCCTTATTGGGATGATCTTGCATACCTCTAATCATAGTGCTGTGATGCCCTGGTCCCTTCATGGGATGATGTCTGATGCACTGGTCCCTTCATGGGATGATGTCTGATGCACTGGTCCCTTCATGGGATGATCTTGCATACCTCTAATCATAGCGCTGTGATGCACTGGTCCCTTCATGGGATGATCTCTGATGCACTGGTCCCTTCATGGGATGATCTCTGATGCACTGGTCCCTTCATGGGATGATCTCTGATGCCCTGGTCCCTTCATGGGATGATTTCTGATGCCCTGGTCCCTTCATGGGATGATTTCTGATGCCCTGGTCCCTTCATGGGATGATCTTTGATGCACTGGTCCCTTCATGGGATGATCTTGCATACCTCTAATCATAGTGCTGTGATGCACTGGTCCCTTCGTGGGATGATCTCTGATGCACTGGTCCCTTCATGGGATGATCTCTGATGCACTTGTCCCTTCATGGGATGATCTTTAAAGCACTGGTCCCTTCATGGGATGATCTCTGATGCCCTGGTCCCTTCATGGGATGATCTCTGATGCACTGGTCCCTTCATGGGATGATCTCTGATGCACTGGTCCCTTCATGGGATGATCTCTGATGCACTGGTCCCTTCATGGGATGATGTCTGATGCACTGGTCCCTTCATGGGATGATCTTGCATACCTCTAATCATAGTGCTGTGATGCACTGGTCCCTTCATGGGATGATCTTGCATACCTCTAATCATAGTGCTGTGATGCACTGTTCCCTTCATGGGATGATCTCTGATGCACTGGTCCCTTCATGGGATGATCTCTGATGCACTGGTCCCTTCATGGGATGATCTTTGATGCACTGGTCCCTTCATGGGATGATCTTGCATACCTCTAATCATAGTGCTCTGATCCCTTCATGGGATGATCTCTGATGCACTGGTCCCTTCATGGGATGATCTCTGATGCACTGGTCCCTTCATGGGATGATCTCTGATGCACTGGTCCCTTCATGGGATGATCTCTGATGCACTGGTCCCTTCATGGGATGATCTCCGATGCACTGGTCCCTTCATGGGATGATCTCTGATGCACTGGTCCCTTATTGGGATGATCTTGCATACCTCTAATCATAGTGCTGTGATGCCCTGGTCCCTTCATGGGATGATGTCTGATGCACTGGTCCCTTCATGGGATGATGTCTGATGCACTGGTCCCTTCATGGGATGATCTTGCATACCTCTAATCATAGTGCTGTGATGCACTGGTCCCTTTGTGGGATGATCTCTGATGCACTGGTCCCTTCATGGGATGATCTCTGATGCACTGGTCCCTTCATGGGATGATCTTTAAAGCACTGGTCCCTTCATGGGATGATCTCTGCACTGGTCCCTTCATGGGATGATCTTGCATACCTCTAATCATAGTGCTCTGATCCCTTCATGGGATGATCTCTGATGCCCTGGTCCCTTCATGGGATGGTGTCTGATGCACTGGTCCCTTCATGGGATGATCTTGCATACCTCTAATCATAGTGCTGTGATGCACTGTTCCCTTCATGGGATGATCTCTGATGCACTGGTCCCTTCATGGGATGATCTTTGATGCACTGGTCCCTTCATGGGATGATCTCTGCACTGGTCCCTTCATGGGATGATCTTGCATACCTCTAATCATAGTGCTCTGATCCCTTCATGGGATGATCTCTGATGCACTGGTCCCTTCATGGGATGATCTCTGATGCACTGGTCCCTTCATGGGATGATCTCTGATGCACTGGTCCCTTCATGGGATGATCTCCGATGCACTGGTCCCTTCATGGGATGATCTCTTATGCACTGGTCCCTTCATGGGATGATCTCTGATGCACTGGTCCCTTCATGGGATGATCTCTGATGCACTGGTCCCTTCATGGGATGATCTCCGATGCACTGGTCCCTTCATGGGATGATCTCCGATGCACTGGTCCCTTCATGGGATGATCTCTGATGCACTGGTCCCTTATTGGGATGATCTTGCATACCTCTAATCATAGTGCTGTGATGCCCTGGTCCCTTCATGGGATGATGTCTGATGCACTGGTCCCTTCATGGGATGATGTCTGATGCACTGGTCCCTTCATGGGATGATCTTGCATACCTCTAATCATAGCGCTGTGATGCACTGGTCCCTTCATGGGATGATCTCTGATGCACTGGTCCCTTCATGGGATGATCTCTGATGCACTGGTCCCTTCATGGGATGATCTCTGATGCACTGGTCACTTCATGGGATGATCTCTGATGCCCTGGTCCCTTCATGGGATGATTTCTGATGCACTGGTCCCTTCATGGGATGATTTCTGATGCACTGGTCCCTTCATGGGATGATTTCTGATGCACTGGTCCCTTCATGGGATGATCTCTGATGCACTGGTCCCTTCATGGGATGATCTCTGATGCACTGGTCCCTTCATGGGATGATCTCTGATGCACTGGTCCCTTCATGGGATGATCTCTGATGCACTGGTCCCTTCATGGGATGATCTTGCATACCTCTAATCATAGTGCTGTGATGCACTGGTCCCTTCATGGGATGATCTTGCATACCACTAATCATAGTGCTGTGATGCCCTGGTCCCTTCTTGGGATGATCTCTGATGCCCTGGTCCCTTCTTGGGATGATCTCTGATGCCCTGGTCCCTTCTTGGGATGATCTCTGATGCCCTGGTCCCTTCTTGGGATGATCTCTGATGCCCTGGTCCCTTCATGGGATGATGTCTGATGCACTGGTCCCTTCATGGGATGATCTTGCATACCTCTAATCATAGTGCTGTGATGCACTGGTCCCTTCGTGGGATGATCTCTGATGCACTGGTCCCTTCATGGGATGATCTCTGATGCACTGGTCCCTTCATGGGATGATCTTTAAAGCACTGGTCCCTTCATGGGATGATCTCTGCACTGGTCCCTTCATGGGATGATTTCTGATTCACTGGTCCCTTCATGGGATGATTTCTGATTCACTGGTCCCTTCATGGGATGATCTTTGATGCACTGGTCCCTTCATGGGATGATCTTGCATACCTCTAATCAGTGCTGTGATGCCCTGGTCCCTTCATGGGATGATCTCTGATGCCCTGGTCCCTTCATGGGATGATCTCTGATGCCCTGGTCCCTTCATGGGATGATCTCTGATGCACTGGTCCCTTCATGGGATGATCTTGCATACCTCTAATCATAGTGCTGTGATGCCCTGGTCCCTTCATGGGATGATCTCTGATGCCCTGGTCCCTTCATGGGATGATCTCTGATGCCCTGGTCCCTTCATGGGATGATCTCTGATGCACTGGTCCCTTCATGGGATGATCTTGCATACCTCTAATCATAGTGCTGTGATGCCCTGGTCCCTTCATGGGATGATCTCTGATGCACTGGTCCCTTCATGGGATGATCTCTGATGCACTGGTCCCTTCATGGGATGATCTCTTCACTGGTCCCTTCATGGGATGATC